>NC_044552.1:86889514-87547371 GCF_007565055.1 Rhinopithecus roxellana | reverse complement strand
ATGGTGCGCACATGTGGTCCCGGCTACTCAGGAGGCTGTGGCAGGAGAATAGCTTGAACCTGGAAGGCAGAGGTTGCAGTGAGATGAGATCTTGCCACTGCATTCCAGTCTGGGTGACAGAGTAGACTCCATCACACTTACAGTAAATAAATAAATACAATAAAATATGTTTTGTAAAAAAGATATTTTATGTTAGAAATGAAGCTTATAACAAGGAACCCTTTTTAGGTAATGAAAATATTTTTAGGCGATGAAAATAATTTTAGATAGTGGAAATTGACTGGGGTGAACCCAACAACGCCATTGCCTTTCCTTTCTCTCATGGAACATTCTCGTTCTTAGAGCAGTGGCTCCCAATCATCACAGTGGTGGTGCTGGTGGAGGGTGCAGAGTGGCAGTGGAGTGTGTAGATTAAACACCATTATTCCCACTTGACAATTTAGGAAATAGAATCAGAGGGATTAAATCATTTTTTAAAAATTGTCTTGCTAGTTGGGGTCAGAACAAAGTCTCCTTTTTCCCAGGCCTCGTTCTACCATAACACATGTTCAGATAGTGATGTCATGTTCTAGCTATTGCTAAGGAAGTGCTAAAAGTGTTTCTCTGTCCTCTATCACTTAAGGTCAACAGCAGCAAAATGACTGAAACTTTTCCTCAGGTAAGCCCTAAAGGAGAAAATAACTCCTCCTTGCATCATGCAGAATTTCCAGGCAGACCCAAACACAATCGATGGCTCAAAGGGAAAATGTCATGGGAGAAAACTACAGAGGCAAATGCAATGATATAGTGTTATGGCAAGTTAAGACATTCTTAAGGATAAAAGAGCAGAAAAACCCATATACAGCATGGAAAGCAAAGCAACTGTAATTCATTTTGAAGAATCACAACATGACCTTTTTTCTTTATTCTGTGAGTGAATATTAAGAGAAATTTAGTTAAGGAAATTGAATGCCAGACCCACACCAGACATAATTCAACTATGTCATTTGCTTAATAATTACATTATCCTGAGGCAGACTCATTGAAATCCTGAGTAGTAACAGGAAAGGCAAGTCATACCAAGCATGAATCTTCAAGCCTCCACCTCAGCAACATGTTGGAAAACCACCCCAATAGCAAATAATTTTAAATTATCTTATTTTCCTATTATAAAAACAAAATGTCAATATGAAAACTTTAGAGAACATACAGAAAGACAACCATTGTAATTATTATGTGCAAATATTTCAGATACACACATATATACACATATATGTATGTGTGTATGTATTTCTATAGAAATGTGGGGAGGGCATTTCTATGTATCTATTTCTATTTTCGTATCTGTATCTATATCTATATTATCTACATAATCTTTAAGTAGGATAATGCAACAATATATTTAATGCTGTTTTATTACCTGCTGTTTTCATTTTACTTTCAGTGAGTTTTTTTCCAATTCATTAACTAAATTTAGTATTTTCTGCAATATTATTAAATTTTATTAGAGACGGGGTCTTGCTCTGCCACCCAGGCTGGAGTACAGTGGCACAATCATAGCTCACTGCAACCTCGAACTCCTGGGTTTAAGCCATCCTCCCACTTCAGCTGGGACTACAGGTGTGAGTCACTGCACCGACTGTAAAGCTGTTTTTAAGGGCTAAAGATTCAACAAGGAACTTGTAATTATCTTATAGAGGTCAGTTTTGTTTTTTAAAAAATTACTGCTTTGTAATTTTCATTGACTTTTTAATTGTCTCACTCTATCTAATGACTCTAATTTCCACATTTATTGTCTATTATACTTATTTAACATAAAGCTTCTAAAAGAACGTTCTCCATCATTTCACCATATAGTTGACTTAGCTCATAGTTCTCAAGGTAGGTGACTGAAAGGAAACTTCGAGGCACAAAGTTTTCAGATATTTTGTCATTTCAAAAACACTTTCTTGTCCCTTCCACCTCTCCCAGGAGGTGATTTATTACTTCATTTTCAGATGAAAAAGTGAAGAACGCAAATATTAAGGATACAAGGGCCCACTCAGCTGTAAGATGGATACCAAATTCAAGTGTTTCTGAACATTTCTCACCCTGAATTTTTCATCCTGAATGTTCGAACTTTGTGATGACATTTCCTGTTATTTACTAATTGTTGACCTACAGCTTTTACTGTCTGGATGCCTTACTTTCTTGATATTTTTTACCTTTAATTATCAGATAAGGCAAGAAAAATATGCTGTTAGTTTTGTTAATAAAAACAAGAATGAAACCTCTTTTCCAGTGGTTTTTAAACTAATTGCTTCAGGTTGGCATTTCTAGTTTCTTTACTGTATTTTTTTCTTAAAATTGTTTTTCTTTTTTAAAAAATAATCACCTTCTTTGAGAATAAACTTTTTTATATTCAATTTTTAAAATCTCGGTTGCTAATAGTGTATATTAATAGTATAAATTCAATTATCTTTTTTTTTTTTTGAGATAGAGTCTTGCTTTGTGGCCGAGATTGGAGTGCAGTGGAGCAATCTCGGCTCACTGCAACCTCTGCCTCTCAGGTTTGAGCAATTCTCTTGCCTCAGCCTCCTGAGTAGCTGGGATTACAGGTACACGCCACCACGCCCAACTAATTTTTGTATTTTCAATAGAGACAGGGTTTCGCCATGTTGGCCAGGCTGGTCTCAAACTCCTGACCTCAGGTGATCCTCCCCACTCGGCCTCCCAAAGTACTGGGATTGTAGTCATGAACCACTGCCCCTAGCCCTCAATTATCTTCTTAATTATCTTATGACACCAATGGAATTCCATGTGACTTCTGTGTAAAGACTCAGATAGTCATAATATTAATTATATAAATAATAACTATCATTCAGTGAGTGTCTATTTATATGCCAAACAGTAAGCATTAAAGACATTTAATTATAGAAAACTTAAAACCTGTATGAAAATAGAAAGAGTGTGCAGTATAATGATTACCTGTTTCCTAGCTTTAACAACAGTCATGTGATGGTCAATTCTGTTTCGTTATACCTTCACCCACTTCTCTACCTCTCCCTACGCTGGATTTCTTTTTCTTTTTTCTTTTTTTCTCTTTTTTGTTTTTTGTTTTTGTTTTTTGAGACTGAGTCTTCCTCTGTTGCCCAGGTGGGAGTGATCTCGCCTCCCATGGATTTAAGCAATTCTCCCGCCTCAGCCTCCGAGTAGCTGGGACTATAGGCGTGCACCACCACACCCAGCTAATTTTTGTATTTTTAGTTGAGACGGGATTTCACCATGTTGGCCATGTTGGCCAGGCCAAGGGAGGTGATCTGCCCACCTTGGCCTCCCAAAATGCTGGGATTATAGGCATGAGCCACCTGTAATCCCTCCCAGCCAACACTTGATTATTTTGAAGCAAATTTCAGACATCACGTTATCTGTAAATATTTCAGAAGGTAAGGACTTGTAGGCATGATATATTTTAGATTACGTTTAATTGAAAAAATTTCACTAAATTATAACATACACAAATCATAAGTATATAGCTTGATTAATTTTCAAAATTGAACACACTGGTGTCACTAGCGAGGAACTAAACATTACCAATGCCATAGACTCTTTGCTCATGTCCACTTCGAGTCATATTCCCATCTCCTAAGGGCAACTACTATCCTGACTTCCCACACCATAGATTAGCTTTGTCACTTTTTGAACTTGAAATGTGTGGAATCATACAGTGTACTTTTTGAGTCTGGTTTCTTTCACTTAACATTTTGTTAGATTTATTTACACGGCTGTGTAGTTGTAGATTGTTCATTCTCAATGCTACTGTATGACTATACCACAATTTATTTATCTGTTCAATTGTAGAAAGCATTTAGAGTGTTTCTAGTGTTTGGATATGGTGAATAGTCGTTTTTCCATTTTAGCAGTTTTAATTGAAAGTTTTATATAAAATTATTCCTACATCTTCTCTATTGTTTCTTCCTTATATATCCCCCTTTCCCTGCTACTTGAGAAGATTGGCTTTCCCTTCAAGGGTCTGTTTTGTTGTCTTCGTCTAGTGTTAGCCCAGTGACAACCACCTTGCTGGAGTAAATGCCCACATGGACAGTGGTGCTATTAGCGTTTTCCTGCTGCACCTATTCAATGCAGATGACACAGTTTTTCCTGTGAACCTGGACTACTTTGCCAATTTGCTGACCTTTATAGTGTTCTTGCACAATCTGAACTTCATCATCCTTTCACATAGGCATGCATCTAACATTGTACTTCAGATCCAGCTCTTTGAAAAGAGGAGAAGACATAATCTTCCTGCAAATGTGGGAAGGTGCATTGAAATCCTTCTTACAGTTCTGTTTCAGTCAGAAGTCCCAAAGGGACTGGACTTCATTTTGGCTGCTTCTGCTTCAGTGATGGCTGCAAAAGGGAAAAACTGAATAGTCTTAAATTCTTTTATTAATCTTATAGAAGAGGGAAAGGTGGCTTAAGAGAGATTAAGTGATTTGCTAAGCTCACACAGGTAATAAACAAGGGAATCTGGACTTAAACTAGCTTTACCCTACTCCAGAATCAGATATCTTACTGTCTGTATTTTTAAGAAAGCCCATTTTTCAGAGTTAACTATATGTGTGTGTGTGTGTGTGTGTGTGTGTGTAGTGTGTACATACAAACCTATATACTTTGTGAAGAAAATGCATTATTCTGTGTGGTTTTATGCCCAGTCACTGGCTTTCTGATTCTGTATCTGTTTCTTAGAGAATAAATGTCCCAACCTCTTATAAGAAATGGTTAAAAGTCATCCATTACAACTAAGAATTGAGTATTGAGCAAGAGTAGATCGTGACTCTGGCACAGGAAAGGAAGCAGGAAATAGTCTCAGGAGAAGGTTATCTGACCCTGTTGAAAAGTAGGATGCTTGTGATCTGTAAGTGTCTGTAGAAAATGGTCCTAAACTAACTTTCAGGATTACACATGTTCTAGTAGGCTTGTCCTCCAGAGGTTGGCTTATGGGGTGTCAAAAAAACAACAACTTTTAGGATTAAGTTCTAATAACCCACTTTCAAGCACACATGCAGAGAAGTGAGAATTTTAATGTCTAATACATACATATAAGTCCTTAATTTATGGCAAAGGCAAAAATATTATCTTAGTTTATTTAAAACCTAGTTTTTCTCTTTCCTGAAGCAGTTGGAAAAATAAATAATTTAATATTTTATGAATATTTGTGGGTGTGACAGTACTTATTGTCAGGACAAGTATTTATTTTATTACAAATATATGTATCTATTATTATAACAGTGTTAGTGCTGTTTCTTTTAAGGTTTTATAAAATCTAAATAGAAGAATAGCTAGATTAATTGAAAATTCAAGCATCTTCAAATTGTGAAAGCTGATTATATCAAGTGTAATATAATATTATGTTGATGCCAAATAACTTACTAATGTATGATTTCCCCTACATTGTTTTTCATTTTTTCTTGTGTTGTTGGTTACATCTTTGAGAACACATAGCTCCAAAACATTTTTAAATTGTTTATCAAATCATAAACCAAAAGTATATTTTTAGAATGTAATTTTAGAATTTCATTAAGCATTAAACTCGTTCATCATAAAACATCATGCATTGCTTGTTTTAGAAACAATACTGAACAGCTCATATCCTTTGCTTAAAAATAGACTTTTTCTTAAAGCAATTATCTTCTTTTCAGTCCAATTTTTTCTTTTCTGGTATTCAACAGGACTTCAGTTCCAATGAATTTTTATTTTACTATGCTAATCATGAAATTATCCCATCTTTTTTTCCTGTCTCCTCCAAAACTGTTGGATTTTAAATGTATTTTTTGGTCAGAAGTATATATATTCAGGGATAGTGAAGTTCATATGCCTTAACTCTCAGTGATTGATAAGAACAGGCTACTGTGACTATTGTATGTAAGAGGCAGTTAAGTAGTTAAGAACACAAATTTTTGGAACCAGATTTACTAGTTCAAATTCTGGTCCTGCTATTTATCAACTAACATGCAACCTTGGCCAACTTATTAACATCTCTGTGCTTCATTTTTTTTGCCTGTAAAATGTGGGATAATAATAATACCCACCTCATAAAGTTATTGTGAGAATTAATTGGGTTAATATATGTAAGCCCTTAGAACTCTTTTGTGTCTGGCTAATAGTAAGTGTTACATAGGTATTTTAATTATTATCCTGAGATCTATTACTTTTCTTTGAAATTTTAACAAATTCACTTTTGGGGACCAAGGAGGGCAGATCACTTGAGGTCAGGAGTTCGAGACCAGCCTGGCCAACATGGTTGAAACCCCGCCTCAGCTAAAAATACCAAAAAAAAAAAAAAAAAAAAAAAATTAGCCGGGCATGGTGGTGTATGCCTGTGGTCCCAGCTACGCAGGAGGCTGAGGCAAGAGAATTGCTTGAACCTGGGAGGCGAAGGTTTCAGTGAACCGAGATCGCACCATTGCACTCCAACCTGGGCGACAGAGTAAGTGAAACTCTGTGTCAAACAACAACAACAACAACAACAACAACAACAAAAATTTAACAAATTCAAAATAATTAATTCACAATCAAATAATTTCCTTCTACGAATTTTTTATAGGTATCTAATGATGACCCAACTCTGTCCAGAGAGCCTGGAAGCATTTTCTGTATGCTCTATAGTTTTCTTTATCTTTTCTTTAATCTTTTATATGTTCATTTGTCATTCAGTCTTTCTTATTTATTGAACACTTACTGTGGTGCTTAGGTAGCTGGAAAAAAACAAACTGAAAAATTCTCTGGTACCGGTGAGCTTATATTCATCATCTCAAAGTGAGGCAATAAATGTTAACAGAGCATGTTTGATTGAAAACTTGTCTCATGCCACCCACCCACTACCCTCAAACATTATTAAAGTAAACATTGTTTTGAAGCAAATGTCTGTTTTTCTCTTCACTGGTATATTAAAGAACTTAATTAACTTATTAAATAACTTAACTTATTTTTGCTTTTAAAAATCACTATGCTTATTTCAATGAACAAGGCGGGAAAATTTGATTTTAGAAATGGGTGTAGAGATAATGGGTCAATGCTCTTATTTAATTTATTTGCCTTTCCCTCCCACCCCCCCATAGCATTAGTCTATCTTCTTATTACAAACTTTCATCATGACTCATCCTTGAAGTTGGGATATTCAGCTTTATTTGTAAATGGATCATAGGTTCTCAGAATGCTCACACTTAGGGCTGTGGGAAAGGATGCAGCTGAACAGTAATACATTAACAATATGTGTTGAAACAGCAGTTCCTTGTTGACTGTATACAAAACACAAATTTCCAATAGTTCTTAGCTGCACCACTTCCTCTGCAGATTATGTCGGAAATGCTTTAGTCTGAATAATCATTCCCGGGGGGAAAAGCCTTCAAAATAAATTTACTTTATTGCCTGTGTGTGTGTGAGTGTGTATGTTAGAGAGAGAGAGAGAGAGAGAGAGAGAGAAAGTCTGATTATTGTAGAATACCGAGTCAGTCATGTACATATGCCTAGTATAATTAAAGAACATAATTTGATGATAGCAATTATATGAATATCTAATTATATGAATTATTCTGTATGCTGTGGCTTGTGACCACATTGTTTAAAAATAAACTAATAGCAACAATAGACAGCTAATCCAAAGGTTAAGGAAAACAATGGTGAGGGAATAGGTTTTCATAAAACAAAACAAAACTGAAAACTTTAATTATCTGGATAGTTATGGAAGAAATAAATCTATCACCCCTTTTTGGCCATAAGGGCAAAGGGGGTTTTTCCCCTCAGTTATCTCGACATTTGGCTACCACTCTTCTTTGATTCATTTTGGTCTGGAGATATCTGTAAAGTGAACTCTTAGTAGGGGTCAAATAATATATCCCCAGAGTTATTTTTAGTGGATTTTAACCTGGGGCTGTTGCATTTGGTGTGTGTGAGGGGAAGTGTATATATTTTCAAACAGTAATTTATCCACATCCCACCCTGACCCCCCACTTTTTTTGGAGACAGGGTCATGTTGCCCAGGCTGGAGTGCAGTGGCACAATCATGGCTCATGGCACCCATGACCTCCTGGTCCCAAGCCATCATCTCACTTCAGCTCCCCAAGTAGCTGGGACTACAGGCATGTGCTACCATGGTCGGCTAATTTTTTGTAGAGACAGGGTTTTGCTATGTTGCCTAGGCTGGCCTTGAACTCCTGTCCTCAAGTGATCCTTCCACTTCAGCCTCCCAAAGTGCTGGTGTTAGCCACTGTGCCCGGCCCCTTTGTAATTTTTTAAAAGTTCTGATGATTCTGAATTATCTCATACTTCACTTATATACTTTCTACCTCTATTAGAACCCACTTTTGGGGACTGTGAATAGATTAAGTTTCTAAAAGATCCATTAGCTCAAGAAGAGTCGGTTAATTTCACATGAGAGCTCTTTCATCTTAATAGAAGTCTTTTTTTTTTTTTTTTTTTTAATCAAGGTTGGCTCAGACTCAGAAAGACTGGGTCTGAACAAATGCAATTTTACATGTATATGGTAGTAAGTACATTAAGGGAGCAGGTTATATGCTGTCAGTGTGCCATTTGGAGTGAGAAGAACTGAGATGTTTTCGAATGGCTTGAGCAGGTGAGGGTCATTTCTTTAAAAAGAAGGACACGCACACGCTCCTGATTGAAGTGGCAAACTTTCTCAGAGACGTAGGGTTACCCAGCACATAAGCTACTTACTGCAAGTATGCAACTCTTAAAATATTACATCCACACCTTTACATATGTCCTTGGTTCATCTTCAGTTTGCATGTCAAAAAGAGGGTATCTTTAATCTGACAAATTGATCTCAGGAAGAGGGTCAACCTTTATAATGGTATTGGTGAGATTTTTGTCAGGGCCATATTCTAGTTTGTTATTCAATAATGTTTCTCTCTCTCTCTGTGTGTGTGTGTGTGTGTGTGTGGTGTGTGTGTCTCCCTTCCTATTTTACCTGTGGCCAAAAGGACCTCCCTCAGTTTCCCTTAGTGTTAATTTCACATATGTAATTAGTAAAACAGTCCCCAAAACTAGTTAAACAATTTTTAGAAAGTTTCAATCTCAGCAGATTCATACCGTTTATATTATGTAGGATGAAGCACATAAAGTATCTTGAGACATTGTTCATGTTGTGGAGACTTGAGGGTTAATGATGAGGCAAGCCTATCAGCAACCAGAGGTATCTCGTGTCCTGGATTTCCTGGAGTGTTTACCGTGTGTTACTTTGAATGAATGACCTGAGTGAGGATGCTAAGATTTTCCGTCTTAACATTACTCCTTTCAAAATCATAATGTTATAGACATTCCTTTATGGTAATCTTATTTTAATAACATGCAGGTACATAGCTGGACAAAAGTCTGATGTGACTAGGTAAGTGATCTAGCTATAAATGAAACACACCAGTGTCAAAAGCTGTTTGGAAATGATCTCGTACTCATTTTCACAACCAACAGTTGTGATACAGTTTTTTGAAACCTCCCTTTACGCAGAAGAAGTGATACACTTTTAAAAAGCATTTTTTATTTCAGAACATTTATCTGAGAGAGCCTAATTGAAAAGAATATTGCATTAGTAAATTGCTCTGCCCAAGACAACTGCTGCTCTGTTTCTCTTCACGTTTTAAAACCTAAGTCCCAAATCTCAGTCTATAGTTAAGAGCTTCAAACAATAATTACCTCTGTGAAATAAGCAGAAGTCCTTAAAAGGGTCTGTCGGTTTTCCCGCAATCTTTTACAGGGTGAGCAGCGCTGTATCCACTGATAACCCAGCTGCTTAGGAACTGAGTAAAGCCGGCTCCAAACTTCTCAGCTGTTGACAGGCTTGACTTGCTGAGAACACCAGTTAAATATAGCACCCGCGAGCTCAGCTCCTCAACATAGTCATTGCTCTGACAGTGTTGTGAAGAGAGCAGAAGAGGAGAAACCTAATCTCAGAACCCAACAACACCTAGCAACAGTTGAAAAAACTTTTAAACAAAAGTCTGGGTGGGAGATATACAACAACTTCCAATTTCTGCTGATCGGGATTTCAGGGAGAAGAAGCTGCTTTCCCCCCTCTCTACTCTGTTTCCTGCATGACTTCAGCTATTGGCTAGTTCTGGGAAAGAAAGTGGGAAAAGCTTTTTCCTCTGTATTCTTTTGAGCTGGATAGTTTTTGAGAACTCGAATCTGTCTTGGGCTGTGAGACAAGCCACTGGGTTCTTCAAAGGATAAACTACCTCCATAGAGGACATACCTTTGGTTAAAGGAGCTGCCGTCAGGTAAGACCAAAATAAATAACTACTTACTCTCTTAAGAAATATCTGTTTCCACAAGAAGAGAATTCTCTTCCATTCTGTTTTGTCTGTTTCCTTTGATTCTTCCTGTTCTACGATGTGATAGCACATTTAGAAATTATAACCATTGTGAATTATTTTTAAAAAGTCAGAAACATCAACTTTTCCTCAAAATCATACCGATTCCTTTTTAAACACATATTTATCGTGTTTTAGTAGATATCAAAATATTTCTGCCAAGTTAATGCTCTTCGGCAGGTAACAGAAATATGACAAAGAACATTTCATATCTCATTTCACAATTGGGATGGCTAAGCAATGAAAAGGATATCTCCCCTAGAAGTAAAATAACTTTCATTTACTGAAACTAGCTAACCAGCTTGTGTGGTAAATGAGAGGAAAGTCCCGCATGGTGTTTGTATTGCTGTACTTTTTAAACCTGCTGTTGTATGTGTCTCCTTTTGCCTAATTCTCTGATTACACTGGTACACCTTGTGCTGGTTCTGACCTTGTTACACTGCAGTCACCCCGAAGGCTTCTGACTGGGCATAAAATATACCTGGTATTAAATCACTACTCTTGAAGTTGTTGACTATAACTACTCAAGATAATGATATTTGTGTATTTTAAAAAAATAAATTAATGCTTGTGTTTAGGTATAACAGATTCTGTTTTTAAAACAATTAGAAAATATTTTCTCTTAAGTTGCATGTATGTGTGTATGAATGTGTTTACTATAGCGTGAAGGAAATCCTCCTTTCACGTGATGACATCTTGTCTCCCCTTCCATGAGTTGCCATGCAATTTTATCAGAATGCTTAGAGTAACCAATTTCATGTTGAATATGACAACTTATGGCTGTACATTGTTGATATAGTTAGTATTGACATCTGGTGGTTTGTAATTGGGCTAGATTTGCATAAAAATATTTTTCCTCTATATGAACATGATGATTTGAATAATTTTTGTAGTCTAAGGATAATATCAAAGAATTTATAGAAGCACATTTTAACTGGAATTTTTAAAGTCTATTCTATCAATGTAAAGAAAGAATTTACCCAAGACCAGTTTTGAACGTATTATTTGTTGACAAATAAGAATGTATCAGCCTTTTCAGAAAATGATCCTCTTTTAAGAAAAGCTAATTAAAGCTTATATAGCATATACTCAGGAAAATGAAACAGTGCACCCATTTCAGTGTGTATTATGTTTTATAATTCTGATTACTTGTTTATACAGTAAATAAGTGAATCACATATGATACAAATATGTACAAATAATAGTGCAAAATGCACTCTGGTAAGTTTACTATTAGAGAATGAAACTCCTGGTGCTTTAGTAGAGATGAAATATCTTTGTCTCGAAGGAGTTTGAAAAGTCAGAACTAAATGCTTTACATTGTTCTTGTTTTTGTCCTAAGAAGGGTCACTTTGTTGGCTTAAAAATGTATGTGTAAGGCAAAAATCTACCATTGATTCTAGGCATGTAATTTCTTTTGGAGTCAGTGGGACAGTGTGGCGATAACTGAGTGCAGCATTTGGCCCTGTGTGAAAGTCGTGTTTGCTTATGAAGTGAATTTTTCAGTATCATTAATTGTCTTCATTGTTGTACACTTATTCTTGAAAATCAAGAGCAACTCAGCTCAGGCTAAGCCACACGGTTTCCTCCACTACATGAACAATCAGGCTCTCCATGACAATGCAGATCTGTTCTCCTATTCACTCAAGTTCATAGTTCTGTGACATTTTGGAACTGTCCCTTTCCCCTTTACCATGAAAGTTGTTAGATTCCATTGCCATGTCTTCCACCACACTAATGCCTGTTCTCTTCATGCTAGTTTAGATTGTAACAATGCTGTTCCCTCCTACCCCTTGTTGCCATCCAAATCATCTTGCCCATGACCACGAGACTGGTTTTACTAAAGCATTGCTATGTTTGTCTATCTACTCTTCAGTTATCTTCTGGGACTTCCAGTAGCTGCCAAACACCTAGGCTGGGTATTTTGAAAACCTTCCATCATCTGGCACCTACTTAACTTTTCCAGTCTCACTACTATGACTCAAAAACAAGGTCCCTCTGCTTCAGGTATTTCAGATTATAGGCCATTCTCCAAACACATACTCAGTGAACATTTCAATACCCCAGCTTTGCCCCAGCTTTTATTCTCCCTGCCTGGAAGACATTTACTCTCTGGTCCTGTAGAAACTTTGCCTACTCTTTAAGACCCAGATCAGTCTTCCACTTTCACAATGATATTCTGGACCATACATTTTAGAAGTGATTCTTTCTAAGTTTAGACAGCTTGGTGCTCTGTTAGAATTAGGGTACTTTTAAGTAGGGTTTGCCTCTTTATATTCAGAACAATTTTATGACGTCTATTAGGTGCAAGGCAGTATCCTAAGCATCACTTGGCTTTGGAGCTTCTCAGCTGCAGGCATGTTGCGGATGTTCCATTCACATTTGTGGCTCTGATATCTGATGATAAGAGAAAGTATGGATAAGTATAGAATCAAGAAAAGCAACTGTAAGTTAATAACTTTTTACTTCAGAAATTTCTCAAGGAAAGTCTTCATGGTTTTACCATGCACAGAAAAATTACAAACACTTTTAACTACACTCATGTACTTGATTGTGGAAATGATGTTGTATCTCTCAGGAATAAAATAGAAAGGGGAAATATGACAGGACTGTGTATGTATATATGCATGCATGTACACACACACACACACACACACACACACACACACACACATATCCTGTGTATCTACCTAGACCTCTAAATACTGTAACTTTTATATACTTTTGTTATCTTTTGGTGCCAGGTTCTGCTTACAGTTACTTTTGGTACAATTCATTTAAATCATGGCTCCTATTTGTGGATCATGAATTAGAATCTGGCTTTGAACAAGAAAACATTTAAATACGTTATGATCCTTTTTCTGTTCTTTTTCTCTTGATATTTTGAAAAAGAGATATTTTTCAGTGTTATCTTTAATTTCTTGTGAAAACTGTAACCTTATTGGGTGAGATAAAGCAGGAATCATACTTTCGAAGCAATTTGTTCTGTATCCACCAAAAGAAAAACATTCTCTTAGTATTTATATTTTAAGATGGGCAAAGTGGTGAAATTTACTCTTTTAAATGGATATTCAGTAAGAAACCCTATGGAATTTTCCAATGAAATTTATGAAATATTTAATATGTTCATTAAGCACTGGTTTCCTTGTGGTTATAATTTTTATTTATTGTTTAGAAGTGAAACTTTGGGGTTTACACAGTCTAAATAATGCTACCTGTGTTTTCCTTTTTTGGCAGATGAGCATTTTTTCATAAAACATATTCTTTAAGATATAAGATTTTACACAGTTTGTTTAATCCACATTTTCATTCATTTGTCTAATCTTCCTTCTTTAAACTTGTGGGTTTTTGAAAGGTAGCACTAGGAGAAATGAGGGGGCAAGCTCGTGTTGAGATTTATCTCAACAGAAAGGTTTAAGAGAAAAAAGATTAGTTAACAATTTATTAGAAAAATGACATCTAAAAATTTGCAGTATAAAATTGTTTTTACATTGTTTTTAATACATATAACAATAAACAGAAAAAAAGATGAACTAATAAAAATACATTTTGTTTCTTTAAATCTGAGTTGAGGATATAACCAGAATATGTTCATGGAAGAGAAGTCAGAAAAGGTTAGTACTTGAGTAAGTCAGTCAGATAGCCTGGATTCAGATTTCAGCTCAAGGTGACCTTAGGCAAATTAATCTCTGTGTCTCAGTTTCTTCATCTGTAAAATGAGGGTAATAATGCTATTTCCTTATAAAGTTTTTTTGAACATTAAATGACTTATAAAATCTGTAGTTTATAATTTATTCTTCAATAAATTTAAGCTAGTATGGCTTTATTACACCTTAAATGTAGTTATTTGTTTACTTTAATCTTTGTTGCACACAAAATTCTTGGATGCAGATAGTTTGTGATCTCAACTTCATAGATTATAGGAAAGGTAGGAGAATGTATTATTTAAGTTTGGAATCCTGCTTGGGACATACTTTGCTGCTGGGTACTCTAAGCAGACACAATTTGAACAGCAGCCAATAATTTAGTATGGAATTTATGTTTCAAACTCTCCCTTATCACTCAGCAGTCTGCTGTCTTATAGAACCATTACTAAAAAGGCTAAGAAATCACCCACAGCACAGACTGTTCTATGGTTTCTATATTTGCACTTGGAGATAAAGTGTGTTTATACATAGTGCTTGGGTGTCTGTTTTACAGCCGACTACACTGGGTAATGTACAGCAATGAAGACTTCCTCCTCCATGCAAGAACACATTATTAAATTTATCATTCTTTATTTCTTTCCTTAGATGATTTGTTTTGTTTTACTAACCTAGTAACAGATAAAAATGAAAAGACCAAAAAAGGTCATCATAAGCTAACTTTAACTTTACTAAATGGAAATGAATTCTTGCTATTCATTGCCCTTAATCCTATTCATTCTTCTTAAATATGAAAAGAAATATACATTCCAAGACAAAAAGTGTTATCTCGTAAGATGTGTGTGTATGTGTATTCTGCTTAATATTCTGTATACTTAACAAAAATATATAAAGCACCCTTATAAGCAGGAAACTTTCTTAGCAGCTTTAGTGGCAACAAACCTTATGTAGGACATACATGGTTTAAATCTGTCAATTTTACTTTATTTTTCCCAATTGAAAGAATAAGTCTCTAAAAGATGAGGCAAAACAAATTTTAAAATTGTCATTCTCTAATGAAAACTTTGTGTAGAGAGAAAGAAACAAAGGAAGGTAGGAAGGAAAAGTACAATAAAGAAAGAAAAGAAGGAAATAATTTTTCCTGGCTTTGCAGAATATATACATTATAGTGGTACTAAGGCAAAAATATAGGAACCTCAGGAAAGTATATTGGATTATGTTTTTCTTTTTTCTTAAATGGTCAGTCTATGCTTTAGCTAACGAGAGAAGGGAAAAGACAACAGGCAGAATATAGCTTTCCCTGGTAGAAGCTAAGGCAGTTTAATTTCAAAGACCGGGAAGCCTGTTGTGGAAGAATTTAGAATAAGGAAAGTCATACATGAACTAAGCAGCTTTAGCTGGCTGTTAACCAGCTGATTGCAGAAATTGAGAAACTCCCAGCACAGAAGTGAAGTAATACAACATAAACCAGCATCCCCATGCTGCTGTGTCTCTGAGGGCTTTGTTTAAGCCATAGCAACACTGAGACATCAAAAGAAGATTTGGGTCTTTTTTCCCATTTTTGGGAAATGGTGTCAACGTGCATAATATTGGGTGATTTATGTGTTTCTGAGGTCTGTGAAAGACAAACTAAAAAGAATTTTTAAAGCTAATGCAGAAATTATCTCGAGTGATCTGATTTTAACTGAGCCCTTAAGGTTTAAGGATATTTCTCTTTTTATTTGCTTGCCTAAATGCTGTTGCCTACCTCCTTTACCAAAACATTGAGGAAACGATGATTGTTGCTTCACTGACCAAGGACCCTATAAGTCTGTACTTGAAAATAGTCTTTTTTGATCTTGTAAAAACTCTAATTGCAATCTTCCCAAGTTACTTTCAATAAATGAATTATCTACTTCTTATCTTTGTAAGGAAAAGATGTAAGAAAGGTATGAAATGGACACATCAGAGTTGACTAAATGCATTCTTTAAAAAATAATTTGCTGAAGATTTCAGGCCAAAAGAAGATTTGACTGAAAACAATAGACTACTGGCACCACCAAGACAATGGAGTTACTGCCAACTTGCCCTTGTTTATCTAAAAGATCTATGCAAAAATTAAGTTTTCACACACACATGCGCGCGCATACACACACACGATGACACAGTAATGGGAATAAATGAACATTCTTCTTCTTTCATATACTTATGTCTTAAGCAACTCATTTTAGGCCTTGCCTCTTTGACCGTGGTACCAAGCACAACAGAAAAGGAAGAGGTATTGCTGAGTTCATAATGCTATTTCAGTGTGGATGAGGAAATGATGCCCTGTGCCTGTATTTGGAGTCCTGTAGTTGCTGTGACGACAACACACACTAATGGCAAACAAAGAGGGTCTGCTCATCAGGGCAAGCCAGGAAGAGTTTTGCCAGCTCAGATTTTTCCTAATTATTCTGTAAGTCTTGAAATGTGACATTGGAGGAATTCAAGGATCTTTGTGTTTCATTAACTGTTTAGTAAGTGACACATGCTTGAAGAGCAGCCTGGTATTTGGATCAGGGAGCGGCCTTACATATAAGCTTAACTTTCATATGCTGTGTTGATAGATATCATCTTCTGGTTTGGATACCATCAAACCAACTGGTTTGGCCATAGCCTGTTCATTTTGGTCTTTAAGGAAGTCAGCTGCATTGGTAGAGTTCACTTCTCAGGGCCCCTCAACTTTTGGTAAGACATCCCCACCTTCTACATTCTGCTCATTCCACAAATAATAATAATAATGGCTACATGTAATATATATTATCTATATAATATACAACATATGCAGTACTTTTACTATATAAAATGATATGAATAACTAGCATATACTTGAGAAGATTACTATGTGCCAGGAATTGTGCCAAGCATTTTACATGGATGATTTTATTTGCTTCTCATAACAATCCTATGAGGTACTATTTTTATCACTATTTTACAGATTAGGAAAATGAGGTTTATAAATGTTAAATAACTTACCCAGTGGTAGATTTAAAATCCAAATCCAGGCAATTTGACCTTATCTATTCTATATTTTCAACCACTTTTTAAAATTCAGGCAGTTGTTTATGGAACACCTCCACCTAGATGACTATGAGATGTTTTAATGAAATGTATAGAATGTGACACTGCAGGGTAACAGCTGCCTCTATAGCATGAAAAGATACACAAAGTGCAAAGAATGAAGAGATTTAGGGTCAGAAAGCCAACAGAGGCTCTTTTCCAGGATCCCAAAGTGGAATCAGAAGCTTCAATGGCCAGTAGAGTTGGGCCACCCTCGATGAGCTAGGCCTGGGGCACTGAGAAACAGAAGCGATTCTTCCAGTTATTGATGGGGCAATGTGGTTCTTGGTTTCTACACTGCTGGGTTGATTCCTAAGAAGAGGATGTCATGGAGCATTTGATTTTGTGCCACCTCCTTTGACACTGTTGGGGCTTTGGTCTGCTGTTGCTTCTATTGACAACTCAGAGCCACACCTTCTATTGTAAACTTTGAGTGTGCTGCCAGTCTCTGCCTTGGTCATAAACATTTAGTTTGTGAAGTGGGTTCAAGAGGGAGTCCTATGAAATACTTATCTCCTTGTTGGTAGCAATACTTCTTCAAGAAACCTTTGGTGGAGTGTGTGTGTGTGTGTGTGTGTGTGTGTGTGTGTGTGTTTTGGTCAGGAGGCAGTGAGGAAGCAGCTAGAAAGTGCTCCACATAAAGGCTTGTTACTGGTTCCAAATGACTTTGTTTTGGTAGTGAGTTGTTATTCTGGTAGCATGATGCTCCTTCAAAAAAAAAAAAAAAAAAAAAAAAAGCAAGACAAAACAGAGAGCTTGCTATAGTTTAAGAAAAATTACCTGACACTTTTCAGCCATTGGTTTGCTACTGTAGATCAGTGGCATATTTTATGGGATGTTTTATTTAATTCTTTTATCTTTATTTGCCTACATGATGTCCAAATGTCTGACTATTTGGAAATAATTGAAACTTTTGAGTTTCTATTTGCATTTCTGGCATTTAACTTTCAGATTGTCTGAAGTAAAAGGAGAGCAATTCTAATAAAATTTTGATGGAGCAGATAAGGCTTTGCTTTCTCTTATGCCAGTGGCCATAAAGACTCCACTTTTCCAGGGTATCACATATCCCAGGTAGTGGGATTGAATACCCCAGGAAGGTGAATGTTTTATATGGGATGAAATATAATGGAATAAATCTCTACCTTCTGAGAAATTCTATTCTAATAAATTGAAACAGTAACTTGTCACAACTATACTAGCTCACCCCCTCCCCAAACACACTACATTCATTATTGGTTAATAGCACAGGACTTGTACTGCTACTCACCTGACAGGCTAAACGTCTTCCTGAAGCAAATATACTGTTTGCTGTGTGACACAGACCTGTTTAATCCAAGCCAATGAAAAAGAAGTAAAGGCAGAGATGTATTACATTTCACGAAGGCTGTCTGCTTTCTTGACATAACATCTCTTGATTTCTTTGCAATAAACTCAGTTTTCCTTTTGTCTTCTCCTGTCTTTATATAAAAAGATGTAACAGTGTCAAAGGAGAAAAAGAATTGTAATTTTTTTTTTACCCACCCAGAAAAAGAGTATTAGTGTTCTATTCTTTGGAGACAGAGTTTGACTAGTTGGCCTCTGGAAGTATTTTTTTTCCCTCATTCAGTTATTCTAAATTTCTTTTGGCACACAACAGCGATAATTTCCACATTAGTCTTTAGCTAATTGTTAAGATATTAACAGCTTATCATAGTCATTCAAGAATTATCTAAGACTTCTGTAAGATTTCCTAGTTCTCTTTGCACATCTGCCCCTAGTCTAATTGTGAGCAGGCACAGGGCCTTGAGTACCACAATGTCAATGATTACATGGCTTTGGTCCTGGGGACAGCTATACTTTACAGGAAACCAAAAGGAGTGGAAACCTCTAGCCTCTGACCTCACTTGAAACCATCAGATTATCTAGTACTGTGGTTCTCAACACTCTCCATGCATCAGGGTCACCTGGGGTGCTTTAAAAATGCAGATACCAGAAGTTCTGATTGAAGTTGGCCTGAGAGGATACCCAAGTATTGGTCTATTTTGTAAGCTTTTGTGTGATTTCAATTTGCATCTGATATTGAGAACCAGTTATCACAATCATTTTAAAGACAGTACTTTTAAAGTACTTTAAAAGATAGTACTTTAAAATGATGAGTGCCACCTCATCATTTTAAAGAAGGTAGTACTGGAATGAGAAGTAACTCAGCTCAAGTTACGAAACCCTCTGCAGGTAGAATTGAGTATGGAACTGTGCTTACTCAACCCTTAGTAGTGGGTACTTTCTACACCTTGCAGTGGCTATGTTCCTGTCTTAAGAGAACTGAAACTCAGGATCGTTGCCTGGCTTTACTTTTAAGATCTTGACTTAAGGATTTTTGATTACTTTCTGGGTCCATTTCAATGACTGCACCTCAGTTTTGTACAAGAGTCACATAGGTGGAAAAAGAAGTAAAGCAAGGACCAGAACTTAAATCCCCTGAGCCCCAGTCTATTACTTTTTTCTATCACACAATCATAATAAAGTAGCTAATATTTAATGAATGCTTTCTGTATGTTAGGCACTAACAGTTTCATGAGGCAGATACACATATACTATATATTTTACAGATAAGGAGGCTGAGGGAATTGTTCATCCTCCCCTCAGCCCCCAGCAAGCAGGTGGCAAGTCTGGGATGAGTCCAGGCAATTGGACTCCCCAGCCTGTGCTTGTAAGCTCTTAATCACTTTGCTATTCTGGAGCCCACTCTGAAAATATAAGGTGTTGAATGGCAGCTGCTCCCTCATATCAGCATCAGGGGTCTTGTTGCAGCTGGTTATGGTGCCCTTAGTTCCTGCTAACTGGGCTTTCTGCTTGACTAGAGATTGGGTCCTTGCCTTTCCCTCTATTTTCCCAATAAGTGGCCCAATTGGAGACAACCTATTCTTGTCAAGATTTTGTTATAATGCTCTATTTCTCCTAGTGACTTTGTTTCTTATTTCCTGTCTTTCCTTTCTCTTGGGGACCAATATAATATTTTATGCCTTACTTTTGGGCACATGAACTTTACCCCAGACATTCTGAACACAAATTCTACTGTCTTGTTTGGATCCTTGACTTTTCGCCTAGTCTTGTGAGTTTGGCTGGGTTCCCCATTTAGCCTGGGATTCCTCTCTCTGGACCTCCCCCATCTTCTCTCACAATACCAGCAACAACAGGAAAGGATTAATCACTTTGCTTTCCTATACAGCCGGTACATTGGAAACAAGTTGATCTGTCCTGTGAAACTGACAGGTCAGTGTGTTAATGTACTCTGAAGAAATTTTAAAATCTACATTTTTAGGTAGCATGTATGGAATTAATTTTCTGATTGATTCTTTAAGTTTGAAATTCTATAGAACAGGCTCTTTCACACCTAGAGAAAAATTTATGTGTGTTGTCTGGTAAAACGAACCTTACTAAGATGAAAATCACCAATAACAAGTACTGTAACACAGGTTTTTCTAAGCAATAGAAAGCAAACAAAAAATGAAAAGATTCTTATAATTATCACATAACACATATTTACATGTAAATTCAAAGATTCAACGTGATAAATAAATTCTGTTATGACTTGGCACTGTTTTTAGAATCACCTTGCACCAAACAAGTACTCAATAACTGTTAAATTGAATTCATTAAATGTCATGAAATTGATAAAGTAAATATTAATGACCAGTTTCCATTGATTGAAGTAAGCATAATTTTTCCTTGATAAACATGGCAGTAACAATTAGTGACCATTGGTGATTATTTCTCTGCTTCTCAGTTTTCTCTAAACCTTTATGGTCATGTATTGCTTTTCTAACAATATTAATTAAAAATAAACAAATGTTTTAAATGTTCACTAGAGTATCACAGAATAACCAATTCATAACTAAGTGGGAGATGGACTTAGTAGCTCGAATGAGCATAATGCATACATATTTCTATTAATAGACTAGAATTCTTACTTTAAAATACAGTGGCATAGACACGTAACTATTGACAAAAGTCTAATTGCAGCTACTAACCCAAAACCACAACCCGGCTGTAGTTCATTAGCTGGAAACACTTCCATCCTTGGAAATCTATTTTGGAGTTAGGATTGCTCCACTCCTCTACAAGTGGTAAAGCAACAGCTGCCTTTTAATTAATGTTTCTGCTGACAGTTCCAGCTGATGAATACCATTGAATTTCCCTATTACCATCAATACTATCTACATTGCTCCAAAAGGATATATTGAGGATAATTGCTTTATTTTGCCTTATTTCACCTCATTTCTTTCTCATATCACTTCTTCCAAATTCCAGTGATGCCATTATTTACATCACCATTCACATCTTCCAGGGAATAAAGTCCCAGTGGAACACATGTGTTCCTGGTGATGTATTGTGATGGAATCTCACCAAAACGAGCACGTGAAATGCTGAGCTCAGAGAAGAGGACAAGGGGGAAAACCAGATGAAAGTGGCCTGTGGTTTCTCAGAAAGTGAAGAATTTTGTCCTTTTGAGAGAAAGAGTAGGGAAAAAACAGAGCTCTTGTTTTTCTACATTGTATTAGTGAAAGATTAAAATCATCCCATTTGAATTATATCTGGGTTATATTGTTATTTCAATTTCTCTTTCCAGACACTTTTTCATAGGAGCTGAATTTCAACAGAGCTCTCACTATTAATTGTGTGAGAATTTAGAAGGATTTGATCTGTGTGAAAGTACATGATTATAGAGTGAGGTCCACTCAGTCTGGTCATCTTAAACAGTATGTCCTGGGGCTCAGTCAGGCAAGGCTCATGTTTTGTAGCTAAAAGAGGGGTTGGATTGATGCTGAACTGAGAGAACATAGGATCTAAATGGCATGCCATCAGATGGTAGAGTGGTTCAAGCTAGCAGCTGGCATCTGAAGGTCTAACATGCGGTTATGGGGTATTCTGGCAGGCGGTTAGAGGATGCCTGCATTCTGACACAGGCAGGGAGTCAGTCCACATTTGGGCAAGCTTGTCAGCAGGAGCAGGAAGGAGAGCAGGGAGGTGGGAATCAGGAACAGGATAGCTGTGGAGGAGGAACACTCCTAGAGACTGTGAGTGAGATGCCAACATTGTCATACAATGTCAAAACAACTAAGAGGATACTAAATCCTAGTGCTGGGCTAGAGTTCTTTGTGTCTCTCCTGCTTCACATTTAGTAAAAATAATGTACTCATTCACCAACTATTTTTTGAGACTCATGTGTTCAGGCACTGAGCTAGGGATTGGGATACAACGGTGAATGTTATATTATCTCTGCTCTCTAACAGGAGTTACAGGCAAAACAGTGGCAATTTCAACACCAAGCGACTAGTGGGTAAATGGTTTAGTGGGACCACAGAAATGGGACCACTCACCTGGTTTGGGATGGTCAGTGATTGGTCCAGAGACGGTATAAAGTGACTCTTGCTGTGGGAAAGGGAACTGTAGAGGCCGAAAACAAGATAGGGCCTGATAAACAAGGTCTAAGGGAATGCATCAGACATGAGTGTTATTGAAAAGCTCAAACATCTGACTTGTTACAACAAGTCTACATAGCTCTACCAATAGTGGGGAATTAGTGAGTTGCATTCTTTTGCTTACATGACAATTTTAATGTTTTAAAAAATAATGTGATGAAGAGGCTCTGCTATATACATATATGTTCATCACAGTTAAATCTTTAGTGGCCATAATGAGGCAACCAAAGAAGCCTCTTGTGGGCTAGAAAATTCCTGACCCTCAAACCACATTGCTGAGTATTTTTTCTAAATAGTGACTACTTGAGAGTATGTTTATAAACAGATGATGAATGCTTCCTATAAAAGTATTTGCTTTAGGACTTTTATAAGTTTGTGCACTTTGAAAAAATACTTACATATATTCAACACTTCACTTCAAGTGCCTAACTGCTGCTGAGGCAATAAACCTAGGTCGTAGCCAGAAAATTTTTGAAGCCCATGTTGGAGAATTGCCTTACCACATATTAAAATGAATTTTGAGCCAGGAGCAGTGGAGGCGGAAGGGGGAGTATCAATTGAACCCAGGAGTTCAAGTCTAGCTTGGGCAATAGAGTGCGACTGTGTCTCTTAAAAAAAAAAAAGAATTTTGAACCCATATTAATTAAAACACTTTGCAGGTGGTATCAGAATCAGTTCACATCAGATGAGGAGATCAAGGGAAAATAGTAGAAGGTTCAGGAAAGTATATACCTATAAAATTGGTGTGCATTTTTAATACTATAAAAATGTAGTGTTATAAAAAAGAGATTTCAAATCTATACTGAAAATATGAATTATTCCATCAACAGGGTTGAAATAACTGGAAAAATATGAAATTAAATTCCTGTTACAACTTACACTAAAACATGCACTAGATGGACCAGAAATTTAAGTCTAAAAAAATGAAGGTAAAATACTAACAAAAAAAACTAAAAACATATATAGGTGGGGAAGGCTTTCCTAAGTAAGACAAAAAGTCAGTAAAACATAAGACTAAAACATTTGATTCCATAAAAACTGAATGAAAACTTTTACACTGAAAAAAAAACCCCTTATAACCATCATGAGCAAAGTTAAAATTCAAACAGCAATTTGTGACCAAAATAATCAGGAACAAATGTCCTTAATACAAGACTTTTTTTTTTTTTTTTTTTTTTTTTTTTTTTTTTTTTTTGAGATACAGTTTTACTCTGTGGCCCAGGCTGAAGTGTAGTGGTACTTATGATCTTGGCTCACTGCAACCTCTGCCTCCTGGGTTCAAGCGATTCTCATGCCTCAGCCTCCTAAGTAGCTGGGATTATAGGCATATGCCACCACGCCAGGCTAATTTTTGTATTATTAGTAGAGATTAGGTTTCACCATGTTGACCTGGCTGGTCTTGAACTCCTGACCCCAGGTGATCCACTGGCCTTGGCCTCCCAAAGTGCTGGGATTACAGGCCTGAGCCACCACTCCAGGCCAAGACTCTTTTAAATGAAAATAGAAAAAGAGACACAATAGAAAAATTGACAAATGACATAAATAATTTGGAATAAATATGTGAAAAACTACTTAATCTTACTTATAATCACTTATAATTAAAAATTAAATTAAAAGAAGATGTATTATTTCGACCAATACATTGACAAAGACAAAAAAGTTCAATACACAGTATGGTAAGGGTATGAGGAAATTGACACTATATGTTGCTGGTGGGAAAACCAACTGCAAAAGTTTCCAGAAAAGCAACAATATGTGGCAAAAATCCTTATAATCAGAAGAAAAATAAGAATATTTCCATTTTGAGAAATAAAAAAATCTAAACACATGCAGTGCTTTTGAGAGTGCATTGTTTGTTCTTCCTCCTATTGTTCTCAAATCTATTGACTTGTAAAAATTTGGCAGACCTAGAGACTCTTATTTGAAAAAAACAGCCAATCTACTTCTTTCTCAGTTGCTTGATAGGATTTCCTAGGAGGGACCTTGTTAGAATAGGATTATTAAAACAAGGCTGCATAGTCCTTAAGTGTCAAGTACATCTTGATAGCAACTTGTTTCCTTACTTTTGTATTATTAAAACAAACTGATAGGCAAAATTGACACATTTATGACTAGATCATGAGGGTGAGGGACCAAGGAGCAGGTGGAAGAAATGGCTAATTGCACCAAACAACTCTTTGCCATGGATCATTAACGAGAATAAAATTGCTCAGGCTCATTAAACTGTTTTGGGCATGAAATACTCTGAAAACAAAAATTGGTTTATCATAGTATTTGTAGATACTGGTAGATGCTAAAAGATAATTGACTCTAACCTCTTTTTAGGAAAGATGATGAAGTTGAGACCTAGAAAGTTTGACTTTCTCAAGGTCATACAGCTTATTAATTCAGATGTATGAATTCATAGACAAGTCACAATGCTGTGGCACGTATCTTCCTAGAATCCAGAACACCACCTGTCTTGCATTATTTCCCAAGATACCTGTTGTATAAGAGCACCACCAGATGTTGGGCTTTTCGGCAGCTCACTACCCATCAATCCTGCCTGTTACTCCAGGGTATGGAGAGAGGCTGGTGCTAACCTAAGCTGCAGTTATAGAGTGGTGTCTGGGGTGAATGTGTCCTATGTGGTGTCCAGTGAAGGTGGTAAATGATTCTCAGCTGCTTCTCACTGCACTGACAGAAGGGTCATTTTGTGAATGGGTAGGGAGCAGCAATTTGAGTGAAATCTCCCTCAAAATCTTGTGTGCTAACATTTTTCTGCTTTCTCCTGGGGAAGCACTTTTTTGGAAGAAGCCAATCCTGAAACATTACCCTGAGTAAAGCTAAGCATGAAGCATTTTAAGCCAAGCTGATCATCTAGATTATCTTTTGCTGTTTGATCCTGCAAAGAATGTGCTGAGATGAGTAGTAGTGCTGTATCACATAAGTTGTCCTTTCGTTTTCATACATTGGGCGCAAGCAAATGAAATCTCTTTACTTCTCTCATACCCACAGGTAAAGAGGAGTGAGTCCAAGCATCATATTTAATTCTGTTAATTACAATGTAAGTGTAAATAATACCAACAATGGCGCTCTAGTTTCAACTTCTGTTTGATGATTGTCAGACCCAGAAATCTAACAAACAGTACATTATTCAATGAATTTTTCACATTGTCCATTTGTAGACCTCTTTTCTTTAAACAGTCTAGCCAATTATATTCTCATATCCTTGTTTCCTATTATCTTTTGTAGCCTCCTCAACATAATCATACTGTGACTTGTGGGAATTTTTTCCCCGTCTTCCCTTTTCCTCTGGGTTCAGGCTTGGATGTGTACAAATTTTGTCCCTCTGCATCACACGAGGACCTTTTCCATTAGGCCTTGTATTCAACTTCCCATGCTTTCCTGAGCTTATTCTTTATTATCTCTTATTTACTTTTTATTCAGAATTTTTTTCTTTCTCCTTATTTTTTTAGATATTGAAAAAGTTTTAAATTATTAATATAATTTTTGGTGGACAAATTATAATTGCATACATTTATGGAGTATAATGTGATGTTTTGATATATGTATACATTGTGGCATGATTAAATCGGGCTAATTAATATTTATCACCTATCATTTTGTATAGTGAGACATTTGAAATTTACTCTCTTATTTTGAACTATGTAATGCCTTATTATTGATTGTAGTCATTCTGCTGTGACATAGATCTCAAAACTTATTCTTCTTGTCTGCCTGAACTTTTGTACCCTTTAATCAACAACTCCCCATTCCTTTCCTCTCCCCCACTCCAAGTCTCTGGTAACCATCATTTTACTCTCTATTTCCATGATTTAACTTTATTAGATTCCACATATAAATGAGATCATGCAAGAACCCTTTTTCTGTTATTTCTTCTGCTTCAGTCAGTCTTAGAGCGTCTTTCAACATTAATATACATGAAAGCTACACAAAATCAAGGCACTTTTATTAATGTTGTAGAAAAAGTTATATTCACAGGGATAATTATTTTAACCAATAATTAACCTTCAAACTCAAGATGTATTATCAATTTCCAATTAAAACTGATAACTCCAATCATTCTCCAGGAAATATCCACCTTGGAGGAAGGACCCAACGTTTCTTCCATATTGTTGTATAACAGAGCAGAGTTCCAAGAACAAATTGATATTCAATGAGGAGGTCAAACCAAACACTAGGGAGCAGGAAGATGGTCTGTCATGACTCTTCCTAGGTTTTAACATTTGTTTTTCTATTTTGGAATTTGGTGCTGTAAGGAGGAATAGTGTCTACTATGCTCAGAAACAGGGAGAACACGGTGTGAATACAAGGGTTGTAAAGGGTGCTCAATATACTAAGAAAAGGCCAGAATCTTCATTATATAAAGTCCTTAGCTAAATTCCAGATATTTTTCATAAGCACATTGGAGCAATAGCTTAACTTTAAAAGGAGAATTATAAATAGGTATGTAAAATATGCGTGTAGAATAATTGAGCACCATTTTACGAAATATTCCCGAAAAGATTCTGCATAATGTTGATGTTTGATTACTTTCTTTAGCTCAACTTAAGTTCTTTATTAATAGTGGTTGACTTATTTGTTCAGTTTTGTTCATACCACTGAAGTTTACAACTGATTAAACTGAGGGTATAATCTCTTATGTTTTGTGTGATCTGGACCTGACTACAGAAGCAATTTCCCAGGTCACCTAAATCCCAGTTAAACTGAATGACAAATTAAGAATCATGATACCGATAAGACCCAATCTCTAAGCTGTCACCTGAATATGATGATCATCAAAGTCACTTTTTTCTTTTCTTTTCTTTTCTTTTCTTTTCTTTCTTTCTTTCTTTCTTTTTTTTTTTTGTGACGGAGTCTCACTCTGTCGCGCAGGCTGGAGTGCAGTGGCATGATCATGGCTCACTGCAACCTCCACCTCCCAGGTTCAAGTCATTCCCCTGCCTCCACCTCCCAAGTAGCTGGGATTATAGGCATCTGCCACCACACCCGACTAATTTTTGTATTTTTAGTAGAGATGGGATTTTGCCATGTTGGCCAGACTGGTCTTGAACTCCTATCCTCAAGTGAACCGCCTCCCTCAGCCTTCCAAAGTGCTAGGATTACAGGTGTGAGCTACAGCACCTGGCCAATGTTACTTTTAATATAACTGTTAAAGCTATTGGCTCTAGAAAGAAAGTAAATGACAGATAATAATAGTTACTTTTATTGAGTGCTTCCTACCATATCAATAACTGTGCTAAATGCTTTATGTGCACGAGATAACTATTATCATTTTCATTTTATGGATATAATCATACTATTTTTTGAATTCTTCTCTAAGACATGATCTAACCTCTTGTCAACTAAAATTTAGGCTTGTCTAAAACCTCAGATACGTAGATTTTTACAGAATGAGGTGAGGCTCATAAAGTAATTTTTTTCCTAATAGATTTTCTAATACTTGATAGTTTTGATTTATATACAAAATTCACTATGAAATTTAAAAATCTACCCACAAAGATATTATCAGAGTAAAAAAAGTGAGCCACATTTAGTCTTTTTAATTTTCTAAACCTCAGAAAGATTTTTTTGTTGTTTTAATAACAACATCATCATAATATATTAAGATGCTGTGCTATCCTTTGTAGGGAATGGTGGAACAAGGGATGATGGTTAGCCATCATAAATACAACCAGTACTGTGAGCTGATTTCAGGAGAGAAATTAAGCATCCATTATTTCCTGCCAGATTGCTCTCAGGATTATTGGGAAATAAATATTTCCTTGTGGAAGGCTAACTGCTCTTAGAGCAAATCTTCAATCTTCACCTGTGTCTCTGGAACTACTTCACTGACCAGCCCAGACTATGTGTGATTTATAATTCAAATAAACATTGATTTATATTTAAGACATACTTTATTGAAAAATTTTAATTATACTCACTTTAAGTTAAATATCAATTAAACCTGTATTAGTCCATTCTTGCATTGCTATAAAGACATATCTGCAACTGAGTAATTTAAAAAGAAAAGAGATTTAATTGGCTTATTTTCTGCAGGCTGTGCAAGAAGCATGATGCTGGCATATGCTTGGCTCTTGAGGAGGCCTCAGGAAATTTACAATCATGGCGGAAGGTGAAGGGGGGAGTAGGCATGTCACATGGCCAGAGCAGGAGCAGGAGAGAAGGGGGGTGGGTGCCACACATTTTTAAATGACCAGTTCTCATGAGAATTCCATCACTATTGCAAGGACAGTACCAAGGTAATGGTACTAAACCATGAATGAGAAACCACCCCCATGATCCAATCACCTCCCGCCAGGTCCCACCTCCAACACTGGGGATTACAATTTAATACAAGATTCGAGTGGGGACACAGATCCAGACCGTATCAAAACTTTTGTCTGATATCTTCTTTAAATACCTAATGAGTATAATCGTCTCATGGAAAAAGGAAGCTCTGGGGAACCTAATGTAGAGCTCACTCACTGCTGTCATGTCAGTTGCAGACCTCTCAAGCAAGCACTGCTGGAAGAAAGAAGAGCTAGCATCTCAGTTCTTTCGGTCCCTCTGTTTGCATACACTGACTATTCTTCAAGAGAAGAAGCAAGATCCATTTTTGGGTCTGACATATGGCTACTTACTAGTTACTTCCTCCTTCACTTCCAGTACTTCAATAATAGGAGGTGGTAATACAGAGAGCATGGATGTTTAACTGAATCATGGGTGTATGATGGTAGCATTATTGTTATAGTGAAAAGTTAGAAACAAATACATGTTTAATAATAGGCTGCTATTAACCAAGAAAAGGTGAGATTTGAATAGCTCTTAATACATCCACTTAATGACAATCTGCAGACATAAAATGTGAGAGTAAATGATATTAATAAAATAATATATTGAATAAAAATAAACGCATTACAGAAAGTATCTTTAAGATTCTATTGCAAAAATAAGAAGACTATATTTCTAACATTAACAGTAACCATTTCCATTTGGAGATATAAATGTGTGATTTTAAATTTCTACATTAAGCATGAATTACATTTAACAAGGAAAAGAATTGAAGCTATTTCAAAATAATTTAATGGATCAGTTCACATGGCCAAATAGATAAGAAATACTCCTTTTAAACTCAAAATTTAATAAGATATTCTCTGGAGGTCATAGTGCCAAAATTGTATGTGTGTATGTTTATACCCTTCTTCCATAAAAAATATTAAGACCATGATCATGAAGGTGGTTTTCCCAGGGTGAGGCTCATCCATTGCACACCGGATGTGCTGACCTCTGTGATTTCCCCAAATGTGGGAAACTCAACTGCATAATTTGTGATAGTGGGGGACTGCGTTCGTGCTTTCCCCTTAAAAAAAAAGTTTTCATGTGGATTTGGTAGAGATTGTTATACATTGTCCCAAATAAAACTATGTCTTTATGTTTTTAAACAAAACATTTCTTAGTTAGCATATGCATGGACATTTTGCTTTCCCATGAGTGAATTTGTTTCATTTTGTTTTTTAAAGATCGAACAGTCACATATTTACAGAAAAGATGGAAGCACAGAAAAAGACCTTTTTTTTTTTTTCTTGAAACACTGGAGAGTAATTTCTGATCTGATGTCTCACATTTCTTTCATTGGATCACCTACAAACAAGGATATTTGTCCGTATAACTACAACACTAGCATCAAGGTTAGGAAATTAACATTGATACATCACTATCATCTAATACTCAGAACCCATTTAAGTTTCTCAGTTGTCCCAGAAATGTCTTATATAGTGAAATAATTTATTTCAGAATCACACATGGCACTCAGTTGTGTCTCCTTAGTTTATTTCACTCTGTAACATTTCCTTAGCCCTTCTTCTTTGGCCCTTTAAAGTCCTATAATATTGTATCATAAATAAGCACTTTGAGGAATCAAAGTAAATGATCCTTCCTCAAGATTGTCCATAAAGTTAAAAAGCAACATACGATCTTCTCAACTTTAGTTGGTTTGAAAGTAGACCTGGTTTCATATCCACACTCTGCAACTGAGAAAGCCTTTGCTCTACCATACCCACAGTCTTCCCTCTAGAGTATAGACCTTAATTAGAAAGGTAGAAAAATATTGAAATAGGTGATGAGAAGAGAAAAGTAAAAATATGGCAAAGAGAATTTGAGGTTTGGAAATGTGCTGTTTCTTTCAATCTTTATGAGGCTTAAGATGGGTTTTTGGAAGACATAATATTTAGGACATACTTTATATTATGTCTCTGTGACCAATATATGTGTTGTGAAGATAATTTGATGCTTTTAGTTCTTTAAATATTTCTTCTTAAATAAACCCATTCAGTCCATTAACTGTAGTTAATGTTTTCCCATTGGTTTGTACATGTCATAGTTAAAGACCAATGTAGACTAGCGGGGAAGTAGAAAAAGAAAAATTGTACATTCATGAATTATTCTCTGTTCTACTTTAGACAAGTTAATTTTCCTTAAATTATCAGGTTCCGTCTTAATCATAGGCCATTTGTGGTTATCAAGAAATAAATGTTTGTATGTTTGGCCTTCACAGTCTTACATTTCCCACTAAAAGCCAATTCAATTAGTGCTTTAACATCTTATCACAAAACATTCAATGTGGGAATCAAAATTTTAAAAAAATGGATAATTCTTAGATTTATAAAATTGTTCTCCCAATGAATATTAACTAAGACTTGAGAAAAACTATTCTATTAAATTAACATTCAAATGTTCTAATTATATTGAGAGGGTAACTCTTGTTCCCAGAATAATCATTTTAGAAATTAAAGAGCACTTATATCATAGCACCCTGGGTGGGTAAATGAAACTTCATCCAAAACATGGCCCCCAAAAATAAAGCCTCACCCAAGATTACCTTTCATTTTTTAAGACCAGAGAGTAAAGGATTATACTCCTGTGGTATGACATGCAGCATCTTTGGATTTTCCAGTAATATGAATGAAAAGAAGAAATAGCTTAGATTTTATAAAGACTTGTTGTTTCACTGATTTCACCAGTTTAAAGCAACTTGCTTGCAGTACTTTACAATTATAATTTGTACATTAAAAAATTTAAATTACCTTAGTAATAGATTCTCCTTATAAAAAATTATAACTTTACAGATCAAGTTGACATACCCTTTGATTATTCCCCTCTCTAATGCCCCCATCTTAGTCTCCTCTCTAGAAATAGTCACTGTTAACAATATAATGTATATGCTTCCAGAATTCTCCATAGCATTGCTCATAGAAGAGATATCTATGTTTGCATTTTAGCATAAATGATATATACATTATTTCACCTGACAACATGACTTAGACATTTTTTCAGTTCAGATAGGTTCACTTCATTTTAGAAAATTGCAGCATGTTCTTCCATAGAAAGGATGCACAATTATTTCTTTAGTCATTCTTGATTTTGTGAATATTTAAATTGTTCTGAATTTTTCACTGTTACAAATAATATTATGATGAAGATTCTTGCACTTGCTTCCTCAATATCTACTCCAAAAGTCAGTTGACTCTGAGGTAGATACTAACAGTAGAATTTTGAGGTGACAGGATATGCAAAATGATCCATGAATGCACAAAAGTTACATTTAAATTCCCTTCAGCAGTGTATAAATATACTTACTGAATTTAAATTTGAATTTCCTCCATCAAAGTGAGGTTGAATGCCAGTTTATATAAATCTTGATTATTTTTATTAGTTCTTCTGTGAGTTACCAGTTTATATTATTGGTCTATTTTTCAAATAGATGATTCTTTTCTTTCTTTAAATGATTTGTTGATTCTAATCCTTTATTATTATTTAGGTTGAAATACCTTCTCCTAGGACTTGTCTTTTCACTTTTATACTGCTGTGGTTGATGTAGTTAAACTCATTATATTTTCTTTTCTTTTTTTTTTTTTTTTTTTGAGACAAGGTCTTGCTCTGTCACCCAGGCTGGAGTGCAGTGGTGTGATCTCCGTTCACTGCAACCTCCACCTCTCGGGTTCAAGCAATCCTTCTACCTTAGCCTCCCGAGTAGCTGGGACTACAGGCACTTACCACTATGCCTGACTAATTTTTTTATTTTTAGCAGAGATGAGTTTCGCCATGTGGCCTAGACTGGTCTTGAACTCCTAGGCTCAAGCAATCTGCCTGCCTCTGCCTTCCAAAGTGCTGAGATTACAGACGTGAGCCACTTCGCCTGGACTAATATCTTCTTTTATGGCTTTTGCTTTTTGTGTTTTATTTCAGAAGGTCTTCCTGACTCTAAGGCACCACATAGTTGCCTACATTTTCTTCTAATAATTTCTTATCATTAAAAATTTTTAAGTCTTAATTACAATTTTGTGAACAATGTAAGATGAAATCAAACTTTTACTTTTTAAAAAGGGATAGCTAGTAAGTCTCATTGATTTGAAATGGCATACCATTATTTTCCTATTGATTTGAAGTTCCACTTTTATCATATTTCATAAACATATGTGTTCTATAGATAGATGGATACATATATACATACATATTTATCATTTAAATAAACATATTGGTTGGTTCTATGATTATTTCTCATTTTACAGACAAGGAAACTGAGGCACACAAATATCAAATAACTTGCACAGCCACACATAGTCAAGAAATAGTGGAGCAAAAAATAAAACCTATGGATCTAGATTTAGAGTCTGTGGCCTTAATGACTATACTTTCTATAAATTTTCTGTTTGTTTGTGAGTCTGTTTTTTGAACTCTATTCTGTTTCTTCAAACTACTTGTGTATTGTTGCATTAATTCATTAATTTCCTTCCCAATTGCATTTTAAAAACAATCAATGGCAACATATAGAAAAGTCATTGTTTTTATGTTGTTTTTGTTTCTTGCTATCTTGCTGAACTCTCTTCTTAGCTATAAAAGTTTTTCCTTTGATTATCTTGAAATTTCTATCATTTTCTCTGTAAATAATAACAGTTTACCCCTTATTTTTCAACATTTATACAACTTACTATGGTTTCATTTATTTATTTCCATCGGCTAGGATGTTCAGTCTAATGTTGAATAGTAACAGTAGCAGTGGGCATTCTTGTTTTGTTCTTGACCTTACACTATTTCTAATAAATGTCACGTTTGCTGCATTTTGGGGTAGGTACTCTTTATTAGATTAAGGAAGTTTCTTTTTGTTCTTACTTTTTACACAAACAGATGCACACACAAGTATATTACATATACACACATAATCACAATTGTCTTTGGGCATCTATTGAAACTGTTTCTCTCCTAAATCATATGATTAAGTTAGCCAATTATATGGGATTATATTGGTTGTTCATTATTAAAAAGCTATATTTTGTATTCCTGGGATAAACCTTACTTGATCATAGTGCATTATTCTTTTAATTGATTGCTGAATTTAAATTTCTAGTATTTTATTTAGCAGTTTGCATCTATGTGAGATTTGCTATGGTTTTCTTTCCTTATGCAGTCCTGTTCAAAATTTTTAAAAAGCTAATGCACATTCTTAAAAGACTTTTTTTTATTTTTTAACGAGTTGGTCAGAGTTGCCTATGAAATTTTGTAGACCTGATTAAATTAGGGGAGAGAGGAGTATATTTGAATACCATTTCAAGTTTTTTCTGCCTTTGTTGAATTGATTTTATTTTCTTCCACTTTTTTGTGATAGTGTAAAAATTATAAATTGTATTTGTGTTTTTCTACTAAATGCTATTCAGTTAGCCCTTGAATAAAATATATTTTCTATTAATATTTAGAATTGGTCTGTGTTTCTCTACATTTATTAAACAAAACCAAAATGTTTGTATGCTTTAGTTTTACTTAAGTATTTCTTCCCATTTCAATTCTCTTCCATATTGACCTAATTTGAAAGTTTATTCTACATTGTTACTTCAAAAATTCCTGTCATTGTTGTTTTAAATAATCAAGTTATCTAGAATTAATAATATAATTTAACTGATTTTTTTGTTCACCATTATTTTTCAGAGCTTCCTTATTATTATATTCATTTTTATTTTGGTTGGCAAAATTATATCAAGGAATTATTGTGAGTGGTAAAGCTTCTGGTTCCTTCGTGTTTCATTTTCATTCTTGAATGATAGTTTGGTTGGATATAAAATTGCAGGTTTAACTTTTTTTTCTTGCTCCTTTGATTTTATTCATTTGTTAACAAGAAAATTGTATAGGAGATTTTGTTTTTTCTTTCCCAAAGATTTTAGTATTTGTTTCCTTTATTCTTGGTTTGGGAAATGTTAATATAATACCTAGGTATGGTTTATTATTTAAATTTATCTTATTCAGAACCTGGTTGGACCTTAAGTTGCAACTAAACTAATGTATATGTTACCTTCCTTCCATTCCTGCTAATACTACTCCAATTGGATGGATGATGGAGCATTTGAGTCTATTTTACGTAATTCCTAACTTTTATTTTATTCTTTTTATATATTCATCACTTTTTATTGCATTCTGAAAGAAATTTTTGGATTAATATTACAGTTTAGCAATTTGTTCTTTGTGTCCATTCTCTTATTTGACCTACTTGTCGAGTATTCTATTTAAAAGATCAATATTTTAATAGGTGTGCTTTCCAATTGATTATTTTCTGTGGATTTAATATCCTCTCACATATCTCTGTGGATATGACTTGTAAATATTCTGAAGTCCTTTTCTGACATTATTATTCCAGGCTGTAAATTCTTCATGTTTTAAAAACAAAGAACTCTATTATATCTCTTTTTAATGGTATTGGCCTTCCTCCAACACTTAGTGACTCCTGCGTGTTCATCTGTTAGCTGAGACTCTTTATTAGGCTCTTTGTTCTATGTGATCCTGCAGGCTGCTTAGAGAGAGGGACCAGATTTGCTGCTGGAACTTGTATTTCAGTCTGTTTTCAAGAGTGTATGGGAGGGGATGAGGATAATGCTGGCAGGGTGCCTCACAGATTAGCTCCTGGTAGGGGAGAGGCTGTCTCATTTCTATTGGTAGCTCCACCTATTCAGGGTGTCCAGGATGCTGCTTTGTTTCTCTGATTCAAGCTTCCATACCTTTGACTCCCAGCTGGAAGCAATAACTCCTGTTGCTACTCTTTGAATCCAAATGTGGCCTAAGTTGGTAGAGGGAAGGTGTACAGTTCAACCTTGCTCTTCCTACTGCTCTCCTGTAGCAAACACTGTTGTCTTTTGTATCCATTCCCAACATTTATTGGCAGCACTCTCCTATTCTTGTTTTGAGCTGGTTTTAAATCCTCCTTCTAATAACACCTGCTTTCTGTCTTCCAAATGTCCTCTCAAAGTTTATATGGTCCTCCAAAGCTTGATACTGTTTCCCAGCTATATGCATTAAAAAATCTTTTCTAAAATTTTGAGATTTCCAGTGGGAAAAGGAGACTACAATCTATTTCCATTCTACCACCTTGAAATGGAAACCAGCGTGTAATCTTCAAAACCTTGGGAGGATGTTTTGAAAAAAATGAGTTTAGCAGACCAGTTTGCAGGACTGCCATTTATGGTTGTGTATGCTGCTCACAGTATGAAGGCATCCAGCTGAGGAGGTAGCCAAGAGCTGAGAGCAAGGACATTGTTTCTTCCCATCTGTCAGAAAGCAACTGACAGGCAGGAGGGACTCTTTCTTTCTAATTCACACAAGGATGTCCTGTGGGTCAGCAGTCACCCTAGTCATTTGAGCTTTAAATTACATTATGTATGATGATGATTCTGCAGGTGTATACCTAGGTCAAAATGCATCAAATTATTCATTTGAAATATGCATAGTTCCTTGTACATCAATTATACTTTGATAAAGCTGGAAAATAAAGTAAAAAAAGTTAAAGACATTTTATTGTGCAAGTAGTAAAGTGTGTAAAATGTTCTGTTGGATTTAGAGGATAAATTTTTAAGGTTTCGTATTTTACAAATTGGACAATATATAAAAGCTTTACCTTAGTTGACAAATAACAATAATTCTAAAAGAAGATGCATTCATGAACAGGATAGTTAGAGGACAAAATAGTTAAAAGGAGACAGTAACTAGCTGTTAATCATCTTTTTTGATAAACAAAGTGGTATAGTTAGCAATCTGCTTTGGATATCTTAGGGAAAGCCCTAGGTAGAGAGGCAGAGGGATGAACTAAAGTTGTGCTGTCCAATACAGTAACCACATGTGGCTATTCAAATTTAAATTAATTAACATAAAACAAAATAGAAAATAGAAATTAGGTTCTTCAATCATATTGCTGTATTTCAAGTGCTCCATAGTTCCATGTGACTAGGGGCTATAGTATTGGACAGCACAGATACAGACTAGTTCCGTCATCACAGAAAACTCTGTTGGACAGCACCGACCTAGTTGATCTCTTAATTTAGGTTCTCTACATACCAATAGTTTTACCTCTGTAGATTACTACATTAAATGTAATCCCAGATTTTAATTGCCAGGGGGTCTAACAGAAGATAGAATATGGGTCCATACTGGTTGCAGTATAGGCATTCAGGAATCAATAACGTTGATTGGTGATCAATAACATTGATTGGAATCAATAATGTTGTTGATGAATGGATACATGAATGAAGCTAGCAGTGAATTCCTACTATTTGATAAAATACTGCATTCATTTATCCATTCATTAACTCAAGAAATATTTATCAAATACCTACCACTTGCCAGGTACTGGTTCAGGCACTTGATCAGGAAAATAAACAGACCAAGATTACTTCCCTTCTGGAGTTTACGTACTGGAGGATGGGGTAAATATTGTAAATAATAGGCATAATAAATAAGTAAATCATATCGCAATTTGATTTGCTCCTTGACTTAAGGAGCAAAGGAGCTGTTGCTCCTTGACTTAAGTTTTGAAAGGTGAAGTCTAGCTCCTGTGTTAAGAAGACATTGTAGTAAGCCAAGGACAGAAGCAAGAAGGCTGGCTGGAGGCTGTTGTATTATCTAGGTTGAAGATGATGGTGGTTAGGTCCACGGTGGTAGCAATAGTAATAGTGAAAAGTGGTCAGATTCTGGATATATTTTCTGGGTTGAACTATAAGATTTCTGAATGGGTTGGATGTGGATGTGAGAGAAAGGGAGAAGTCAGAGTTTCAGCCTAGCAACTAAAAGGATGCAGTCAGCATTAAAGGGGGTGGGGAAGACTACAGGAGGAGCAAATAGAGGATAAGATCAGAAGTTGAGTTTTGAGCATGTTAAGTTTGAGGTGTTCATTAAACATAGAAGTAGAAGAGTTGAATGAGTTGCTGGATATACAGGTGCAGATTTGGGAGAATAATATGGAGTTGAAATAGGTTACTAACAGGTAAGCAAATATAGTCTCTGTTAATGAACCAAAGTCTTTGTACATCAGAAGGTAGAATTGGCTGGCTGTGAGTTCAGGTAAAAATATCATCATTTTATTCTTAGCATGAGCTAAGAGACCTGTTAACAAATTTTGCTTTGCAAACATTTACAAAATATTCAGGCATTACATTCAGTTTTAAAAAGGAAATATTTCCTGCAGACATTGATATTTAGTGTGCAGAGTTTTTCTGTGATTTTCACAGAAAGCACTTGAGCATTTTTGTTAATATCAATGCTATGTTAGGACAAATGCTGGTATTATTTTCTCCTAGGCCCATAATATTTTTAACAGTTAAACCCAAATCACTGTACTTTAAATAGACTTCATTTACCACTGCAGCATAAATAATCTATTTTTAGTCATTGGAAAGAAAATCTTGATGTTAATTTAAAAGAAGGAAATAGTAAAATGTAAGTACTTGAGTATTAGGTCTGAGTCTCATAAAAACAAGTTAATCAAAATTGGGGAGCATTATAATCTTAAAAGGATGACGTCAAGGGTCTGATGTCTTGGATTCTTAAGGGCAGACATGGAACAGTCCAACATCTGTGCCAGAATGACCTCTGTGAAGCATAATATTTCCTTTTAAATGTTTAGACATCATGATAGTTTTCCATGGTTTTAATTCATAAAATATGGATTTTTAAAAAGCCACAGAAGCATAGCAATTTTTTTCAGCTGTCTCCTTACCATCTGTACCTTGCTTTTAACTCCTATTAACTCCTAATGTGAACAATTCAACTAGCACCTTCTTTCAGAAATATGACCATCTACAAACATCTCTGGATAAGGAAATAAAATGACAAGGAAAAAATTCACTGACTCTGAGCTAGGGTCATGAAATCTAAAGGTATTAATAGGAATAAACTAAGATAAGAAACATCAGATTGTTTCTTGTGGTTTAACTTCATTGCTTTCATAATGTGTTTACTATATTTTTCTCTTGTTAAGACTCTGGCTGTTTTCTAGGTCTAGTGATCCATGCTGTGCAAAGAACCCTTATTTTATGATATCTAGAAAACTGTTTTGGAAGTCTCAGAGGAATCATGTGAGTTAACATAGGAAACTCATTCAGTCTGTTTATTTTCAGCTGATTTGCTTTCTTAATTGAGTAATCCAAAACTGGATATTTATGTAAAAGAAAAGATATTTTGCTATGTTTATACTTGAGCATAATTAGCTAGTTATTTTTCTTTCTCTTTAGTTTTATGGCCACTACACACAAACACAGTAACCAATTAGGTTATAATAGAACAAGATAATTCAATGGCTTGGTTGCTTATTCTGTATATTAAATGCTAAATGGAAAAAAATATTTATGTTGAATATATGAAATTTTTTCTTTCCATGAGATTATAAGTTAGGGAAACGGGCTGTGGGGCACAATAGTGGGCTTTACTTTGTGCACTGAGAGCAGCAATTCTAAGATTCACACATATGCCAGAACATGGAACTAAATGCAGACTCTTGGGCCCTTTGCTCGCAGATATGTCCTTTCTTGCTAATCTGTTTACTCTCTACCAAGAGCCAAATGTATCATCTTCGCATTTCTTGCATATATTGTGCTCATTTTCTATTCTGTGGCCACTGTGAAGACTTCAGGTATAGATGAAGTTATGTGACTGAAAAGTAAACATCTGAGTAACTACAGTCTTTGATCCCTCTTCCCATTCCCCTACCCCAGACTTTCCTACCTCCACTTAACTGCTCTTGGGCCACTGTGATTATGAGAGGGGTAGTGGAGAAGTGGAGATGGTAGAAAAGTGGTTTCTTTGGAATGAGTAAAGGGATGGGGGCAGCTTCTCTGCACCCCTAGAAAGCAATGGGTTACAGGAGAGTAAACACACACTGGGCAGTGGGCTTGGCTTGAGTTTGAGAGAGAATTTTCTAGAGTTTAGAGAGAGGAAGGAAAGAAATTTGTTGAAGCAGCTGCTGTACACAGCTATAGCAATACTTATCAATATATATATATATACACACATACACATATATGAGGTTTAATTTGTAAGATTTAATAAGATTTAACCTTATTTGTAATTATTTTTGATTATCAGCAAGATTTATATTAATGTGGTACACATCAGGATGGGCAAACTAGTTCTTTACAGCTGTTATCCCTCCTGATTGGGTCAGTGTCTCTTCTGTCCAGCCAGTGACCCTGCCATTCCAGCTGTGCAACCTCTCCCCTGGAATTCTCTGGGCATCCCCACAATCCAGAAGACAAAGGGGTCAAGCTTGGTGCCTCAGAGGGCCTCAAAGTCACTTCAGTACTATAGCTGGCATCCTCAGAAACTCACTTCAGCACTATAGCTGACATCCATTCTGATTAGTTGTTAAATATTTAAAATCCCACCTCTGTGATCTATCTGGAGCTGGGCCCTAAGGAGATGAGATACTTAGAAAGGGCAAGTCCATGTGGGCTTCATAGTTGGTAGGGGGAGAAAGAGAGGTGGTAAGAAGTGTGGAAATAAAAATGGGGCATGAAAAGGAGGCTGAAGGGTGTGGGAAGAGAGGTGAAGACACACTGCTGAAGAAGGGCACTGTGAGCAAACGTGGCCTACATCTGGATGGCCTGGGGTAGCCATGCCTTTGCTTTTCATGCCTCACTTTTCATGTGAGGACCTATCCTCGCTTGAAAGTTGTGTAGGAACCTTTGAGAAAATACTTCCTATTGCCCCTCTGAGCATGCACACCCCATCCTCTCTTCTGCTAATCTCCTGTGTTGCATGCACACACTTTGCCCTTGTTCAAGTGGTGCTCAGTAAGAATTCTCAAATGTTTGCTTTCTAATGTATATGTCCAGGCAACTTCATGCAGTGAATCTGGAGATAACCTAATTTATTACCTTCATTTTGCAAATGAGAGAATAAAATGGGTCTAAAGAAATCAAATAATTGCTGTATGTCCCTCAAATCCAGGGATGAATCTCCTACTAACACTGTAGGTCTCAAACTGCAGGTTTCCTGAGGGAAATTATGTTACAAATCAGGACAAGCTTCTCAGTTGGTTCTGTGCTTTGAGAACAATGGACTTTGTTTTTTTCTTATGAAGACTTAGAAAAATATTCAAAATATTACATTGACTGAAAAAATCCATATGACCACATTAAAAATATATACGTGAACATAATTTTAGGCAAAGGAAACATTCTATGCCCAAGCCAATAAATTATCTTCTATGGTGTCATGAGAGGCAGTTAAAGAATAGACTCTGGATCCCAAATTGCTTAGGCTCAAATTTTAGCAGAGCAATATTTAACAAGTTACTTAACTTCTCTCTGCCTTGGATTCCTTATTTGTAAAAATGAGAATAATGTACATTTTATAGAGTGGGTCGGATGATTATGCAAGATGATTTAGCTTAGAGCAATGCCTAGCACACAGTAGGGCTGCTTGTATTGTTATTATCACAGTTTTTGTGGGCTGAGGTTTTTTTATAGACCAGATTCAGAGAGTAAGAGGAACTTGATTTCCTTCAAATCGATTTGATAAGTACAAAAGTGAAAGGTCAGATAGAGAGGGAGGTCATGTGGGGTTATTACAGTAAACAGTAAATCCTGCTTGAATTATGTACCCAATATGTTAGCTACAGAAAAATTTGAAAGTACTAAACGTTTTGTCACAAATCAGCTTGTTTGGGCCAGTCCTATTTTTATCACCATGTCTTATCTCTCTTATAAGCAAATCATGTCCAATCAAAGCCAGAAAAAAACAAAGCTAACAAGTATTCTGACTCAACACATTTTTTTGTAACGCTCAGAAAGCACAGTCTTTTATAGTCTTTTGGCCATATTGTCTTGGTTATCTTCTGAAGAGATGCACAAAAACCTATAATGAGGACTAGGGCTCACATTAGAATCTCAGAAATAGAGGCTAAATTACCATTTCCAAAAGGGGAACTTTTCACCTCAGTATTAAATCAAGCCTCAGAAGAAAATGAAAATTATTATTAGTAATTCTGACAGTTATTTCACTCTAAGATGGCTGAAATTCCTAGATTTCTACTTTGTAAAATAATTTATTGATCCCAAATTCTCAACGACAGAAATGATTCAATACCTAATATTACTCCTGTAAAAATTTAGCTTTCTACTTTAGGATGTAATAGATTTTTCCCCAAAGAATATTTAGATTCTTTAAAAAAATATGTTAATATGCATAAAATAACTGTAAGTCATCAGAAAGATGTATTAAGAACTGAATACCTTTAGAATGGCAGAGTGCTATTACCTTTCTCTTCAGAGTGCTACTAAATTCTAGGGAGAGTATCTTTATCCCTTTTTAGTCTTCATATATTTGCTGAGACTTAGCAAAAATACTTTGAGGGTTCTAGTTAGCTTGATCATGCTTCACACTTCCTGAAGAAGGTTGCAGTTGTGGAGACCACACTAAATTCCTGAAGGAGTTCCAACTAAAGAATCCTTAGACATGCTCCAACTGACTGGGCTGAGGAGATTTTTTGTTGTCTTTTAGGTGAAGAGCTAATGGCAGAGGGAATTTTGGGCCCCCTAGTCATAGGATCACCATTATCTTTATTGGCTCTGTTGGAGTCTAAGTGCTTTCCCAAATAAAATGAAAATTAGAGCAGGAGTCAGTAGCGTTTCCCTTCTCAAAATAATGTTTGATTTGAATTGCTTATAATTACTTAAGGCCCTTGAAGAGATTAATGTAAATATTTGAGAAATTGGCTCCCAGGAAACAGAGAAATGACTTCAAGATTCTGAAAATTATCTTCTAATTCTCTTGGGAATGCAAAGTGTGTGGGTAACCTAAATATCAAGAGACAGGAAATATATTTGACAATTGGAAAGACTGCTATTGAAGTGCATCCCTGTTAAATCAGTGGATCAAAAAGTAACAAGAAAATTATGTGTCTAAAAGGGAATGTAGATGTTAATATAAGTAACAATGGCAGCGTGGATGTTTCAAGAGGATATTAAAAAGCAATAGATTCAGACCTTAGTTGTGCCAGGTCTGGTAAAGGCAATGTAAATGGAAAAGACATTTCTTTTGAAAGTTTTGTAATGATCGGATGACAGGGCTGAAGGGACTGAGAAGGAAGGAGGAAACTCTTTTCCAATATCTTCAATAGGATATGCCCTTTTCTAAATTCATTTTTATGTTTCATATAAAATTCTTTTAATAGGATGAGTACTCCTTAGTTAGATAGTGTGGTTAAAGCAATTACTCCCCTTTAGTCCAATCCTGCCAACAATTCATACTAGTAATTAATAACATGCTGAATGAATATTTTTAAAACTGCATTTTAAAAAACTCAACTCATAATTTAAGAAAATATTTCAGTAAGCAGTGGCAGAGAATCATTGCAGACACTCACAGAAAAGAAGCAATAAAAATCGGTCTGTTAAAATAAAACCAAGCAGGATCAGAGACAGTGTATAGTGTCATTAGATTCTTAGGTCATTAGATTATCTTGGCTGGCTCTTTACTTAGATGAGCCATGTTGCTTGCTTTGGGGCCTCCAGGCAAACCTTATGTGGCAAGAATTGACGTATGAATACATTTTCAGTACACCACTTCGTGTTATTTCACAGGCCTCTGACATTTGGCTGTCCCCCAAATAATCTCTAGTAGGTTTCATCAATGCCTTCATTTTTCTTTTGTAATACTTAATAACTTCTTTGGGTGTTTTTTTTTCTTTTGGGTAGTTTTTATTTAAGCAATTTTTCCATATACAGGAGCAAGGAAACACTTGAATAAGGAGTTAGGCTCTCCTAAAGACTCAAACAATTTATCTTTGTAGCTCCAAGAAAAAGTGGGAGTAGGAGAGAGTAGACATGATCAGAGTTCATTCCAAGCCAGCGTTTTCACTCTTTCCTTGCTTCCTTGCCTATAAATAAAATTTGGGGTGGGGAAAAGATTTGGAAAAATATTTGAGCAAAAATTTTATCCCTATTCCTCCTCTTCCTCCCAGCCGGAGACCACCCAGGGGTTTGACTGGTGTTTTCTATTGGAGAAGTCTGAAGGAATCCACTCTTGGGTAGCTTAAGTATATCTGCTTTAGTAGGCAACATTTCTGAGCCACACAGAAATGGAACCAGTTTTCTTGGTTTGCCTCCAAGTTGACCAACTTTGAAATTAATTAGCTGTGAGGCTTAGAGCAAACCGCTTTAACTCCTCTAGACCTTCTGTTCTTTTCTGATAAAAAGAAGAAGAAAGAATAGATGTTCTCAAAGGTCATTCTGGATAAAGATTTCTCAATTTCAACATTGTTAATGTTTTTGACTGAATATTCTTTGTTGTGATGTGCTGTTGTAGGCATTGTACAATGTTTAACAGCATTCCTGGTCTCTACCCACCTGATGCAGTAGCGTCCTTCCTAGTTTTGACATCCCCAAATGTCTCTAGCTGTTGCCAAATGTCCCCTGGAGAGACACTGAAAGATAAAATACAAGATATCTAGTTAAATTTGTATGTCAGATAAAGAATGAATCATTTTATTATATTTAATTGGACATATTTATAATAAAAACTTACTTGTTTTTTGTCTGAAATTCAGATTTAATTGAGCACTCTGATGATTAATTTGCTAAATCTGGTAACCTTATTGGTGGGGTGGGTGAGGTGGTGGCGCAAAATTGCTCTCTCCCCCACTCCATTGAAAAACCAACGTTCTAGGCAAAAGGTTTTTTAAAAATATATGGTTTTGTTCTCCTTGGAGTTTTCTGTATTAGAATAATTAAAGGGGTAGGCCAGACTTCCATTAGATCAGATTTTTGGAAATGTTCCTGATTGATTAATTTTGTATTCATAGATATATCTATTCTATAAAAGAGTATTTTTCAACATTGTTAGGATAGGGATGTCAGACAATGACCATTCCTTTTAGCTACTGCTGATTTCTCTCTGAGAAGGCTAAACATGTGCTTAGGGCATTGATAAAACAGAAACTAGAGAAAGACAGAAAGGGAGAATTTGTTTGAAAGAATTAGATTTTTTAAAAAGCATCAGTGTAGTAGACACTATGGGAGAAGTTCTAACTTTGTGGAACTTATTTTCAATTCCATATGAAAGTGGGGTGAAGGATAATCTTTTCAGTGCCTACGGATTTTGAGTTTCTAACCCTGGCCTGATTTTAGGACATTTTACCCCACATCAGTCATAACAGAAAGAGGTTTTGCTACAGGTAATTCACTCCTCCTTTCTACCCTAAACTCTTGAGCAGTTATGTATAAAGGGCAGTTCTATGAAGAAGTGTACATGTAGAGAAATGGATAATCAAATGAAACAGAGCTTTAGGTACATGTCTTTGTGTTGTGCCAAACTCAACACACTGCATTTTCAATTTGAGCCAGACTCATCTGACCAGTTTAGGATCTGGCATTTTTAAATTTCCACTCTTACTTGTTGTCTTCATGATAGTGTGGGGCTTGAAGACTCAACATAAGGATGAGGGAGTCGTGAGGATGTTGAAACTTGTAAAATATGGAAGTAATCACTGTAAGCCTACAGTGCTCATAGATACTAAAGGATATAAAAAATATTTTATCATTGTTATTGATAAAGATTTTTTCAAGTGCTTTCCATAGGTATGAATTAAATGCTGAAAGAAGGCTGAACAGCATAAAATTTTTCCTGTCTTTTACAAACTTCCATATCATTTAGGAAAATAATACACGCAGATAAGAAAAAGTAACAAAGAGAATACTGGATAAAGAAAGAATACTTTTGGGTCGGGCATGGTGGCTCACACCTGTAATCCCAACACTCTGGGAGGCCGAGGCGGTCAAGAGATTGAGACCATCCTGGCCAACATGGTGAAACCTTGTCTCTACTAAAAATACAAACATTAGCTGGGCATGGTGGCGTAATCCCAGCTACTCGGGATGCAGAGGCAGGAGAATCACTTGAACCCAGGAGGGGGAGGTTGCGATGAGCTGAGGTTGTGCCACTGCACTGCAGCCTGGCGACAGAGCGAGACTCCATGTCAAAAAAAAAAAAAAAAAAAAAAAAAAAAAAAAAAAAAAAAAAGAATACTTTTTTGTATAAGTGTATGTAAAATATTAAATGGAACACACTTATACTAAAAACTTATTTGTTCTTTATCTGAGATTCCAACTTAACCGAGTGTCCTGTACATTTATTTGCTAAATGTGACAAATAAATATATGTTACAACATATGCTAGATGCCAAAAGATTGTTTACATATTTGGTGTTGTAGGAGTTGAGAGGAGATACTGCTTCTTTCTCAATCTTAGCATTATTGGCATTTTGGGCTGGATAAATCTTTGTTGTTGGGGCTGGGGGCTGTCCTATGCATGGTAAAATGTTTAGCAGAATCTCTGGCTTTTGCTCATACATGCCAGTAGTACCCTCAACCCCTTTGTGACAACCAAAAATGTTTCCAGACATTGTCAAATGTTCCCTGGGGAGGAAAATCTCTCTGGTTGAGAACCACTAGCCTCTTAGTGTAGGGGAAGACTTAGGAGAGCTATCACTTGAGCAGGGCCTGGGAGGATATGTGTTATTTTGCAAGAAAGAAGTAGTTTTTTTGGAGAGCATTTTAGGTGAGGGGAAAGGCATAAATAAAGATGTCAAGGTATAAAAGTTGAGAGTAAGACTGGGGTAGAGTAAGCAGATGAGTTTAACTATATAGTTATTGTTCATACGGGAAACAGTAGGATTGTAAAGTACTTTAAGAAATAGATCATATTTTGTGACTCCGCCCATGCCCGTAGCAGCCTAATAGTATCTTGACCTTAGTAGCTGTTCAGTAATTCACTGGTGATTTGATTTGAAAGGTAAATTTATCAAGATAAGAAAGCCTTGAATGGAAAGTCTAAGAGGTAAAACTTTTTCTGGTGGGCAATGGAGAGTCCTGGAAGGTTATCTGAGCAAGGGAATGGCATGACCTTGAGGAAGTCAAGCTGTTCTGGGGTTGATTGGGGTCAGTTATCTCAATGGTGAGAGAAAGGAGTTGGAATTGAGAATAGTAACAGCAATCACCTTTAAAAAAATTTTCCCCCCACAATTTACAAAGCACTTTGCCTGCATTTTCAAATTTGGTTGTCCCAAAAATCCAGTATCAATTTTATTAAAAATTTTTCTTCTTTAGTTATTTTTCTTCCCAACTAGCAGTGATGTTTGGACATCTCAATAAAAATGAGCTTTGGATACATTTCATGCCGTGAAAAAAACGCTCACAATTTTATTTTATTTTTTTGTCCTTCAAGTTGTGATGTCATCAAAGGGCCTGGGCAACTGATTCACCTTATGGGCAAAGATGGAGTTGAGTGGCACTCTGTCCTTGGCAGGGAGGAGCTTTTAAACCTGGGCTCCTTTCTGTGTCTGGGATCCGGGTTGAAAGCATTTCCTTTTGCTTCTTCAGATGAATAAGTGGCACTGTACAAGCATTAAAAGAGATGTCTGTCATATGAATTTGGCATTGTCCCCCCACCCCCCTAATCTCTTGAAAGTCTGTTTGTGGTGCCACAGGATTAGTTCTTGACCACTCTGTTCTTTCCATCCCCAAAAAGGCCAGACAGCTTTCTTTCTAATGCTCCCACCTCCTAGGTACCCTTTCTATTTACTGTAGGATCGGATCTTACCCTGTGGAGAAGTTACATAATTTTGGGTGTTATGAGGTAATGCACGGCTCTTCTTTTTTTTCCCCTGCTGCCTCAAAACAAACATTTCTTGTTCCTTGGTTCCTCAATGTCTGACTGATGTTAGGACAAAGACGAGAATAAATTAGTTGATCCAACAAAAATGAAATGAGCAATTAGGAGAAAACTCAACTATGGCTAAAATTGGTTTCTGCTAATTAAAAACATTGACAAGCAAAAGATTGTCAATATGTTCTAGATTTAGTCATCAGGAAATCAGGCCTATTGTAGAAATGTTTCTCATCATAAGAAAAGACATGGGACTTCATGGACTCTAATTAAATTTCTTTAATCCATAATTTTGGTTAGCAGTATTCCATTTAGTTATTCTTTGTTGTTACTGTTTGTAGTTGGCAGAATAGCCCCTCTGAAGATGTCCACACCTTAATCTCTGACTCCTATGAATATTACATGGCAAAAGAGACTTTGCAGATGTGACTAGGGTTATGGACCTTAAGATGAGGAGATTGTTTTGAATCATCCAAGTGGGCCCAATCTAATCCCATGCATCTTTAAAAGCAGAGCGTTTTATCCAGCTAGAGGGAAGAGAGATGCTGCAAAAGGGAAAGTCAGAGAGATTCCAAGCATGAAAAGGACTCAATGCACTATTGCTGGTATTGAGATGTAGGGTTCTAATATGAGGATCAAAGAGAGAATTTTAGGAAGTAAAGGCCTCTCCGCTGATATCCATAAAAAAGCAGAGACCTCAGTCCTACAGCTGTAAGGACCACAATCCTGCTAACAACCTGAATGATCTTGGAGACAGGTTCTTTGCAGGCCTCCAGTAAAGAACGCATCCCTGAACACCTTGAATTTATCATTGAAAGACCCTAAGCAAAAGAACCAACTAAGCCACACTGTACCTGGACTTCTGATCTGCAAAAACTATGAGATAATAAATGGATGTTGTTTTAAGCCTTGAAATTTATGGTAATTTGTCATGGCAGCAATAGAAAACTAATATAGAGTTCTTTGTCATTGTTTCTGTCTTCATTACTGTCACCACCATTGTTATGACTTACTGTATATTTGCATCACATGACATGGCCCCAAGTACCAGGCTTTGCCACTAGATTTTAAGCCTTTAAGGACAGAGATTTTTTTTCTCTCTCTCTTTCACCCAGGCTGAAGTGCTCTGGCCTGATCATAGTTCACTGTGACCTTGAACCCCTGGACTCAAGTGATCCATGTGCACCAGCCTCCAGATAGCTAGGACTAGAGGTGCATAACACCAAGCTAGGCTAACTTTTTAAATTTTTTGTAGAGATGGGGTCTTGCTATGTTGCCCAGGCTGGTTTCAAACTTCTGGCCTCAAGCAATCCTCCCACCTCAGCCTCCCAAATTGCTGGGATTACAGGTGTGAGCCACTATTCCCCGCCTTTCTCCCTCTCTTATAAAATTTTCACCTATGTAATCTCTAACACTTCAAACAGTTGTCTAACACATACTATGTACACAATAGATATTTATTGAATGACTATATAGGGTTACAAAAGAATTTTCAATATTATCCCTGCCTTAGTGGAGCTTAAAAATCTAGTTGAAGCATCAAAATCTCAATTAACTCCCAAAACAGAACAATATATTTCAGTGCCAATGGAGAGGTCTAGACAATACATATTGTAGTTTTCTAGGGGCATAGAAGTTGCAGTGGGTACAGGTGGAAATAAATTTCATGGAGAAGATGGGCCTTCGGGTAAGATGACTAAAGAAGCAAAGCAAAGCAAAGGGGAGAAAGACAGGAGAAAAAGACAACAGCTTTACAACTCTGTACGTGGTAATCCAAGATGACCAGTTTAGGGTAATCCAAGATGTACTAATCTTGGCTTGGGCCTGATGGTGAGTCTGCTGTGTCATCTGCAGTCCCTTGCCCTACTGGAAATTACAGCGAACACTTTATAGTACAAAACACCTATCAATGGGGACTAGGGTTTCAGTTATCAAGGATCTTGATCATTCCTTTTATTCTTTCATCTGGCTTTTTCTCTCATCAAAATATGACACCTTCATGTTAAATGGTATAATACCTTACTTTTTAAAAATAAATTTTAATGCAAAAGGAATACATCTTCACTATAGACTACTTAGGAAAAAATAAGCATAAAGAAAAAAAATCATACAGAATTTCACCACCCAAAATAACTGCTGAGTAGTTTGATATATTTTTTCATATTTTGTCCTTCTGAATCACTTAAATACTATAGTCACAAGATTATGCCTAAGAAATAGTTTATATCTAATTCTTATTTTCTGTGTAATTTCCTATAATGTGAATAAACCGTAACTTATTTGATAACTCCCTCATTATGGGTCATCTAAGTTGTTTCCAATGTTGTGGAATTTGGAATTCAATAATATTATTAAAACTTTGGTAAAAATCCTTGTCAATAAATTCCTGGTTGCATCTTTGATAATAACTTAAGGATAAAGTCCCAGAAGTTGGAATTGTTGGATCCAAACGAATGGCTACTTTTTAACCTCTTTATACAACTTGTCAAATTATTTAACAGGAAGAAAAAGTGGAATGTTTTTTACATGCTACCTCACATTAATTGATATTTCTGTTAGTTGTGTATAAGAGTGCTTATCTCACCATACATTTACCAGCATTTAGTTTTGTAATTTCTTTTTTTTTTTTTTTTTGAGACAGAATCTCGCTGTGACACCCAGGCTGGAGTGCAATGGCTCAATCTTGGCTCACTGCAATCTCCGCTTCCTGGGTTCAAGCGATTCTCTTGCCTCACCCTCTTGAGTAGCTGGGACTGCAGGTGCAAGCTACTACATCTGGCTAACTTTTGTATTTTTAGTAGAGACGGGATTTCACCATATTGGCTAGGCTGGTCACAAACTCCTGACCTCAAGTGATCAGACTGCCTTGACCTCCCAAAGTTCTGGGATAACAGGCTGGAGCCACTGTGCCTGGCTTTTGTAACGATATTTTATTGTTATTTTGCCATAAATGTCACTAATTTTTCTAAATGCACTTTGATATATGTATGAGGTTAAATATATTTTCATGTTAGAGTGGAAATTTGTTTATCTTCTTTGGGAATCACGTGTTGTTACCTTTTGCCTATTTTTCTATATATTAGTGTTTTATATTGATTTATGAGTTCTATTTCTACTATAATTAATTATTGATATTTTGATTACATTAATGACAAATATGTATTAATCATTAATATAAGTTACATATACATATAATACGTATTATATATTTACATATTTATATATAATATTTATAAATAATGTTTCTATTTTGTAGTTTGCCTTTGAATTTTGTTTATACCGTTTATACAGATCAACATATCAAAGCAGTTCCTCAATCTAAACATCATGGCAAGTCAATGGCTTGCTTTTTGAAATTGTTGCGAAACGTGGTTTCCTCTCACTCCCTGACACCCAATCCTTATCCCTGCTGCCCCAACATGAAATGAGAAGTCCACTAGCATTTGAACTTATATTTCCTCCAAAATATAAATTGATTACATTACTTTTATAAACTAATTTTTTTGAGATGGAGTTTCGCTCTTGTTGCTCGGGCTGGCGTGCACTGGTGCCATCTCGGCTCACTGCAACCTCTGCCTCCCAGGTTCAAGCGATTCTCCTGCCTCAGCTCCCTGAGTAGCTGGGATTACTGGCATGCACCACCATGCCCGGCTAGTTTTGCATTTTTAGTAGAGACATGGTTTCTCCATGTTGGTCAGGCTGGTCTCGAACTCCCAACCTCAGATGATCTGCCCGCCTCAGCCTCCCAAAGTGCTAAGATTATAGGCATGAACCACCGTGTGCGGCCACTCTTTTTTTTTTTTTCTTTCTTTCTTTTTTAAGAGAGAAGTTCTTATTGCTGTCCCCTAGGCTGGAGTGCAGTGGCATAATTGCACTGCAGCCTGAAACTCCTGGGCTCAAGCAGTCCTCTCATTCCAGCCTCCTCAGTAGCTGGGACTACAGGCACATACCACCAAATCCAGCTAATTTTTTAATTTTTAAAATAGAGATGTGGTCTTGCTTTATTGCCCAGGCTGGTCTCAAACTTCTGGCCTCAAGTAATCCTCTTGTCTTGGCCTCCCAAAATATTGGAATTACAGGTGTGAGGCACTTCACTTGACCTCTGATTATTCTAAAAGAATTCATTGGTATTCTTATTAAACAATTACAGAATATTTATAGAACATCTCTTGAAATCAAGAATTAGTTTAGCCTGGGCATGGTGGCTCATGCCTGTAATCCCAACACTTTGACAGGCAATGGTGAGAGGATCACTTCAGGCCAGGAGTTCAAGACCAGCTTGGACAACACAGCAAGATCCCTCCACCTGCTGGGCCACTTCCTTGGCCCTGCCATCTCTAACAAAAAAAAAAAAAATGTTTTTAAGTAGTCAGGCACAGTGGTGTGCACCTGTAGTTCTACCTACTCAGGAAGCTGAGATGGGAGGATCACTTGAGCCCAGGAGTTTAAAAGCTGCATGGGGGTAAGCCATGATTGCATCACCGCACTCCAGTCTGGGTGACAGAGTGAGATGCTGTGTCTAAAAAAAGAATTTTTTTTAAATAAAATAATCAGATATATCAACATAGTATTCAGAGTTATGAGTATTTTAACCTGAAGTAATAGTTTCTAACTGGTTATCATATTACTCTGAGTGCAATTGCAGATTCCACTGATTATTTTCAATGAGTCATAAACACTCATACTTTAAATACTCAAACTTTAAGATAGTTAAGCTGGGAGTACATGTCTCAGGATTTTTGCCATAGCAGTCAAATAAATATCATTAGTTTTTAAATGCATTTCCTTCAATGTCCTACTCTTGTTCAAGTTTAATCGATTTTGTGTTTAGCCAGGCTACCTAGGCATTAAAAAAAATACAGATGGGGTCTTGCTGTTTCCCAGGCTGGTCTTGAACTCCTGGGCTCAAGGTATCCTCCTGCTTCAACCCCTGAGTTGCTGGGATTACAGGCGCATGCCCAGCTAAGGCATTTATCTTTTCTTTCTTTTTTAAACTTCAATAGGTTTTTGGGGAACAGTTGGTATTTGGTTACATGAGTAAGTTCTTCAGTGGTGATTTCCGAGATTTTGGTGCACCCATCACCTGAGCAGTGTACACTGTACCCAATATGCAGTCTTTTCTCTCTCATTCCCCTCCCATCCTTTCCCCTAAGTCCCCAAAGTCCATTGTATCATTCTTATGCCTTTGCGTCTTCATAGCTTAACTCTCACTTATGAGAGAACATATGAAGTTTGGTTTTACATTCCTGAGTTACTTCACTTAGAATAATGGTCTCCAAATCCATCCAGGTTGCTACAAATGCCATTATACTGAGTAGTATTCCATGGTGCATATATACCACAATTTCTTTATCTGCTTGTTGATTGCTGGACATTTGGGCTGGTTCCATATTTTTGCAATTGCGAATTGTGCTGCTATAAACATGCGTGTGCAAGTATCTTTTTCGTATAATACCGTATTTTCCTCTGGGTAGATACCCAGTAGTGGAATTACTGAATCAAATGGTAGTGCTACTTTTAGTTCTTTAAGGAATCTCCACATTGTTTTCCATAGTGGTTGTACTAGTTTGCATTCCCACCAATAGTGTATCCTACCACATTCACACCAACATCTATTTTTTTTTATTATGGCTATTCTTGCTGGAGTAAGGTGGTATCACACTGTAGTTCTGATTTACATTTCCCTGATTATTAGTGATGTTAAGGATTTTTTTCATATGTTTGTTGGCCATTTGTGTACCTTCTTTTGAGAATTGTCTTTTCTTAGCCCACTTTTTGATGGGATTGTTTGGTGTTTTGTTTATATTCCTTGTAGATTCTGCATATTAGTTCTTTGTCAGATGCATAGATTGCAAAGATTGTCTTCTAGTCTTTGGGTTGTGTGTTTAGTCTGCTGATTATTTCCTTTGCTGTGCAGAAGCTTTTTAGTTCAATTGAGTCCAATCTATTTATCTTTGTTTTTGTTGCATTTGCTTTTGGGTTCCTGGATATGAAGTCTTTGTAACGCATTTATCTTTAAAGGGATATATTTGCTATCTTATTTATACAGTAATAGCACATAATAATTAATCATGTTTCATTTTAAAAGAATTGAGATCAGAAATGCTAAATACATATCCTTGTAAATAGGAACTCTCACCTATTAGTAGACACTGTTCCAGTGATGTATTGAGAAGGCTTCTGAGAATGAATTCAGGCTCAGCAGTCAAAGGATGCCACAACTAATTAGTGATCTAGGAGGAAGGCATGACAAAATCCACGCTGTGTGTTTACCACCAGATTAAAGTAAATTTAATAAATTTGAATATTCAAATGTAAACAGAAATTTCAAACTTATTTAGTGTCTGGCGTGCTATCTTTGAAGCAAAATTGCAAAGACTTTTTTCCTCATCTATGTGGGAGGTATTATTCTATATGTAGGGAACAGCTCCCTATAAAATAATGTGATATTACAATTATTTTTATTTTTTTCTGTTTGAAAAGTGCTAATGAAGAATCCTGAAGAAATTCTCTTTCTTGTATATTGGTACCTGGTTTGATTTCTTCAAGGGCTCAATCTTCAAAGAATGGGAAAAGAGGTCTGATTTGTATTTGTGACTACCTCTGGGTGCATTTAGGTTTTTAAATACAGTTTGTTTTTAAGATGAAGATTTAATACATGTAGCCTCACCTGGATATTTAGCTAAGGGCACACTGGAAAGGTCTGGAGCCACAGTTAAAAAAAAAAAAAGATCTTTCCAAAGTATCCTTGATCAAAATCCTGTACACCTGAAATGCAAAAATAACTTTAGTACCTTTCAGTCCTTAACATTAGCTTTCAAAATTCACTATTCTTTATTCCCTAGACAACTAGCCTCCATCTATCTTTCTGTCCTATGAATATTTTAAATCATCTCAGCTTGTTAAGGTAAAGCACAGGACTACAAACCCAGGGATGAAGAACATTGTTATCCTCTTCTCTTCAAATGGTCTTCAAGTAGAATCCCAGGGCTCCCTGCACATTCTCTTTAGGAGACCTTGACCTCATCCAAAGGTCTTTTGAAATTTGAAAATGCAATTCTTGGCTCAAGCTAGTGTTTGGTGAACTAGAGTTTTCATTGAAAATGCTTCCTGCCAATTAAAAACGAAGGAAGAAGATAAATGTATATTGCACCTGATTTTCAGGGAATTAAATTCTAAGTTTTATTACCAGTGTTTCTTGCAGGGGAAAAAAGAACTCTTTAAAGAAATCTAAAATTCTACTTTTCTATGTTTATAACCATTTTCTTTCTTTTTTCCCTACTTGCACTCAAACTTTGTTTTAGCTAAAAATATGTAAAGGTTTTTAATATGACAGAAGTTTGTAGAGTTGTTCATACCATGCTTATGCCTTAATCGTTTCTTTTTTGGTTTTGACTAAACGTCTCCTCTGAATAATATGCTACTTTTTTGGAGGCAAGTTATCTCCTCCCTAAGGTTCAGTGACTTCATTTGATATGACACCAATGTTAACCAAGGAAATGAACATGGACTATTTAAAAAAACAAAAAGGGAAGGTGTTTTAAATGATTGGGCAGACTCTTGGCATTAGCTTTTTAGAAGCAACTGGCTCAATTAGTCAGCTCAGGAAATGTGCCACATTGTGTGTAAAGAATCCAACCCCCCAAATTATAGAACTGTTGGAACGTTGTGCACCCGGTTTACATTTGCTGGAGAACGTCATCCTTGGCTCAGATGCAATGAAAGAGTCATCATCTTCCCAGGTGAACTGGGGCAAACCAAGGTTTAGTCTCCTTTCATTGCCAGGGAGAGACTGATGGTTGCGGCTAGAAACTATGCAAAAGTTGGCAGTTCTAGTTTCCTTGAACTTTCAGGTTTGTCCAAGTGAAAGTCAAGGAGTGTGAACCCAGGTAAATGAAATGTTTACCACTAAAGAAGCCACCATGGATTTGAAACCACTGAGGTGCATAGCACTTTCACAGGAAGCATGCCATTCTGCAGAGACACAATCTTCTCTGTGAATGGCTGTGAAACGTAGGTTAGCTCATTTAAATTTTAGGCTAAACATGCAAGAGGGAGATTTTACTGAGATGGGTAGTGGTTACATCCACAGCATTCAGTTACTATAATAAGAAACAGATATGTCACTCTAGAGAATTTGGGCTTTGCCTTGTTTAGTATAGGAGTTTATAATATTTTATAGTGATTGCAGCTGCAAACACTACTCCATAGTAGTTAGCATAGTATCTGCCATTAGCTATGAAGAGGAAGATTTGAATGGTGAATGGAACAACTGGAGGATTTGTTTCTAAGAATAAATATATTCTAATAAATATAAATTCTTAAGGAGAATCTAACTATAGCAATAGCTTCAGAAAATGAAAATTTTGTGAGTTTTGAAAACTGGGTGATTGTAAATCAAGATCTCTTAAGTTTTCTCTCTGTAAATCTGATTTTATATTTTGAAATTAGTTCTCAAAGTAGTCTATGACATGGTGATGCTTTAAATTTTACAACAAATGTCCTATAAATGCTAAGAAAGTTTCAAATTTGTAAGATTTAGCAAAATAATGATCTTACCATGTTGACAGGATTGGATAGTTTGTTGTTGTTAATAGGTATTAAGCACAAACAGATGGACTGTCCTAAAGGAATAAATGAACAAGGAAAAATGTGTTCAAAAAAAGAGGTGCAAAAATATATTGTTAATTAATGTAGTGCTAACAAGCACAGTCTTATGACTTTGCCAAATGGAATCTACAAATATATAGACTACAGAAATTCAGCAGGTTCATTTATTCAATATTTAGCAGATACTGTGTTGGCTATGATGTCCTAGGATGTAGTAGGTGCTGGGAGTAAAAAGAAAAAAAATTAAATTTGGTTCCTGCTTTCAAGAAGCTCACATATAGGCAAATAAACATGGTGGCTGCCATAATTACATGTGAACCAGTGTTCAAGGAGAGTAAGAAAAGAAGCAGCTAAGTTTTCCTAAGGAAGTCAGGGAAGGGAAAGTAATGCTTGCAATGAGATTTGAGGAAGAATAAGATTAATAGTGTGGGGAGTAGGAGAGAGACAGAGTTCCAGAGACCTTGAGAAGGGGTGGTGTGTTTAGGGAACAGAGATCAGTAGGACATGATTCAGTACAGGGTACTTTGAGGGGAAGGACGAGAAAAGAGTATAAAGACCTTGAAAAGCTTAGGTCGTGTAAGAGTAAGAAGTTTATTTTGGGGAATAGCTCAAAGAATCTTGGCAAATGACTCAAGAGTCTTGAGCAGAGAATTGACACAAAACCACTTTTGTGTTGAAAATATTTTCCTAAGAGCTTTGAAGTGTATGAGTTGGAGGGGCTGCACTTGGTGAAGAGTGGTTATTGCAGAGATGGTAGGAGAGGGGATGGAGGTAGGAGTGGAAGTCAGAATGCATAGCCTACTACAGCTCTATTTCTATCTTGTCTCAGCCTCGAATTTATGCTGGACTGAAAGTCAGTGGAACACCCTTTATACTGGCCCAATTCTCTTTAATCAGTCACAAGTTGTGAGGTGATATAAATAACATTTACACAATTACAGGTAAAAATCCCAATAAAACAAACTCCATGGGGATTATAAATTATTTTAATTGTTTGAAATTTTATTACCTGTCCTAAGATATTTCTGGGCTAGAACTTATGAATTTTTTTCTCTACAAATATACATATACACAGGAGCAGTATGTGTGAGTTAGTTTAATTTAAAAATGAAGCTTTTAAAATGTGGATAAATCTGTGCCAGTCACACACTGGAACATGTCCATTTAAGCTTCATTATTAATACAACAATCTAACATATAAAGGGTGTGTCTGAGGAAGTGAGCTAGGTGAGTGGCAAGTGATTGGCTGACTGTAAAGCAACTTACAATGGTGGGGGACACCTATGACAAAAACTCCTGTGAGGTCCTTTTATTGATGTTGTAAATCAAAGTACTACTTTATTGAATGAGTTATTTTACACAATATGAACATCAGTATAATTACAATTGTGGAAAAACATTTATAACAAAGATGGGCTTATTTGTGGCTCTTGTATCAATGAGAAGCCCAGCACAAACTCTCTATTAAATTGGTTATTTGTGTTTAATAAGAATAACCAATAGTAGACTATGTACTTAGAAAGCATATCAAGTAGGATCAAAGCTTACAACAAATCAAATATTGACAGCTGGTTCAACCAGAAGTGGAGAATATGAGAACCAGAGACACTCAAAGAATACTTCTTTTAATTGGCTGAATCTCCTTGAAGAATCCCAACCTGTTTAGTATTAACTGAGGGAAATGTATCTGATAATTAGAGGCAAATAACTGATTTTTTGGTGGGATCAATGCTGCATTTGAAAGAGAAGAATCAGTAGTATGTTAAATTGGATTGAACATCATAAAATTATATTTGAGTCATTGTGTTTACCATTATTTGCCTTTATCGTTACCTCTTCTATTTATTAAGTACTTTCTACATGTATAGTGCTGTGCTGAGTAGCCACCATTCACAACTTCATTTTGTCTCTACAAAGCTCAGATGGCAGTCAGACATTATTATTATCTCCACATTCAAATTAAGTTGAGGCTTAGAGAGGTTAAATGACCCTTTTGCTATACAGCTGAATCTAATATGAGAATGTTAGAACTGAAAGAAAATTTAGAGGTAATCCATTTTATCAAAAACTTAGATGCCTAAATAGTCAGGCAGATAACATAACACCAGGGGTTCATGCCTTATCCAAGGGGGACAGCTGCTATTCAGTGTATGCCTTTTGTTGCTACATGGGAATGTCGACCCAGTGTTGCCAATCTTATAATTGTTTAACAGAAATGAGGAATCAGAATTTGAATGTGATATTTCCCAATTTTAAAAACATGCTAGGCAAATAGGATATGTCCACAGGCTGGTTATGGCCAATGGGTCACCAGTTTGCAACCTCTGATGAAGTACAATTCCATTATTTTACAAATAAGACACAGAAAAGTGAAGTAAGCCACCCAGTGACTCACTAGAAGTCAGGGATATATGTATTTTTCCCCTTAAGATAATGTGAGATTATGTTACCAAAATATTTATGTTTTTCAGAAAAATGTTTTTAGAAATTGGTAGATTTTTGAAATGCATTTTAAAATTGTTTATTTCCTTGATAATCTATTAAAATTAATCCATGCTTGTAATGCTAATGCTTTTGGCATAAACATTTGCAGATATATGCTTTTCTTTCTGCTGATTGTTTTGGCTTGATTATGTTAAAAAGAGCTTTAATTAAGTAATATAATTTGGATAATAAAATTTCTAAAAAAAAAATCTATGGATTGACTTTATTTTTGTTTAATAGATGTTCCAGAAGCAGAATGAATTCTAACTACAAATTTTCTAATACTCTTCATTTTTCATCTGATCTAAAAATTGGACAAATAAGTTAGGGAATCATTTCCCGAAACAATTAAGAAACTTTACATTTTCACTCCAAGATTTTTCATTGTGGACCATAAATATAAAGCTATCTACAGGTTCACTTTGAACAATTTTCTCCCTTCTTTGTTTCCTCTCTGATAGTAAAAAGATTGCCCTTCTGAGAACTCATTGGTCCTTCATCCATTGCAAGGGTGTTAAGGAATCAGGGAGGGCTAACTCCACGAATGACACTGGCTGGGGATCCTGCATGTGTGTAGACATGGATTTATGAAATAGAGTGGGAAAAAAGATGAAGTGTCACTCTTCTGTCATACCTTTTTTTTTTTTTTTGAGACGTTGCTCTTGTTGCCCATGTTGGAGTGCAATGGCACCATCTTGGCTCACTGCAACCTCCGCTTCTGGGGTTCAAGCAATTCTCCTGCCTCAGCCTCCCGAGTAGCTGTTATTACAGGCATATGCCACCACACCTGGCGAATTTTGTATTTTTAGTAGAGATGGGGTTTCTCTGTGTTGGTCAGGCTGGTCTTGAACTCCCGACCTCAGGTGATCACGTGCCTCAGCCTCCCAAACTGCTGCGATCACAGGTGTGAGCCACCGCTCCCGGCCTGTCACACCCATTTCTTAAGAGAAGTCCATGGAGTCAAAGAACAGAGTGGTAAATTGGTGGGGCCATTTCCCAGTGAGCCCTCACCTGTGGTCTCATGGAGTTACGTGATTCTTGATTGCAGGAAGTCAATCTTGCCTGCCATTCCACTTTGTAGATGGGTCTCAGCATTTCCCTCTTACTGGTTGCATGGCTTTTAATACTACAAATGTTGTTTAATGTCTTCAATAAGCCCTCCATAGTGAAAATTATCTTCACCTGCAATTTCTCTTTCACTTTCTGCACAATCACAGGCTTGGCAGCAAACCTAATTGATTTGCCATGAAGGTTGGAGAAGGCAGATGGAATCCAGAATTTCCAGATTCTTAAAATTTTATTTTCTTGGAGTTGAGCATTTTAAAAGATCAGCTTGTATCTCAGTGCTTATTTGCTTTTTATTTTCATTTTGCCACAGTGTATTTTTAAAACTTTTTATTCTGAAATAATGTTAGATTCCCAAAAAGTTGCCCAAAGAGCCCATGATGGATTTTCAAAATGAAGGTCATAAAAAAAATCCAGAAGTTATTTTCCTATCTTATTTATGTCATCTGCTCAATGCAATTATTACAGGTTTTTACCAAGTTTAAACCCCTAAAATATTGACTTATACATTAACAAGAAAAGCAAACCATCATAGCAATAATATGTGGTCATGCAAATGCATATTTTTTTTATTGACTGAGGTGAGGTAGGATATCCAGGGTGACTTGCCTTTAATAGATTCTCAAGAAATATTTGTTGACTGGTTTATTTAGTACAGTAGGAAAGATTTGCTGATTTATCTTCCCTCTTTAATTGATAATTACTTCTTAACAATGGCCTAATTTGTACTTCAATGTTAGGAGGAACTTACCAAGCACTAGTTCAAGTGTGTGGTCTTTCTAACCTAGAGTTTATTTTGGATAGGGATCCCCAGTGACCTTTGTCAAATAATATGATGCTTGCTCTCCAGGACATTCTCCTCAAAGGCTGGAGTGGTACTTAAATATTTCTAACTTCTTTTTAGTATCCTATTATAAATTGATCATCTACTTATTTATCTAAATCTTTTCAAACCTGAGCTGCTTGACTCATCTCAAAGAGTGACTATACTCTGTTTTACAGTATTAGGGATAGCTTGCTTTTCGTTGTCCTATGCCTGCCCTCCTTCATATTTTAAGGACTTCCGCATATGTTTGCACACTGTAACTTTTATTCTATTCTCGAAGGGACAGAGAGCACACTCCAATCATGACCATATTTTCTTACCATCCATTTAACTTTTTTTTTTTTTTTTTTTTTGAGACAGAGTCTCGCTCTTGTCGCCCAGGCTGGAGTGCAGTGGCGTAATCTCAGCTCACTGCAACCTCCACCCTCTGGGGTGAAGTGATTCTCCTGCCTCAGCCTCCTGAGTAGCTGGGACTACAAGCACGTGCTAATTTTTTGTATTTTTAGTAGAGACGCGGTTTCACCGTGTTAGCCAGGATGGTCTCCTTTTCTCAGAACTTTTAGTAGCTTAGATTTCCTTCTCTCAACAAACTGGGGAATTGCTACAATGCAGGACCTCTGTGTTAACATGCTGAGGAGTGAATTAAAAGATCTGGAGACATTTCATTAGAGGTTATCTGGGGAGAGTGTAATATTGGCCTGTCACATTGGTCAGCAGCCTGTTTGTGACCCCTGTCTCTGGCAGAGCTTAGTTTTTCCTATTGGAGTCATTCAAAATCTTTCTAGTTTCTTAACATTTTAGTCACAGTTTGGCTTTTCTGATTTCTCTGTAATTTCTGGGAAATCCTGTCAATTCCACATCTTAATAAAGAGTCCATGAGTAGAAGCAACATTCTAGTTGCTTCCACTAGTTGCATTCTAGTAGGGCCTTACAATTCTGAGAACTTTTGAGATATCAGTCCACATTTTTTACATTCTTTAATTTATCTGAGCCAGAGTGGAGCTGCCTTTGGAGATTAAGTAGAATGTACTGATATCCATTGCATTTTCCCATACCCTGCCATTTGTTTTTTTAGCCTAATCCATTTACACCAAGATTTATCGCTTGTGCATCATTTGAAAGCCCTATGCTAATTGCTGCAGGGGTTACAAGAGTGAATTAGACAGTTTTTGCCCTCAAGCAGTTTATGATCTTGTGGGATGAAAGACATGGCAATTACACCAAAGCTATAATATGCAGACAAAAATAAGTATAATTTCTGTTTCCATTTTTATATCTTACTTGGGTTAAATTTATCTAAGGCTTTCTAATCAAAGCTCTGTGAAATAAACAAGGATAAGAAGAGGAAAAGCAAAATCCCCAGGCTGACTATACTCATCAGTCGCTGTGAATAAGCTGGCTCCTAAGTACGAGGTCCAGATGTTGGATTTATATCACAGCTCAGTGAATGACAAAAATCAGAGTACTATGTCTTTTATTGCTTCACTATTTATATATAACCTATGATGAAGCATTAACCTTCTTTGGCTAATGTTTCCTGCCCCAAAAGACTACTAGCAGGCACACAACTATGCACAGCTGGAAGAAGCATATCCTGAAATTCATGACAGTAAAAGAGGCTGTCTTTCAACTGTCACAATGCCACATAATGGAATGTAACAGAGATAATACAGGAATTGTTACAATGCAGCTTGGTGAAGACAGCCGTGATACACAGGGCCTTGTCTTTAAAATCTTTCTTTTAAAATTATTTATTTTCAATAAATTAATTCATGAAACCTTATAACTTACTCCTATGAAAAATGCAACAGTTAATGATTTCCCAACTTAGATTGGAGAAACTAAGGCACAAAGCAAGCAGCTAATTTCTTTGAAATGCCCAGTTACCAGTTAATTGCTTTGGAACGCCCAGTTAGTCTCTTAGCCAATGTTACTAATGACTAATTCTTAGTTCTTGATGACAGTTCCTCCCCAGCTCAAACATGTTCTCAGCAGATCATGAAGGACTCTGACCAATAAGTACGTCTCTCCTTGTTCCATTAGAGATGCCTTAGAAGTCTTCAAGGTCACCATTTGTTTGTATATATCTTTGACATCATCTTTTTGGACTGTACTTGAGGCAGTTACCTCATAGTGAGCAAGGAGAGATTCTCGACTGTATCAACACATCAGCAACTGTTACCGAAATACCACAGACTCAGGCTCTCCCATGAGGCGTCTCTGGCCAAGAGGATTGCTGAAATGAGGATTGTGAGGAAGATGAGAAAGCCAATGTTCATATGAACTAAGCTTTATTTCTAATAAAAGAAAGAAAAACAAGAACAAAACATTGACTGCAGTTCAAAATCCAGCTTGTTTTCTTTACAGAGGCCATTTGTTTTAAGTTTGTCCATACAAACTCACATATTTTCTCCCTAGCTTATTGTCACATACTTTAAGAAGACAAATTATTTCCTTCTGATTTTTTCCTCCTTTTTCGTGCTATTCTGTCTGCTTTGAACCAGCCATAATACTGTGGACTGAGGCATGATCTTTATCCTTATCAGGCGCAGCAAATGATGCCAGGTTTATCTGGTATATCTGTCTCTCCAAGTTCTGTCTTCATCATATTTTACTTAGGAATGCAGGGAAGTTTTTCCGATCTGATTCCGTCTGCATGGAAAAGTGAGAGCGGGGAGTTGAGGTCGCAGGAGTTATTTGGCCCTTTCTCAGTGGTGTGCTAGAGCCAGCTGGCACTGGCTTGCAGGAACTGATTGTGCTCATCTCTTCTCAACTCTGCGTTCAGTGATGTCATGCTGGTAGCTTGAAATTGACCATGATGGGGGTATTTACACCATGGAAAGTGCAAATGCTACCAATCAAGTCCTTTTTTTTTTTTTTTTTTTTTTTATTTTTTCTGGAGAGCTGGCTTACCAGCACATCATTTCCCTTTGTTTGTCTTTACCTAAACCCAGAGGATTTCTGCCAGTGTCCATTAAAACGTCACCACACTTCTGGTATACTGTCAGCATAAATCGGCAACCCAAAATGAGTTAGAAAGAAACAAATTCTCTCCACCTGTCTCGTCATCAAAAGATAGCTTTGGGACAGGGCTTTATCTGTCCCATAATCTCCATGAGCAACTCTGTAAAGCTCCACCGTGTAATTACTGATTTGTGACAAAAGTGTGCTTTCTAAGTAAATGCAGCCTCAAGGTAATCTATGATTCCCTTGTACCCACTTCTAACCAGATTACTCCCACTAGATCTCCTGTTCCTAGACGGAACTTAGAAGCCATTCTGCTTCCAACTTTGGTACATACAAAGTTGTTTGCTACAATGGAAGTTTTTTGCAAAACTGTTTACTTTTTTTTTTTTTCTCACTCTGTCGCTCAGGCTGGAGTGGCGCGATCTTGGCTCACTGCAACCTCCGCCTCCCAGGCTAAAATGATCTTCTCACCTCAGCCTCCCAAGTGGCTAGGATTACAGGCACAGGCCGCTAGCCTGGCTAACTTTTGTATTTTTAGTAGAGACAGGGTTTCACCATGTTGTCCAGGATGGTCTTGAACTCCTGAGTTCAAGTGATCTGCCTGCCTCGGCCTCCCAAAGTACTGGGATTACAGGCATGAGCCACCTTGCAGCAGTGACTTCTGCAACTCTTATGACTTCTGTGATCCTAAGGGCTTCAAGAGCATCAGGGATTCCAGCCCTGCCATTGATCTTAAAGACAAAATTAACAAGAAAATCCCATTATCTCAATTCAGTGTTCCAGTTAATCAAGGTTCTACTGTACTATGCTCCATTACTTTTCTGAGTAATTAAAGCCCTCAAGCAGATTAAATAAGCAGAGATTAGTGTGCCTTTAGTATGTGAGAAGTTTGAGTGGTTTAAACCCTGGAGGCTGTGCACCTTCCTGAGATTCTTTTCCTTGGTGCCTTTGATAACATCTCAGTAGCATCAATGATGAAGGGAGAAGTCACTAGGCAGAAATCAAGAGAGAAGGAAATGTAAGAGTGTCTCTTGGTAGCTGTCAGGATAGCATTTAAGAGCAGAGTTATTCATCCCTCCCACCCTTGGGGAGTTCTAGAAATAGTGGAATAAGGGTCTTTGAGGAAAGTCTCTTGGTCCCCAGTCATGGGTGGGAGCAGAGTTTGAGAGGCCGTAATTGTACTGTCAGGTTACTGTATTCCAGGGAACCTGATTTTAAGTTCTCATTGTGTGAAACAGCAGAGGCATAAAAATGTGGAATCTGGACTGAATCAAACATTTTTTAATTGTTAGTTAAGTCCCTAACAATAATTTACCCATTCATTCATATTTCAAGACTTTAAAAACCAAAGAAATATCCAATGATTTAAAATCCTCTTCTGAAGAAAAGTGAACAAATCTGTAGGGACCTCTGAATTGATACTGTATGTATGATATAATTTTGTCATTTGAAAAAAATCAACAGCCAGAATACAGAGTACTTTTTCAATTTTTTAAAAGGCTACACTAAAAATTCACTGTCCATTTTATGAGGCCAGCATCATCCTGATACTAAAGCCCGGCAGAGACACACCAGAAAAAAACCAGAATTTTAGACCAATATCCCTGATGAACATCAATGCAAAAATCCTCGATAAAATACTGGCAAACCGAATACAGCAGCACATCAAAAAGCTTATACACCATGATCAAGTGGGCTTCATCCCTGGGATGCAAAGCTGGTTCAACATATACAAATCAATACACGTAATCCAGCATATAAACAGAACCAAAGACAAAAATGACATGATTATCTCAATAGATGCAGAAAAGGCCTTTGACAAAATTCAACAGCCCTTCATGCTAAAAACTCTCAATAAACTAAGTATTGATTTCACGTATCTCAAAATAATAAGAGCTATTTATGATGAACCCACAGCCAATATCATACTGTATGGGCAAAAACTGGAAGCATTCCCTTTGAAAACTGGCACAAGACAGGGATGCCCTCTCTCACCACTCCTATTCAACATAGTGTTGGAAGTTCTGGCCAGTGCAATCAGGTAGGACAAAGAAATAAAGGGTATTCAATTAGGAAAAGAGGAAGTCAAATTGTCCCTGTTTGCAGATGACATGATTGTATATTTAGAAAACCCCATCGTCTCAGCCCTAAATCTCCTTAAGCTGATAAACAACTTCAGCAAAGTCTCAGGATACAAAATCAATGTGCAAAAATCACAAGCATTCCTATACACCAGTAACAGACAAACAGAGAGCCAAATCATGAGTGAACTCCCATTCACAATTGCTTCAAGGAGAATAAAATACCTAGGAAGCCAACTTACAAGGGATGTGAAGGATCTCTTCAAGGAGAACTACAAACCACTGCTCAATAAAATAAAAGAGGACACAAATGAATGGAAGAACATTCCATGCTCATGGATAGGAAGAATCAATATTGTGAAAATGGCCATACTGCCCAAGGTAATTTATAGATTCAATGCCATCCCCATCAAGCTACCAATGACTTTCTTCACAGAACTGGAAAAAACTACTTTAAAGTTCTTATGGAACCAAAAAAGAGTCTCATTGCCAAATCAATCCTAAGCCAAAAGAACAAAGCTGGAGGCATCATGCTACCTGACTTCAAACTATACTACAAGGCTACAGTAACCAAAACAGCATGGTACTGGTACCAAAACAGAGATACAGACCAATGGAACAGAATAGAGCCCTCAGAAATAATACCACACATCTACAACCATCTGATCTTTGACAAACCTGACAAAAACAAGAAATGGGGAAAGGATTATCTATTTAATAAATGGTGCTGGGAAAACTGGCAAGCCATATGTAGAAAGCTGAAACTGGATCCCTTCCTTACACCTTATACAAAAATTAATTTAAGATGGATTAAAGACTTAAATGTTAGACCTAAAACCATAAAAACCCTAGAAGAAAACCTAGGCAATACCATTCAGGACATAGGCATAGGCAAGGACTTCATGTCTAAAACACCAAAAGCAATGGCGACAAAAGCCAAAATTGACAAATGGGATCTAATTAAACTAAAGAGCTTCTGCACAGCAAAAGAAACTACCATCAGAGTGAACAGGCAACCTACAGAATGGGAGAAAATTTTTGCAATCTACTCATCTGACAAAGGGCTAATATCCAGAATCTACAAAGAACTCAAACAAATTTACAAAAAAAAAGCAAACAACCCTATCAAAAAGTGGGTGAAGGATATGAACAGACACTTCTCAAAAGAAGACATTTACACGGCCAACAGACACATGAAAAAATGCTCACCATCACTGGCCGTCAGAGAAATGCAAATCAAAACCACAATGAGACACCATTTCACACCAGTTAGAATGGTGATCATTAAAAAGTCAGGAAACAACAGGTGCTGGAGAGGATGTGGAGAAATAGGAACCCTTTTACACTGTTGGTGGGACTGTAAACTATTTCAACCATTGTGGAAGACAGTGTAGCAATTCCTCAATGTTCTACAACTAGAAATACCATTTGACCCAACCATCCCATTACTGGGTATATACCCAAAGGATTATAAATCGTGCTGCTATAAAGACACATGCGCACGTATGTTTATTGCGGCACTATTCACGACAGCAGAGACCTGGAACCAACCCAGATGTCCGTCAGTGATAGAATGGATTAAGGAAATGTGGCACATATACACCATGGAATACTATGCAGCCATAAAAAAGGATGAGCTCATGTCCTTTGTAGGGACATGGATGCAGCTGGAAACCATCATTCTGAGCAAACTATTGCAAGGACAGACAATCAAACACCACATGTTCTCACTCATATATGGGAATTGAACAATGAGAACACTTGGACACAGGAAGGGGTCACACACTGGGGGCTGCCTTGGGTAGGGGGAGGGGGGAGAGGGGAGAGATAGAATTAGGAGATATACCTAATATAAATGACAAGTTAACAGGTGCAGCACACCAACACGGCACATGTATACATATGTAACAAACCTGCATGTTGTGCACATGTACCCTAGAACTTAAAGCATAATAAATAAATAAATACATATAATAATAAATAAAAATCTAAAAAAAAAAAATCACTCTCTTTGAACCACTGTGGATGAAACCTATATGACCTTGCATAGTTACATTTTTGCAGAATTGGCTTTGTGAAAGAAATATCAACTTATTTTTTGAATAAACTAGAATAAACATTGACTTGGAAATAACTCATTCACCCAATCAGCTAGCACAGGCGAAAATCTTCCTAATTTCTCCAGCTCTCTCTGTGATTTATCTTTTTAATGGGAACAATTTTGTTACACTGTGAGGTCCATGCTGACACAAATCATCTACAATTCCTTCCTTTACCAAGGGCCTGGCCCTTTGAAATCACTCAGTAACAATGAAACAATAAAGTAGATCCTGAAAATAATTTGAAAACAATAAAGTAGATCCTGAAAATAATTTCATAGGTAACATTTACATTAAGTCTGTCTTCAAACTTAGTTTTGAATGTAAATTCTAAAGTGACAAAGAAAGATTTACTCTAAAATTACCTTTTTAATGATACATTCATATGTAGGGTATGGTATTTATAAATATGCAAGTGACAACTATTTAATAAAAACAGTGGGACTATTTTGGTAAGACTGAAACAGTGTATCAAATACAGGGTATCACTAGTTTACAATCTAAGTGAAATCTATGGAGAAATAGAAAACCTCTAAGTCTTTGGTCCTGGCTAGGATTTTTGTTCAAGCAGAATCCTGCTATTTATAATCCTTAGAAGAGAAACTTTTTTTTACACAATTCATGTATGTCAATATCTTTTGCATAGGGTACTATAAGAGATTTTTTAAAACACATTCCTCTTATCTTCTGAGGTTTTGATTTGTTTTCTTTCATATTTCTTCTTATCCTCCCACTAGTCTTTGTGCATATTCCCTTGGAGCAGAAGTGTAGAAAGGACAGAGGGGTGTTTAGGTCTGTTACCTCAGTTGGCCTAGGAGTCCAATACTGCAGGCTCCTTCTCTGCTTAGGACAGCTGGCTGTGCCTGGTGTGGGGGAAGTCCTTTGTTCATTGGCTATGCTACACCCTCACTCTGGTTTGTCAGCTGTCTGGCAAATCTTTGTCCTTGGCCACAAGTGTCATTAGATGACAGCATATGAACGACTCAAGGCAAACACACCAGCACTCCTAGAAAAGTAGTTCTCAATTTGTGTTCTGTGGATGGTGAGTCATGCTAGTATACTAAGAATAGGGGTGAACAGAAAACAAGGGGAAGAAGGGTAAAGGACACCCTCCCTGGTTCAAATTTGGAAAATACTAACTCTGGGCATTTTTGTTGGCTTGAATGGCAGCTGATGAAAATAAAGTGTCAACAAAATAAGAAGATAGTATTAAATTACTGGGAAAGTATTTTTTCTCATGCCTACATGAGAAACAGACTTTACTATTTATGCTATTTATGTACCTCTTAAATTTTAGACATTAAAAATTATAGGAATGTAGCCAAAATTAAAAATAACCTGTGTTTTGTACTTTCTTGATGTGTAACTATAGAACATTTCCTTGACCTTCCTCTGCCCTCATGCTCAGTATTTAGTTACCATGGCTACCGCCAAGGCTCACTTTTTCTTTTTTCTGATGTCAATGGGTAACAGTGCCATATGAAGGACAAACTGAAGGCTGAACATGCAAACTCAGAGTGTAGTCTTGTTATAACATGCAACTTTCCTGAGTTAATCTGTTGTGTTTTGTAATATACATACTTATTATTTTGCTACACTTGTCCTCCATTTTGAACTTTTCCTCCTAGGTTCACATCAAACCACAAGACAGCAATGTGTTTTTGTGCTTTTCCCTTGGCCTGCAAAGAGCTTACGTCCCTGCTTAAGGACCAACAGGCGTACCATCAGCTGGGAAATGCTCAATCCTCAAAGCCTGCACCTCTGTCCTAATCCACAGCCATTTGTCTTTGCATGTTTCTAATTTCTTATGATCTTAGCAGTTATTCAGGATTAGGTCTAGTTAATCCTCAGATGAGACCACTACTAATGCATGTCCCAAGCTTTCTTTTATTTTTTAAATTTGTTTAAATGTCTGTTTTGTAGACCAGTTTTCACAAGAGAAGTCATTGGGGTGAGAGCCATTATTATATATATATTTATGATGTCTATTATACTACGTACATATAATATTTGTTATAATTATTTCATTTTGTTATTTTTTTCTATTTTTGGATATGATTTATAATACACCTAAAACATAAGTAGAGTAGCATAACACTTATAATTTATAAATGCATATACATGTTTTGGGATAAGTGATTAACTTTTTTATTTATCAACTATCAAACAAATTTGAAAACCACTGTGTTAGTCTTTTCTCACACTGCTATACAGAAGTACCTGAGACTGGGTAATTTATAAACAAAAGAGGCTTAACTGATTCACAGTTCTGCATGTCTGGGGAGGCCTCAGGAAGCTTACAATCATGGCAGAAGAGGAAGCAGGCATGTCTTACATGGCAGCAGGAGAGAGAAGTGAAGGGGGAAGAGCCCCTTATAAAACCATCAGATCTCGTGAGAACTCACTCATTAACATGAGAACAGCATGGGGGAAAATGCCCGCATGATCCAATCACCTCCCATCAGGTCCCTCTCTCAACACTTGGGGATTACAATTTAAGATGAGATTTGGGTGGGGGCACAAAGCCAAACCATATCAACCACTCTCTTAGACTGTGACATTCTTGAAGAAAGCAGCATGTTTTATTTTTGTGTGTGTGTCTTTGCATCTGGCATGGTGCTGGTGTGCTTGTTATGCAGTATCGTGGGACACAATAAAAAGTTTGTGAAATGAAATATAACCCATAGTTTTCATGTTGAGAAAGCCTGGGGGTTAATAGTAAAAGATTAGTATCATATTTCCTTGATTTCATTTCTACCTGAACTATTGTAGAACCTTCTCTTCACTTTCTGCCAGGTTAATTTAAGAAGTGGTCCCCAGGGCATGTTCCTTAGGCCTTCCAAACACTGTTCTGCTCTTGAGCTGCCTTTGAAGATTTGGTGATGCCTCTGCTACCTCTGCTGGTTCCAACAGTGACCATTCAGGAGTGCCCCAAATCCACTTCCTGTCTCCTGCATAGCCAGTTCTTACAGAGCCTTTCCTGGCATGCTTCTGTTTCTATTTACACCTGCTAGGGGCCTCAGCTTTGGCTCCATGCCTGTGGAGGCATCCTGAGGAACACATTCCCTGCTATGCACAACATTCCTTCTCCCCTTGGAAAGTAACATTGACCTTGGATCAAACTTGTAGTTGGAGCACAGCTTCTTCTTGTTGGACAATTCCTCTCCGGAAGGTTTCTTTGACCACCCTACACACAGAGTTGGCCTCTTGCTTCCACCCATCCGCCTTGCATTTCTGTTTGCCATCCAGATTTGTCCGGACTGGACCCAAACTCAATTGGTTTTGGAAGATAGATGGATAATAAACAGTGATGCTGGCAGAGTAGTTGTATATTAAACCTCTAAGAACTAAAAATTCTCCCTTCCTCTTTTTTTCTAAACTGAAACATAAAACTCTTGGTGTAGCTTTTGTTTTTCCCCTTAGGTACACAGAAGAATTTCTCTGCAATAACAAAAAAACATAGTACAAACATAGTCATAAATACATGGCAATTGACTCTTAGTCTCAGTGCTCAAGAGGTAATAGTGAGTAATAAGGATTGTGGTAAACTAGCTAGTAAATGCTCCATGTAAATGGGTAAGCTACTACCCAACTCCAGCTAAATGTAACTATGCAGGACTAAAGGTCAAGTGGTGCCAAATACTCTAACTTTTTCAACACAATCTAAATAGATTATTTGTGAAATCTGATACAAAAATGTCTCACTAAACCCACACACACTGAAACCATATCTGCAAAGAAGGTTTGGTCAGTTGGGCATCATTTTGTAATCCACAAGTCTAAACTCTCAAGCAGGGACCCTGCTGGAAAATGAATGATAATGTGGCATATAATCCTTTCATGGAAATAATTACAGTTAATATTATTTTTATCCAACCAAGGCAAGTATTTCTAGTTTAACTGTGGGAAGGCAGAGTTGCTGGTTGAAATAGGTAGATATTCAGGGGCTGGGGCTTCTTTGCAATTTTCTGGACCTAACTTAGTCCTACTTTGTCCTAGAGCATTGTTTCTCCATGTGTGGTCCTGGGACTAACAGCATCAGCATCACCTGGAAACTTGTGAGAAATGCAAGTTCTCAGGCCCCACCCCAGTCTCACAAATTCAGAAACTCTGGAGGTGGTGACCAATAATCTGCTAGCAAGCTCTCCAGGGGATTCTGAGGTGCAGTGAAGCTTGAGCACCACTGCCCTAGGCTTTTGGAGGGAGCTTTTCCACTTGCAGTATGCTCCTGGGGCCCTGCAGGCTGGTATAGTCTTGGTACTCCTGCTCCTCCACCCTCAACACCGGGTTTTAGGAGCAAAGATATGCCTGATATGTGAACCGTGGGTTCAGCTTGGCTTTCCAAGAAAGGAATATTGGACTGAGGAGGCTGGCACTTAGCAAAGAAAGGGGGTTTGGGAATTAAGTATGTTGAAAGGGAAGAGGAGGAAAAAGATATGTCTGCAGTATTCTTCTTCCCCTCCCTCTGCCAGGGCTTATTTCACAAAGAAGAATAAGCTAGCGATATGATTTAAAGAAAGACCTTCCTCACTCTTCCTTCAACCCACCCTCTTTAAAAATGGCTACTTCTATTTTAATTTCAATCAAAGATCCTCTAGTGTTAACAAACAAAGACACTGAGGAATATACAGTTACAATAGTCATGGTGCTATGTGATTTAAATTTAACCAACTTGATTTCTGTGATTCTGGAAGAGTGAGAGTTCAAAAGGATATGAGGGGTCATATTTGGGCTTGGGGCACATTTCGAGGAAGTGAGGGATAGAGAGACCTCTTCAAAAGCAGAATATCATTGGGATTTCATTTTAAAATTTTAGGAAAAGCATAGAAGAGGAGCACAGATGGGAAAATAAGAAATGTGTCTAAAGGAAGGAGGTGAGGAGGGGCAGAGAGAGAGAGGCAATGGATAGCTTTGGGGCAGAGTACTCCTGGACCATTCCCTCTTACTGAGAGGTCCTCACCAACCTCCTCTGAGAGGAGCTGTAGAGTCATTTCATTGTTGGAAAGACTGAAACTCTGGCCACCTCCAGGCCCCATATGAGTCTTACTTCTTTCTTTTCTTTTTCAAAGTCAGAGAAAGAAGAATAGTGATGAGACTTAAAGGAAAATTTCTTTGCATGCATAGCCTGAAAGTCCTGTAGTACTTTATAGTTTATAAAACTGTAACCAGTATCATATTTCAAAGTTAAGATACATGTAAAACTCAGGGGCACAAGTCTAATAATTGATTTTTTTATGACTGAATTCAACTTTGCTCTTTACTTACCTGTCCTGTACTCCTTCCTTGCAATCCTTGCCAGAGGTAGAGAACTTAACCTATATATTTTCTGGCAAAATTTTATCTGGTGATTATTTTGTTGTTGTTACATTCAATATGTGTAAGTCAATCCTAGACCAAATCAAAATTCCATTACCGTCTTTCCTTTGCCTTCTCCCAAGCTCTCCTCCTCTATATCTTGGGGTATCACACAAACACTGAGCATCAGTGTTAGGGAGTAGGAGGGAAGTTTACTAGCATGGTAGTCTGGTGGAAGTAGTGGGGGAAGCACATTCAGTATCTAGTTTAGACTGCTTTCCCTGCTGCCATCAGGTCTGGTTACATAATTTGGGGGGTCCCATGCAAAATAAAAACGTGGGGCTGCTTGTTCAAAAATAAGAATTTCAAGATAGCTACAGCAGAGCATTAAACTGAGTGCAAGGCCCTGTGTAACTGTAATGGGTCACATGCCTGTGAAGCCCATCCTGCCTGTATTATCTGCTGTCATCTCTCAGCTTGGCCTCTGTTAAAGTCGTGCCCATGGTTCTTTCTTGTAAAATGCCCTATCTCTACTGCTGTCTTGGAATCCCACCATAATTCAAACAAAGGCTGCAGTCCTTCAAGCGTAGCTGTGCCTTCCATTTCAGCCCCAGTTTGGGTGATCTGCTTGAAGCTGTCTGCCCTGGTGGCTCTCCTGTTAGTGTATCAGCTGCCTCTCCAAGCTACCTTCCACCTTTGTTGAGCACATGGCCACTTCTGTATCTCCTCTATATACTTAGTGGGCATTCATCACTATCACCTCCTTTCTACAGTCACATATAGCTAGAACTGTATTTCCTGTCTGCATATCCCATGGCATGGCTAACATCAGCGGAATCCTACTCTCAAATTGTAGCCATGAAACAGAATATCAGGTTCTTCCACTTTAGATTCCTCAAACTTTGTGGGAGAACCCTTTTATCTTCATGTCCTCCTTCAGTTTATCTGGAAGAGAAGAAGTGGCACTTTTTTTTTTTTTTTTTTTTTTGAGGCGGAGTCTCGCTCTGTCGCCCGGACTGGAGTGCAGTGCCTGGATCTCAGCTCACTGCAAGCTCCGCCTCCTGGGTTTGCGCCATTCTCCCGCCTCAGCCTCCCGAGTAGCTGGGACTACAGGCGCCCGCCACCTCACCCGGCTAGTTTTTTGTATTTTTTAGTAGAGACGGGGTTTCACCGTGTTAGCCAGGATGGTCTCGATCTCCTGACCTCGTGATCCGCCCGTCTCGGCCTCCCAAAGTGCTGGGATTACAGGCTTGAGCCACCGCGCCCGGCCACTTTTTTTTTTCTTAGCTAGAGGACAGAATGAGGAGTGGCAGAAACCATTTCTTTTTCTCCCAGATTAAATACACTCATCATTTTTGTCACATAGTCTCGATCAGGGTTGGCAAACTAAGAGCTAAGAGTCAACTCCGGCCACACCCATTCATGTATGTATTGTTTGTTTCTGCTTTTGTGCTACAGTAATACAGTTGAGTAGATGCAACAGAGACCATATGGCCTGCAAAGCCTGAAATATTTAATGTTTGCCTCTTAAAGAAAACATTTGCCAACCCCTGTGCTAGATGCTCACAGTTGAAAGTAAAGTAGTTTTGTCCCTGGTGCTACCTATATGAGGATATTGAGAGGCATTTGATGACTCCAGTAGTTAATCTACCATTGGTTAATGCTTCTTACCTTAATATTTCTAGTAAATATTTTCACATACATACAGAGAGTAGAACAGGCATTATGATTTCACATACATACACTGTGGGTAGTACATCTAATGCTTTATTGTCATCATTTTACAAATGAGGACATTGTGGATTGGAGAGTTAAGTAATTTGTCCAGCATTACAGAATAAGTGTGTGGGGTTAGGGATGCAGCTCCTTTGATTCCTTGGGGTTAATGGCAAACATCTCTAGGAGGATTCAGCATGTTAAGGAAACAAATGCTAAGGATGTTGATGTATGAGGTGATGAGACACCTTAAGGTCCAGTGTGCTGAGGTAGGGCAGCTGGAGGGTAGAGAAGATAGTAGTCTAAGGGCCATTATGTGTTTGAAAAAATTATTCCAAAAGACGATGACTCATTTTCTTATATGCTTCCTGCCCACACTGAGTCTGAAACTTCTGCATTGTGGCATGACATTTTAGATAAAATAAATTTCTAGTGCACCTTAATTAGTTCATCACAAAGCTCTTCAAGTTTATGGCTCTTGCCAGCCTTTGCATTCACATAGCAACTAAGTTTATGCTGATTGCTTGACAGTATTCAGAGTCTCTTAACACAGTATCAGAGTGATAAACATCTTTAAACATCAAATAAACATCTTTGACAATCACGTATTTTCAGTTGCATTCACAGGATGTGTTTTAATAGGAATAATTTTTGTATTTCTCCTTTCTTGGTTTATGTAGTAGCTATGCCTGTTTTCAATTTAGGCTCTATATGCTTTGATCTAATCTAAGACAAGGGATCTCAGGGCCAATTAGAAGAGATAGAAGTCAGGAGGACTTCAAAAAAGACACAACTTGACTTCATACATTACAACTGATTTTAAGTTATTCTTTTATGTTATGAAATGCTCTAGGGATTTGAAAGTAAAGGCATTTAAAGGATACCTGAATACAGTTGAAGTGTGTGTAGGCAATTAGAACACATGAAGTCATCAGCAGCCCACAGATGGGGTGATCTGTGCCGTATCTCATTTTTTTCTTTGTCAGCGTAAAGCAATGATATCATCCAAATAACAGCATGTCTTTCACCCCGTGGAGGTTAGCTTGTTTTATGAACATTGACCATCAATTGGGATTTGCCTCACATTTCTGAAAAATGCAATAAAGTTGAGAATATTTGCTATATAAAGACAAACATTTTTCCATCAGGAAATTTTGTATGGTTGGCTTAATAGAATAAGTAATCCACAGACTAGATTTTTTAAAAATTCAGTTACTTTCAAAAAACAGTTCTACTCATCTAGTTGTCATAAAATTGTTCTGTTTCTGGAGTCTTAATGACTTTCCCAATCCAAGAAGTTAAAAGTCAAGACTGTGAGGGCAAAGTTACCCTTCAGCTCCTTTGAAAACCTCAAGTATTGAGGAGTAGAAGGACAGCATGAGGAAGAAGTGAGGGAAGAGAATGTGGTCTTAGTAGAAAGAGTTATTGCACAAATAAGAGAAAAATTTTATTGGAATAGTGGGATTCTTTATCATTTATTATTGTTTGAGACTTCTTGGGGGATGCTATGCCTTGTGACTGAACTTATTTCAGCCCATGACAAGGTGGCTATAAATGCATTTGTATTGCAGTAGTCTTGATGTGATGGCAAAAGCTTCCATTCAGACTTCTTGCGCATGGAGAATCCAAACAGACCTGTGTTCTAGCTCAGGCTTTCCCAGGTGCTGGCCATATTGTTTGAGCAAATGGCTACAACTATCTAAGCCTTATTTTCCTTATAAGAAGTATGATTATAGTACTTGCTTTACCAGGCTGTTATCAGTGTGTCAGGAAATGATTGGTGCAAAAGTAATTGTGGTTTCAGACCATGAATTTTAAATCATTAAAACTAAACCAAACACATCTTTATTAATCAAAATAGGAATGATTACAATCAATACATTTTTGCCAATGAGAAATAAGTTTGTTTAATCCTGTAGCATAAAAATCCACGCTTCAGGATTCGATGAACTCTTGGAAAGCATTTTCTGGATCCTGCTGGTTGTGGAAGTGTTTTCCCTGCAAAAAGTTGTCAAGATGCTTGAAGGAGTAGTAGTAGGTTGGCAAGAGGTCAGGTGACTATAGTGGATAAGGCAAAACTTCGTAGCCCAATTTGATCAACTTTTGAAGAGTTGGTTGTGCAATGTGTGGTCTGGCGTTGTTGTGAATAACTGGGGCCTTTCTCTTGACCAAGGTCAGCTGCAGGCATTACAGTTTTCGGTGCATCTCATCGATTTGCTGAGCTTATTTCTCAGATGTAATGGTATCTCCGGGATTCGGAAAGCTGTAGTGGTTCAGACAGGCAGCAGACCACCAAACAGTGACCGTGACCTTTTTTTGGTGCAAGTTTGGCTTTGGGAAGTGCTTTGGAGCTTCTTTTCAGTTCAACCACTGAGCTGGCCATCACCGGTTGTCATATAAAATCCACTTTTCGTTGTGCATCACAATCAGGTTGAGAAATGGTTCATTGTTATTGTGCAGAATAAGAGAAGACAGCACTTCAAAATGACAATTTTCCCTCAGCTCGGGAGGCACCCACTTATCAAGCTTTTTCACCTTTCCAATTTGCTTCAAATGCTGAACGAGGTAGAATGGTAGAGGTTGAGTTCTTCAGCAACTTCTCGTGTAGTTATAAAGGAATCAGCTTTGATAATTGCTCTCAACTGGTCATTGTCAACTGATAGCCAGCCACTGTGCTCCTCTTCTTCAAGGCTCTCATCTCCTTTGCAAAACTTATTGAGCTACCACTGCACTGTATGTTTGTTAGCAGTTCCTGGAACAAATGTGTTGTTGATGTTGCCAGTTGTCTCCGTTGCTTTACTACCCATTTTGAACTTGAACCAGAAAATCCCTCGAATTTGCTTTTTCTAATGTCATTTCCATAGTCTAAAATAAATAGAAAATAAATAACAAGTAATAATTGATTACCAAAAGAGCAAGAAATGTACATTAAAATGATGTATAACATAAACACATTTATTTAAGAATGTATTCCATTATCAAATGGCAAATTTCAACAATGCAAAAACCACAGTTACTTTTGCACCGATGTCTATCCAGTGGTTAAGCCACAGCTCAGTGCATCATAAGCTCTTCAGTTAATGTCAGCTATTGTTATTGCAAACAAAGGTAATATTTAAGAATAATTCAGCAGATATAGACTGCTGAGATAATGTCTAAGGTACTTGTCTTTCTGGCTACCAATAGGCCTGTTTTGTTAGTGGCAGGAAAATGGCTGATTCTTATTCAATTTTGAGCCTGATGAAATACAGGAAGAAATTCTAGTCCTGGCTAACTAGGAATCTGGTAATTTTCCAGATATTTAGAAACTTTAATTAAACTAAATGGTGACATTCCCTTTTCTTCAGAGGCCAGATGGTACTACTAAAACGTCTGAAAAAAATTATAGTAATCAAGTAGAAAAAGTAAAGGTAAAATTTACCAGAAAACAACTTTCATAATCACTTAAATGTGAGGGTCTTACTCTTTTTGTTTAATCAACGATTATATATCACATGCTATGTCTAGTGGTGATGGTGACATCAGAATTATAATAATAAAGGATTATAAATATAAAAATATTTTAACATGTACTTGAGATTCAAGCATGAATCACTAATGTTGAAAATGCCAGAAAAAATTATGTCATTATGTCACCACCACTGTATATAACAGTATATTACTAGATAGTTAAATGCTTTTCTCTTTTATATAATTGAAAGTAGCCTTTTTCCATGGATTGAAGTAAAAAAGAAAAAAGTTAAAAACCCTGTTATAGACACTGGAAGTGAGTATAAATAAGTGAAATGTAATACCCACTCTGCAAGATCACAGATCCTGAAGTCATGGGATGTGTTTAGGAAATACTCATGAGACATGAGTCCTGGTTCCAACTATTCCATTGATCAGCTGTATAGACTCAATTTCCTCAGTTGTAGGAGTAGAGGGTCTAGCATGCTAGTTATTTTAGGAAGATGAAGTAGAAACACTATTCTTATGCAAAGTTGTTTGCATTCTAGATGAGTCAACAAGACTAATACCAGGAGCCTTTCAAGAACCACACTAGACAGTATTATTAAGTCCTAAATGGGTGGTACGAACTAGATATGCTACGGGAGCTTAGCAGAGGAAGAAGTCAGTACGAGCTGAAGCAGGGAAGAGAGATGTTGTGGAGGGACAGTGAGGAGGAATAGCAAGGAAGGGTACTGATGTTTCAGGCTCAGTGACAAGGATATAGTACCAGAAGTTCCAGCCTCAAGTTAGAGGGATCTGGTTGAATGTTGCAGTAACCACCCAGGACTCAAATCTCATGAGTATTTCCTAAACATATACTATGACTTAAGGATCTGGGACCTGTGTCCTGGTTACTCTGTTGCCCTGTGGAGCCGATACATCCCTAGCTTGAGAGTAATTGGGAAAATTCGAACATTTGCATCTCTTTTACTTTCTACTGTGCCAGCATTTAGGTGCCCAAGTACGTACCCACTCATCTATCCACTTTCCATTCTCCAAAATTGTGTTGACATCTCTCATCCTCATCTGCTGTCATTTACACTCCTATTTTCTCTGTCATCTTTTGTTTCTTTGTTTTTATTTTAGTGTGTTTCAGGAGAGAGTGGAAATAAATGCAAGTTTTAATTCACCATGTTTATCCCAAAGTGCACATGTTACTATCATGAACATTTTATTATTTTAGTGTTAGAAATCTCTCCAAATATTGCTAATTGCTTTTGGCACCTGTTAACAACAAGTGTATCTAAATATTTCTTTCTCTCTAATTATATTTTATCCAGTTATTTTAATTGGAAGCAATGAGTTCTATAAACCTATATTCTAATATGTAAAATGTTATAAATTCAAACCATCAAATGATATCTATCAATTGGCATTTCAATGATTTGAAGAAGTCTTATTAAATGTCCTTAAAGAGATTATGTTTGGGGCAATAACAACAATATAAGCAAGTGTGAAAAGCACCAAGTAATATAAAGAACAAGCAAGTGTACAAAATTAACCAGGAAGGAGAAATGGCACATGTTGGAATAGTCAGAGGAGGCCTGAAGAGTACAAGGGAAGAATAGGCCATTTTAGGAAAGAAATTCATGAGCGAAGATATAAAAATAAAATATACCAGACATAATTTGTAATCAGTGACTAAACAAACATGATAAATGTATGGGAGGCATTGAAAGATAAGACTGGAAATACAATTTTTTGGGAAGTGGAGGATCTTGAATACTAGGTCATGGCTAGTGGAATGGAAAGTAAAGGACAGCAACAGGACACATTATGATAGAAGAGTCTGTCACTTTGGGGATTTTAATTAAAATGTTGGTAAGAAAGGTTACCATATATTACCATTCAAAGTTTAAAACTCAAATTGTACATTCTTTTAGACTCCATGCTAATTTTAGAAGATTTCTTATTTCATGGCAGTTCCCTGACCTATTCTCTTGTTACTTTTTGTCTTTTTTTTTTTTTCTGGAAATTTTTCTGGGCCTGCTGGTATTGTTCTTGAAGGATATTAAACAGAACGTCATAAAATATTTCACCATAGTTTTAAGCTGGAGTAGAATAATATTTTTCTATTTGCCACAGTTATAATATTTTCCTTGGCCTTTTGATGACAACATCACTGCAGTGACTCCAAGAGAATCCCTTTCTCTGAACTCTAACATTTTGTGAAATTACTTACAGGAATTTTCAATTTGTCTGCATAGATCTACCCTAATAGAATAAAAAATACTTTAAGTAACAACCTTAGTTATTTTTTAGGATTTTATAAATGTAGGTAATGAGAAGTAAAACAAATATTTAACATGGCTTGTTGCATAAATAGGATGAAGAGAAGAAAGGAAAATTTAGAGGCAAACTTGGGAACTTTTCTGAGCAATATACACTATAGAATATGTGATAACCTCATGAGAAATATTTGAACATTTCATGAGTTGGGATATTTATGTGCAGATTTAACCAATAAGATAATGCACACAGGAAGTAATCTGGCATTGATAGGAAATAAACTAGTTGATTTAATTGGTCTTTTGCATCTGAAAATTCACTGATGACATAAAACTAGAACAGATGTTTTCTTTTTGAGTTTTGGGTGCTTAGGGTATTGTCGTTTATGTGTAAGAGAAAGAGTCAGGACAGTTCTGTGGTAATGTTCTGGAAGCTCCACTTGTAGCAGGCCTTTTGCCAGGCCGCCTTGTAAAATCTCGGCTTTTCTGTAATTATGTACTTTCCTTTTTTACTATGATAATTTTTCCTCATAATTCTATGAAGTAATTTTAAAATAGAAATTAAATGTATAAAATTATTATGGCATCTCATTCTATACACTAGGTAGGTTCTTGAAAATATACATAGATAAAATAAAACCGGGAACAGATAGGGGCTGGATACCTGAGAAGCATAGCAAAGATGCCAAAACCGAATTTATACAGAAAAGAAGTTTTTGTTGGTGGTGGGGTGGGGAGTATTTTGACCAATGTTGAATCATAACAGGAAAATATAAATCTGGAAAGGAGCAAGAGCAAAGGTGAGAGTGCTAGGGAGAAAATTCAAGGTCAAGATTTGTAAGAGCTAAGGAAGTCTGGGAACTAGAATTTTCATAGACTTTTTTTTCCCTTTTTTTTCTTTTCCTGTTCAAATGCTCTAGAAATACTTGGTAGTTCAGCATAAATGACTAAAAGGCTTTACATTTTCTGATTCCTGTGATATTTTTCATCTGACAGTATGCTCTGGCATTGCCCAATTAATGGGAGGCTGCAGGGGGCGGGGAGGCGCAGATGAAAGGGAGAGAGGACTGTAGATAAAAGAGGGAGGTTCAGAATAACATTTGATGTTTCTTTTCTTCATACTGTAGTTAGCAAATTCCATGTAAATTGTTGTTGACTACTATGAAAGGAAAAGTAAGTATATTTTATGAACTATGTTAAGATAATTTGCTTACAAAGAGAAGCATCTGTGCCCCAATTGACACTGATTTTTTTAAAAGGGTTATAAAACCTGATATGAATCTTCAGTTTATTTATATATTTTTCTTGGGGAGAACTTTTTTTTAAAGGATATACACTGGGATGATTCGAAGGCCTTCTTGGCTTCTTTCAGAAAATGTTATCTACACGTCTTAAACTTGCAGCCATGCAATTAACTATTAAGAAGCCTAAGGAGTTCTGGATGCCTTTTCTGTTACCTGCCTGCTACTCTTGTAAGCACAATAGGCAGGATTTGGCCAACACTGATGAAGTGTTTACTGTTGTTCAGCTCCAGGGCTTTTAACACAATAAGTCTGTAATTGTTCCTGTTCAGACTTTACATCCTGTTTTCATAACTATACCCTTAATAATTGACCAGATTGCTTCTCAGGAAGACTTTTGAATGATTCATCATCTTAGAAGTTCTGCAGAAGGTTAATTATTTCAGAAAACATAGTATTGCTTAGTAACCTAATTTAAATTGCTATGTGAGTGTTGCAAGAGTGTCTATGGAGGAAGATATATATGTGGATTTCTCAAATTTTGTTATGTGAAGTGAGAAAACTTCTTAGCATTTGTAGCTTTTTCTCTTTTTTTTTGAGATGGAGTCTTGCTCTGTCACCCAGGCTGGAGTGCAGTGGCGCGATCTCTGCTCACTACAACCTCTGCCTCCCAGGTTCAAGTGATTTTCTTGCCTCAGTCTCCCTAGTAGCTGAGATTACAGGTGCACTCCACCATGCCCAGCTAATTTTTGTATTTTTAGTAGAGATGGGGTTTTGCTATGTTGGCCAGGCTGGTCTCGATCTCCTGACCTCAGGTAATCCACCCGCCTCAGCTTCCCAAAGTTCTGGGATTACACACACGCCACCGCGCCTGGCCTCTAACTTTTTCTTGATCCCCTGATTTATCAGGGATCGCCCCTCTTCCAATTAGCATATGTTTAAGAACTTAGAGGAAAGCTGTAAGGAAAGCTGTATAGTGGGGTAGTATTTCATGTCCAACCTGAGTTCAATTCTAGTTTTTCTATCCACTAGGAGTAACTGTGTGATCCAGGAGAAGATATTTAATTTATTTAAACCTCAGTAGCTTCATCTATAAACCTGAGAGAAATAGCACCTACTTCACAGGGTTGATGTAAATATTAAACAAGGTGCTAAATGAAAAATGCTTCCTATATTGTGTAACACTTAAGAAGCAGTAAGTGAGAGCTATTAAAAATATGAAGAATATAAATGTCACTAAATGAGACACATGCAAGTCCATTATTGCTTGGATGTTTTCTCCCTCCAAAATAGAATAAAGCATTTTTAAAGTGTACATTATTTATAAAACAGACTTAGTTATTCTATTGAGAACTTATGTTTATCTTCCTCATAGATGCTAATTCCTTGCTAAAACATTCTGGATTCATTTGTTATTGCTGAGTACTTTTGTATTCCTGACATAGAATAGGTGCTGATTGCTGACTTTATTGTGAAGATAGATAGAAGACCTCGTTTATCTAACCAAGAAAGGACTAAAAATCTTTACGTTCATGCCAAAGGAAAAGTAATTAATGTGAAATTTCAGTATCACAAAAGAAAAATATTTGTTACGACAAAATTAATATCATGGGCCTACCACATGAGATTTTCCATCAGCCAAAGTGAATTAATGTGGAAGGGAATAGGAAACTTAAGCTTTTTAAATGAATAATGATATAAAATAATTACATAATTCTAAAATGGGTGTATTTTTTTGTGTAAAAGTCGTTAATATAATACTATAATAAATTTTATTTTAAAACATTAATTTCAGACTGAAATTTTTAGAAAGAACTAAATATAAAATTGATACTAACAGACTATTTTCTGTATGTTTGCAGATATAATTGTGATTGAGTAAATGCATGTAACATAATACAATCAGATTTAAATACTGTGTAAGATTAAGCACTTCCTGTGCTTTGGGAATTATTGTCTGGGATTTCTATTAACTCCTGATTTAATGATTTAAATTAAAGTTGTCAAATCAATATTTGATATGCCATCTCAAAGAGCTTTAAGATCTTATAGAGAAAATTATTTCAGGTAAAAGGAATTCACATGTGGTATGAAGTCGTACAGAATCACAATTCAGTTTGGGAAGTCCATGTGTCTTAGTTGTGAGCCATAACAGGTCATGAGTTAAATTTGAAACTCTTTATTCATCACATCTTTTTTTTTTGGATTGGGGCTTTAGTCAGCCCATTCTGCCCACAAATAAGCTGTGATAAAATACAGTAGGTTTGTTCCAAAGTGCTCTGGCTTCCTTTACAAAGAAACTTCTATTCTTTGTTGACTAGGGAAACCCAAAAGATACTCTAAAATTGGGAACTAATCATTGAGTGAACCAGAAAACAGGGTGCTAGTGTCAAGAAACATTCCTTTGGTTTATATTGTTAAAAGCTGGGGTGCTGTAGAAAGTTCACACATACATAAAGGGGTCCATTTGCTTACAAGTTCAATTTTTTAGAAAAGAGCATTAATGTAGATTTCAAGATTCATTGGAAGAATTGGATATTCACTATCTGAAAGGAAACATCACCCTGTGTTAATTTTTGTGTTACAAACCTAATGTTTTTTTAAAATCTTTCCTTAGTTTCTTAAGTATGGTTGGGTCCATAAAGGAAATTTACTTTCAGATAACAAAGTCCCTATATTTTATCTAGAATGAATGATGAAAATCTTTTTGCTTAGCTATTCATGGTAAGGGCTATTTATACTGTGAGTTTTTAAATAAGCCCATGAGCTAATCTACTATATTTAAGGGTTTAGGCAAAATTTGAAATACACCCCCCAGGGTATCAGAGCTCTCTTCACAGCACTTTGAGACCTAGCCTGTGAGTTCAGTGTGTTTGTTTGTAACATACCTATTGGTAGAATCCTTTTGCTCAGAGACTGACAGAGAAACTATAAAGCATTCCTCATAGAATGACTTGAATGTGCTTCTCATAGGACAAGTTAATATCTTAGCTGCTGCTTTGTCTTTTTTCCTTATTTTACCTCAAAATATTGTTTCACATTTTGATTTTGAAATTGATTCATTTTCTCCCAATTCTTTGTGCTCTTATTACTGTAAATGACATTTAAAGACCTGATTTTAAAATAGAGGCTCTGGGAAAATAGAATTGCATATCACTGAAAATGATACCACCCTCCTCTTCCCTTTCCTTTTCCCTTATCCTCTGTCCATTTTAAGCCCCCACCCTATGCGGACTTTTTTTTTTTCCCCCTGTGACATCCAACTGGTTCCTGACAGGGTTTCAGATCTGAATTTTCTGATAAATAAATAAACTTTTTATTTTATCTTAGAACTGTTTTTATTTTTATTTTAGAACAGTTTTTTTTATTGATTTTTATTTTATTTTGGAACAGTTTTAGATTCATAACATTATTACAAAGCTAATACGCATATGCCCTACACCCAGTTGCCTCTGTAGTTAACATTCTCCATTAGGATAGTATAGTACATTTGTTATAATTAATGAACCAATATTGATATATTATTATGGGGGTTATGTAACAGCAATATGACTTAGCACTATTGATATTGACCTTGATCATTTGGCTTGAGGGGTTTTTCAGGTTAAAATCTTACTTTTATTTTTTCTGAAGACCATCAAAGCGGTTTCCTGAAAATTTTAATGACATATTAATTTGATTTTTCATTATTGGTGATGTGGTAAAGCTGCTATAAGTCTCTAAGTATTTCGGCAAAAATAATTTTGATGGTGGTAAAGAACATCTTATCTTTTTTTTAATGTGTTGTAGGTGGGAATGAGATCTCGAAACCAAGGTGGTGAAAGTTCGTCTGATGGGCATGTCTCCTCTCCCAAGCCCTCCATCATCGGCAATGCTGGTGAAAAAAGTCTCTCAGAAGATGCCAAAAAGAAGAAGAAATCAAATAGGAAGGAGGATGATGTCATGGCCTCAGGAACTGTCAAACGACACCTAAAAACATCTGGAGAAAGTGAACGAAAGACTAAGAAATCCCTGGAGTTATCCAAAGAAGACCTCATTCAACTACTCAGTATAATGGAAGGAGAGTTGCAGGTAGAGTCAAACTTTCCCAACTATTGTGTCTTTGGTTTCTAAGCTATAAAACAAGAGAATGTAAATCTGTTCTTCTCTCTGAATAATGAACTTTATGGGGAAAGGAAATATGTTTCCCTTATTTCTAAATCCCTAGTGCCTGGCACAAGTTTGCACTCAATAAATATTTGTTGAATGAATGCTAAATGAAAAAGTGCTGATTCTAACTTCAAACTTCTCTAGAAGCAGGAAATTTCTTCATTATATGATTTTGGTAATGATTTCATACAGATTCTTTTGGTCAGTAGGCAATCAATTAGGTTATCTAATTTAGACATTGACAGTGACTGAAAAATGTAGAAATGCAGTGATTATTAAAATGGAGAGTTCGGGTCAATTGTTACTTTTGCTTTTTTCTAGGAGGTAGAGTGAAAGAGAGGAGGAGAATTAGAGGCAAATAAGGCTTTGTTTAAACCAGCCTTATTGCCCAGTCTTTTCTCTCTTTTTTTTAAACTTTCAGTCTCAATATTCTACAACATCATAGGAATTGAGATGCACAAAAATAAGCAGAGCATTGAATTCATTATGAAGAACCTAATAGTTTCCTAAACATTTTCAAATCTACCATCTCGTATGATCACAATAAAAATGTGGGTATCATCTGTATTTTATAAGTGAAGAATCAGAGTCCCAGAAGGATTGAAGGTTTGTCTAGATCTTATCTCAAGCTTCCTGATTCTTTGTCCTATGCTCTTTCCTCTGCCCACACCCACCAATCTTATTTAGTTGCCATGAGCCAGGTCCCTCCCTCCCATTAAGTCTATGTTTCTAGGGACCCAGGAGGCAGGCAGGAAGTCAGGATTCTTCTGAGTTTCTGAGCCCTGAACAATTGTATTTCTGGAAGTAGGGGAACAATATTTATTTTTTTTTGGAGAAGATGACTTAAAGAGTGGAGCTACTGTTTTCATTTTTGTTTTTATTAGTTTCTTAGCTTGCACGAGCCTTTGAAGGAATACTATTAGGTTGGTGCAAAACTAATTACTTTAACAATTGCATAAAATAAAATCCTTGTTGGCTTATGGGTGCTGTTAGCTTTAGAGAGGTAATTGGCAGCCTACTTTAAACTAGGGTGGGTCACTCTGTTCCTGTTATCATCTATGTGTGCATACAGATAAGGAAATCCCTGGGGTAAAGAAAAACAAACAACGTACAAAACTCAAGTTTAAACAAACAAACATGATTATGCTTACCAGTTTACAGACTGAGAAAAATCACATTGGCATTTCACAGCAAAAGATAAAATTTTCTAGAGCAGCCACTGTTACTAAAAATAGCTTCACCACTCCCAGAAATGTGGTTAATGTTTTTGTCTATTAACATTGGTTGTATACAGAGGCAGAATTACTTCACCTTTTAAGCTACCCCCAGCCAAAAGCTATTGACCTGAGTGAAAGGTATAATTTTTGCCTTAGAAACCTTCACAAAACAACATCATTAGTTCACTTTTCTCCATCCATAAAGGCTTTTGTGAAGCCAGTGGCTCTTGCAGACTCTAATTTCTGCATAATGCTATTATATCATGGTGAACTCTGGAAAGTGTTTAAGATTCATGTGGTTTTTATGTTCATAGTGGTGCTAGATGAGGTTTCAGATCCTAGCTATACAAAATATAAACTCACACCTCTGAAATATTAAAGAAATTAGTCAGACGGCTCCAAAGAAATGCATTTTGCTTTCCATTAATCTTTATAAATACAATATACCTACATTACATGATAGATAAATTCTTGAGCAGCTATCAGTAAGTAAAAAGTGCAAGATATCATTTATGTGGGAAACAGTGAAGAGAAGGATAAATGAAGGACCTGCTATTTTAAGGAATTCCCTGGTGAATTCATTTGCAAAGCAGATAATCTATTCCATATATATATGCACACACACATATACGAGTCCATATATATAAACATATGTCCTTGTAATTGCAGATTTAACTATGATAGATTTGTTTAAAATGAGTGTTCCTATATTTAGAGCTATAGATATATATTTTTGTAGCAGTAGACACTTGTGTTCTAGTAGCATTGTCATGTGGGGGTGTTGTAGCTAAGAGTGGGAGGGAATTAACATTAGCAAATGTGAGTGCACTGGTAAAAATGTAGAAGTTATCAGCCATAATACTGAATGGGCAAAAGCTGGAAGCATTCCCTTTGAAAACCGGCACAAGACAAGGATGCCCTCTCTCACCAGTCCTATTCAACATAGTATTAAAAGTTCTGGCCAGGGCAATCAGGCAAGAGAAAGAAATAAAGGTATTCAAATAGGAAGAGAGGAAGTCAAATTATCTCTGTTTGGAGATAACAAGATCATATATTTAGAAAACCCCATCATCTCAGCCCAAAAACTCCTTAAACTGATAAGCAACTTCAGCAAAGTCTCAGGATACAAAATCAATGTGCAAAAATCACAAGCATTTCAATACACCAATAATAGAGTGTCAAATCACAAGCAAACTCCCATTCACAATTGCTACAAAGATAATAAAATACCTAGGAATATATCTTACAAGAAATGTGAAGGACCTCTTCAAGGAGAACTACAAACCACTGCTCAAGGAATTAAGAGAGGACACAAACAAATGGAAAAACATTCCATGCTCATGGATAGGAAGAATCAATATCATGAAAATGGCCATACTGCCCAAGGTAATTTATAGATTCAATGCTGTTCCCATCAAACTACCACTGACTTTCTTCACAGAATTAGAAAAAACTACTTTAAATTCCATATGGAACCAAAAAAGAGCCCGTATAGCCAAGACAATCCTAAGCAAAAAGAACAAAGCTGGAGGCATCACGCTACCTGACTTCAAACTATACTACAAGCCTACAGGAACCAAAACATCATGGTACTGGTACCAAAAAAGACATATAGACAATGGAACAAAACAGATGCCTCAGAAATAGCACCACACATCTACAACCACCTGATCTTTGACAAACCTGACAAAAACAAGCAATGGGGAAAGGATTCTCTATTTAATAAATGGTGTTGGGAAAACGGGCTAACTATATGCAGAAAACTGAAACTGGACCCCTTCCTTACACCTTTTACAAATATTAACTCAAGATAGATTAAAGATTTAAACATAAGACCTAAAACCATAAAAACCCTAGAAGAAAACCTAGGCAATACCATTCAGGACATAGGCATGGGCAAAGACTTCATGACTAAAACACCAAAAGCAATGGCAACAAAAGCCAAAACTGACAAATGGGATCTAATTAAGCTAAAGAGCTTCTTCACAGCAAAAGAAACTATCATCAGCATGAACTGGCAACCTATAGAATGGGAGAAAATTTTTGCAATCTATCCATCTGACAAAGGGCTATTATCCAGAATCTACAAGGAACAAGTTTACAAGAAAAAAGCCAACAACCCCATTAAAAAGTGGGCAAAAGATATGAACAGACACTTTTCAAAAGAAGACATTTATGTGGCCAACAGACATATGATAAATAGCTCATCATCACTGGTCATTTGACAAATGCAAATCAAAACCATAATGAGATACCATCTCACACCAGTTAGAATGGCAATGATTAAAATATCAGGAAACAAAAGATGCTGGAGAGGATATGGAGAAATAGGAACACTCTTACACTATTGGTGGGAGTGTAAATTAGTTCAACCATTGTGGAAAACAATATGGTGATTCCTCAAGGATCTAGAGTCAGAAGTACCATTTGACCCAGCAATCCCATTACTGGGTATATACCTAAATGATTATAAATCATTCTACTATAAAGACACATGCACACATATGTTTATTGCAGCACTATTCACAATAGCAAAAAAATGGAACCAACAAAAATAGCAAACTTAGAACCAACCCAAATGCCATCAATGCTAGACTGGATAAAGAAAATGTGGCACATATACACCATGGAATACCAATGCAACCATATAAAAGAATGAGTTCACCTCCTTTGCAGGGACATGGATGAAGCTGGAAACCATCATTCTCAGCAAACTAACACAGGAACAGAAAACCAGACACCACATGTTCTCACTCATAAGTGAGAGTTGAACAACGAAAACATATGGGCACAGTGAGGGGAACATCACACACCCGGGCCTGTCAGAGGTTGGGGCGCAAGGGGAGGGATAGCATTAGGAGAAATACCTAATGTAGATGATGGGTTGATGACTGCAGGAAGCCACCATGGCGCTTATATACCTATGTAACAAACTTGCATGTTATGCACATATATCCTAGAACTTAAAGTATAATAATAAAAAAAAAATTCTCAAAAAAAAAAAAAAAGTGGAAGGTATGTGCAAGGTTTGCCAGACTAGAGATAAGAAAAAAAAAAAAATCTTTCTGAATGGCTGGTGCTGGGAGGAGAAGCAGAACTATGCCTTATGAAATAAGTTATTCTCAGCTTAGACCTATGGGTCATCTGGCTTGATATGTATGGAGCATTTAGTGAGTAGTCTCCCAGATCTCCAAAGACCACCTATTGCTCTCTCTTTATGGGGTGACTATATATGAGTCAGATGCCCTTACTCTGGAGGTGGTATTCTGAGGTTATGATTGCCTGATGGGTACTTCCGGCCTGCTACACAGACAAAATCAACTCACTGATAATGTGGTATTGCAGTAGAAAATGGTTTAACACAAGGCTGGCCAAGTGGAAGGACTGGAGTTACTACTCAGTCAGTCTCCCTGAGAACTCAGGGGCTAAGGTCTTATGGATAATTTGGTGGGCAAGGGGATAGGGAATAGGCGCTGCTGATTGGTTGGGGATGGAATTGTAGGGGTGTGGAAAACAGGTCTTGTGAGTTGAGTCCACTTCTGGGTGGAGGCCACAGGACCGGTTGAGTCAGGAGTCATGGGTCCAAGTGGGGTCAGTCAGTTGCCAGAATGCAAAAATCTGAAAAATATCTCAAAACACCAATCTTAAGTTCCACAATAGTGGTGTTATCTATAGGAGCAATTGGAGAAGTCACAAATCTTGTGATCTCTGGCCACATGACTCCTGAGCAGTAAGGCATTATAGAAACTATGCCTACATTCTAGCAGAATTCAGGCCCCTCCTATAATCCTAATTTCATGGTTTTTCATTAGTTATAGGTCCCTGAGCAAGGAAGGGGTTAGTTTTTAGGAGGGATTATTATCATCCTTGCTTCCAAGTTAAACTATAAACTAAATTCTTCCCATGGTTAGCTTGGCCTATACCCAGGAATGAGTGAGGTCACCCTGCTTGTGAGGCTAGAAGCAAGATAGAGTCAGCCATGCAAGAGTCCTCTCACTGTCATAATCTTTGCAAAGGAGGTTTCAAGCTTCCATAAAATATTAGAACTCTAAGACACCTTTAAGGTATCTTATCTACCTCACCTCCTTTATATTACAAATGTGAAACTCACATGCTAGTTTTGTGACTTGCCCAAGGTTGCACAGCAATATAGAGTTCTAGATCTAAATTTCATATCCTTCTATTGAATGTCCTTCCCATTATATCACTTACATTCTATGGAGGTTCAAGGGAAGTTGGGCTCCAGGACCTTCCATTTATTCTTGGCCTCCAGAGTTTCTTTAAAGTAGACTCACATTGTAAACTCAGAGGCTGAAGCTATTTTGTGAAAGGATGAAACTTTTCAGGTAAGAGAAATGTAAGGTTTTTTTTTACACCAGGGAGACAAAAATGGGATCTGAGCCTCAAAGTTTGGTACAACCTAGATGATGAGTAAAATGGCAGCAGGCAGGGGAGCCACAGGGCTATGTGAGCTGGCCACTGCATAACTCTGGGGGAGCTTCATATTCACTACTCTAAGGATGGTGTCTTCTGGAGTTGTGTAACAGTGCAGGCTTTGGCGGATCACATCTCCAGGTAGAAAGAAATAGGGTGACACACAAAGAAAACAGCTTATATTTTGGAGAGATAGGACTAAGATCAAGTCTGCCCATAGGAGGTATACCTTAAAAGTGACTTGAGAAATGGAGGAGTTGGAGGTTCCTTCAGGCTTGTCATGCAAGTTTTCTCCTTTACAGACTGCTTTTTGATCTCTCTCATTCTCTCCAACTCTATATCCAACATTTTGGACACTGTAGACAATTCTGTGTGTTTTCTGGTACACCAGTGCCCTGCCACTTTTAGTACCTGTTAAGTGATCTATAGAAAATTGTTGAGCCAATATTATAAACAGCATGACCTTTATTGTAGGCCTTGGCTCTTTGCAAAATGTGCACATTTGCTGTTTTGTTTGCCAATCTGGGTACCCCATGAACTCCTGAAGTGCACCTTTAATGGGTATATATTAGAAATGGAGTTACGTCTACTGGAGATTTTGCATTTTAGGGAGTCTTGTCTAGAACCGGTAATGTGACCCTTGTCTTGAAGAGGGACATTTTTCAGACTTTTCAAGCCACACCTCTGCAGATGCAGGCCTGTCATCTCAGCACAATGACTGGCCTGCATTGCCTGCATGAAGTAGCTGGGATAGTTTCCATTATTATACTTCTGTCAGTGACTGCTTCCAATACCAATTACTTTCTAATAAATTGGAACATTCTTATTCTCTGGGTGAAAAACCAGTTACATATTTCCCAGTTTAAACTGAAAGTAATAAAATAGTACCCCTGGCCCGTCATTTGGGCACCATGATTAATTTCCCCTTGTATTAGTCCCAAAATAGCACTTTAAAAAAGTGAGTAAACTTGGCTGTACTAAAAATAACAAAAGTTTGACAGAAATGGTACTCATATCAAAAAGCCATTACATAGAAGATCTGGCAAAAGGATATTCGTGTAGAATGATTCAAGAAAAAGGGACAAATTAATTCTTTTTTCTTTATGAAAAAATAGCCATTTTATATAATAAATTCCCTTGATATTTTTACTTGGGTACATTTTAGAGAAAAAGACCTAAATTTGCTTTCATCATTTTTCCTTTTGTTGTTATAGTTAGCTCCCTTCTGCCTGTGTATAAGGAGGCGCAGAGTAAACTAGATTACGCAGCTGGATACTGCACCACCATTCCATTCGGCATTGCTATTTTCCAGGCTAAGTCAGAGACAAAGTCATCGACACATTGAGAAATCTCTCTTCATTCTGAGTGAGTGGCAGAAGAGGTGTTGAATACTTCAAAAATAATTTATAAAGTAGATAATTTGTCTGTGGATTGTTAGAAGCTTCTTCTATTCCATATCTTCTTAACTCATAAACACATTCTTTTGGGGTTCCCAGCCATTTTTTAAAATATTGTTCCTTAGTTTCTCTTTTCCTCTTCATCACCTAATATAAGTGAGCCTCCTATCTGTGCTTCTTTCTTACCAAGAGAGTTCATTCATTCTTTGGGCTTTAATTAATAAATAATTAATTCAAAATAGGTTGATCTTACAATATTTAAGAAACACTGCTGAGACCAAGTGCGGTGGCTCACGCCTGTAATCCCAACACTTTGGGAGGTTAAAGAGGGCGGATCACAAGGTCAGGAGTTCGAGACCAGCGTGACCAACATGGTGAAACCCTGTCTCTACTAAAAATACAAAAATTAGCTGGGTGTGGTGGTGTGCACCCGTAATCCCAGCTACTCAGGAGGCTGAGGCAGGAGAATCGCTTGAACCGGGAGGCGGAGGTTGCAGTGAGCTGAGATTGTGCCACTGTACTCCAGCCTGCGTGACAGAGCAAGACTCCATCTCAAAAAAAAAAAAAAGAAACATTGCTATTTGAGAGCTTTGAGGAATGAAAAGACGAATAATCATAATACTTGTATTTGATGGGTTCCTACTATGTGCCAAGTGTGGTTTTAGTCACTAGATATTACAACAATCATGAAGAAAGAGCTCATGACTTGGTAGGATAGATGAATAGATAAGAATATACAGGAATGAGTATTGTATTGAGTAATTACAATATAAATTACAGGAGTACAAAGGAGGGAAAGATTATGAAAATATAGGAACTTCACTAAAAATTTGGACTTTGAAGAATTTGTGGGTTTTGGGCAGACGGAGATGAGCATAGGGGCCAAAATGGGCAGAATCAAACAGAGTGAGTGAAAAAGTCTTGGACCACGTTCATCATGTTCATCAGTGAATAGTCTGGCTTTAGTGTAGTAGTAGTATTTTGTGGAGGTAAAACGACACCTCCATTTAGAGACTACAAATAGGAGGTCCTCCTTTCCCACCAAAATAGTCAGAAAGTGTAAGGATTCCAGGGGAGTAGAGCGATGCAGAAGTCGGGGGAGTAAAGATGAAAGAGTATCAAGAAGAAAGGTTCAGTTACTCAAATCAGCAGAAAGGCCCCATCAGACAGGACTGAAGGACATTCTTTGGGTTTGTTAATTTGAAGTTCATTGGGAACATTTGTCAGAGCAGTTTTAGTGAGGTTAAGCCCATTTTCAGTGAGTTGAGAAGTTGTTAGATATGAGTTCTAAATTTCTTTTCAGAGAATCAGTATGTCAGTATGTTCAGTTCTTTGACTTCTACTTTTAAACTTAACTTCCTTGTAAAGCAACCTTTTTTGATTACCTGCTCCACCCTGACTCATTCCAATTACCTACTCCACCCTGACTCGTTCTGATTGTCCGCTCTGTCATAACCTCCAAACCACTCACCCCCGTCAGTCTCTTCAAATTAGCCAATCAGAATTAGTTTAGCCTGTGCTGTCTAACCCTAGCCAATAGGGGTTAGCAGCAGGGGCCATGTGTGTCAGGGAGAAGAACCCCTTCCCCTCCCTTTTCCAAGTGTCTGCTACCATTACTCCATCTGTAAGGGTGCACCCTTCTATAGAAGTAACTTGCCTTGCTGAGAATTAAAAAGAAAATTTTATATTCAAGTGCTATTTCTTTTGCAGCACCAAAACTTTATTTATAACAAGGTGAAGGGAAGTTAAGTAAATAATTTAGAAAAACTTTTTTACGTTTTTTTTTCTTCTTTTTTCTTTTTCTCTTTTGGTAATAGGTTTTCTGGGTTTTTTGTTTGTTTGCTTGTTGTTGTTATTGTGGTTTTACATAGCCAGAGAAGCCAATTTTCCCCCTTCTTTAGCTTAGTGTAAATTAATTGTGTGGCACAGAATAGGCCTTTAGGCCTACATTTGTTGGCTTCCTGATTTGAAATTACATGTTGCTTTTCTCTACTTTGAAGCTTTAAGTGAAGCATGGGATTATTAAAAAGTAAAAGGCCAAAACAGTGTGACTTGAATGCCAAGTCCTATGGGGAAACATGATGGAACTGAAAAGCTTTGGTAGTTGACTTTATTAGTGTTGACTCTGGGCCTCAGTTTACTCCCCATGTGTTCTAACGGGGATATTTCCTAACTTCTGGGGTTGTTGTCATTACTAAGCTTAGCCAATATAGATGTTATTTGGAGAAGTTTGAATGAACAAGGCGCAGAAAGAAGACAGTAGCTAGAGGGAAACTCAGGTCAACTGAGGGTTTTTAGTGATGAAAGACACTTTGCTGTGTTTACAGGTTAAGAGATTGCAGGACAAGAAAAAAGCAGAGTCAAAGATGTAGAAAAGAGAAAGAATTTTAGATGACAGCATCTTGGAGGATATAGGACGAGGTGAATCAAAAGTATGATTTTGGGTTGAACTTAGTTTTGGTCTTGAAAAGGAAGGAGACCCTTCCTCTGTGATGGAAGGAGGAAAGATGAGTGGGGCTAACATTTGCAACTGAGGGGTGGGCAGTTGAGGTAGATCCCCCTGAAGCCTCAGCTTTTTCATCAAGGAACAAAGTTATGGTCTGCTGAAAGTTAGTGGCGGTCCTGAGCATGATTGTGTACATGCTGAATCGTTACAGAGGGGAATGCTAAAGAAAGGTGATTATGTACAAATACAAGCACTAATGGGTGAAGTTTAGGATTCAGCAGGGAGAGACCATGCATTTACAGTGGCAGCAGTCTGTTTAGAAGCCTGCGTGTAAAGGGGGAGACATATTTTATAGCACTGGATCTAGGGTTGCAGTTGTCCAAGTCAGTGCAGTGAAAGGACAGTGTTATAAGAAAGTAGAATGTGTTGGTGAGACGGTGCCCAGCAGGAAGAGGTCTTGGGAGAAGTGAGCAGGCCAATGGCAGGACAGGCAAGAGAGGGCTGGAAAAACTGGAATTTGGGCTATTTGCATTTAGGGTTTCTGGTATGGCAGTGTTGTTTTGTTTTGTTTTTGGGGACAATCTTGCTATGTTGCTCATGCCATGGGCAGTGGCAGTGGCATTGGCACAGTCAGCTCACTGCAGCCTCCAACTCCTGGGCTCAAGTGATCCCCCCCACCTCAGCCTCTCAAGTGCCTAGGACTATAGGTGCATGCTATGTGGCACAGCTTTAACTAATGCAGGGTCTTGGGTGTGGTCCCGGGAGTGGAAGTGAAAGCAATTGGAATGAATGAGGTCAAGAAATGGTGAAGTTAGGACATTGGCTAAATCTTCCATTAAATATTGAAACCTCCTGGGATTATGGCAGGATTTGGAGTGGAGTGCAAGTCTGTGTCATCTAACAAATATGAGCGTTGGGGACCAGAAGGTCAGTAGATAACTGGATAACTGCTGCCAGACTACTTTTTCTGAAGTGTTTCTCTGATCATTTTATTCTGTTGCTTAGGAATTTACAAGAGGTCCCTACACCTTATCAGATAGAAGTCTAAATTGCTTAGACTGGTCTGAAAAATCTCCCTCTTAGCTATGAAACCTCATCTTTAGAGCTACTTAACATGACCATTCCTATCTAATCAGGCATCTCTACATTTTTTCCCCATACTCACACATACAATCTTAAAATACTTGCAAGACATAAATTGGGGCTCTCAAGAAATTCAGGATATGTGTTTATTTTTGTCCTATCCCATAGTTTTCTCCTGTACCAGTCAATACTTCTTTTTTCTTTCTTTCTTTTTTTTTTTTTTTTGTATTTGTTTGTTTGTTTGTTTTTGTGTGTGTGAGACAGGGTCTTGCTTTGTTGCCCAGGCTGGAGCACAGTGACATGATCACAGCTCACTGCAGCCTCAATCTCCTGGACTCAAGGGATCCTCTTGCCTCTATATAGCTGGGACTGTAGGCGTGCACCACCACACTTGGCTAATTTTTTTGAATTTTTGTAGAGATGGGGTCTCACTATGTTGCCCAGGCTGGTCTTGAACTCCTAAGTTCAAATAATCCTCCCATCTCAGCCTCCCAAAGTGCTAGGATTATAGGCATGAACAATTACACTTGGCCCTATTCAATATTTCTTTAGGGGCCACTGAAGGCTTACCTCCTCAGTGAAGCATTTCCTAATGACTTGCTCCCCGATGCTTATCTTTCTCCTGCCATGAAATCTTACATTGATCCTTCATGAAGTGAACCATAGCACTTCATACCCCCACATTTCCTAAGTATTTTATGTACTTACACCTTGTTGCCCAAAAAAACTTCCTGGGAGAAGCTGTGTCTTCTGCATCTTTCACGTGCCTCATTTTATCTAGAGAAGGGTTAGGCATATCATTGTTAGTCTATTAGAAACTGGTGATTAATCTTGAAATGTTCTAATATTTATACACCCTATGAGACAGTCATAAGATTAATATTTTTAACGTCTGCAAAACACTCTGAATTATATAGGAAAAGTATAAGTATCATAATACATAATGTTATTATTGAATTAACAGTAATGGTCATAAATATATACAATGATATTCCTACTACAATACTATGATTCTACTTTTTTGTCATCTTTAACAAGAGATGTCATAACTCCATTGGGAATGGTGATAATCAGTTCAGATGGAATTACTTGTGCAACCAAGAACAATAGGCTTATCCTTCAGGGGTACCATTTATCACTTTTTTCTTTAAAAATGGCTTTTCTTTTTCTAAATGAGTTCCATTTGTCACATGGGAAGGCCTCCAGTAGAGTCCCTGTGCTTCTGAAGCATAAGGCTTTTAGTTACTCTCTATGCCTTTTTAAATTGATGACTCACCTGCACTTAATATGCTCCATCTTTAGAATCTCAGGCTGAGGTCACCCTGAGTGAGGCTGCCCAGTGAAACCTCACACCATCAAAATGGTAAGCGTGCTGAGAATGGCATGTCTCTGCTACGTTTAGGAGGCAACAGAGAGACAGGTTGCTTTCTGATTAAAATCAGGACCAGATCTGATTATTTGTTGAATATGATGCTTCAGAATCTCATGTGTCCAGTAGTATTGTTCGTATTTTGGCAAAGAGCTTTGTTGTCTGAGTTTCATTGTTTCAGGCAGAATACTTTTAGGGCTCCTAATAGAATCAGAAAGTTGGCTTTCCTGCAGTGAGAATAATGTCCTCATTGGTGTTGTAGGGGAGAACTTTAGTTTTATTGAGAAACATAAAAAAAGACATATTAATAAAGAAAATCTCTCATAAATCCTTTTATTATTTTACAGGAATCTGGTCATGGGAAGATACCACATAAGGGTAATATGTGAAAGATGGAGATTTCCCCCTAAATGGCTGCAGCCTGCATTTTCCTCAGTGAAAATGGTCTTTATTTAGTAAACTAAATTATATATAAATATTACAACTTACCTGTACAAATATTTCCCAATTATTTGGGGATGTTCTCTTTTTACATGAAGCATTTTCAAGTAAAATTAGTTTGTACAGATAACTGGTATGAGAAATGTATGTTAAGCGGAGTAGGACTTCGGCATGATGAATTTGTGATTCCAGAAGGACTTCCAGTAGAGATGTCATGTAGAACACTGCCAAATTTGAAGCTCAGGAGGGATAAGGTCTAGACCTGTGCTGTACAATGGAACTTTATTTGAAGAAAGAAATGTTTTATATATGCCTTGTCCTATAGGGTAGCCATTAGCCACATGTGGTTTGCAAACTCTTGAAATGTAGCTAATAAGGCTGAGGAACTAAATTGTAAATTTTATTTAATGTTAATTAAATTTAAGTCACTACATGTGGCTAGTGGCTATTGTATTGATCAGCATGGATACAGAAAAACAAACAAGGTACTAATCTGAAGAGACCATGGTTGAAGCAAAGGGATAAGAGAGTAAAAGGAAAAATTAACACCAAGGAGATTCCCTTAGAAATTATCTATGGTTAAGGGTGGTAAGAGAAAAAAGAACTGGCCAAAGGAAAAAAAAAAAAAAAAAAAAAAAGGCATGGTTAAAGAGAAAGGAAGGCCATCTGAATGAAGATGTGTCATGGATGCAAGAGAGGGAGAGAATTTCAGGAAGACATAGTTCTCAATGCTGCCACAAAGCTGGAGAATGAAAACTGACAACAGGCTGTTTATTGAGCTGGCAATTAGAAGGTGTGTTTTCCAAGGAACAGTGAGGGTTGATACCAGACTACTGGTGTCCAGAAGTGCTTGGGCAAACTTCACTTTTGACAAGTTTGTGGATAGATGGTAGGGCTATATCTAAGGGAATAGTAGGGATGGGGAAAGGTTTTTTGTTTTGTTCAGATTTTTTTTTTGAAAGAGGACACTTAAACACTTTATAGATGTTAAATACAAACTTCTTTCCTAATTTCCAGTCCTACCCTTGCTCTCTTTGTCTTCCACAGATGCTTTGATGTAGAAGTATTTTACCTATAAGATTAAGATCATCTCAACTTCCTTCCACAGCAAAAATACTCTGCTCTTCAAAAAATAGAAATAATGAAAGTACATTTGCAAGTCCATGGTTCTATGAGGATCAGCTCATTTATGAGGAAAGTCAGCTATAAACCAAGATTTTGCAGGTTCCTCAGCAGATGAAGGAAACCGTCTCACAGACTCAAAACACATATTTGCACCAATGAAAGTGAGTGATCCTTGAAGAGTGGAAGGAAAAGGATCTTAACATTACTGTTTTTGAGCTTTAAATGGCTCTGCCCTGAGATGGGATGTTATAATTCCTGCCAACTTGGAATTTTGTATACGTATACATTCCTGTCAACACAGTACATTATCAGTTGTTTTACCAATTTAGTGCTGTAATTCCTTTGCCAATCTGATAGGTGAAATGGGTATTTTCCAGTAGTTTTAATTTACATTTATCTTATGAGTGAGGCTAAACATCTTTTCAAATGTTGTTAGAGATATTTGTATTTCCTTTTCTGTGACTAGTCTGTTCTTATCTTTGCCTGTTTTTCCATTGACTTATTAGTCTTTTATTGATTAATGATCACTTTTTATATAACAAAGAAATTAATTCTCTTTGATATAAGCTGTCAATCAAATATTTTTTCCTATCTCATTATTTTTATTTTGACTTAACTTTTGGCACTTTTTGTTATGCAGAATTTGTTATTACTATTATTACCCAGACATCAATCTTTTGTTTTATGGCTTCTGATGTGGATTAAAATTAGAGAGGCCTTCCCATTCTTAGATTATGCAAAATTTCTTTCGAATTTTCTTCTAGTACTTTTTTCCCCCAAGTTTTCTTATTTAAATATTTAACCCATCTGAAATTCATCTTAAAGTGAACTACTTTACTTTTTTTGTGGGTGGCTGTTAATAGCAGTCAGGGTCTAGTCAGGAAAACAGAAAGTGCACTAGATATTTCAAACAGAAAGGAGTTAAAGGGATTTGGTCACACAGATGTTAGAAGCCTAAAAGAGTAAAAGGAGAATGCTGAAGTAATCAGAGATGGTAACTGCAAGAAGCAGCTATCACCTCTAGGGCTGAGGAAACAAAGGGAAGACATAAGATGACTAGTGCATAGGACTACAGAGGAGGAATCCCTCTGTGGAGGGCTTACTGCCCAGCCTCTGCTAGTACCTCTGAGGGAGCTTGATGAGACTAGTTGTGGGAGGCCTGAAGAATCAAGAGCCACAGCTAACTGCTACTACTGGAGCAACACTGTCAGAAATAGGATAAAGTAGAAAGGAAATCTTTCTCCCCATCCCACCTTTTAACATTCCTCTACTCACTCCAATTAGCAGAACCCAACAGAAAGCAGCTAGTACAGGAACCTGGGAAATGTAATTTGCAGAATCTCAGATTTAGTATCACAGAATAGAATAGATATAAATGATATAAATGGTTTTATAACTGAGAGATAATGAGTAAACAACCATTAATTGAACAAGCTATTTTACCCTATAATTTGAAATGTCACTTTTATCCTATAATATTATCCTATAATATTTAAATCTACTTCTGGGTTTTCTAGTTTACTCCAAAGATTTATCTACCTATTCCATGCTCTAGTACCATAGTTTTAATTATTGTTGTAGCATAATATGTTTTTATGTATGGAAAGGCCAGTCCTTTCTCATTATGCTTTTCTGAATTTTCCCAAATATTCTTTTTTACTTTTTAAAAACTTGTTTTTTTACTTAAAAGATATTTAAAGGAATTTTAAAAATAAGAGCCAATTTTAGGAAAATTATATTTGTTTACTTTTGGCTATTGTTTCATTATGGTAACACGAATCTTCATATATTAGGTACTTAATAAATGTATGTGAATAACTTTATTAACATTTAAAAATGTCATTATGTCTTTTAAAAAAATTCCATCTCTATGTACTTAAAAACAGTTTTAGTTTTATTATGTTGACAGTGATTGGGTTAAACAGAGAAAGTGGAGGGATCCTTTCCTTCGTCAGCAGTTCTTTATTTACTTCCCTGTTTCTGAGTCAATGTGAACCTCTAGAAAGAAAGAGGGACCAAACTAGGTAGCTTTGTGTAATCCAGACAAGAGATAATGGTGACTTGGATTAGGGCAGTGTATTAGTCTGTTTTCATGCTGCTGATAAAGACATACCTGAGACTGGGCAATTTACAAAAGAAAGAGATTTAATGGGACTTACAGTTCCACATGGCTGGAGAGGCCTCACGATCATGGCAGAAGGCAAGGAGGAGCAAGTCACATCTTACATGGATGGCAGCAGGCAAAGAGAGAGCTTGTGGAGAGAATCTCGTGTTTTTAAAACCATCAGATCTCGTGAGACCCATTCACTATCAACTTTTCGCACCTTGACATTGTTCAAAGTGCCTAGTGCAACCTTTAACCTCTTCTTTATTCTCTTCTCTCTTCTGAACAGTTTCAGGGACACTCTTGAAAGTCACTGGGCTAATACTTATAGATACAGAATGGCCCCTTCTTAGGTTCTTCCTTCCTCTTGATCTTCCCTCCTTTTGGCCTCACTGATCCTCAGGAGACCTCTCCTAGTGTAGTGGTGATGGAGGGTTTATTCTGAAGCTCATGTGACCTGCAGTATCTTTAGGTTTGCAGGTGAGGTTACAAATGCAGACAAGGTAGTGGAATATGTTTCTTTGCAAAACTAACTGGCCCAACTGGGATTTAAAACGACCTCATAAGTACTACGTCAACCTGTCACAGACTGGCTTCAAAACAATGAAGGGATCAAAGTGACTCATATCACATGGCTGTCAACAGAGAAATATTTTTTCCAAACTCTGTATTTAAGAGAGAAAGCAGGGTACTGATGAAAATTGTTGGAATTCTTTCACTGTGAGAGTGCATAATCAAAAGAGGACATCACTTTGATGAAATAAGAACACTGTACCTTGAATCTTTTCAGTTAACATGTAATCCTATCTGTGGATGTAGTCTCGTGCTTCAAAAATGTATATATTTGTATTGGCAGGAAAGGACCTCTATGGACCTTTCCAAACAGCAGCCATTAATCTCTAGAATACTTACTCTGATGTTAAACATTTCCTCATCAACAGCCTGAAAATAAACATGAAACAATGTGCACAAATTTTAGCAGCCTCTGGGCCATCCCTTTGCCCATTCACTATCCTGAGAACAGCATGGGAAAGATTTGCCCCCATGATTCAACCATCTCTCACTGGATCCCTCCCACAACACATGGGAATTTTGGGAGCTGCAAGATGAGATTTGGGTGGGGACACAGAGCAAAACCGTATCAGCCAATAACAGTGCTGGTGGGGCGAAAGTGCTAAGATTTTGTATAAATTGTGTAGGAGAGCTCATTGTATTTGTTGGCAGGTTGAATGTGGGATATGTGAGAAAGAGATTTGCTAAGCCTGACTCCAAGGTTGTTTGCCTGAGCAAATGGGAAATGGGTTGTCATTTACTGAGATGGAGAAGACTACAGGTGGAGAGCAGACAAGTGGAAACCAGAAATATAGTTTTGCCCAGGAAGTTTCAGATGCTTAGACAAGTGGAAACCAGAAATATAGTTTTGCCCAGGAAGTTTCAGATGCTTAGACAAGTGGAAACCAGAAATACAGTTTTGCACAGGAAGTTTCAGATTTGAATCTGAAACTCTGGCATTTGAATATGAGTCTAGAGTTTAGGGAAGAGGTCTAGGGTGGAGTGATCAATTTGGAAGTCACATGTATATAGATTCTATTTAAAGCCCTTGAAATCTAGTAAAATCATGAAGAAAGCAAATTTAGATAGAAAAGATAAGAGGTCCAAGGACTAAGCCCTGGGAAATTCCAGCACTGAGAGACTGGGAGGATGAGGAGGACTCAGCAATAAAGAATGAGAATGAACAGTTTGAGAGGAAAGAGGAAAATCAGCAAGTAGGATATCTTGGAGTAAAAGTGGAAAATTTTTCAAGGCAGAAAGAAAGATTCAAAGTGTCAGATGCTGCTGATGTATCAAGAAAAATGAGGAGTGAGAGTTGATCATTGAATTCAGCAATAGACAGATCATGATTTGCCTTCATAAAAGAGTTTCAGTGGAGTACTAGAAGCAGAAGCCTGGTTGGAATGGGCTCAGAGAAATCCCACTCACTTGGGAGGAGAGAATATTGGAGACAGTATGTATAGGCAATTCTTTCAGTGAGTTTTATTGTATAGGAAAGGAAAGAAATGAAGTGGGATCTCCAGGGGAAGTAGAGTCAAGGGAGGATCTTGTTCTGATGGAAGAAATAACTATTTTCTGTGCTAACGAGAATGAGCTAATATGGAGGGAAACATTAACAAAAGGTAAAAGGCTGGAGCAATGTCCTAGCTAGTCAAAAGAGGATGGGATTTAGTGAATGAAGTAAGAAGTTTGTGTTAATTAGAAGCACTATCAGTTTACTTCTAGTAATAGGGGAGAAGGTCACATATACCAGCAAAGATGCAGTAGGTGTATGAAAGTGATAGGAGATTGTGGAAATTCTTCCCAAATTGTTTCAATTTTCTTGGTGAGTCAGGGAGCAATAGGGTAGATGTGTGATTTGATAAGGCTAGAGAAGTTATGAAATAGTGTATGAGAGTGGACCAAAGGAATATAGTGTGATTTCTTGACAGAATTAACAGCCCAGTTAAAGTTAGTGACCATGAATTTGAAATGAGATCAGTTGGCATGAGTTTTTCTCTGGGGAGAGAGATTTAACCAAGGCTGTAATTTGACCAAGAGAGTACAATCACGTGAGAGAATGGGCATGACATTAAGGGTGTATGCAATTGAAATTTAAGCTGAATGAGAAGGAAAATGAGTGCATGGAAGGAGAAGGGTGAAGGCCAATCAGAAGATGACAAAAATCAATGAAGTATAATGTGCTGCCATCAAAGCACTGTTGGATTTTGAGCTCTAGAGGGAATAAGCTGGAAATATAGAAGATGATGCTGGAGAGTTGAAATTACAGATAGTTGTAATTTTTTATAATAATGGCAAAAACTAGGGTATGACCATACAAGTGAGGGCTGAGGTAGTATGAAGGACAGAATTATGAGAGCAGAGAAGTTCAGGGAACTGGGAAGTCAGAACATCAGAAATATCATCTAAGAGGATATGGAAATCACCAAAAAACTGGCAAAAGTAGTACTAGAATAACAGCAATCCAGAGGCAAAAATCTTCAAAGAAGGAAGGAAAATGAATGACCTGGGGGTATTGAATGGCCCATGATATTGATATAGTTTGGTTGTGAGTGCCTGCCCAAATCTTAGGTTGAAATGTAATCCCCAGTGTTGGACATAGGGTCTGGTGAAAGGTGATTGAATCATGGAGATGGATTTTTTATGAATGGTTTAGCACCACTCCCCTTGGTACTGTCCTCATGATAGTGAGTTCTTGTAAGATCTGGTCATTTAAAGTGTGGGGCTGGGCGCGGTGGCTCACGCTTGTAATCCCAGCACTTTGGGAGGCCGAGGCAGGTGGATCACCTGAGGTCGAGAGTTCAAGACCAGCCTGACCAACATGGAGAAACCCCGTCTCTACTAAAAATACAAAATTAGCTGGGGTGGTGGCACATGCCTGTAATCCCAGCTACTCGGGAGGCTGAGGCAGGAGAATCGCTTGAACGCGGGAGGCGGAGGTTGCAGTGAGCTGAGATCACGCCATTGCAATCCAGCCTGGGCCAAAAGAGCAAAACTCTGTCTCAAAAAAAAAAAAAAAAAAAAAGTGTGGGGTACCTTTTGCCTTGCTGTCTTGCTCCTGCTTTTGTCATGTGACATGCCTGCTCCCTCTTTGCCTTCTGCCATGATTGGAAGCCTCCTGAGGTCTCCCCAGAAGCAGATGCCACCATGCTTCCTGTACAGCCTATGGAACCATGAGCCAATTAAACCTCTTTTCTTATAAATTACCCAGTCTCAGGTATTTCTTTTTTTTTTGTCTTTTTTTTTTTTTTTTCCTTTTTGTGGAGAACGGGGTCTCGCTGTATTACCCAGGCAGGTCTCGAACTCCTGGGCTCAAGCTATCCTCCCGCCTCTGCCTCCCTGAGAGCTGGGATTACAGGCGTGAGCCACCGCGCCTGGCAGGTATTTCTTTACATTAATAGAAATGCAAGAATGGACTAGTACCGCTATTAACAGAAAGGATATAATTAATATTGTCTGATGACATGAGAGTAAAAGCTAGTATATTTTAGGAAGCAGGGAGAGAGAATTATTTGGAAGCAGTGATGATGATCAAGGAGGAAAATCTGCCCCACATCCAGGCCCATTGGTACAAGAAGAGTGGGATAGAAACTATCTGCTTCTGAGTTGTTGGACAAGTAATGTCCTCAGGAGAGAGCCAGTGTTCCTTTAGAGAAGTAGTTCTCAAACTTGACCACAGATGCACAGACCGTATCCCAGACTAATTAAATAACCACCTCTGGAGGTAGGAGCCATAGACCTATATTTTGTTTGTTTGTTTGTTTGTTTGTTTTAAGCTTTGGATGATTCTAAAGTGCAGCCAAATTTGAGAATAACTACCTTAGAGCAAGGAGGTGAAGGGAACATTCTCAGAAGAGTTTGTGAACTGAGGAGAGTTTACTTGTGGTTGAATGTGAGTTTCAGAGAGCACAGTGGAAGAGTCTCAGGAGATGGGGATAGGAGATATAAGATTAGAAAAAATGATAGCAAAATAGATAGACCGCTAGCCAGACTAATAAAGAAGAAAAGAGAGAAGAATCAAGTAGACACAATAAAAAATGATAAGGGCGAGATCACCACTGATCCCACGGAAATACAAACTACCATCAGAGAATACTATAAAAGCCTCTATGCAAATAAAGTAGAAAATCTAGAAGAAATGGGTAAATTCCTGGACACATACACCCTCCTAAGACTAAACCAGGAAGAATTCAAATCCCTGAATAGACCAATAGCAAGTTCTGAAATGTAGGCAATAATTAATAGCTTACCAACAAAAAAAAGCCCAGGACCAGATGGATTCACAACTGAATTCCACCAGAGGTACAAAGAGGAGCTGGTACCATTCCTTCTGAAACCATTCCAATCAATAGAAAAAGAGGGACTGCTTCCTAACTCGTTTTATGAGGCCACCAGCATTCTGATAACAAAACCTGGCAGAGACACAACAGAAAAAGAACATTTCAGGCCAACATCCCTGATGAAGATTGATGCGAAAATACTTGATAAAATACTGGCAGACCGAATCCAGCAGCACATCAAAAAGCTTATCCACCATGATCAAGTCGGCTTCATCCCTGGGATGCAAGGCTGGTTCAACATATGCAAATAAATAAATGTAATCCATCACATAAACAGAACCAATGATGAACACCACATGATTATCTCAATAGATGCAGAAAAGGCCTTCAATAAATTTCAACAGCACTTCGTGCTAAAAACTCTCAATAAACTAGGTATTGATGGAACATATCTCAAAATAATAAGAGCCGTTTATGACAAACCCACAGCCAATATCATACTGAATAGGCAAAAGCTGGATGCATTCCCTTTGAAAACCGGCACAAGACAGGGATGCCCTCTCTCACCACTACTATTCAACATAGTATTGGAAGTTCTGGCTAGGGCAATCAGGCAAGAGAAAGAAATAAAGGGTATTCACATAGGAAGAGAGGAAGTCAAATTATCTCTGTGCAGATGATGTGATTGTATATTTAGAAAACCCCATCATTTCAGCCCAAAACTCCTTAACCTGATAAGCAGCTTCAGCAAAGTCTTGGGATACAAAATCAATGTGCAAAAATCACAAGCATTCCTATAAACTAACAATACACAGCCAAATCATGAGCAAAATCCCATTCACAATTGTTACAAAGAGAATAAAATACTTAGGAATACATCTTACAAGAAATGTGAAGGACCTCTTCAAGGAGAACTACAAACCACTGCTCAAGGAAATAAGAGAGGACACATACAAATGGAAAAACATTCCATGCTCATGGATAGGAAGAATCAATATCATGAAAATGGCCATACTGCCCAAAGTAATTTATAGATTCAATGCTATTGCCATCAAACTACCATTGACTTTCTTCACAGAATTAGAAAAAAGTATTTTAAATTCCATATGGAACCAAAAAAGAGCCCGTATAGTCAAGACAATCCTAAGCAAAAAAAAAAAAAACAAAAAAAAAAAAAACAAAAAAAAAACAAAGCAGGAGGCATCACGCTACCTGACTTCAAACTATACTACAAGCCTACAGGAACCAAAACATCATGGTACTGGTACCAAAAAAGATATATAGACAATGGAACAGAACAGATGCCTCAGAAATAGCACCACACATCTACAACCACCTGATCTTTGACAAACCTGACAAAAACAAGCAATGGAGAAAGGATTTCCTATTTGATAAATGGTGTTGGGAAAACGGGCTAGCCACATGCAGAAAACTGAAACTGGATCCCTTCCTTACACCTTATACAAATATTAACTCAAGATGGATTAAAGATTTAAATGTAAGACCTAAAACCATAAAAACTCTAGAAGAAAAGCTAGACAATACCATTCAGGACATAGGCATGGGCAAAGACTTCATGACTAAAACACCAAAAGCAATGGCAACAAAAGCCAAAATTGACAAATGGGATCTAATTAAACTAAAGAGCTTCTGCACAGCAAAAGAAACTATCATCAGAGTGAACAGGCAACCTACAGAATGAGAGAAAATTTTTGCAATCTACTCATCTGACAAAGGGCTAATATCCAGAATCTACAAAGAACTTCAACAAAGTAATAAGAAAAAAACAACCCCATCAAAAAGTGGGCAAAGGATATGAACAGATACTTTTCTTTCTTTTTTTTTTTTTTTTTTTTTGAGACGGAGTTTCGCTCTGTCGCCCAGGCTGGAGTGCAGTGGCTGGATCTCAGCTCACTGCAAGCTCCACCTCCTGGGTTTACGCCATTCTCCTGCCTCAGCCTCCCGAGTAGCTGGGACTACAGGCGCCCGCCACCTCGCCCGGCTAGTTTTCTGTATTTTTTAGTAGAGACGGGGTTTCACCGTTTTAGCCAGGATGGTCTCGATCTCCTGACCTCGTGATCTGCCCGTCTCGGCCTCCCAAAGTGCTGGGATTACAGGCTTGAGCCACCGCGCCCGGCCACAGATACTTTTCAAAAGAAAACATTTATACGGCAAACAAACATATGAAAAAAAGCTCATCATCACTGGTCATTAGAAAAATGTAAATCAAAACCACAATGAGATACCATCTCACACCAGTTAGAATGGCAATCATTAAAAAGTCATGAAACAACAGATGCTGGAGAGGATGTGGAGAAATAGGAACGCTCTTACACTGTTGGTGGGAGTGTAAATTAGTTCAACCAATGTGGAAGACAGTGTGGTGATTCCTCAAGAATCTAGAACTAGAAATACCATTTGACCCAGCAATCTCATTACTGAGTATATACCCAAATGATAATAAATCATTCTACTATAAAGACACATGCACACATATGTTTATTGCAGCACTATTCACAATAGCAAAAAATGGAACCAAAAAAATAGCAAACTTGGAACCAACCCAAATGCCATCACTGTTAGACTGGATAAAGAAAATGTGGCACATATACACCATGGAATACTATGCAGCCATATAAAAGAATGAGTTCATGTCCTTTGCAGGGACATGGATGAAGCTGGAAACCATTATTCTCAGCAAACTAACACAAGGACAGAAAACCAAACACCACATGTTCTCACTCATAAGTGGGAGTTGAACAATGAGAACATATGGGCACAGGGAGGGGAACATCACACACTGGGGCCTGTTGGTGGGTGGGGGGCTAGGGGAGGGATAGCATTAGGCAAAATACCTAATATAGATGATGGATTGATGGGTGCAGGAAACCACCAAGGCACATCTATACCTAGGTAACAAACCTGCACATTCTGCACATGTATCCCAGAACTTAAAGTATAACAAAAAAGAAAAGATGATGGTAGAACAAATACAGATTTGAGTTTGGAGGGTGAAAGGGATGAATTTTCTCTTTGTTTTACTGATGGTTCTGAAAGTACTAAGTGCCTCCACTTTAGCGGCTGCAAAATCAGAGTTACATAATTGTTTTCTTCGTTTGTGGCTTTGGTGAATCCTTAGGAGGCGTGGCTGGGAAAAGCAACGCCAGACACCTCAGGATGAGATGCTTCAAATGGTTTTGCTGTGATTACGTCATCTTCAGATGTAAGCCTTGAGAACTCATCCCCCTGAATGTGACACTATCTCCGAAACAGCTAGTAAGACTCAGCTGGAACTGATGTGCCAGTATTGCTGCAGCTCCATGGTGTCTTGCTATAAGCTAGTTCTCGGGATTAAGCATGTGAAGAGTGGCTGTAAGAAAAAGGCTTCAGACTACATGCTTACTGGCCTTGAAGGTCGTGAAGAAATGTGAAAGAAGACTCTAGGGATATTCCCATAATATTATTTAACAAGACTGGCCACTGTTGAACATGAAATGAGTTCAGCGCTGAGAAATCTGGCGATGCTGGTTAACTGATCTCATCCACCTGCCTCTTCTGTTTAGTCATCTTCACCATGCTTTCATCTGACCACTTGCTTGGAGATGATGAAGCACGATTACGACAGCTCAGAGAAGGTTCCTGACCACAAAAACTCAGTAGAGGTCAATGCATATCATTGTCTGAAACAATAATTTTTGGCAGCTTGGTAACTACAAATATGTAGTAGGAGTTTGAAAGAAGCTAGGGAGACCTTGAACCATTTTATTGATTCTATCGTAATCCAGAGTTCTTTCCCTGAAACTTTCCAGCTATTAATATAAATCTTGGCCAGTGGTTCTTGGTCATTTATTTGGAAAAAGTAGATACATTGGAAACATTATACAAGCTAGTAAGGCAAAGATTTCCCACCGTCACAATCAATGTTGTGCTGCCAGATAAAGCTCAGGGTTAGCCTATCCTGGAAAAAAAAAAATCCTAAGGGGCTACAAGTAATGGGACCATGATATGTAACATGCTTAACCAGAATGCTCCCCACTTTGAGTGAAAGTTGGAAGGAAGTAATCACCTTATAACAAAATTAAGGTTTTCCAACATGTTCCCTCAACAAGATTATCAAACAATACCAACCAGTTCCTGGTTAACTTCAGGATCTGCATATGGAAAGAAGGCATGATATAAATAATGCTATATATATATGTACTTATCTGAAAATTAAGGTAAAATATTGCATTACATGATAAAGGAGTAAGAGAAAAATACGTTGCATCAGCTATTTTAAGTTCAGTAAACACACTCCTATTGCTAATTGACAAGTGATGTATTTGAATACACAGTCAAATATCAGTGAAATGTCAATTACCATTTTTTAGGGCATTGATTTTACAGTCAAAAGCTGCTATTGATATGTACGCCAGCATTCCTTCAAGTGTGCCCAACAGCATTCAAATGCTTCTTAAAATATTAATTTTGCCAAAAATTGCTCATTTCATGTTTTAAAAATTAATTAGCCTATGAATTAATTCCTATGTGAGATTACTGCAATATATTTACTAGTGATTTAGCATAATGGAGAGATCTCTGGTCTGAGAATCAGGAGACTGGGATTCTAATGTGCAATCAAGAACCAATTAGTTGTGTTCCTTAGGCAAATTATTGACTTCTTTGAACCTCTGTCTTTTTGGTTGTGTGTGGTAGCCCACTCTTGTTATCACAGTACTTTGGAAGGCCGAGGTGGGCAGATTGCTTGAGGCCAGGAGTTCCAGACCAACCTGACAATATGGTGAAACCTTGTATCTCCAAAAAAAAAACAGCTGAGCATGGTGGTGCTCACTTGTAGTCCCAACTACTCAGGAGGCTGAGGTAGGGAGATCAATTGAGCCTTGGAGGTTGAGGCTTCAGTTAGCCGTGATTGTGCCACTGAACTCCAGCCTGGGCAACAGAACAAGACCCTGTCTCAAAAAAAAAAAAAAAAAGAATTAAATTTTTTTGTTCTAAATTATTCTGATTCTATAAATCAGATGGTCTGCTAAGGCTTGGAGCCAATTAGATGGTCAAAAAACGGGAATTAAGATTAATCATTCCTAAAGACTTCCCAATGCTATTTCATCCTCTAGAACTTTCCTTTCACCCTTCCTTCCAAAAGGTGGCTTGATGAACAACTAGCTGTAGGAGTAGTCTTCCACAATCTTGCTCCTACTAAATTATAAAGTCATACCAACATAGGATTATGTCCTACTCATAAGAGATTCACCACAGCAACTAGCCACATACTTTGCACATAGCTGCTAAAGGAATAAATTAGCAGATGGAATGAAGGATGTAAGAAGAGGGGGAGGGAGAGAGATAGATAACTAACTGTTCCATTTATGATGTGGAGCTGCTAAAGGAAAGAGAAGAAGTAGCTAAGTCTGTCAACTTCCATCTAAAGAGGGGAGCAGGACAAATCAGAGATGTCTGGTAAAGGTTTGATTTAATTACTACAGACGTAAATCACAGTAGAAAGTGATATTTCAAACAAAGTTAACAAAGTTAACTTTAAAAATTCTAGTCCAACACAATTATTTGATCTTTTCCTTGGAATTTTTTTTGTATTAGAGTTTGATGTAAATTTTAGGTTATAGATTCAGGTTAAAAAAAATTGAGAACACTGAAAAAGACTCAATTGAGAAATGAACATAAAAATAGAAGAGACTCGATTAATTTACTGAAAATGAAATAAGCAAGACATAACAGTTATGGTAAAATGAGTATTACCTGCAATGAAATTTAATTCTCCTTGACCTTTCCATTCTATTGTTGAATAAAAAAACACGTATTTTTAAGTGATACGTATTTGAGAGGTTCTATATGGATGTATGTATATGGCGAATTTATAAAGTATCATATTAAGATTGCCAGCTCTGAAGTTAGGTTGCCTGATTTCGCATTCTGACACCACTTATTAGTTAATGTGAATGAGCAAATTACTGAACTGTTCTGCACCTGCCTCAGAACCCTCATTTACAAAATGGTGATAATAACAGTGTCTGATAAGGTTATGTGAAGTTTAAATGAGATAATGTTTAAAAAGCACTTTGCACATTACTTGTCTAAGTGCTTCATAATGTTGTTGGGTGGGGGAGATAATGCGTGTGCTACTACTACATTTGTATATCTATAGAGAAAACAATTCTGAAAGGATCCACTTCAAATTATTAATAGAATTAGCCTTGGTGAGTGGAATGTGGGGGGATGTAGCACATACGTTTCACTTTTTCTTTAACCACTTCTCTAATGTTGACTTTTTTATAACAAAGATTTTTATGTCATAATTTTGTCTTTAAATTTTAATCGATCTAAAGAGATAACTTACCACTGTAAATTCATTCAGAGAGAGCACAATTCAAACTCATTTATGCAGAATTAAGGTAGTAGAAGATACCACAAATAACAATTCCTTTTTAGGGGGACAATATTTATATGCATATTCAAACCTATGTCCTCAATTAATCCTTTAGGTTAAATAGGATTTTGCTATTTCCACCAGAGTTGAGAAAGTTGAGAGACTTCCCAGATCTTACCTTATTAGTCACCTAGTGAAGAGCAGGGACAGAAATGACTGAAGTTCCCTGATTCCACAGAGCCCCTTCACTGCCTTATGACATCTACAGTGTCCATCATTCCCCCACAGAGCTCCAGTTTTAAAGAGACAAAGAACCGTGCATTTATGTAATCTTGAAACCCAGCAGAATGGAGAGTAACAAGTCTTATGGGGAACTGGCTAATTCATTTTAGATCTATATAAAAACATAGGCGAAGACTCTCAAAATATATGGTCACCATTCTGGTAATTTCTTATCTCCTGGAAGGTTTAAATATATTTGATGTTTTAGGTTTTTGTGACTGATAAACTGAAGCCTTTCACCTTGTGGCTAATTTAACATGGTTAGCTTTGGTTGAGATCTCATTTTTCTGCCTGCAGATTCACAAGATCCCCCAAAGTCTATTCAGTAATTGTGATGCATTCCTGTAGCACTTAAGACTAAGCCCTAAAAGCTTTGCTTTGTATACTTGATCTGTAGCGACCTTTAGAGTTTGCTGCCCATTGAACCGAAGGTCTTCCTTGTGAAATCATAGAATAGTGCCCCAGTTCACTTTCTGTTACTTGATATCACTGAACAAAAATACCATTATCAGTGTCTGAGAAAAAAAGAGATATGGTACCCTGTCTCTTTAACAGTTTAAGAATAGCAAGCACAGTAGAGTTAATTCTTTTAGGGGCTGTGCCTTGAGAATTTTCTGGCCCAGAATCAAACTACAGATAATTAATTATGTCAGTGAAAAGCTCTGATGGCCTGTTCTCTTCAGAAAAAAGTGACATCATCCATAGAATTCTCTGGCAATAAAGCAGAACAAAGCTGTGAGTGCAGGAAATAACAGACAGATGTCCGTGAGTGCATATTTTATCTACTTCAAAGTGCATTGCAAGAAGTCATGCTCTAGGGCTGTCTCCCAGCAGCAGTGGCTTGGCAAGCGGTCTTGGAGAGTCAGAGAAGTTTACAGGATTGGGTTCACTGCCTCACGTGCCCTGGCCTGAAGATTGAAGTGCAGTATCTTTAAGGAAGTTACTAAAAAAAGATGGCAATACTCAAAAAATGTTGGCAAGACCATGAGAAGCCAATCAAGTTATGTAGTGTGGGGAAATTGGACCAGATGGCTAAAGACGGCACCACTTGTGGATGATTGTTAGTACAGGAAACATTACCCAGTGAGTTTTGTTCCAGGACTTTCCTTAGGTCTGTGCTTACATCATATTTTCACTGAAAATTGTTATTAACACCTACAGCAACATATAATGGAAAGAACAAATATTTTGGAGTTAGATAACTCTGTTTTTTACTAACGGGATCTTGGTCAAGCTATTTACTTTCTCTGAGCCTTATTTCTTCATCTATAGAATTGGAATTAAGAAGTAGTAAATTAAATAATGCTCCTGAAAGGAATTTTGTCCACACTAGAGTAAAACGTAAGAATTGATTGTTTTTAAATTCAACTCTGTCCTTTCCTGCAAAATATATTACATATCTAAATCTACATATCCGAAGTCAGACTTATATTAGCTAGAACAAATATCTACTACACAAGCAATTTTAGGTATAATAGAAAGATCATTGTTTCAAAATTTCAGGTGCCAGAGGACCAGAAATTCCGCTGTTGGAAATTTAGTCCTTTGAGCTGAAATACCTAGCACTTTCTTTTAAAAGAATTGTAGGCCGGGTACAGTGGTTCAGGCCTGTAATCCCAGCACTTTGGGAGGCCAAGGTGGACAGATGACAAGGTCAGGGATTCGAGACCAGCCTGACCAACATGGTGAAACCTCGTCTCTACTAAAAATACAAAAATTAGCCAGGTGTGGTGGCACGCGCCTATAAGCCCAGCTACTCAGAAGGCTGAAGCAGGAGAATGGCTTAAACCCGGGAGGTGGAGGTCTTAACCCGAGTGAGCTGAGATCAAGCTACTGCACTCTATCCTAGGCGACAGAGCAAGACTCTGTCTCAAAAAAAAAAAAAAAATTGTATCTAATTATCAAAGTAAAACCAGTCTGGTATAGATTATTTAGAACATGCATTCTCAGTGTCATCACTACTGTTCTCAAGAGGGTGAAATTTGGTTCTGAGGGTGGTGGTAAATAAATTTTAGATGTGACAATGGTTTATGGCCCTCAAAAGGATCACAGAACATAAATATATGTACAGGATATATCTATGGTATTAAAATTTCAAAAGAGGGCAATACAAGTAAAAACACCTAAAAAGTCTCCTTAGGAGGACAAAAACAAGTTTGAAAAACAATGATTTAGGAAAACTTAAAACTTATGAAAAAAGGTTTTCATAATCATCCATAATTCTACCAACATAAAAGAATAATTGTGGCTATTTTGGTGGGTATTTTTCTTCACATGTATTTTTTCCATAATTGCAAGCACAGTATATATGCAACTTTAAATATTTATAATAAGCATTTCCCACATCATTCAGCCACCCTTGGGATATAATTTTTAATCTTTGTTTAATATTTTATTCTATGGGTATAGTACATTTTACTCAAATATTTCCTTATTATTAAATATTTATTTTTCCCTTTTTTTACTATTAAACATAACATCGTATTTGTGCAACAATCTTTGTCCTTCTTTTTAAACTACTCAATTAAAAGGTATAAATGGTTTTGAAGACTTGTGTGTTTCTGTTGCCAAGTTATTTTTAGAGCCATATGTCTTCCCAACAAAATTATGAGAATGCCTATTTATCAAACTCTCACTTGTAATAACTATTATAGTTCTAAAATTTGTCCTGATTTAAGAGGTGAGTAATGGTATCTCATTATCGTTTCAATTTATAATTCTTTAGTTGTTAGTTAAGTTGAACGGTTTCTTAATGAACATTCTATATCTCTTTAGAGAGCTGTCTATTTATACCTTTCAGGCATTTTTCTTTTGAGCTTTAGGGTTCTTCTCACTGATATACGTAAACTCTTTATAATTAAGTATAGTTACCCTATATCTTTCATAGTTGTTACAAATATTTCTTTTTTTTTTTTTTGTCTTTTAGTTGGCTATGATTGTTTTTTACAGTTCGAATCTCTGTTTTTTTCTTTGTTATTTTAGAGAAAGTCTTTCCTGTATTCAGAAGTCAGATAACTACCCATGTATATTCATTCATTCATCCAGCAAATATTTATGAAGTATCTGCTATTTGCCAGATACTATTTTTAGGCATTGGGGATAAAGCATAAACAAAGCTTGTTGAACAACAACAAAATATCTCTGTCCTTAAGGAGTTACATTCTACAGGAGGAGACAGACAAGAAACAAAGTAAGTCAGTCAAACAGATATGTTAAAAGATAATAATCCTATGGAGAAAAAGAAAGACAAGAAAAGCCTTAGGATATTTCAGAGATGAGGATTGTAGTTTTAAATAGGAGATCAGGGAAGATTCCATTAAGAAGCTAACATTTAAATAAAGACCTGAAGAAGATGGGAGAGCACACCACGGGGGAAGAGCATTCTAGGCAAAGGGGCAGAGGCCTGAGGGGAGAGTATGCCTGGAGAGCCTGAGGCACAGCAAGGAGGCCAGTGCAGATAAAACCAAGGGGAGAGGAGGTGGTGGTTACAAGAGGGAGCAGTGAAGTCAGCAACAGCCTCTCCAACACTTGGGTCCTGTTGCTGGGTTTGACTTCCCATCCCAGATTTTTCTTCCCTAAGAGTGAGCTTCCTCAGAGTCTCTGTTGTTTCTCCCAATAAGTTGGCCTTGGTTTGACCATTGCAATCTATCTAATACCTTTGAATAAGTCTGAAATTCAATAATAGACCTCTCTCTCTCTGTCTCTCTTTTTCTGCCTCCATTAGGCATCTTTAGCTTCTGTGTAAAGCAGTAATGCAAACGAAACAGTCGCTTATTTCTACTTGCAAAAGGCATCTGAATATCAGCAACTTCCAGTCAATATTCCTTGTAATATGTATTTCTATATTTTTAAAAACTGAGTAATAAACTACATTTATACCTAGTAATTAAAAAAAAAAAAAAACTTGGGTTCTAGTCATAGCTTGGTTGTGAACCAACTGTATATCCTTGGTAGGCGGTAGGCAATAATAACAACTTACTTTTATGAAATTCATAACATTTAATTCATTTTCAAGGGTAATATGTTAAGTTATTCACCTTACTTCAGCCTAGATTTCTCATTCATAAATGAGAGCATTAAGTTGGATGATCTCTAAAGCATTTTTTCAGGTATTATGTATAGATAAAGAAATAGAATTTAATTCCTGAATCAGGATCTTTGAAATGAGGGTCATACATTTTACTCTACATATTATCAGCTCTATATTTTAGATTTTGGTGGTGGCAAAACCTATGTTGGTGCCCTTAGTTTGGTATCAATTTCAGTATTAATAAGGGTAGACAGGAACATGCTGCAATAATAAATTAATCTACAAATACCAGTGGCCAAATTTTTTCTCATTACTATATTTGTCCAACTTGATTTGATGGGAACAGGGGGTGATTTGTGTTCCATGTAGTCACTCAGGGACCCAGATGGAGTTTTCACCATCAAGTGAAAATTCCATCAGTTTTCACTTCATGTCCATTAGTTGTTTGGACAGGAAGAGAAAAGTAGAAGAGTTATGCATCAGTTCACTCATCATTTCTCATAGCCTATTGACCACAACTAGTCACATAACCCCCTCCAGTCACAAGGAGACTGGGAGATGGGGGATGCTTTTTATTTGTAATCCCCAAATCAATACTTGCAGTGCTTTCATGGCCATTCCCAGACATGCACAGAGCGGCCAAAAATTTGTGTTGCCTACGTGCATGTTCCCAACGGAGGCCGAACAGGCTTTTCTCTGCCTTCTTGTTTCAGCTCTCATACCGTAGACAAGTATCTTTTTTGCTATCTATTTAGTGCCACATGTTTCACATTTTTGTGGTTTTTGTTGGTGATTTTGCTGTTTAAAATGGCCCCAGGCAGAGTGCTGAAGTGCTGTCTAGTGTTCCTAAGTGTAGGACATGCTTTAAGGAGAAAACATGTGTGTTAGGTAAGTTTCCTTCAGACATGAGTCCTTCAGACATAGTGTCATTGATCATGAGTTCAATGTTAATTAAGTAACAGTTTTTATAAAATAAGATGCCTTTAAACAGAAAAACACACAAAATAAAGTAATGTATTGATTGGTTGATGAAAATACTGTGAAGAAAGACTCACAGGAATCGAACTCTGTTTCCCCGGGGAGCAATGATTCAGTATTCACTAAATTCATGTTTGTGGCAACTTTACAGAACATAACTACTACTGTGAATAATGAGGATCAACTGTCGTTCACTTCTATTTGTTCTTCATGTTCAGTAAGGAATCTGAACCATGGAGACATTTGACAGAAATTTTGTGAACATAAGTGAAACTAATAAGTCGATATCTTTTGGAATCTAAACTTTCTCTAGTGAAGGGCAAAAAGGTAGCTTTTTAAAAAGCAGTTCTGTCCTCAGAGGAGAAAATGTACATGCTTTGAAAAGAAGAAGCACAATAAATTGTTGATGGATAAGTAGGATACACACATACACACCATTCAACAAATGTTTACTGAGCACCCACTTGTGTCAGTCATTGTGCTAGGAGCTAGGGACACAAAAGAGAACAAGAGGCTCCTGCCTTCAGTGCTCTCAGTCTTGTGGGAAGGGAGAAAGGCGCAATTGTAATTACAAAGTGGTGACTATTGTGATTAGGGAAGTATCAGCCATCAGAAATGGCAGTTCCACAAATTTTATGCTCACTCTCAAGTCACAGAGCATCATGTATCTCCTAAACAATAGCACTTAGGTAACAGGACATATGAGATGTTGGTGTTCAAAACATTTTTGAATGTGTCCCATCTCTGATCCAATATACTGAAAAGGCAAGTTAATTTTACAAGCAAATGCAATTGACTATTTGGCATTTTAAACAGGCCTTGTAAGGCCAAATATTGCCCATGAAAAGCAGTTAACAAATCACAAATCATACATAAGTAGACCTTTTTCTCAAGGGTCTAGTTTCTTTCTTTTTTTTTTTTTTTTTTAAAAAAAAGGACATTCCAAGTAGGAACTCAACGGGAATATTGTTAAAGATGCAATTTTTAAAAAATTTAACATTTCTATTTTTTGTGCTTATTTTTATTTTCCTTTCCTAAATCAGAGGGCTTGACTTTCGTTGCATCCTTCATATACGGGCAATACTTACCATCAGCATGAGTACTAGCAAAATGTGCTATGTAGTATTGTTTCTTACTGATGCTGGATTTTAAAAAAATACTAAGAAAAGTTTAGAAAAAATAGTAAGATATTTCTGCCGTAATGTAATCTTTTGACAGTGGTGATGAGGGAACTGCAGACTGTAAACAGTGTAGTCCAAATTTTTGAATTAGAGAGGGAGCTGCCTCTTTAAATCACATCAACAAATAGTACAAGAGGCCTCCACTTGCACTATTTGCACAAGCTGGCACAAGCTGACATAGGGTTACTAGTGGTCTGCTAGGTTCATGGCACAGGAATCACAGATGTTGTTATGAATGGTTTGGGTAGTCACCGAATATTGGGAACAACAGGGATGAAAAAAAAAATGCCTTAGCCTTTGACGTATTGGTTCAGTTTATGGAAAGGCTTTTGGTTATGTTGCCCAGTGGATCAGGCAATTTGCTCTTACCAGAGAAAAAAAAGAGAGAGAGAAGAAATTGCCTTTCATTGGGCCTCACTGTATATCAGGCACTATATTAATCACTTCACAAATATTTCGTTCTCATGCAGGTTGGGGAGTTGAAATTCAGAGCCAAGGTCACATAGTTGTAGTAAACAGAAGAGCTATAATTTGTCTGACTCCCAAGGGGTGCAGGGTAACCAATATTACCAGGCACTTTGTATACATTAGCTCAGAGAGGCTAACTCACTCATTCAAGGTCACACTAACAGTAGTACCGACGCATATTTCTAACACAAGATTCCCTAGGGCATGCTCTTTCTACCACATTGCATCTCTTGAGTAGGAGTAAAATTAAGCCAAAAAGTAGCTCTGAGTCTACATCAGGAACTTGCTTTAAAAGAAAAACAAAAAGCAAGTGGATTCAGTAAGGACACAATAATATTAATCTTCAGTACATCAGAAAATTGATACTTATAAGGACCACCCTGAGTTTTCAAAAAGACATTATGTACCTTATATATTTTTTAAGTGGAGGGGGACTTTATAATACATTTGAGGATGTACCTGTGCCCAAATGCTTAAAATTAAAATATCTAATATTTGGCATGCTAATTCTGATTTTTTTGTAAAAGTGAATATCCAGTGTGACATTCCTCATAGGTTCAGAATGGCTGAGATTTTCTTGCATTTTTGTTCAAAAAAATCAACAGTAGTTTTATTACCTTTGTCAAATGTATAAGTGTAGAATTCACTTAGGTCAGAGGCTAAAATGAATAGATCAGAAAACACAGTAAACCCAAAGAAATTCAATGTTATGTGATTCAAATAAACCTCATATAAATTCTGTCTAGACAATGTAGTTTTATTTTGTTTGATCAATATAGTTTCTCTTTTGAAAATGCTTTACCCATATCTCCAGACCTCACCAGTCTGAGGATAAAAATAAGATCAAAGACTTCTATAAAGCTGTCCTTTCCCTCTCTTGCCCCTGCGCCCTCCAGCTCGGTGAGAATGCCAAGCTCCTTTAGGTTATCTCATAAGCCTTGGAAGACCCCAGAAAATCAGAAAATGACCCACACATGTTCCACACACTTCTCTGGGATAATATTGGCATTTGCCATTTGCCCTTTCTTTCCTTCTCCAGCCAGCTGTGGGTCTGATGACTGCCCCTGCAAGTGCACAGCCGACACAGCTGTGTGTGCCCCAAAGACTCTCTCTTCTGTTTATGTCAGTTGTTGTCTACTTGGAGGCTGCTCAGGCTGATGTCTACACTGAGAGCATGATGTAAGCTACAGACAGGGCTACTCTTCCCCACCTTCCCCCCTAACTGCTGAAGCTGTGGTGCTTTGAATTCTAATTTACCAATTCCTCTAGTTCTTACTTGGGTCTTTCATGGCAATCCCTCACCCCAGGACTCAGGCAAGGGTCGATGGGGGTGGGTTACATGGGAGTCTGAGTGACAGACACTGTGCTGCACTCAGACTCACCCTTCCCCTCTGACCCTGTTCTATTGTCCTTCAACCAAAATGGTGCCCTTCTTCCCTGGGGATGAGTTCTTTCCCAGGAAGAGCCTCATGCAAATAGCTGTGTGACAAGGCCACCCGCCAGTCAGTTTTCCAGATGGAATTACACAGAAGGATTTCCCCTTGAGGTGGAAAAATAACTTCTAGAGACAACTGAAAAGGAGGCAATCGCAGAAAATTAAGAAAGAGGTGAAGAAAATTTAACTTAATAAACAGAGTTGTCCCAGAGATGCTTGATTTGTCCTGGGTCTCGTCTAGCTAGTTTGTGTTGAGGGGATTAAGTTTACTGAGCTGATAAACAACCACTGTGAGAAAATGTTATCTAGTTGTACCTTAGCAATGACTTCTCCCATGTTCTAAAAAATTCAGCTTCTCACTGGCCCAGCATGGTGACTCGTGCCTGTAATCCCAGCACTGTGGGAGGCCGAGGCGGGTGGATCACCTGAGGTCAGGAGTTCGAGACCAGCCTGGCCAAGAATGGGGAAACCCTGTCGCTACTAAAAATACAAAAATTAGTCTGGCGTGGTGGCACACGCCTGTAGTCCCAGCTACTCAGGAGGCTGAGGCAGGAGAATTGCTTGAACCTGGGAGGTGGAGGTTGCAGTGAGCTGAGATTGTGCCACTGTACTCCAGCTTAGGTGACAGAATAAGACTCCATCTCAAAAAAAAAAAAAAAAAAAAAAATCAGCTTCTCACCTGTTTCACAGAAAGCTGGACCCTATCTGCTGATTATGCATACAAGTGGACAGTTTAAGGGCTCTGCCTAAGGTCTTTGTTAGCATAGAACTGAGAGCTTGCAGTCTTTTGGAATTTAAGAAATTATACACTGTAGGATGATAGCGCTGCATGGGGGAACCTGTGACCTTATCTGATTTTTAATCCAGGACACTGCAGCTGTCACACTATTAATATCCCAATGTGTGTAAAATAGAAAAAAGGAGAAAACCACATAATAAAAATGCATTCAAATCCATGGATGACAGTGACATTTGGATGACTAATTACAGGGAACTATGACTAAACTTTTAGAATTTATTACATGGAACTTTAGTTTTTTGTTTTGTTTTATTTTGTTTTGTTTTGAGATGGGGTCTCAGTCTGTTTCCCCAGCTGGAGTGCAGTGATGTGATCTACCTCCTGGACTCAAGTGATCCTACCTTCTCAGCCTCCCAGGTAGCTGGGACTACAAGCACAGGCCACCACACCTGGCAAATTTTTGCATTTTTTATAGAGACAGGGTTTTGCCATGTTGCCCAGGCTGGTCTTGAACTCCTGGACTCAACAAATCCACCAGCCTCAGCTTCTTAAAGTGCTGGGATTATAGGCCTGAGCCACTGCGCCCAGCTTGAAATTTTAGTTTTTTCCAAAAACATAATCTCTAGATAGAAAATTGGGAAAGATTTTAATTTTCTTTTCTTAGTTGATTTTTTTTAGGCAGGTGAATGTATACTTAATTTTTTTTAAATTGTTGGCCAGGCGTCGTGGCTCCTGTCTGTAACCCTAGCACTTTGGGAGGCTGAGATGGGAAGACTGCATGAGGCCAGGAGCTCAAGACCAGGCTGGACAACATAGCAAGTCTCCATCTCAAATAAATAAATAAATAATTGTGGTAAAATGTATGCAATATAAAATTGACCATTTTAACCATCTTCAAGTGTACAGTTCAGTGGCATTAAGTATATTCACCGTGTTGTGCAATTATCACCACCATCCATCTCCAGAATTATTTTCATCTTCTAAACTAGAAACTACTCATTAAAAAAATAGCATCCGTTTCCCCCTGCTCTCTGCCCTGGCAACCACCCACTATTCTACTTTCTTTCTCTATAATTTGACTACTCTAAGTACCTGTAAGTGGAATCACACAGCATTTGTCCTTTTGTAACTGACTTGTTATACTTAGCATAACATCTTCGAGGTTCACCAATCTTATGGCACATGTCAAAATTTCCTTCCTTTTTAAGGCTGAATGATAGTCCATTGTATGTATGTACCATATTTAGTTTGTCCATTTATCAGTCAATGGACACTTGGGTTCTTCTTATTTTTGACTATTTTGAATAATATTACTATGAACACAAGTGTTCAAATATTGTTTGAATCCCTGCTTTCATTTCTTTTGGGATCATGTGGTAATCTATTTTTAAGTTTTGAGGAACTGACATACTATTTTCCATAGTAGCTGCACCATTTTACTTTTCTACCACTAGTGAGTGCACCAGGGTTTCAATTTTTCTGTACCCTCACCAACTCTTTCTTCTTTCTTTCTTTCTTTCTTTCTTTCTTTCTTTCTTTCTTTCTTTCTTTCTTTCTTTCTTTCTTTCTTTCTTTCTTTCTTTCTTCCTTCCTTCCTTCCTTCCTTCCTTCCTTCCTTCCTTCCTTCCTTCCTTCCTTCCTTCCTTCCTTCCTTCCTTCCTTCCTTCCTTCCTTCCTTCCTTCCTTCTTTCTTTCTTTCTTCTTTCTTTCTTTCTTTCTTTCTTTCTTTCTTTCTTTCTTTCTTTCTTTCTTCTTCCTTTCTTTCTTTCTTTCTTTCTTCCTTTCTTTCTCTCTCTCTCTCTCTCTTTCTTTTCTTGATAGCCATCCTATTGGGTGTAAAGTAGTATCTCATTGTTAATTTTGACTTGTGTTTGTGATATTGAGTATCTTTTCATGTGCCTTTTGGCCACTTGTATATCTTCTTTGGAGAAATGTCTATTTGAGTCCTTTGCCCATTAAAATTTTTTTTCCATAGGAGTTCTTTAATATTCTAGATATGGATATTAATTCTTTTTTTTTTTTTTTTTTTTTTTTTTTGGAGACAGAGTTTTGCTTTTGTTACCCAGGCTGGAGTGCAATGGCACGATCTCAGTTGATGAGCTCCACCTTCCAAGTTCAAGCAATTCTCCTGCTTCAGCCTCCCAAATAGTTGGGATAACAGGCATGCGCCATCAGGCCCAGTTAATTTTGTATTTTTAGTAGAGACGGGGTTTCTCCATGTTGATCAGGCTGGTCTCGAACTCCCGACCTCACCTCAGGTGATCCACCCACCTTGGCCTCCCCAAGTGCTGGGATTACAGGCATGAGCCGCCGCGCTCGGTCTCTGGATATTAATTCTTATTGCACATACAATATGCAGATATTTTCTCCCATTTTATAGGTTGCTTTCCATACTGTTGATTGTGTTCTCTGACACAAGGAAGTTTTTAGATTTAACATAGTCCAATTTATATGTTTTTCTTTTGTTGCCTGTGCTTTGGTATCATATCCAAGAAATAAGTGCTATATCCAATATCATGGAACTTTTCTCCTGTGCTATTTCTAAGAGTTTTATAGTTTTAGCTCTTACATTTTTATCAATTTTGAGTTACTTTTTGTATATGCTACAAGGAAAGGTTCCAACTTAATTCTTCTGCATGTGGATATCCAGTTTTCCCAACATTTGTTGAAAAGACTCTCCTTTCCCCATTGAATGATCTTGCACTCTTGTAGAAAATCATTTGTCTATATATGCAATAATTTATTTGTGGGCTTTCTATTCCATTCCATTGATCATATGTCTGTCTTTATGACAGTACCACACTGTTTTAATTAGTGTAAATTTGTAGTAAGCTTTGAAATGAGGAAATGTGAGACCTCCAACTTTGTTATTTTTCAAGTTTATTTCAGCTATTCATGGTCCCTTGAGATTCCATATGAATTTATGGATTTTTCTATTTCTGCAAAGTCATAATTGGGATTTTGAGGATTTTACATTTAAAAACTCAAGCTATCATGGTGGTGGCAAAGCAGGTTTTAACATAAGAAATTGCATCTGTTTCTGATATTTTAATAACAGATTTGGTAGATATTCAGTCTGAAGTGCTACTCTTTTATGAACAAGCTCTATACAGGCTTTTAGGCTACTATTGACTGTATAGTTGTGGAGAATAATTTCTCCAAAGAGAACCAAAGTCACAATTTTAGCCCTAGTGGCCCTTTAACCTAACCACGTCTGAATGTTCTTCTTGTACATAGTTGTATCACGAATCTTGTTAACATTGATTTCTAAAATTCAGGGAAAAAATGGGTTTAATTTCTATAGTAACAGCTAATAACATTATACATTACATAACTTTTTTTCTTTCAATCTGTTTATAATATTAGAATTTATCTAACTCAGGTAAATAATATAATTCAATTTGTACGAGATTTAAAGATAGTCCATTTCCTGTTGCAGCATTCTGGTGGAATGTACTATTTTTCCTTATTCAGTTTACATATTTTCTTTTTGGAATCAACTTAAAAAGAAGAAAGTGGGCTGGGCACAGCGGCTCATGCCTGTAATCCCAGAACTTTGGGGCGCTGAGGTGGGAGGATTGCTTGAGGTCAGGAGTTCGAAACCAGCCTGGCCAATATGGTGAAACCCTGTCTCTACTAAAAATACAAAAATTAGCCAGGTGTGATGGCAGGCGCCTGTAATCCCAGCTACTCGGAGGCTGAGACAGGAGAATTGTTTGAACTCGGGAGGTGGGGGGTGCAGTGAGCTGAGATCATGCCACTGCATTCCAGCCTGGGCAACAAGAGCAAAACTCTGTCTAAAAAAAAAAGAAAAAAAGAAGAAGAGAAGACGCCCAAAGTACAGACAAATATATCAGTTGAAAGAGTAAAGAGGTTGACAAAATGTAACTATTTAGATCTTTTGAACAAAGCTAAGTAGTTAAGGTTGTTCTGAGATTTTCAGTGCCAGTTTATGCCTTTCACATCACTTAATTGTGAATGTCAGTAGCACTGACTTTCACATCACTTAATTTTACTTTTCTTTATTGCAGCAAATATTTACTTTTAGACGCTGTAGACACAGTCTCCCACAGCAGTCACAGTCCTCACAGCAGCTCAAAGCCTCAGAAGGAAATAGACAAGTAAATTAATAAATTACCATATGTAAGTAGATACAGAGTGGTTGAATGGGAAAGCAGAATGGGAAAGCAATCACAGAAAGGATATGTTACTGATCTTCCAGAACTGTCTTTTCTAGGGCTCCTTGACTCACTGCAACAATGGGGTCATGTTTAGGAAGTTAAATAATATCAAGAAGTGATAGTGCTTGGGAACTGTGTCATTCTTCCATAAGCATAGAAATGGATTTGTCCTTTCCTCAAAATGGATCCATCATTATTTAAAGTCAACAGCTTTTGGCAGGAATGCCTTGTTCAAAGTGTGCAGTGTCATTAGGTAAGGGCAGGCTTCTTAAACTTCCCACTGGCTATGCTTCCTCTCAGCCAAGTGAGTGGATCATCATGTTGGGGTGATGGTTACATCGTCTAAGAGTCTGTCCCAAGCTGCCTTGCTGAAGCAAATGCTTTTTTATGTCTTTTGTTTTGTTCTGAACACTCAGGTGAATATTAAAGTTGTATGAATATTCTGAGTTTTAAGCTACTTATCACCCACCCCAAGTCTTTCAGTAATCTTAGTGCTAAAAGAGGATGCACCATGTTTATCTCCAAGCTCCAAGGCTTGTGGGCATACCACCCCCATTTTAGAAGTGTGGAAGAAGCTATGTCATAGGAGCATAAGAACTAAGCATTCTTTCCTACTCATTATGTTTTTTTCATTCAAAGATAGAAAAGCCGCACAAGTTTAAAATACAGTTAAACTGTCATCAGACATAATAATTAGTAATGGTGCTGTACGTTTAAAAAAAAGCTAAGTTTTGGAAACATGATCAATGAAATTCAGTTCCTGAGCATAATATGCCCATTTGTGGCTGCCTTGCTAGACACAGGAATATTATGGAATATCCAGTCTCTTTCTGGCTTGGTGTTTGTCATAGGGTGACCAACTTGTCCCGGCTTGCCTGGGACTGTCCTGGTTTGCAGAAGTCCGACTTCACAGGACTCAGCTTCCCTTAGTCTCAGACAAACTGGGACATTTGGTCACCCTCATTTGCCCAGAACTGGCACACACTTCCAGCAGTTTTCAGGGATCCTCCTCATATAGGCTGCTGGCTGGAAATGGCCATGATTCTTTGGTGCAGAAAGATCAGGGACTAACAACACAGGGAGAACAGCAAGAAACCTCTGAGGCAACCAAGTCCCTGGGAATCAGACAACCCTGCCAAGAACCTTGAGCTAACACAGCCAAAGTTTTAAGTATTTTTGATGCTGAATTGATCATCTGTCCTAGAGCAGTGATTTCCAAGTGCAGCTGTGCTTTAGAATCACCTATAGAGATATTTCAAAACACAATTCCTGGCCTGCACCAACAGACTGGCTGACTTAGAATTTCTGTGCTTTTAACATAGCAGATGAATGATGTTTCCAGCACACAAATCTGACCATCATTGTCCTGCTGCTCAGAAACTCCAAAGCCTCTTGCTCTTCTGTGACAAAATCCAAACTCATTGCATGGCTTACAAAGCTTTTCATGAGTTTATTACTCCAGTCTCATATTGCAAAATCCCATGCATTTAAATCTGTTTGGCCTTTGTATACAGTCTTGCCTGGGCCTAGAGCACTCTTACCTTACCTCTTCTTTCTGTAGCTCAAGTATTCATTATGAGATTTCAGGTCCTTAATCCAGGAAGCCTCTTCTGTTAGCTCAGATTCAAGTTAAGTGTTCTTCTAGTTGATGTCCTTAGCCCCAATTATTTCCTCCACCGAAGGCTTACTATGTCATATTGTAAACACCTCTCAATTGTTTGTGTCTCTCCAGACTTGAATTCCCAAGGATGCAGTTATTTCTCCAATACTGAATACAATGCATTGCACAAAGTAAATGTGTGCAAATATTTATTGAAGGAGTGATTGGATTCAGCCTCTTTTGAACCTATGCTACTTGTGTGGGTTCCACCTGTCCTATGTTTTATTCTATCCTCCAATTTGCTCCTGCTTTTCCAGCAAAGCGCAGACTCACTCCATTGACTTTATACAATGAATTGCACACTCACCTGTGGGCCCTAGGCTTCACAGAGCTGCCCCCACATGTTTTGAATCAGCTTCTTATCCAGTCAACTGAGAAACCCCTTGTTCCACCTGGTGCAGTTTCAGTTGTGGAGTATTTATGGAACATCCTTGTTCTTGGCCTCCCTACACCTCCACTGGCACAAAGAAGAACTATGTCTGATGGAAGAGAATGGTGTGACAATTGTGTCTGTTTCTCTACTCTAATCTCATATTTGTTCTCTATCATCAGGAGTAAATAAGTTGAACGTAGAGTCATCTTCAAAGCATTCTTCTCTGGGTCATTTTACATGTATTTAAATATAGTGGTCTATTTTGCAGCTTCCCCACATGCTAGGATTTTAACAAATTGTTTTAGATAAATTTCTATATGAAAATATTAATGCTCAAGAGCAGAAGCTTTCTTACATTTTGAACTTTATTCTTTTATAGAAAAATTAGCAAGTTTCTCAGAAATGGAGATGTAAAGTTGTTTTCTCCCCAAAATATAGAATCTTTTTTTAACATAAATTGAATCATTTGTTTCAAATAGTAAAATAAATTTGTAATCACACAGTCATCTTCATTAATACATTGATTAGATACCACAATTTTATTGATTTACTATTTTATTATTATCACTATTATTCTTTTGAGACAGTCTCCCTCTGTCGCCCAGGCTGCAGTGCAGTTGTACAATCTCGGCTCACTGTGCTCATTGCGACCTCTGCTTCCCGGGTTCAAGCGATTCTCCTGCCTCAGCCTCCCAAGTAGCTGGGACTACAGGCGCACACCACAACGCCTGGCTAATTTTTGTATTTTTGGTAGAGATGGGGTTTCACTATGTTGGCCAGGCTGGTCTTGAACTCCTGACTTCTGGTGATCCACCTGCCTCGGCCTCCCAAAGTGCTGGGATTACAGGCGTGAGCCACCACACCTGGCCTCTTTCCATGATTATTACTATACAATTAAAGAGGCTTTAGTAAATTTATAGTGAATAGTGTGATTGTAAATAAATGCACTGTATTATATCACCATAACCTCTTTTTCTTCAGTAATTAGTATCTAGGATAATTAAACTAAGATGAAATATATAGTATATGTAGCATATCACAATTAATACAGTTCAAGCAAAAGTGTATTTCGGGGAAGGAAAGTAATAGGTGTTTGATATCAGTTGGAACACAAGAAACTGTCTTCTAAGAGAATTAGGAAGTTTGGGGTCAAGATGATCAATACCAATAATATTTGGATATTTTTAAACTAAATAACTTAAATGATTAAACTGAAATAGCTACCTGCTTACAGTTTTAAAAGTACTTTATTTGCATTATTTTGTTAGAGCCTAACACAGTCCCTATAATGTATAGGGGTTGTGTCCCCACTTTACAGACAAGGAAACAGTCAGGGAGATTAAATAACTTTTGGAGAGACTGCTCTGATTTTGAAATTCCTTTTTGAAAAAATTATTGCTAAGAGTAGATTGTGAAATATATAGACAGTTTTAACAATACCAGTTTTACATGTTATATTTGGTTAGTGAAAAATGTATCTTATAAAATTCCTTTTCTACTCATGCAGCAAAAAGTTATTTAATCGTGGAGATCTAACAGAAACCATAGTATATAATTACTATTGTCTCAGCACCTACTGTATGCCAAGTTTTATATTAGGCATCTTATATATTTACATCTGATTTTAATCTAACAACAAGTATATAAGAAAATTATGATCCAACTTCATAAATGATAAATTAGGTCCAAGCAATGTTAACTGCTTGCACAAATCACACACCTTAGCTGACATTGGAAACTATTTCTGAGTCTCTTCAAAGCTGGACTCATTCTATCATGATATAAATTTTATTCCTATATTTTCATTAAAATTCATACTTGCTTGATAGCTTTAAGATTTATTTAATTTTCTTTATGCTCGAGCCATGTAAACTTGGGCAAACCAGCAGTAAGATTGTTGCTCTCAACATTACTTGATACAGTTTACATTGTTGCTCTCAACATTACTTGATACAGCCACTTTCTGATTACCTTTATCCATAACTAAGGACAAACACTTTTTCAGAATGTCATTTGTGGAAAGACCATATGGAAATAGTTCTGCTGTGATTCCTTCACCTGTCTAGTTAGAATGTGACTAAATCATAATAAATTTTAGGTGGGAAAACCTATAATCCTTATACTATGCTGTCTTCAGTACACTTACCCAGCTCAGTGGCTGTTTTACCTCTGGCTTTACTGGTGTGTTTGAAATAATTCTGAAAGAAATCAAGACAATGCCAAAAAGAGGGCATAGAATAATCCTTGAGTAATTTTTGTTTTACGTCCTCCTTTGGTTAAATCCTACGTACTGTGCATGGGACTGTCTATAGCCAGAATGAAGGTGGCTTTCTCAGCATTGGGTGCATGAAAAAGAACTTCCTATGAAATTATTTGCCTTTGTTTTATTTATGGGGAATAAGGAATGATGAAGTATTTCTTTTTTCTTTATGAAAGCACTACTTTGTTTCTCTTTGTAAAACTAGTTACATATTTACAGTAGAAAATTTAGAAAATACATACCTGTAGAAACAAAAAGAAGAGGTTAAAAACAGTCCTTAGGCCAAGTGCAGTGGCTCATGCCTGTAATCCCAGCACTTTGGGAAGCCGAGGGGGGCAGATCACTTGAGGTCAGGGGTTCGAGACCAGCCTGGCCAACATGGCGAAACCCTCTCTCTACTAAAAATACAAAAATTAGCCGGGTAAGGTGGCATGTTCTGTAGTCCCAGCTACTTGGGAGGCTGAGGCAGGAGAATCACTTGAACCTGGGAGAGAGAGGTTGCAGTGAGCCAAGATCGTGGCACTGCACTCCAGTCTAGGTGACAGACTGAGACTCTGTCTCAAAAACAAAAACAAAAGCAAAAAACAGAAAAACAAAATAAACGTCAAAAAAACCAGCCCTTAATATTACTACCCTGCCTTCTAAGCCCTTTTCTTTTAGTATTTCAGAAATTTTTAATCAGTATCTAAATTTACAGTATAAACAACAGTACATTCTTTTTCATTTTTTATATTAAAATTTTTTATTTATTTTTTCAAAGGACAGTACATTCTATGTCTGCTCTATAAGACTTCACATTTCACATGTTAGAAAAATGAACTTTAGAAAATTGCCTTTACTTCATCCGATTTAAAGATGAGAAACAGACAGTAGTTTGTTATCAAGAACTTCCAGCTTGCCAACCTTCTATCATCGCCATTTTTTCACTTTAAATGTGATTCTAAATTTTCCTTTCCTGTCATTACATAAGTCACTAAATTCACAGTATGGTGTTTCTTCTTTAAAGACGAGTTCGTCTCTTTCGGATTTGGTCAAAGCAAAAAACTGACCAAGGGTGTGAGGATAATTTAAAGGAGAAAGGTGATGACAGCTTTTTAAGATCGGAAAAAGGAAATGCACTTGCACCAAAGTAAGCAAGGTGACTTTGGATGATGCCAAGGATTTGTATTCAATTTAGTTGCTATGTCTTGTAGTCTATTAGTGTGGCACAGTACTCTCAACCCTGGAATCACCTGGGAGCCTTAAAAAGTGTTGATGTATATAGGTCCTTCTCCAAAAGATTAGAATGTAATTGGTCTGGAACGGCCTGGGTCTTGGGATTTTTTAAGAGTTCCTCAAATGACTTCAGTACAGTCAGCATTGTGAATCATTACTTTAGAACATGCTTTACATATTCACCTATGTCAGATGAACACAGGAGCACTTTCTGCCTGAAGACCAGTCGCAATCTACATTAACTTGAGGCTCCTTCAGTATAGATTGGGAGTTATGCCTTGCACAGTGGTGCCTGGTAGAGAGGATGAACAGGGCTAAAAGACAGCCTGCTCTTCACTCACTAGGTGAGCTGTGCTCTGACTCAGGGCTGTGTCTCCTGGATAAAGTGGGCACCTTTTTCTAATGAGCACAGTGTACAGGCTAACTTGACCCTGCATCTGTGCTTATCTTCTTTCAACCTGCATGGAGACATATTGCCTTTCCATTAAACTATTTCCTGACTTCAACATTCACTAACATTCTAAACCACCAGGTTCTTCAAAATTCGTATTTTCCATTTTTGTCTTGAAGTGAACATGTGTATATGTGGCAGAGACATTTCAAATCTGCAAATTCCAGTTCATTGACATCTCAGTAATGAATTATTCTGTAGCCATATGGAATTAGATTAATTTGGAGACTGAAAAAGCAACGAAAGTGAGAAACCTCAAGAAAGACAAACTTTATAACGGTCGTATCGTGAACACTCATAGTTGACTAGTTAGCTCTCTTCTTTAGAATATCATAATAATGAACCAGGTTTATAATTTCAGTCCCACAGTTAGCATCAATATAGGAGAAAACTCTATTCCATTGTCATAGGCTGAAACTTTGTTCCCAACCAGCTTTTTCTTTAGTACAAGTTGGAATGAAGTCAGGGCACTTCTTACCTATCACCATTACTGGAAAAACAGTTCCAAGTGTGTCCCTATATGGAAATACATTCAGCAAATGTCAGTTCCATCATAAGTAGAAAGATCATCCCTACTAACCAGTGCAAAACATAAGCAGGTGTATTTGCATTATGTGATGGGAACCACAGACTGTATGACATAAAGCCTACAATCGTGGTTTTCTTGAAAGCTTCAGTAATACGTTGTGCTAAGAAACAAACAAACAAAACTGACCTACCAAGCTGACTCATCTAACTGACAGTCTGGATGTTAAAGGGGTGAAATTTCACCTTTATTGTGAATACATTAGATACATTAGATTTGAAAAGGACATCCAAGCATCATATGAGTTCTCAACCATGTGTTTCTGTGCAAAATGAATCACCTAATGAGAAACAGGAAATCACCAATAAAGGCTGTTTGTTAATTGACACATGAAGTTATAACTAGAATGGAGGCAGCAGGGTTTTATTTTAAACCAGATTTGAATATTACATTGAGAACATCAACAGAAAACTAGAAGATTTTAGACTGTCGTTGACCTCGCGTGCACTGAAACAGGTTAAGTATCCCAGGACCAGCCCTGCTTGCCTCCCTCCCCTACCCCATCCCGAATTATTGCTACTTAGATAAAGCAATTTTTATGTAGTTAATATTAGCACAAATCCTTTTTTCTGCTTGCCTGCTTCCTAGCAACCTGAAGCAGAGTATCTGGTTGCCAATCTGCTTTTAGTTAAAAAAAAGAAAAAAAAAAAGAACAGAATACCCAGTGAATTTGCCAATAGCCCTGACAAGATGGGGATGTATTCAATAAGCTCTCTGTTGATATTTTGAGCCCAGGATGTGATTTACATTGTCAATCGTCTGATCTTGCTGCACTTTCTATTACAGGCCAGAGAAGATGTGATCCACATGCTGAAGACGGAGAAAACCAAACCTGAGGTTCTGGAGGCTCATTACGGGTCTGCGGAGCCAGAGAAAGTGCTGCGGGTCCTGCACCGAGATGCCATTCTTGCCCAGGAGAAATCCATAGGAGAAGATGTCTATGAAAAACCGATTTCAGAGGTAAAAATATGACACCAACAAGTCCCCTGGAAGGGAACCTCAGGGAGATATCTTCACATTCTTCCATTTACATGCTTTAACATTTTCTTTCAAAGGCAAAATTTTGATGATACACTAATGTAAAATTAAAGTGTAATTAAATAAGTCAAGGGTTATAGTGGATAAGTTTCAATGTTAAGAATTGTAGAAACTTTTCTTTAAACATACCAAAGCCTGAAATATATTTTTCCATGTGGTTCTTATAGTTACATGCTCTTGCAGTATATTATTATTTTACTTTTCTAAGAAATGATATGTGTAAAAATTTGAAGTGCTTACCAGTTTTAACATTGAGCTGTCATGATTCTTACAAAATTGGTAACCTAAAATTAAATTGATCTTATCACTGATATGGTTATAAAGACACTTTTTCCGAATTTTATAAACTCTTTCATAATTAAAATGGTCTAATGTGAGAGGCCAAAATATAGTGATTGAGGCAAAATCCTAATGAAATGCTTAGGGCAATTCTTTAAGATGAAAGGAATTCTAATAGGGTTATGACTATTGTTATCGATTATTCATAATACCACATTTTAAAAATACTCTCACATTGTAGTAGAAGTTCGAGCCAGATTAAGATACAAGTTTTTCACATTGATCCTTCAGACTTTATATTAAAAAAATTGCAGATGTGAAATTAGTGTCATGAACCAAAAAGAGAACAGAAATTAAAAGTCTGAAACAACTTACTATACGTTTAACATGTAATTTATGTCAAGCCTTTGGAGCAGCTCAGTTTGATAACTCTCAGAGATAAGATCTGCTTTAGACAGCATTCACAACAGATTGATGGTCCCATAATTTTCAAATTTCTGCAGCAAGAATAAACTGGAGCTCTATTCTCATCTTTTCCTAAAGAGTTAAGAGATGATTATACGATAGGATGCAGTCAATAGGCTGGATCTACTTTCATGTCTGAGACCTACCACTGCTAGATGTGTATGGCTATAGGCAGATTATGTAAGCTCTTTAAGCCTCAGTTTCCTCAACTATGGGGTGTGAGGAACCACAGTGTCCGCCTCACAGAACTGCTGTGAGAATTTAATAAAGCAATGCCTATAAAACTCTTTTTTTTTTTTTTTTTTTTTTTTTGAGACGGAGTCTCGCTCTGTCGCCCAGGCTGGAGTGCAGTGGCCCGACCTCAGCTCACTGCAAGCTCCGCCCCCCGGGTTTACGCCATTCTCCTGGCTCAGCCTCCCAAGTAGCTGGGACTACAGGCGCCCGCCACCTCACCCGGCTAGTTTTTTGTATTTTTTAGTAGAGACGGGGTTTCACCGTATTGGCCAGGATGGTCTTGATCTTCTGACCTCGTGATCCGCCCGTCTCGGCCTCCCAAAGTCCTGGGATTACAGGCTTGAGCCACCGCGTCCGGCCGCCTATAAAACTCTTAACATAGTCGCTGGCATATTCTAGGTACTCAACAAGTATTAGTCATTAGTATTTGCTATGATTCAAGAATAACTGCTCATACCCTTAACTGGTTTGAAACTTGGGGAGATTTGAGGAGTAAAAGACACAGAGGTCAAAAACATGTATTTAATATGATAATAATAATAATAATAATAATAATAACAACAACTTGGATTAGAGAACTCAGCTTGGATAAATGGTCTCATTTGGGCTTCTGAGTTCTTTTCTTCCAAGGCTAGAGCTTGGGATGACATTCCCCACCCTCACCACCAAGGGAGAGGTGGGTCTGCAGAGAATACACACTTACCCAGGATTACTGCCTCCAATCCACTGAGTTCTACGGGCTGAACACAGAGAGAGGAGTTTCCGACCTACCTTTAGAAAGTAGGCCTGACCTAAATATTCCTAACTCAGGGACAGAGGATCAGAACAGAAAACATTCACCCTGTGACTTGTCCCTCTGGAACTGGCTAAGCTGGGCATATTTCATGGTTCCTTTCTCCTCTTAACAGTCTAAAGTGTCGTTTCCCCTTTGGGGAGAAGTGAGTGAGAAGGCAGAGAGAAAGGGCAGAAAATACTTTTCCTAATACTGCCAAAATGAAGTCCATTTTGTGAGAGAAATAAAATGATAGAAGGAGAAAAGATTTCCTTCCACCACTTACAAATTTTGGGGCTGTTAACCCTTTGAAATTAACAGTCAAGTTATTGTTACCTAGGAGCAGAATCCTGCTTCCTAATTCACGAGGCAGGAACTGTGATATGTCACTGTTCCATTAGCCTCCTGGGATCATGAGCATGTAGTCTCTAGCTCTTGTTTCCTAGAAGCCATATTATATCTTAAGCCAAAAATCACTGCTCTTTCTTATTTCCATACCGTATTAGGCCCAGCAGGGGTATCCAGTAGAACTCACGAGAAGTTAAGCAATGAACCCAATACAGTGGACCTTTTTCCCTTGCCAAATATCTGGGGAAAAATTAAACAGCAAATATTAAATCTCTCTGCCCTTCTTTGTAAATTAAAGTCTGGGATATCAGAGTTCATAATTCTTAAGCAAAATTCGAAAAACGTTTTCATTTCTTTCCTTCCTAATTTTGTATTCTGCTTAGCTTTAGCCAATGGGATCTCAATTGATTGTCTGGGTAGAGTTTGTTTTTGTTTTCCCCTTTAGTGAACAAAAACCTGGACTCACCGGCATTTTCAAAGTTGTATTAATATATCCTGAAGTCCCTAGAGTCTACTTTTTTCTGAAGAATCTAAAGAATTATTAGGACACATGCAATTATCAGAGTACAACTTCACACTCATAAATTTAAAAAATACAAGAGAGTCTCTAGCACTAAGATACATTTTTCTCAAGCAAAATGATATTCCTTGACCCTAGGACTCAGTATAAAGAAGGTCCATGTTACTCCTACCAGAGACTAAAGCAGAGATTTAGGGCATGTCTGAGGAAAGGAAGGTAGATAGAGAAAATCTTCAGCCATAGCAGGGTTCTGGTAAGTCTGCTCTTACCAGAGCCTATTGTCATCAGCAGCTTAATAATTATGGGAAATGGCAAGCTCGAGGTTGGGTGGAGCCTGTCTGCAGGTATTGTCTTTGCCTCAGTGAGTGGCATTCAAAACATTCCTGTCTTTTTGTAAAGTCTAGGGATTTGCAGTGGTGACCTCTTCAGTGCCTAGGTCTCATTTTAGGTACTCAATTTTCCCATCTGAGTATTTAAGACTTCTTTGGTCTTTTTCTTTTTTCGGGCCCTGTTGCCAAGCCTAGGAAGCCCATCGCTTTAGAGGGTTACCCTTCTGAAGCCTGTGTAATTTGAGGCCCAGAAGGGATCAGACCTTACTCTTCCTCAGAACTTAGCCTCCCCTCATGTTTGAACTTTCAATCCTTGAGTAACTTGTCTGACTCAAGGCAACAAAAATATTTCTTCTGCCACAACTTTTCTGTGTAGGAAGGCTCAGCTGAGTTGCTGCTTCAGCATTTTAGTCTTTTTCTTCAAATGCTCCCAGATATTTGTTTTTCTAATACTGCCTTCCATATTCTACATTATGTGGGCTCCCTCAATGAGAGATCTGAAATCAAAGAATTCTGAGTCTGCCAAGAGTATTCTTTGTTAAACCTAAATCTTATCTATTTTCATGTTCTTAATTTGGATAATCTTCATTAAAGGGCCTTTTTCCATTACACCACACCCACATTTAGACTTATCTGATGTTGTCCTGTCTAAATTCCCTTTTCTTTGTCTCATCTTTCCTTCAAACACCACATGCCAACATTTCTTGAGTATGTTCACTCAGGGCCACAGTAATATTGGCGATTCCAGTGGGCGTGGTGCCTCATGCCTGTAATCCCAGCACTTTGGGAGGCTGAGGCGGACAGATCATTTGAGGTCAGGAGTTCGAGACCAGCCTGACCAACACAATGAAACCCCATCTCTACTAAAAATACAAAACTTAGCCGGGCGTGGTGGCAGGTACCTGTAATCCCAGGTACTCGGGAGGCTGAGAACAAGAATCGCTTGAACCTGGGAGGCCTTGGTGGTTGCAGTGAGCCGAGATTGCGCCACTGCACTCCAGCCTGGGTGACAGAGCGAGACTCTTTCTCAAAAAAAATAAAAGTTACTAAATAAATAAATAAACATTGGCAATTCCATCTACAACAGCTGAGACACTGAAACTCACCAAATAATGCTTCAGATATCTTACCCTGATCTTCCCAGTTTTCGATTCTTAAATCTGTTCGTATTTTATATAACCACTTTGAATAGATGTTGCAGTCTTTAAGGGAAGGGCCCCCAGTTGAGCTCACAAAAGACTATCAGTCCATTCACAGTGTTCTCCTCAATCCCTTCCTGGATCCTAGTGCCTTCTTTGTGAGGAAAGTCACACTGCTCTGTCCTCTGGGCTCTCCTGTCTCTATCTTCTCTGGGCATGCATTCTGATTCAACAATGGCTGAAATACCTTTCATTTTAATATCCTTATTTTTAGAAGCACTTAGATCCATTTCCCCTTTGTGTAAATCTAGTTTGGTCTTTAAGACCTCATATTTTCTTTTAAGTAGATTTCTCTTTTCCTCAATTCCTTAATACTTCTCCAGTTAGCCCTTTGCAGGTAACAGAGCTAAAAACACTTCCTGAATCATGCCTTTTTATCTAAAACATACTGAAATTTCTCCTCAAGTTATTGTACTTCTCCACTAAATTTATTCATTAGAATAAGACTTCCAGGTACACTCTTTCCTTAGTAAATTTTTGGCATTTGGTGTTGTGATTATCTCATTCAATTTTCCTTCCACCTCGTCCAAGTAGAATCTACATTTCCAAAGTAATAGGTGCCCATTCTACTTTCACTAGTCATTTAATAAAACCCATTCCTGTATACTGAACCACAGCTTGGATCCTGAAAACCAAAAGCCATGTACATATAGTATCTATGATTAATGAATCTACAGAATCTTCAGAGTCTCTGGACAAGCCACATAGAGCCAAGAAAATAGACTACCTCTGTTCTCTCTTAGGAGATTGATGTAGTTCCAAACAAAATAACAAGAAACAGCATCTGGTACAGCTGATCTTTTGCTACCTATGTTATTCTTACATCCAAAACTTAAAATTGACACCTAAAACCTCACATACTAATGCTTCATAGCAGAAGAATTTATAGCCTCTACATTCTAAAGTCTGGATCTGCAGCTCTGCCTAAAAAATACACTACATACACCAATACCTCAGTAACTTATGCATTAAGAGATGAAAAGACTGCTTTCCTGATAATGTAATTACTGTTGTGGTCAAGCTGTGCTAGTGTTTGGTGAAGTGAACATTACCCACAAAGACTTCAGCCACCTACTCCAGTGGCTTAGTCCAGAACTGTAGCTATCGCAAACAACCAGTCTCAAAAGCCTACAAGGATAGATGTAAAAAGGCTAAGGTCTACCCTCTGCCTAGGGGGCCCCAGAACACTTGATATTTCCATGTGCTGTTTTTTTCTCCAGATGTCCATGTAATGACTATCTCTTTACATTTCCCAGTCAAACTTCCGATTAGTAATGCTCCCACCTTCCTCTCCAGAATTACTTACATGGATTGAGAGATCCTGCAGAAGAGTTTGACCCTTCAGATCACAGTGTATCATTGTATGACAGGCAGAGTAAAAACTAAGAAACAAAAGGGCTTGGCTGCACATATCCAGTTGCCTATTCCAAATACAACTTTCAAGTAAGTCACCCCTCCTTCCTTTGGGAGGAGTTGGGTAGGGCCTGAAGAAAGAGGGAAAATACTGATCTTCAAATACTTTCCAAAGGATGGGGAGTCCTATTTTATGATAAAGCAGCAAGGCTCAAAAAGGGGGGAAAGTTGCCTTTTCTACATTTCTGATGATGATGATGTTTCAGCAATGCTTGACACGTTCTCTAAAATATGTTGAAAATCACATTTGTAGAAATTTGGAAAGTTCTTGGGGAGAAGATTTTGTAATAGGGAATGGAGCTATTGTAATGGGAAAACCTCACGTATAGACTGTTTCTTTAAGACTACAAAAATTGACTGGGTGCGGTGGCTCACGCCTGTAATTCCAGTACTTTGGGAGGCAGAGGTGGGTGGATCACCTGAGGTCAGGAGTTCAAGACCAGCCTGGCCAACATAGTGAAACCCTGTCTCTACTAAAAACACAAAAACTAGCTGGGTGTGGTGGCGGGCACCTGTAATTCCAGCTACTCAGAAGGCTGAGGCAGGAGAATTGCTTAAACCCAGGAGGCAGAGGTTGCAGAGAGCCAAGATTGCACCACCGTACTCCAGCCTGTGCAACAAGAGCGAAACTTCATCTCAAAAAAAAAGAAAAAAAAGACTACAAAAAATTATTGGAAGATATAAAAATACAATTAGCAATTCCTGATGATCTCAGATAATATCAGCCACCCATTAACATGGGCTTCTCCACCAGTCTCTATCTGGTCACCGACTCCTAAACAAGGGAAGTGGAGATCTGGGAAAAAGATAATGCAAGGAGTCTCTCTTTTATTTTGGGCCCCAGAAATGACTCACTCATAATGAACATATCATGCAATTATAGAGAGAACTTAATCCTCCTTATAACTGAAGGGCAAACAGAAAACTAAAGCGGAATAGCTCTAATGCTGAGACCCTGTGGAGTTACCCCGTGGGGTTTCCGGAAGTTGGTTGTGAGATTGAGAACTGATTTTAAATATGTCTGTTTCAACTAGAACAGTTGGTTCTCAATTGGGGTCGTGGTGGATTTTTCCCTCCAGGGAATGTGCAGTGTCAGGATAGTTTGGTTGTCACACAGGAGGTGGTGCTTACTGGCATCTAGTGGACAGAGGCCAGGGATGCTGCTAAACATCCTCCAGCTCACAGCACCCTGAAATAAAGATTTATCTGGCCTCAGCAGTGCCAAAGTTGTGGAACACTGAACTAGAATTCAAAGGGAAGAATAGGATAGTGAGTAGGATGGGAAATATCAAGATTGTCAGATTTGGTCCAATTTAACAAACACTTACTGAACATCAACTTTGTACCAGGGCCTGTACTCAGCACCAGAGTCTAAAAAGGTGGTCAAGGCATGATCTCTTTAAAATCATATAACCTGGCCAGGCCAGATGTGGTGGCTCGTGCCTATAATCCCAGCACTCTGGGAGGCCAAGGTGGACAGATCACCTGAGGTCAGGAGTTAGAGACCAGCCTGGCCAACATGATGAAAACTCATCTCTACTAAAAATACAAAAATTAGCTGGGCATGGTGACATGCCCTGTAATTCCAGCTACTCAGGAGGCTGAGGCAGGAAAATCGCTTGAACCCAGGAGGTGGAGGTTGCAATGAGCTGAGGTCAAGATCATGCCACGGCACTCCAGCCTGGGCAACAGAGTAAGACTTGGTCTCAAATAAATAAATAAATAAATAAATAAATAAATAAATAATGAAAAATAAAAAAATCTTATAACCTGATCAGAGAAAGAGGCACAAAGACCCGGTAATAATTCTTTTTTATTTTGTATTTATGTATTTATTTTTTTGAGATGGAGTCTTGCTCTGTTGCCCCTGCCGGAGTGCAGTGGCACGATCTCTGCTCACTGCAAGCTCCGCCTCCCGGGTTCATGCCATTCTCCTGCCTCAGCCTCCCAAGTAGCTGGGACTTCAGGTGCCTGCCACTATGCCTGGCTAATTTTTTGTATTTTTAGTAGAGATGAGGTTTCACCGTGTTAGCCAGGATGGTCTCGATCTCGATCTCCTGACCTTGTGATCCGTCCACCTTGGCCTCCCAAAGTGCTGGGATTACAGGCCTGAGCTGCCGTGCCCGGCCCAAAACCCAATAATAATATTTATGGGTTTTTTTTTTTCCGCCTTTTTTTTGTTTTGTTTTGTTTTGGTTTTGGTTTTTGAGATGGAGTCTTGCTTTGTTGCCCAGGCTGGAGTGCAGTGGTGCGATCTTGGCTTATTACAACCTCCGCCTCCTGGGTTCAAGTGATTTTTCTGCCTCAGCCTCCCAAGTGTCTGGGATTACAGGCATCTGCCACCACATCTGGCTAATTTTTGTATTTTTAGTAGAGACAGGGTTTCACCATGTTGGTCAGGCTGGTCTCGAACTCCTAACCTCAAGCAATCCACCCGCCTCAGCCCCCCAAAGTGCTGGGATTACAGGCATGAGCCACTGTGCCTGGCCCCTGTAATAATATTTGGTAAGAACTGTTTTAGAGATATGTACTGTCTATGAGTTCTGAAATCCTCCCTATATTTAGCATCTCTTGAAAAACAGAGGACTTTGGATCCTACATATACTTTTCCTAGAAATGCAGATAGCTGCAAGCTTTAAAAACAGATTGTGATGAAAATCACTTTCCAGGGGAGAAGCCTGGTGCATGTACATGCTGAGATCTTAATTTTTCTATTAGGAAGGGTGTTATCCTCTTTCTGAGTATAGAGCTTTGTGCTATCTCATAAAACCGTGAAAGAGTTGTTCTCCTGCAAGTTTAGGAACCCAAATGACCAATAAACAAATGAAAAAGTGTTTGAACTTTATCAGGTAAGTGAGCATTAAAATCACAATGAACGAACACTACACACCCACCAAAATGGTTAAAAGGTTTTTGTTGTTGTTGTTTTTTGAGATAGAGTCTCCATCTGTTGCCCAGGCTGGAGTGCAGTGGTGAGATCTTGGCTCACTGCAACTTCTGCCTCTACGGATCAAGCGATTCTCCTGCCTTAGCCTCCTGAGTAGCTGGGATTACAGGCACGTGCTACCACATCAAACTAATTTTTGTATTTTTAGTAGAGATGGGGTTTCACCATGTTGGTCAGGCTGGTCTCGAACTCCTGACCTCATGATCCGCCTGCCTCGGCCTCCCCGAGTGCTGGGATTACAGGCGTGAGCCACCACATCTGGCTAAAAGTTTTAAAAATACTAAGTGTTGGCCGGGCGCGGTGGCTCAAGCCTGTAATCCCAGCACTTTGGGAGGCCGAGACGGGCGGATCACGAGGTCAGGAGATCGAGACCATCCTGGCTAACACAGTGAAACCCCGTCTCTACTAAAAATACAAAAAAAACTAGCCGGGCGAGGTGGCGGGCGCCTGTAGTCCCGGCTACTCGGGAGGCTGAGGCGGGAGAATGGCGCAAACCCGGGAGGTGGAGCTTGCAGTGAGCTGAGATCCGGCCACTGCACTCCAGTCCGGGCGACAGAGCGAGACTCCGCCTCAAAAAAAAAAAAAAAAAAAAAAAAAAAAAATACTAAGTGTTGACAAGGATGTAGAGCAATCAAAACTCCTAAACACTGGTTGTAGGAGCGTAAATGGGTACAGCTTCTTTGGAAAATTGCTTGGCATATCCTATGACCTATATTTGGTCATATCCTATGACCTATATTTCACTCATAGGTATATCTAATAAAGCTACATATACACATATCCTATGACCCATATTTCACTCATAGGTATACACCTGACACATATGCTATATGTTCACTAAAGGACATGTATTAGAGTATTCAGAACAGTATTATTTGTAATAGACCCAAGTTGGAAACTACCCAAATGGTCATCAACAGTAGAATGGATAAAATTGTGGTATATCCCACCGCCCTTAAAAAGGAAAAAGGTTTAGGAACCATATATATGTTTACAAAAAAGCCAGAAAGCCAGAAGTTACTGCAACATTATTATGGTTGGTTTATACAGCCAATTGGCATAAAGAAACTGATACAATGGGGGAAATAGTAGTGAATACCAGACTCACTGTTCTCGCTTTCAGGTAATAAGTCACTAGACCCATGTCAACAAGTTGTTTAGAGTCCTATGCAAATGCAATAAAATATTAAGCTCTTTCCCATATTTGCTTATTCAGCTGGACAGACTTGAGGAAAAACAGAAAGAAACCTACCGGCGCATGCTAGAGCAGCTGTTGCTGGCCGAAAAGTGTCACAGGCGCACCGTGTACGAGTTAGAGAACGAGAAGCATAAACACACTGACTACATGAACAAGAGCGATGACTTCACCAACCTGCTGGAGCAGGAGCGGGAGAGGTAATGCGTACACACACCACCGGTCACATCTGCATGCCCGTAGCCCTTTCATGTGTGCCCCTCCCTTCAGGGATCAGTCTTTCAGCCAGGGGTACTGTGGACAGGTGCCCAGCGTCGAATGCCAATTTCTGAATGGGTGGTAACCACAGAGAATGATACTGAATTTTACCTGAGATTGTTACATGAATGTTTTGGGGGTTGCATATAGGTAGGGCATCACATTCCCACAAGGATGTTAAAAGCCATGAAACCGTAAAGCTGGAAAGAAACTCAAGGACTTTATATTTAAACTTGATCAATGAAGCACCTACATTTGAAAAGTCTTTCTACAAATTGCTTTCTATTTGAACTAATCTAGTTTTTCTCTTTGGGGTGGGAATCAGCTTTTCAGAAAGGCAAATTATTATACTTAACAATTATAAATGAATCCTATTCATTTTTAATACCAGTGTAGAAAATGTTACTATTTGGCTGTGTATAAATCACTTAATGACTAGAACTACCTGCTGAACTTTCTAAGGACTGCATAAATTTTAAAACTTGGGGTAAAAAAAGAAACCAAACCAACTAAAAACGGACACATTTAGCCTTGATGTTTATTCTTGTAGGTATTTATTTAGTCTTCTAAGACCAGGGATTGCCACAATTGAAGCAGAGACCCCAAATTTTAAAATGTTGTAATTCACTCTTCTATACCATCTGTTTTCTTTTCTCAGTATCTTTTAAATTATTATCTCCCTTCTCTTCCCTAGGCTGAATGCTTGTGTCTTTGAATTCCACAGACTTTGAAACCAATGATATTGAATCCTCATGCTTTGAGTTACCAAGCATGTCTGCTTTTGTGTTTAGAGCTTGCAAATTGAGAACCACTAGGGAACAGCTTTACCTAGCCCAACTTTATTATCTATTTAGTTACAAAAAAGAGACCTAGTTTTCCCAGATTAGTGTATATATGAGAAGAAGCTATCACAATTAGACAGTAAATAAAAGCATAAAATAGAACAGGTTTGGGTTAAACATTTTTTTTAAATTATTGGTAATGTTTATTTATTATTGGATTTGGTACATCCCTTGCAGAAGGAGAAATGGAAAAGTGAACAATGGCCAAATTGTTGTGTACTGTATCCCAGACTTATGTTTGTCTTAAGTTCCTGTTAAGCTCAGGTTAACTAGCTTCATGTTTGAACACATAGACTAACTGATTTGACATCTTGGAGTAACCAGTGAAAATAAATCCCACCTCCTCAATCTCTGAGAACTTTCCAACCTCAAGTTATAGATATTGCAAACATGGTTCTAAGGAGAGTATAAATTACATATATAGTCATGTGTTAATGAAGGGGATGCATTCTGAGAAATCCATCATTAGGTGATTTCATCATTGTGTGAACATCATAGAGTACGCTTACACAAACTTAGATGTATAGCCAACTGCACATCTAGGCTATATGGCACAGCCTGTTACTCTTAGGCTACAAACCTGTACAGCATGTTACTCTACTGCATTCTGCAGACAACTATAACACAATCGTAAGTATTTGTGTATCTAAACATATCAAAGGTAAGGTAAAAATATGGTATTATAATCTTATGGGATACAATGGGGGAAATGGCCGTGAATACCAGACGCACTGTTCTCCCTTTAAGGTAGTAAGTCACTAGACCCATGTCAACAAATTATTTAGAGTCCTATGCAATTGAAATAAAATATTAAGTGTATAATTAATATTAATGGTAATGAATATAAAAGTACTCTGTGGTGGCTGCACGTGGTGGTTTGCACCTGTAATCCCAGCACTTTGGGAGGCCGAGGCGGACAGATCACCTGGGGTCAGGAGTTCGAGAGCAGCCTGGCCAACATGGTGAAACCTGCCTCTACTAAAAATACAAAAATTAGCTGGATGTGGTGGTGCACACCTGTAATCCCAGCTACTCAGCCTGACGCAGGAGAATTGCTTGAACCCGGGAGGCAGAGGTTGCAGTGAGCCGAGATCGTGTCATTGCACTCCAGCCTGGGCAACAAGAGCGAAACTCTGTCCCCCCCCCCCCCCAAAAAAAACAGTCTCTGTGAACTGTCATGCTCTCTTGTGCTGCCTCAGGCACACCACCATCATATATGCAGTCCCTTGTTGACAGAAGTGTTGTTATGTGGCTCAAGTCTCTATCTACAACAGTCATCTGGTTAGGTGTTCTGTGTTGGAATGTGGTCAGATAAAAAAGTAGCAACTTGATATAGACTTTTTAAAATGTTGAAAATCAAATAATTCTAAGAGCACCTGTGTGAATTATTTTTCATTACCTTGTAAATTACTTGATTTAGAACCAGATATCTGTCTTTTCTTCAGCTTCCCACCTAAGCTAAATGCCTGAGGTAGCATAAGGTCACTTACTGAGTCATTGGTTTAATAAAAGTGTGTAGATGGAGTGACCGTACTTGTTTCTTGTTTTCCTAATTTTTGTGTTCTGTGAGAGTAATTGAAATAATACATGATAGAGAGCATGATCGTTCACAGAGTAATTTTATATTCAGTATCCACTAAGCCTACGCAGGATGTGTTTATTTACTACCTTCATGTTGGTTAACTCTAAATTAACAATTTTAATCCCCTCCCTCTTGTAGAAGTTGTTTAATTTTATTAAAACAATTACAACAGCCTCTCCTGAGCAAAGTGCTATGTAGAAAGTTTTAAAAGTTAAAAAAAAAACTTTAAAAAAATTACCCTGACATGCTTTTGATACTTTTATCAACACCACTGGGATATGTCACCAAACTTTCACGTTTTAGATAAGAATTCACTAAGAGACCTTTGACTCTCACTTAATTTTCACACCACTTTATGTTTTAAAATACTTTTTCAAGGAATCAGTTATACTTGAGTGCTTAAATCTTTCTTTTTTTTTTTTCTGTCAACGTTTTATCTTAACTCAACACTCTGACCACCAGTGCACATGCCGTGGGCACTCTCTGACAGACACTTTATTCTAAATTAAACATCCCTAGTAGGACCTGATTGATAACTTAAGTTGGCATCTCTGAATTTCTCTGCGATCTGAGGCGTCCACCGTGACTTGCTTGCCAAGTTCCCGGGGCAGCGAAGTCTTTGGGATTTTTCAAAGGTCAAGCCTGGGATTCCTGCTACCCTTTGGAAACGGCTCCGCTAAATCTGCTTTGGGTTAAATCCTCTTTTTGAAGTAAGCGGTCATAATTAGATCTACTTATGAGAGCTGGCAGGAGGCTGACCCCGAGACTTTCTTTCCCGCGGGCCAAGTTGCCGGGGAGCCCCTCTCCAGAGCGTACCACGGACCACGGACCTCGGCCGGGTCGCCGCATCCCTGGGGCTCTGCCAGAGAGCCTCTCCAGGAGGCTCCCGCCGAGGCGCAACGCGGCCACAGCACCTGCAGGGGAAGCTGGACTGCAGCTAATAAAGAAACGGCATTTCTGAGAACAAGTGGGAGTCCTCGTGTCCTGTAGACTGTTCCAAGTCCTTTATTTGCTTTTTATTTTGCACTCCCTTCCCCTTTTCCCGAAAAGTCGCTGTGAGCAAAAAGCAGAGCCAAGAGCTTTGCTTCGGAAACACTGTGAACATGAGTAAGGGAAGAAAGTGAAGTCTGAGATAAGCCTGAGTGGTTTTCTCCTTATAATCACTCACTCAGCTTCTCCCGCCGGTGGTGAGATTCTGCAGGCTGCCTCCATTCCAGGCGGCTTATTGATTTGGTGGTGGAGGGGTGAGGCTGGGGCGGGGCAGAGCAGGGACTCTCTGGGCACCAGAACCTTTTCAGCTCCATTCTCCTCATTTGTCCTGCTCTGTAAGGGTTTCTCACCTCTTCCAGAAAAATGGCTAAAGATAACAAAAAGGAACCCAGGTTCACAGGATCAGTAGTAGCTGTTGATAAGCCATCCAGATTCAGATGTTTGATGAAGCCAGGAGTCTGAGGCCCTGAATATTGCAAAAGATTTTGAGATCAGCCCTTTCAAATCCCTCATTGAGGCACTGAGGCCTAGAACAATTATGTAACTCAACCAAGATCACACAGTGCAGGCCACCACTCTAGCACTTGTGGGCAAGTGGATGCTTTGTGCAAAAAGTTTCATTTTTGTGTGTAGGTTCCCCACCCCCACCCTCTTATATCCAAACTATGACACAAAATTTTAAAAGGCAGAATGACTGTTATCGTGAAGATATAAGCACAGAGATATTAGGACCAGGGTGTCTCTAGAATGTCAAGGTAGAAGCTTTGGCACAGTGGTCTCTCAGAAGGAGCAGCCTGGGACTTGTTTTGAAGTTGAGTCTGAATAGCACACACAGTGTTTTACTTAGCTTATATTCTATTTGGGGTAGTTATCATGGAAGGTTAATGAGGTTTATGGGGGCACTTAAAGCCTTTCTCCAAATTAACTCCCTTGTTTTGCCACTGACCTAGACCCTATACGTGTGAAAACTATATAAATTATTTTTCACTTTTCAGGAATTGTTTAATTCATCTTGTATAAAAATTGCACAAATTAAGTACCTAAAATGGGCAATATATTGTTCTGGGCTTCCTTTATTCTAAGTCAACAAATTGTGATCATAATTTGTTCCATCATTTACTGCATATTTGTTTTTACAAATAATTAGAGTCCCAAATTAAAAAGAGAAAACACCATTTTAAAATGTTTTGGCTTAATTAGCACTTTTAATAATAAAGACAAAATATTTTTTATTGTATTAATTCAGGCTGCGTAAAGAAAGGCCCCTTGTCTAAATGCTATATTTGGTTTGGTCCATATTTCAAGTCAACTTGACTTTTAAAGGCATAATTCTGAGCACATGAGATCACCTTCAGAGTCTGTACTTTATTCTCTGCCTGAACTGTAAGACTTGTGATTTTAATCTTAAGCTTCACTAGGGCTGCTCCAAGAATGTCAAAATAGAGAGAACACAGTTACATCAAAAAGTGGTCTGGGACTTAAAGAAATATTTGAGGGAAATGTGTGTGTGTGTGTGTGTGTGTGTGTGTGTGTGTGTGTGTGTAAATGATATGGAGGAGTGCTGTCTAGATCTATCACTGTAGATACAGATTTTAAAACTTTTGGATTTTATAGGCTCAGCTGGGACTACATAAATAATTACATCATCATATAATATTGCAGCAAGCCTTCCAAGTGTAAGTTAAGTTTTTTAAAGTACAAATCAGCATCTCAAGAGAAATCCATTAACCTGTGAAGGAGAGACTGTAAGAGCAGGGGCTTGAATGGAAGGGAAGCTTTCAAGCCCCATTTTGGTATTCTTCCTTTAAGTCAATGTGAACAGGGAGTTGGTCATGTATCTGGTGGATGATGGGACAGTCTGCACTCTTATACTTTCCTATGTGGGGGAATGACCAGTCAAAATCAACTGTTTTTGAAAACTTGCTCTAGTGGACTGGGATCTTTGGAAATATTCTTGATCCACTTTATAGAAAAAGATTCATGTCTGGTTCCCTGGAACATTATTCTTAAGTTTCTTAGGTTTAGTGCCCATATCTTTTTTTTTTTTTTTTTTTTTTTTGAGACGGAGTCTGGCTCTGTCTCCCAGGCTGGAGTGCAGTGGCCGGATCTCAGCTCACTGCAAGCTCCGCCTCCCGGGTTTACACCATTCTCCTGCCTCAGCCTCTGGAGTAGCTGGGACTACAGGCGCCCGCCACCTCGCCGGGCTAGTTTTTTGTATTTTTAGTAGAGATGGGGTTTCACCGTCTTAGCCAGGATGGTCTCGATCTCCTGATCTCGTGATCCGCCCGTCTCGGCCTCCCAAAGTGCTGGGATTACAGGCTTGAGCCACCGTGCCCGGCCTGGTGCCCATATCTTAAAAGCATGTAACAAAATGGACTTTTCTCACTGGTAGCTCAGAGAATCTAAATAAAGCACTCTGTAGAAAAAGGTTGCTTATGCTTTGCAAATGCTCAAGTCTTAACAAGCAGAAAGTAATCCATATGTGTAACATAACAACAGAAAACAACTGAGCCTTCTTCTTTGTGATTAGCACTCTGCTAGAAGCTGTTCAAAAGCAAAGTTAACTTTTATTGACCCCCGGATAAGCTAGACACATGTACCAACTTGTTTAATCCTTACAAAACTATAAGATGTGTAATTATTAGCCCCTTTTAGCAGATGAGGAGGCAGAGAAGTTAAATTCCTTCCCCCAAGGACACTTGCCAATAATTAATTGGCAGAATCAGGGTTTGAATTGAGTTTTTTTCTATAAGAAAAAAATAACTTTTCCCACTCCTAACTTCTTACCTTCTGATAAAAGTGAAAGCCTTATTTCTTCAAAGCACAGAAGGAGAAAGGTGACTTGGAAAGTTGACCAGTGACTTGAATTGCATACCTATTCTGTTGCCTGTTTAGGATTCAAATTCACAGACCTTCACTTGGTCATAAGACATACCGCCTAATATCAGTATCCCACTGATGAAGGAAATTGTTGGGAATAGACAGTTTTCAAGAAAGAAGAGGAATTAAAATTCAGAGACCCAATGACCCAGCTGGAGTATGTTCTATAGTTTCTGAAATAATGCAGAATCAAACTCCACCTTCCATTTCATCTTACCCTTAAAATATGCAAATCCCACTTTCTACTGGAAAAATGTAATTAAAGTAAAGGAGGCTGAGGTGATGAGGTGTTACCCCAGGGTATAGCTAGAGTATCTGTTTTGGGTGATAAGGTGGGTGCCAGGTGGTATAAAGAAAGTGAAGCCGGGCGCGGTGGCTCAAGCCTGTAATCCCAGCACTTTGGGAGGCCGAGACGGGTGGATCACGAGGGCAGGAGATCGAGACCATCCTGGCTAACACCGTGAAACCCCGTCTCTACTAAAAAATACAAAAAACTAGCCGGGCGAGGTGGCGGGCGCCTATAGTCCCAGCTACTCGGGAGGCTGAGGCAGGAGAATGGCATAAACCTGGGAGGCAGAGCTTGCAGTGAGCTGAGATCCGGCCACTGCACTCCAGCCTGGGTGATAGAGCGAGACTCCGTCTCAAAAAAAAAAAAAAAAAAAAAAAAAAAAAAAAAAAAAAAAAAAAAAGAAAGTGAAGATACATCTTACTTGAAGGGACCGAGAAAGTAACTTAAAAAGGTAGCTTCCCAGGGTTGGAAAGTTTGGGGTTAGAAGAGTCACTTCTTTTAAAAGACCCAGGATAGTAACATACCTACTATCAGTGCTGTGGAACTAGTAGCATGTTGCTGATCTACCAGGCACCCCCCTGGATTAAATATGAAGGAGCCCATTAAAAATGCTTTTGAGGTTCATTTCACCAGATTCCACCTATACAAAGATGCTGGGTCTTGGATGGATGTGAGCTTTTTCCCAAGCTTCATAGCACTCTCATTCTCAAAGTTAATGAGCTAACGGCCTCTGATTAAAGACTGTTTAAAGTCTTAGTATTATAATGTTAACAAGGATGCCTACGAAAATGAGTTATCTGACTCACAGAAATTTCTAATTAATCAAGGTTATGCCATGAATTAATTTACTTTTACTGCTATAGAAGATATCTCTCAAATACATTTTACTTTCTTTTAAAAAAATTAAAATATACCACAAAATTCAATTAAGTCATATTTGATGATTCAGGATCTTATAGTGCTACTACCTGGATGACTCTGTACCTTATAAACTCAGAGCCTATTAGATTATATTTAAATCTAAATGTCAGTTCTGATCATGTTTTACTACAGATAAAAATGGTGAGGATGTTTTCTAGATTTTAGGGCTTAACTTGGTTTAACCGAGAATTTTAGTTAATTAGATTCAATATATTTAGGCTTTTATAACCACCACCACCACCACGACCATAGCAATAGAACTTGGACCAGAAAGAACCCTAATGACATTGTGGAGTGGCATTGCTGTCTGGTGTAAATATCCAGGGTTCTTCATCTTGCACCAAGAGGTTTAAGGACACGGACACATGTGAGTGGGTTAAGGAAAGTGGAAAGTTTAATAGGCAGAAGAAAGGAGAGAGGAGAGCAGCTATCTCTCTCTTGTGAGAGAGAGGTGCCCAAAAACGAAAAGACGGCTGACCACAGCAGATTTTATAGGCAGGCTTCAGGAGGCAGTGTCTGATTTACATAGGGCTCACAGATTGGTTTGACCAGGTGTGAAGTTTACATAGTGCACGGAAAAGGCTGGTCGCCCCACCCTAATCTTATTATGCAAATGTTTTTCCACTTGGCCAGCACCAGCTTGTCTGTTCCTTACTTGAACAGGCCTAGTCACAGGTAGTATATTCCTATGCGCACAACTGGGGACATTCGCCTGTGCGAGCGTCCAGCTTGCTTGTTTATGTCTGCAGCTCGATTTTATGGGCTGCTCTTTGTTAGAAAAAAAAGAGCTGGGGGCTGTTTTTCATTAAAAGGAAAACCTTACCAAGGACTTCCGTACTCTCACTATCTGCCTAAGTAATTTCTTTGTAACTCCTATGTCAGTTGTACAAAAGGATAAGATAATAATCAAAGAAAACTGACTACAGGAAAAAAAGTGTTGAAAGGGAGGGCTTGAGTGAAAATGAGCAAGAAATGCACTTTACTGTAAATGATTTCAACAAGCTGTGTAAGAATGCCTTAGTCCTGGTGTTTGATATCCCTTATTTTAGAAAAGTCCTAAGAAAAGCAACAGTGGAGGACAGTATTTGGCATTTAAATATGAGAAATAGTGGGAACCCAGTAAGGGTAGATGTTCATGTTGGCAGACTTTCTCTAGATCTGAATCAGTCATTGAGAGAGTTTATCTTTTTAAAAACATTTTTAAATTTTTTTATGTTTTAGAGTTGGCATCTTGCTCTTTTGCTCAGGCTGCATTGCAGTGGTGTGATCAAAGCTCACTGCAACCTCCAGAGAGTTGATCTCTTTCAAAAAGTTTTCAGGATATCACCAGATAGTCCCTGAAACTCTTAAGTTCCTGATTTGCTGAAAAGGCCTCTACTGAGAGAAATGGAGGCAGCTCCTTTCACATTGCTGTCATTCTTTTTGTCATGTGGCCCTGTAAATGCTGGTCACAACCAGTTAGAGAAGTTGACAACTGTCCTGGACAAAGGTCACAGAGGTCTCCAATGCAAGTGCCTCCAGAGCCAACTGACCCAACTCTTCAGCATACATGGCATGAGTGGTTGAAACTGCTAGACTGAAGAGGCCATTCTCTGACTACCAGGGAAGGGTAAAGTTTAGCTCAGAATAATTGACCCCATTTTAGTTTGTAGACCCAGTGTTGTCAATTCTTAAGTTTCAGAAAATGATAGAACTCTGATTTTAGTAAGATATACCAGTTTTTCAATGTTGACTCAAATTGATAAAATAATGTGTGGTGAACAAAGCCGTCTCCTGGCCACTTTGTCTTTAAAGTGGCTGGTTTACAACCTTTGATGGCCTAGGCATTAGAGAGACTAAGGTGGATGAGGTGGCAGGGCATGTGCTGTTTGATGGTGATCAGTTAATCCATTGAGACCCTCATGAGGCATACAAAACAGAAAGAAGAAAGGACAATAGTAGCCTAGAAAACCACCAAAAACCAAACAACAAACAAACAGAAAACCACTCCAGAACATAGAAATTCTCAGAGTGAAGAAAGCCACATCATATCTGGGGTTACAATGGATGCCTATTTCTGAAGGGATGACAAGCATTGGGCCATAAGCATTGCTGTTGGGTTATTGGAACTGCAGGTGTATGTTAAACAATGATGAACAATATTCCAGTTCTCTTTGGGCCTGTTTGACTGTGGAGACAGTTTTCTGTATTTATTCACTTTTTGGGATATTCTTTCTAAGAACTCGCATCATCTTAAGTAACCTGGGTGGCTCTGCTCTTACAACCTCAGAGACCAAGGGTTACAATAATAAAATTGTTATAGCTTTCACATTATCATTTACTTATACTCAATTATAAAAAATGTACTATAGCATGATAGTAATTGGATGTTTTAACCTAGTGTTTTCTATTTCCTTGTGACCTGTCCCCATCTGAGTAGTCACCCAAGAGCAACCACTGCCTCAAGAGAAATTTGTCGCAACTAAAGGGGAGAATAGAAATCAATATCTGGTGTATAGGATCAGAAGCAAGGATCTAGGTATAGCATTAGACAGAATATGTAATCAAGTGGATCCAATTTTTATCACCCCTCTTCTTTCCCATTTAGATAAGATGTTTCTCTGAGAGGATAGAAACAAGGAAGCAAGAGAAGTTTATGCTATAGGAAGGGGTAGTTCAAAATAAGAGGCTTTGTTTGGCGCTTTTTTGTGGGGAGTGGGTGGGGGACAAAGATGGACAGTAATATAAAACCCAAAGAGGGTTAGTGTGGAGAACTCTAGACTGAGGGGATTACCAGGTGGAGTCCAAGAGAATCTTAGTTTGCTTGGTCTGCCATAACAAAATACTATAGACTCTGTAGCTTAAGCAATGGAAATGTATTTTCTCACAGTTCCAGAGGCTGAAAGTACGGGATGCCAGAATTGTTGGGTTCTGGTGAGACCTATTCTGTTGGCTTGTAGATGGCTGCCTTCTCCCTCTGTGCTCACATGGGCTTTTTCCAGTTCACATGTATGTAGAGATAGCTCACTCTCTTCCAACTCTTATAAGGCCACCAATCCTATCAGATTAGAACTCCAACCTTATGACCTCATTTGACCTGAATCACCTCCTGAAAGTCCTGTCTCTAAAATAAGGTCACATTGGGGATTAAGGGTTCAGCATATGAATTTTGAGGGGCACAAATTAGTCTTTGGTCCCTCCATGAATTCAGGAGAAAATGAGTAAAAATGGTGTCCAATATGTTTAGTTGGAGAAATCTTGATACAGCCTCAGTTTCCTGCCACTCTAAAAGAATATCTAGATTTTTTCCCTATGCCTTTGAAAGGCCATGGAAGTGGCTGAGGCAGGGCTTGTCAAGAGCATGGAACTGCGACTGACGTGGATCAGCAACTTGGACAGATTGGCAACTGAGATCAGAGACCACAGTGTGCATCTCAGAGGATGCCTATGTGGAAGGATAATGAGCAGATGACCTCTCAGCCACCTTCCTGATGGTTCCAGAGGTTAGTCACACTCAGAAATGAGGACTTGAAGCCCTAGAATGAACTCAGGAGATCCTGACTTGACTGAAGTCTGAATTTACTAAAGGAAACTAGGCTTGGGTGAGCATACCTAGAATTAACTAAGATGAAGTTTCTGTCACCTGTGGAATGGGACCCCAAATAGAAATTATAAAAGATACAGAAAAATGAAGATTGTTGTATTTCTTGCACACATGAGTATGAGGCCTACAATTAGTACCACTTCATGGGTAAAATAATCTGTATGTGTGCTGAGGAGAAATAATGCAGTATTGAGGCATTTCAGATTAGATATGATGTGCTTCCAAATATCTTGTGACCTTCAGAGGATCATCTGAACTTAGTTTTACCTCTTCAACTGCAGTCAATTTCTTCTCTAGATTACTCTAGCTACACGGTGTGAGACCCTCATGAAATCTGTCACCTAGAGACAGTTATTTTCTTAGTCTCCTGCATTTCATTTAGAGACAGGTAACTCTGAATTCAGTTACTAAGTCTATCACTTATGGTCTATGACTTTGGATAGGTTGTTTAACCTTTCTGATTTTTGGTTTCCTCTTAAATAGAATGGGGATAACCAAGTACCTATCTCACAGCATTTTATGTTCATGAGATAATGAATATATAGCCCCATTCATAAGGCATAGCATGTAATACCTAAAGGGATAATTTATTTTACTCATCTGTGTATTAAACTCTTGGAGGAAAACAATACAAGTTTCACTAACTCATGATTTACGGTTTATCAAACTAAGACATTTTGAGAACAATGCAATACATAGCAAAAGTAAACTTTTCTGTTGTTTGAGGGTAGTTGTTTTTGTATTTAATTACATGTAGACTCAGGAAGACTGAAAACCTACTGCAGTTAGAGACTTCAATAAAGGGAAGTAGCAAAGTACAAAATTACATGGAATCAATAAGCAAAAAATCAATAGTTTTCATATTTCCAAATGACAAAATAATATAAACTATATTACATATAAACTATATTAAATATAAAACATCTAGGCATAAAGCTAAGAATGTGAAATACCTACATAAAGAAGAATCTTAAATGCTGCATAGAGACATGAAAAAGACTGAGACCAATGGAAAGGATCATATTCTAGGACTGGAGGACTCAATATCATAAAGATGTCAAAGACCTGGCACAGTGGCTCACTCCTGTAATTCCAGCACTTTGGGAGTCTGAGGCAGGCAGATCACTTGATCCCAGGAGTTCAAGACCAGCCTGGGCAACATAGTGAAACCTCATCTTAAAAAAAAAAAAAAAAAGTAGCCAGGTATTATGACACACACCTGTAGTGCCAGCTACTTGGGAGGCTGAAATGGGAGGATCACTTGAGCCTGGGAGGCAGAGGTTGCAGTGAACCAAGATTATACCACTGCACTCCAGCCTGGGTGACAGATTGAGACCATGTCTCAAAAAAACCAAAAAAACAAAACAAAACAAAACCCCTCAAGTCTCCCAATATTAATTCACAAATTTAATATAATCCTAATATCAAATTTTTAATGTAATTCTAAAAATACCTTTTTTTAAAGTATGGGAACTAAATTAAAGGATTCCAAAGTTCATATGAAAAATACATAAGCGGCTGGGTGGGCACGGTGGCTCATGCCTGTAATCCCAGTACTTTGGGAAGCCGGGGTGGGTGGATCACTTGAAGTCAGGAGTTCGAGATCAGCCTGGCCAACATGGCGAAATGCCATCTCTCCAAAAAAAAAAAAAAAAAAATTCCTGGGCATTGTGGTGTGTGCCTATAATCCCAGCTACTAGGAAGACTGAGGTAGGAGAATCACTTGAACCCAGGAGGCAGAGGTTGCAGTGAGCCAAGATGATGCATTCCAGCCTGGGCGACAAAGTGAGACTCCACCTCGAAACAAACAAACAAACCATAAAACAAAAACCCATAAGGAAAAATAGTCAAATTTTGAAACCAAAAACAAGTAGAAACAAAAGGTTTCCCAGCAGAAATAAAAACTCATCTTAAAGCTACAGTTCATAAAATAGCATGGTATTGGTACACGAACAGACAGACCAGTAGAACTTCTGGAGATAAGATTATATAGATATAAAAACGTAACATATTTTAAAGATGGCATTCCAAATCAGTTGGCACAAGTTGGGTCCCTTAGTAATGACCATTATTATAGTCATCTTTTTGTATGGCTCCTATACTTTATTTGTAAATGTGGGGAACAACTGATCGTATTTTAGTGAGAGTATTTTCCCCTGGCCTGATCTAATGTCTACCATTTCAGGAGAACCATCCATATAACAGTTGTGGTTTGTGTCAGAAGAAAATTTAGCATTTACATTTTAAGTTTCCAAAGAACAGATAAATTCTTTGTAATAAAAAATTATATTTGAGGAATAAAATAAAACTATGAAATATATAGCTGGAAAACTATGGCTTACTTTCCATTTTAAAAAGCAATATTATGATTTTTAGCCATATAAAATCTTATGAGAAGTAAAATATGTGGTAACTAGAAGCATCCTTTGGAAGAGGAAGTGCTGGAGTTATTTTGCTAAGGTCATAAGTTTATTGCTGTATTTCTATAAATTTGTATATTTAAAAAATCAAAAGAAGTGACAGGACACTTGTATATATATATATATATATATATATATATATATTTTTTTTTTTTTTTTTTTTTTTTTAAGACAGACTCTTGCTCTGTCACCCAAGCTGGAGTGCAGTGGTGTGATCTCAGCTCACTGCAACCTCTGCCTCCCAAGTTCAAGCAATTATCCTGCCTCAGTCTCCTGAGTAGCTGGAACTACAGGTGCCCACCACCATGCCTGGCTAAATTTCGTATTTTTAGTTGAGACTGGGTTTCACCCTGTTGGCCAGGCTGGTCTCGAACTCCTGACCTCAAGTGATCCATCTGCCTTCCACCTGCCTTGACCTTCCAAAGTGTTGGGATTACAGGTGTGAGCCACTGCACCTGGCCCCCTATACTTTATGTCTTGAAAGGATTAAACACAGCTTAAACTTACTTATTAGAATAATCTGTAGAATATTAATTTTCTTTTCCCAACAGCTGCATAAAACAAATTGCTTTAAATGAGAAAAAAAAGCGAATATGAAGAGCTGTGCCTAATAGTCTACCAAACTGAAGGATTTAAAAGCATGTATTTTTTTTTACAGAAGTTGTTGTGTGTTGTTTAGCATCTACCAAACTGAAGGATTTAAAAGCATGCATTTTTTTTTTAACAGAAGTTGTTGTGTATTATTTAGCAGAGTCCAGATACAAATTTACTTATTTTGAAAGTCTAGCACAGATTTACCCTATAATTTCTAGATGAAAGTAGATTGTGATTCAGTTTATGTATATAGATGAAAATTCATGCCTATTTTTCAGAGAGATAAATAAGCATTAATTAATCAGACAGTCCTCAGGAACCAGAGTAGATGACACATTTTAAGAAACACACAATGAAAATCATCAGGAAATACAAACAATCCAGTTAGAACGGGACTTTAACAGACAAATTTTCCATCAGTAGTTACAGCCTCAGAGTCTAGCCAAGTGACAAACATTTAGACAGGGAACAACTAGTGCTTTGTCATAACAGATTTGAAAAATGCTTTCCGGCCAGGCGCGGTGGCTCAAGCCTGTAATCCCAGCACTTTGGGAGGCCGAGATGGGCGGATCACGAGGTCAGGAGATCGAGACCATCCTGGCTAACACGGTGAAACCTCGTCTCTACTAAAAATACAAAAAACTAGCGGGGTGAGGTGGCGGGCGCCTGTAGTCCCAGCTACTCCGGAGGCTGAGGCAGGAGAATGGCATAAACCCGGGAGGCGGAGCTTGCAGTGAGCTGAGATCCGGCCACTGCACTCCAGCCCAGGCGACAGAGCAAGACTCAGTCTCAAAAAAAAAAAAAAAAGAAAAAAAAAAAAGAAAAATGCTTTCTGACCTACCAATACACTGAAACTATCACTAATCCAGGCAACTGTAATGATCAACTGTAGATCAATTCTAATTTTAACAGACGTTCTTTATGTCAGAAATGCAAAATCAAATTCTCCTATGGATTTTTTTTTTTCATGAATTGAAGCATCTGTGAGATGTATACATTTCAGAGAAAATAAATTAATCCAGGTTATAGAAGCAACTGTGTTAAAAGTGAACACTTCCAACAACTGAGGGGAGTTTTTGTTCCCCGCATTCCAGACTAGTTGGTTTGAGTTTTTAATTGATCTAATCGCTTATTTCAGCCTCATGGACAAAATTGGGTATGGAAAAGTGATAAGTGAGATTATTCTTCTATAATAAAAATCTCTGGGAATTCTGCTCTAAATTGGCAGAGATTTGTCATCACAATAAATAACAAGTAAATATTGTTTTTGCATAAACTTATACATCAAGAAAAAGTTAAGAAAGGAAAGTGCTGGAAAAATGTGTTGTCTTGTATCACTATAGTGAATAACTACATTGTTTTTGTATTTTTACTTTTTTTCTAGAGTGGAAGAAGGTAGTCAGATTAGCATTACAAATCTGGGACTCCAGAGAGGAGGTTGAAACTTGGGAAGGTAGTGTTTTCAATGTTTGGAGATTGCTCCTCTTCTGGCTCTTTGACTGTGTGTGCACGCTTTTTCAAGAATGCTTGTGTTTGGAAAGTGCTTCACGGTGGTGAAAAGTTTGAACAAAAAAGATTAATCAAAGTTTGGGTCTTTCATGCTCAGTGCATAACATATTCAGCTCTTGGATGTGAACTCTTAGCCAAGAAACTATTCAAATATTATTCAGGGGCTGAATGTGAGCTTTAACTGAAAAGAAGAGGTCAACTTTACTTAGTCTTAACTCATTCCTTTTAAGTTCAGAAATGCTGTGCCTTAAGGATTTTAAAAAATATTTTCTGCATAGCTCCTAATATCATAAAGAGGTCACTGAGAGTTCCTTTTATTTATTTTATTCTTAAATGCTTAAGGAAGCACATTCATTTGACCTGAAGTATGAAGGAAACAGGAAATGGTAGACTATGACTGCACCACATCCAGCATGCTCTTAGAGGGGAGGAATGCTCTAGTCTACCTAGTCTTTGTCATTTAGTACATTGTGACTACATAACACACAACAACTTCTGTAAAAATCCTGTATTCAAATCAGGAGAGTGTTCTTATCTACACTACCATTCCTCCATCCAATACTTTCTGCTTTACTCAGCTTTCCAGTGCTCTCAGATTTTTCTCACTTCTCCTGGAATCTGTAACATACTGTAAGTTTTGGATTATGTTACTCCCAAGGAAGAAGGCGTAATTGTGGGAAGAACTATTGTCCAGACTTGATACACCATTCCCAAGCTTCCAAGGTGGCATCCTGGAAGAATGCACCTCTGCCCCAACTGAGGAAGGCAAGTGCAGTGCTTCTAGTATATCCTATGATGTTATTCTTCCTGCCTGCTCACTCCAGCCCTGCAGTGCCTCCACTTCTTGAAGTTCTGGAGCACACCCTGCTCTGCTACAAAAAAAAAAAAAAAAGGTTCATGAGATGAAAGAAGATTGCATTGGCAAACTCAGTGATTGCCCAAACACATTGAGAAACTTCCAATTGACATATGCTAAACTAGATCTTTTTCATAATTCAGGAATCATATCCTCTTTATATCTCTTTTCCTTATCAATTTGAAAAAGAAGCAACTGAAGGAAGACTTGTTTTAAAGAGTCACTCGGTCAGGTCATAATGCTTAATGGCAACCAGTTACTTAAAGGATGATAGGAGCCTGGATACTCTATCTCTAGGATCCAGTGCTTTAAAAAGTTGTAATTGTTTTTAGAAGATTCCCACTCATAACTGGACTTAGGACTCGACCTAGGGACCAATAATCACAATAATACTTTCCACATGCACTATATTACATTGTAGTGTACATTTCAGTTAATAAGGAGTTGAAGAAAGGTTGTATATGATTCATAGAAAAACAATTAGGCACCAGTGTCTAAGACAATGTCTGGTCCTTGGTGGGCAACCAATTAAGTATTTGTTGAATGAGTGAATACAAGATACTTCCTGAAAACAGAAAGACACAGAAAGAACCCTGCCCTTCAGAAGCTAATAGTGGGACGTTTCTTGTTACTGTGACTCTAGGGACGGTTACAGCACCATTTAAACATCTCTGGGTTCCAAGAGGCTTCTAATAAACAATGTTATTTAGCCAAGGGAGTGTTAATTAATTTATAATAAATATAGCCATTTTGAGTGAATCTTTTAAATTAACTTTGAATGTAGTCATTTAGTGGTATTAAACAGGGAGGGGAAAAAAACCTGTCTGTGATTGACGTTTGTGGTATTTTTTAAAAAGGTTTTTTAAAGGTAATAAAACATTTCCCCTTGCTATTATCATTTGTCTCTAAATATTGATTTAATATGGCTTGAACATGAGCAATGCCTCCCCAGGACTATAATTCAAGTTTGAATCACTAGAAGCAAACTGAGCACAAGATGCCACTTGACTATATAATCAGTCCTGACCCCTTGATTCCCGGTTTTTTTTTCACATGGGTTTATGTTGCTTGTCAAAATTAGACCACAAGATTATATTTTCACAAACTGCCTACCATCATCAAAATTAAACTGTGCAGAAACATATTATATATTGTAGGTCCACTACACATCAGATTCTGTGGCCTTGACTTACATTACTTTATTTAATTCTTATAACAACCCTGTAAGTTAAAACCCACATCCCTATTATACAGCTGAGTTAACCGAAGCCACAGAGTTATAAAATATACCCTTTGGTTATCTTCCAAGTAGTTGCCAAGCCCAGATTAAGTCTATCAATCAATTGCCAAGACCCCTCTTCCCCCAGCACTAGTGCAGCCTTGCCAGGGAGTGGCAATAGTTTCTTGTTTTCTTCTTCAATGTCAGTTTCCCCACCCATATTTAAAAATACGACTAAAAAACAAAACAATAACTAATTGGTTAGTATCTGTAATTTTACCTTAACAATGAACATTGCTTTATGTAACTTTTACAGAAAGCTACATTATTTGATTATAACTCTATAATGAAAACACATTTATTTAGTACTACAACCTTTAAACAGGCAGTAATTATTATATTCAGTTAGACATATTCTTAAAGAAAAGGGCATGACTGAACATTAGGGATGTAAGAAAGCAATGATCTTGATGTTATTTTTTTCATATTCTGTCATATGCCATATACCATAACATAAAGGCTTATACTTATATAGTATAAAAGATATCTGAAGACTTAAAAATGCTCTGCAAACATTTAATTCTATTAACTTAAAGTTAATTTGACTAATTTATCTGGTATTGTGCTTTTATTCTGTAATTGAAGTGAAATTTCATAACATAAATGACATACATTTCTATGCATATGGCTTAGAAAAAATTATACTGGAATTTTTAATTTACCTAATGGCTTTTTGACTCGATTTATCACTCATACACTCTCTCAGGAAGAAGGAAAAAAGGAATGAGGGGAAGGAGGGAGGGAGGAAGGAAGGCAGGAAAGAAACAATGGGAAAAAAAGAAAAGAAAAAATGGAGAAGAGGGACAACTGATTTGAAGATGATAGAAGCTTTTGAAAACCTTTGATATAAATGATGATACAGATACTCTTTTAACTTTAGCTGAATGTATTCACCTATTTTTGTTTGTGCGGGCAGCAGTTTTTGCCATTTAAAAACACTTAGGGAAAAAAATTCAAGTAAAAATATTTTGTAAAGACGAAATGATTTTTAAAATGAAAAGTACTTGGCATTCTGTAGCCCATACTGTAGTGTTTTCATTTAGATACCATGTACATTAACTGGCATTTTAGTTGAAATATGAATTTTCTCCTGTTGGCTGAATCATAGATTAGGCTCTAGTGGGATCCCTATTTAAATTCCAATATGTGCTGAATAGAACTGTATTGAGTTTAGCTAGTTTGAAAAATTGGGAGTGAGGCCCATTTGACATTTTCTGCATATCTTTTCTTTATTTCATTCTTCCTCCCCAGCTGTATCCCTTTCCCAATGCATTTCCCTTAGCGTGGAGCGTAATTCCCATTCACTTGCTTTGCTTCTTAAGAGCTGCCTTCCCTTCCAGTCTTGGGCAGCTCCACCCCTTCTCACAGACCAAAGTAAATCTGCACAATAATGAGCCATATAAGGGAGGAATGACATCATCACTTAGTGGTCCCAGGCTGTTTTGCACAACATTCACCTTTCATTGTTCTGATGACAGGGCTGGAATGTGACGGTTAATTCCCTGTGGAGTAGGGGGCTGAGCAAGGCCTGCAGCTGTTGAACAAACTTCAGTACCCCCTTATAAAAAAACAAAAACAAAAACAAAACTACTATGCTTCCTAGTATTAAGGTAAGGAAGTCAAGATCTGTTTTGATTTAAGCAATGTTAGTTACTCTTGTCCATGTGCATTTCATTTGTTAATAGGCTTACTTGGCAGTAAACTCATTTCTAAGTGTTACTGCAAAGAGCACCTTGGAAGCTGGGTTTGGATATCTGTAGAGCCCTGACTAATCTGACAAGGGCTGTAAGAACTCGACAACCTTTCAGTTTGCAGCTACAGGTTTTACTGAGTGTGGATGGTGACAAGCCTTGAAAATTACCAGCTTTTTGTGACTTTCCTTGATGCCTCAGATCCTTGATTGGAACTGTCCAAGATGCACCTTGTTATGGTATGAAGAGTGCTCCTGGTTTTCTATGGTGGGGGAAGTAATCTCATCCTACAGAAACCTTGGGGAGTTTGTATCAGAACTGAAAAATCTCTTGTCTTACTACCAGCAGTCCTACTAATGTGTTCTGAAGGCTTTTAACAGGCAGCCTTTCTATATACTGTAAATGTATCTTCTAATGTATGATTTCTTGATGAGCAAGCAACTAATTTCAAGTAAAATATTCTTCCCAAAGGTTTGTTGTTGTTGTTGTCATATGGATTTTCTACAGCTCTCTCTTTGCATGTGTGGAAAAGGCTTGTAAAAGTTGGCAATGAATTAGAATGCATAGCGATCCAAAGAAAGCCGTGTTTGTTCTGAAACACTCAGTGTGGCAGTGATAACAAGAATAATAAAGTAAATAGGAAGTTTGATTTCAAAGTGGGAATGAGATTAAAGTTTGGATTATGTTGAACAATTGTGTAAAAAGTTGAACTTTAGTAATTTTTCAAAATGCCAAAAAACATTGTCTAAGTTCAGCAGAGTGTTTAAAAATAAATAGCTTGATTTAGTGCTCAGTAGGGCTGAAAGATCTGTGAGTCTTTCACAAAAGAACTTCATTTGGCCAAAACCAAATTTTTATAGTGTGATTTTAGATTCACATGACCCGTTTTATAGAAATTTGAAATAGGGGCAGATGGTATGGTTTTCATTTGTGTAGATTTAATTTGTGTAACATTGGTTGTTAATACTGTTTTGTCTCTGTGTTTAAAGTGATGAATATCTTGAGTTCAACTATGATGAAAATCTTGGGTTCACTACATTGATCTTCCTGGATTCTTAATTCCATGTGACTAGATGAACTTCTGTTTACTTGTAAAATTAAGTATCCTTTCCACAACAGAATGATGCTCACATTTTTTTTTTCCTAGATTAACGATAGTCAAGATCAATACAAAATTGAGTCTGAGGTTTTGGAGTTTTGTTTATTGTTTTGACATTTTATTTTTTCAATTAGTTTTAAAGTTGTTCCAAAACTGGGTGAGATAATTATTAAATAAATGTTAACATAATAATTCAAAAACTTTAGCAAAATTTTACATAAGCTTATATTTAAAACTTTTTAAAAGACCTTTAAATGTCATGGCAATAAATTCAACTGCCATTTTAGAAAGAGAGAGGTTTACTTTTCTGAGTAAGTAAATGAAAACACACCAATAAGTGATGTGTATACTTAAATTAATTTGCTACCTAAGTATGTCTATGTTATTTTAAACAATCTTATTTGTGAAAATGGATTTGCCCGAGATAGAGTAGTAGTATCTTAATTAAAAGTTTTACAATAAAATGTTTTTATGTTGTGAGCACCCACACTGTATAAGCTTAAAACCATGACTTTTGCCCAGCACTGTATAAATGTTTGTGTGGAGTAAAATGAAGTGTATGGTAGCTTTATGGATTGTCTCCAACTTGTTTGACTAGTCTCAGAAAACCTCATTCATGCTGCCAGCTCCTCCTGTTATGTTCTGTGTGACCACAAGTGCATCCCATGGGGGAAGGGCTCCTCACACTGTGGGAGGTGTATGTGGGAGGAGACCCCCACACATTGGAGACCTTCATACTGCGAATTCAGGGACTGAAAAACCTACCTGCTTCTAATATTTAACCTATTTCTGAGGGAGAGAATTTCCTATGGCAATACGCATTTCCTAAATATAGCATCCCATAATTGGGTGTGATGAACCTGGGCAACACATTCCTTAAGAATGGGATATGGAAGGCCTCTTTGAGTTGGGGAGAGAAGGCGAAGGGGCCATCTGGAAGAGAGAGCCCAAGGTCACACATTTAAGTGACAAACTTGTATGGTTCATGGCTTTTCCTGTTCCTTGTGAAAATTATTAGGTAAATTCATTCACCTAGTTGATTCTTTATACACATTATCAAAAATAAAGAATAGTACCTGCTTTTTCTTGTTTTGAAAGTATTTCATCTGACCAGTCTGAGCGGGTGTTTGAAAAGTACTTTGAATGACATAGAAAATAGGAAAGCACCATAAAAGCCATATTGTTGTCCTCTTTGGGGAAAGGACATAAGAACAGAAATCTGAAGGTTGAGAAAGAAGAGCCCATGAGACTACGGTGAACTGCTGTCTTGGTTCGTTCAGGCTGCTCTAACGAAGTACCATAGACTGGGTGGCTGATAAACAACAAAATTTTTTTTTCTCACAGTTCTGGAGGCTGAAAGTTCGAGATCAGGGTGCCAGCACAGTCAAGTTCTGGTGAGGGTCCCCTTCCTGGTTGCAGACTTCTGTCTTTTCCTTATATCCTCATGTGTGAGAGCTCTCTGGGATCCCTTTTCTAAAGGTAGTGATCCCATTCATGAGGGCTCCACCCTTCTGACCTAATCACCCCTCCAAGGCCACACCTCCTAATACCATCACATTGGGGGTTAGAGTTTTAATATACAAATTTTGGAATGTGAGAGGATATAAACCTTCAATTCATTGCAGTCGTACAGGTTGTAGCTTACAAGGGTGACTGACCAGTGAAGGAATAGGAGCTGAAATAGAGTTGCAGCATGGCACTGATCCCACAGAGAGGAAGGAGATCTTTCCAGTTCTGACAAATGTACCATATGGGTTATACCCCTGAGAGCAGGAGAAGGGTATTGGGAAGGCCGACAAGCAACTACTTCCTCCATCCATGTCCCCATCCATGGGTGTCCCCGAGTAGCCTATATTTAAAGGATAACTGGCATTTAACATAGCCTTGCAATATATATATATTTTTATTCCTGTCCCCTAATACACTGACAATGGAGAGGAGACATTCTGCCCATCTTTGTTGAATTATTGAGTTAATTAATGAATCATGGTTATATTCTATATGAGTCAAGGAGCTTCATACTAGAGTGTGTGATCAGAGAGTTTCCTCTCAGTGATTCTCAAATATGGGCCTCCAAGATGGTCAGAAATTATCGGAAAATACCAGCCATTTCTATGGCTCATAGGAGCAAACAACTAACAATTCCCTAGACTTTAATTTTTATTATGACTAAGTGTTATTTACTAGTTACATATTGAGCAATTTATTTTACAACATATATAGCATTTATAAATTTAAATTACCATGTTACCAGATTTTCTTGAAGACTAAATCAGTATTTTACAATGCAGTCTAGCTGCCACCCAGTTTGCAAATACCTACAAGTTTCTGCTTACCTAGTAGTAGGAAATGTAATCATCTCCGAGATGTATAATTTGTTATTAGCCATGAACCTTTCATGGTTTTCAGTTCTCACCATCTATGCATTTTAAAGGTAAACTATTATGGATTAAACTTCACAGTTTAGTTTGTTGTGGGTTGTTGGACTAACCCAAAGAGAGTCCATAATGCAGATTCTCAGTTTATAATTTTCAACAACTAGTTCCAAGGACCATCATCAATATGCCTATTCTAGAGCAGAATTATACATAATTCCCTCAAAATCTGATGAAAAATAAAACTTTATTTGTGATAATTTGCCTGAGCTTTGTGTGTTTGCTATTTAAATTATTTGAATTATACTAGCAAAGTAAATGTAATGAAATTACTGGATTTTTAAAAAAATTATAGGACATATAATAGTTTTATAGCTTAAAATCGTAAATATAACTACAGGATCTTCTCTTATGAAGCAAAAGCAGTTCACAAAAGCTGCTAGAAACAGGTCTACTGATTTTTTCTCTTCTCTTTCAATTTTTTATCACCAAGTTCTTTTTTAGAGTGGGACTATGTGAAATAGGCCTTCCTGCACTGGGCTAGGTCAAAAATTTGAGATGACATGCTCCAAAATGTTGCTGGTCTTTATAAGACAAGAGGAGAAAACAAGTGTACAAGGGCTTTTGTAAACTCATCTTCACTACTAAGAAATACAAAACAAAAACAAAGCTCAAAAGTTTTTGTCCTGATGGGAAGGATTCACTATTTCTTCATAAAAAAATGATTCTTTAGCACTCAGAAATCAGAGCTGGAACCAGGGTGAAGCAAGTAAGGCTCTCCCCTTGGGTGCAAAATTTAAGGTGATGCCAAAAAACTCAGTAATCGAGATATATTATATTTTAATGAACTATTTTAAAAGTATCAAAATTAATGCTAAATATTTACGATGAAGAAAATATCAAAATTTCAAGTGAAGACGGGCTCTGACTCTGCAGTTGTGCAACCCAACCCTCATCCACTTCTCTCTCATTCCAGCCCTGCATAGTATATTAAGGACACTGATTAATTCTGGATAACTATAATAATAATCACCATATTGAGGAACTGAGGTAATTTATTCAGAAGTAACATTCTATAATTGGATCATTTGTAACACAAAGGATATGCTTGAGGTTTTGGATACCTTATGTACCCTGATGTGATTATTACACATTGTATGACTATATCAAAATATCCCATATACCCCATAAGTACATATACCTATTATGTACCCACAAAAATTAAAGATTAAAAATTAAAAAAATTAAAAAGTAATGCTCTTTCTGAGTTATTTGGTAAAACCATGCCCTATTATGTTACAAGCTGCTTAGCTCTGTACTGTACTCTAGTTAGGAAAAACCTCATTGTGACTAAAGACTTCAAACTACATGCAAGCTTGACTCTTTTGAGGTTCATTCATCTTTAATTACTATCATGCCCTTATGAGTTTTAACCTGCCCTCTGTCTTGGAAGACAGAGAAGCATACACAAGGGGAGAGTTGAAGAAAAGCAAAAATAGTGTTCTGAGAAGGAAATTAACATGGTCTGGCTAAGAAACAAGCTTAGGATGACTTTTTGGTGACATTTGTGTTGCAAAACAGAGTCCAATGGATTAAGATGGGGACAAGTGACAAAATCTTAAGGAATCAAAGAGACAATTGATGCTCTGGAGCTAATGCTGATAAATTTGGAAATGTGGTTGAAAAGTGGGAGTGTCAAGAATGTTGGTCAAAAGGAGCCCTGAAATCTTACACCACCTTATTCCAAGGAAGAGAAGTAAGAATGAATATAGGCAGAATGTCCCCTTAAATATTTAGTAGCACAGATTGACAAGTGTTCCAAGGATGGTGGTTATCACAAGAATGGGTAATCAGGATAAGCTTTAAAAAAATTCTCACTTCCCATTTCCTTCTCCCAAACAGTTTGTCCTTAGACCATAAGAAGAAAGATAAATTAACAAGTATCTGTGGAGTAGGACAGAGTGCGAATACTTTCTCTAGCATAAGTTTGACTAAGTATCAGAAGGATTTCAATAAGGAAGAAAAGTAAAAGTCTCCAACAAACTAAATTACATAAACATGGAAGGGAATAAGAATCACCCACAGTCACAGACAAATGTGAAAGTTCCATGGCACTGTGAGGAAAGTAAAAATACAACCAAAGACCAAAGGAGCTGAGACTGGAGGTGAGAGAGGGGAGCTAAAGATTACAAAGGAGATTTTTAAAAAATGTTATTAACTGGGCGAGGTGGCTCATGCCTGTAATCCCAGTACTTTGGGAGGCTGAGGTGGGTGGCTCACTTGAGGCCAGGAGTTTGAGACCAGCCTGGCAAACATGTGAAACCCCGTCTCTACTAAAAATACAAAAATTCGCCAGGCATGGTGGTGAGTGCCTGTAATCCCAGCTATTTGGGAGTTGAGGCAAGAGAACTGCTTAAACCCGGGAGGCCGAAGTTGCAGTGAGATCATGTCACCGCACTCCAGCCTAGGTGACAGAGTGAGACTCCATCTCAAAAGGAAGAAACAAACAAACAAAAACATTATTACAGAAAATTTCAAACATTTACAACGTAAAGAGAATAGTATAATGGACACCCATGTACCTATCACTAATCTTCAACAATTAATTAACTATGACCAGTCTGGTTTCATCTATTTTCACTCCCCTGAATTATTTTGATATAAATTTCAGATATATAATTTCATTCACAAATATTTCAGTGTGTACTTCTAGAAAATAAGGACTCCTAAAAATAAAGGACTCTTGCCATAATCCATTATCTAACCTAAAACTTAATAATCATTTCTCGGCCGGGCGCGGTGGCTCAAGCCTGTAATCGCAGCACTTTGGGAGGCCGAGACGGGCGGATCACGAGGTCAGGAGATCGAGACCATCCTGGCTAAAACGGTGAAACCCCGTCTCTACTAAAAATACAAAAAAAAAAAAAAAAAAAAAAAAAAAAACTAGCCGGGTGAGGTGGCGGGCGCCTGTAGTCCCAGCTACTCGGGAGGCTGAGGCAGGAGAATGGCGTAAACCCGGGAGGCGGAGCTTGCAGTGAGCTGAGATCCGGCCACTGCACTCCAGCCTGGGCGACAGAGCGAGATTCCGTCTCAAAAAAAAAAGAGAAAAAAAAAATCATTTCTCAATAATACAATTTTTCCAATTATCTGATTTAAAAAAGTAGTTTGAGAGGTCTGGAGATCGAGACCATCCTGGCTAACACGATGAAACCCCGTCTCTACTAAAAAATACAAAAAATTAGCCGGGGGAGGTGGCGGGCGTCTGTGGTCCCACCTACTCGAGAGGCTGAGGCAGGAGAATGGCGTGAACCCGGGGCGGAGCTTGCAGTGAGCTGAGATCCGGCCACTGCACTCCAGCCTGGGCTACAGAGTGAGACTCCGTCTCAAAAAAAAAAAAAAAAAAAAAAAAAGAGTAGTTTGAATAAGAATCCAAAAGATTACAGTTGGTTGATACGTCTTCTAAATTTTTAAAAAATCCATAGGTTTCCCTTTCTGCTCCCATTTTATCTTGCAATTTATTGATTGAAGAAATTAGTTTGTTTATCCTATATAGTTGCCCACATTTTGGATTTTTCTGATTGCATCATCATGAAGTCATTTAGCAGTTTCTTGCTCCTATCTTTCCTTTAAACTAGTAATTAGTGGTTATAGGAGCTTGATTTTATTCAGGTTCAGGTTTTTTTTGTTAAAAGAATCTTTCATGGGTGGAGGTTTGTATACAATGTCTGGCTGTCTCTTTTTGAGAAACACTGATGAGCATTACCTACATCCATTATTTCAAAATGGTGGTATTCCAGAGTTACCTCTTTATTTATGCCAATAGTGGCATATTTTCATTTATTAATTTATAAATAATAAGGAAAAACAAAGAATTTAATATTAAGAAGAGACATGTTAATATATGTCTCTTAATGTTTATATAGGAAAAACAAACTAGTTTCTTATCTCATATATATATATGAGGGAGGTCTGGAGAGTGTTTTGAAAGTCTCTGTGCATTGACCTTTTTATTTTATATTATTATATAATATATTTTATTATATATTATTATATATAATATTTTGTATGTATACACATATATGTGTATCTACATCTGTATATATATTCACACACAAAAAACCCTTACTGATCCTGCCCTACCTGTTTCCTGTGTTCACTTTCCTGTTTCTCCTTCCTTTTACAAGCAGAGTGACATGTTCTGATTTACCCTGTTTTAGGATCATTCCAGCTTCTGGGAAGAGAACAGACTGTGGGTGGACAAGAGTGGAAGCTGGGAGTCAGATTAGGTGGCTCTTGCAATAATCCAGATAAGAGATGATGGTGGCTTGCGCCAGGGGGATAGCAATGGAGGAAGTGAGAAGTAATTGGATTCAGGATATATTTTGAAAGCAGAATTGACAAGATTTGCTGAAGAATTGAATGTAGGGATGTGACTCAAGACGAATCTAAATTTCAGTCCTAAGCATCTGGAAGAAGTGGTTGTAGGTGATTGATTTGAGGAAGATGTGGTTGGAACAGATTCATGGGGAAGATTGGGAGCTCAGAAGAGATAAAGAATGAACAGCTCAGTGGGCTCAGAGCTAATTGAATGACAATGTCCACGCCACTGAATGGATTGATGTCAGCAGGAGGGAGATCTGGAGAGTGCTTTGAAAGGTTCTGTGCATTGACCTGCCTATTTAATTAATAATTGGGGTCATCTCGCCATTGACACAACGCTAGGTATAAGCTGATATTCTGGGTGACAAAATAGAGTCCAAGGGGCATCTTGACAATTCTAAGATAAACTGAATCAAGCAAGATGAAGTTAACTTAAACAGAGTTGCAAACCTGAGCTGTCCAGGCAATATCCATTTGAGCAATAGCATTGTTATTAAAGCACAGTGTTTGTGCAAACAGATCTGATTCAACATCCCAACCTGCCTCTTCTTAGTCATGTTCTCTTGATTAAGTTAAACAATAATTTACTTTATTTATAAAATGGTACAGTATTGCCTTGCTCAAAGGGAATGAAGATTCAATAATAAAGCTCTCACACTACCTAAGAGACTTTTCCTTTTATTTCATGTTTTCAAAATTAGGTATTAGCAAATACCTAATTGGAGTTGGGATGGGCTTTATTTAAACTTTATTTTATTTCAATAGTTTTTGGGGAACAGATGTTTTCTGGTTCAGGGATAAGTTCTTCAGGGATAGCTCTTTAGTGGTGATTTCTGAGATTTTGGTGCACCAATCACCCGAGCAGTGTATGCTGAACCCAGTGTGTAGTCTTTTATCTTTTATCCTCCTACCCTACTTCCCTGAGTCCCCAAAGTCCATTATATCGTTCTTATGCCTTTGCATCCTCATAGCTTAGATCTCACTTACAAGTGAGAACATATGATATTTGCTTTTCTATTCCTGAGTTACTTCACTTAGAATAATGGTCTCCAACTCCATCCAGGTTGCTGCGAATGCCATTATTTTGTTCCTTTTTATGGCTGAGTAGTATTTCATGGTGTGTGGGTCTATCTATCTTTCTATCTATCTATCTATCTATCTATCTATCTATCTATCTATCTATCTATCTGTATCTCACCTTTTCTTTATCCAGTCGTTGGTTGATGGGCATTTAGGCTGGTTTCATATTTTTGCAGTTGCGAGTTACACTGCTAAAATATGCATGTGCAAGTGTCTTTTTCTTATAGTGACTTCCTTTACTCTGGGTAGATACCCAATAGTGGAATTGCTGGATCAAATGGTGGTTCTACTTTTAGTTCTTTAAGGAATCTTCATAATGTTTTCCATAGTGGTTGTAACTAGTTTACATTCCCACCAGCAGTGTAAAAAAGTGTTTACACATGATGTGATCCCTTTTCACCACATCCATGCCAACATCTATTATTTTTTTATTTTTTAATTACGGTTATTCTTGCAGGAGCAAGATGGTATCTCATTGTGGTTTTGATTTTGCATTTTCCTGATAATTATGTTGAGCATTTTTTCCAAATGTTTGTTGGCTGTTTGTATATCTTCTTTTGAGAATTGTCTATTCATGTCCTTTGCCCATTTTTTGATGGGTTTATTTATTTATTTATTTATTTATTTATTTATTTATTTGCTGATTTAAGTTCCTTTTAAATTCTGGATATTAGTCCTTTGTCAGATGCATAGTTTGCAAATATTTTCTCCCACTCTGTGGGCTGTCTGTTTACTCTGCTATTTGTTTTGTTTTGTTCTGTTTTGTCTTTTGAGAGTGCAGTGGCGCAATCTCAGTTCACTGCACCCTCCGCCTCCCGGGTTCAAGCAATTCTCCTGTCTCAGCTTCCAAAGTAGCTGGGGCTACAGGTGTGCGCCACCAAACCCAGATAATTTTTATATTTTTAGTAGAGATAGGGCTTTACCATGTTGCCCAGGCTGGTCTCAAACTCCTGACCTCAGATGATCCATCTGCCTTGGCCTTGGCCTCAGCCTCCCAAAGTACTGGGATTACAGGTGTGTGCCACTGTGCCCAGTCTGATTATTTCTTTTGCTGTACAGAATCTTTTTAGTTTAGTTAGGTTCCATCTATTTATCTTTGTTTTTATTGCATTTGCTGTTGGGTTCTTGATTATAAACTCTTTGCCTAAGCCAATGTCTAGAAGAGTTTTTCCAATGTTTCTTCTAGAGGTTTTATGGTTTCAGGTCTTACATTTAAGTCGTTGATCCATCTTGAGTTGACTTTTGTATAAGGTGAGATGAGGATCCAGTTTCATTCTTCGACATGTGGCTTGCCAGTTATCCCAGCACCGTTTGTTGAATAGGGTATCCTTTCCCCACTTTATGTTTTTGTTTGCCTTGTCGAAGATCAGTTGACTGTAAGTACTTGGCTTTATTTCCGGGTTCTCTATTCTGTTCCATTGGTCTATGTGCTTATTTTTATACCAGTACCATGCTGTTTTGGTGAATATGGTCTTCTAGCATAGTTTGAAATCAGGTAATGGATGCCTCCAGATTTGTTCTTTTTGCTTAGTCTTGCTTTGGCTATGTGGGCTCTTTCTTGGTTCCATATAAATTTTATGATTGTTTTTTCTAGTTCTGTGAAGAATGATGATGGTATTTTGATGGGAATTGCATTGAATCTGTAGGTTGCCTTTGGCAGTATGGTCATTTTCACAATATTGATTCTACCCATCCCTGAGCATGGAGTGTGCTTCCATTTGTTTGTACCATCTGTAATTTCTTTCAGCAGTGTTTTGTAGTTTTCCTTGTAGAGATCTTTTACCTCCTTGGTTAGGTGTATTTCTTTTTGTTGTTGTTGTTAGGTATATTTCTAAGTGCTTTATTATTATTATTATTTTTGCAGTTGTTATAAAAGGGATTGAGTTCTGATTTGATTCTCAGTTTGGTCATTGTTGGTGTATAGCAATGCTACTGATTTGTGTATAGTGATTTTATATCCTGAGACTTTACTGAATTCATTAATCAGATCTAGAAGCTTTTTGGACGAGTCTTTACAATTTTCTAGGTATAGGATCATATCATTGGCAAACATTGACAGTTTGACTTCCTGTATTAGTCCATTTTCACACTGCTACGAAGACACTACTTAAGACTGAGTGATTTATAAATAAAAGAGGTTTAATTTACTCACAGTTCTGCAGCCTTGGGGAGGCTTCAGAAAACTTATAATCATGGTAAAAGGCAAAGAGAAGTTAAGTACCTTCTTCACAAGGCAGCAGGAAAGAGAGTGCAGAGGAAACTGCCACTTTTAAAGCCATCAGATCTCATGAAAACTCCCTCACTATTTTGAGAACAGCATAGTGGGAACCACCCCTATCCAATCACCTATCAACAGGTCCCTCTCTTGACACATGGGGATTCTCATTTGAGATGAGATTTGGGTGGGGACACAGAGCCAAACCATGTCACTTCCTCTTTACCGGTTTGCATGCCCCTTATTTCTTTTTCTTGACTGATTGCTCTGGCAGGGTGGGCTTTTAAGAGCCTCTTGAAATAATATTAGGACTAGAGATTGTCTGAAGTAATGTCTGAAACATTACTTCCCCAGAAAATGTTTTCTTGTCAGCCCTTCTAACACCACCTGAAATGTCAGCTCTCTTCTCTTTATCTTCCCCACCTGTGCTTCCACCTCTTTCTGCCTTATGATTAATAACCAATTTTATGTTTTCTATCATATTTTAAGTCACTTGCTAGTAATATTTGTTTACAATCTTTCTCCCTTTATCTGATGCCTCGGAACCCTTTGAAATTTTTTTTCTGGTTTTTGAGACATAATTTATATACAGTAAAATTCACCAACTTTAATTATACAATTTGATGAATCTTGACAAATGTATGCACCATCAACAATCATAGAACATTTGGGAATATAAAGTTGAGCTATTAAATTCTAAATTCACATTTGAAGCTCAGAATGGAACTACTATGCCATTCATTTACCTGGGTTTTTATTCCAATTGCCATTATTTAATTAAATGTAAAAAACAATCACAAATTGGGAGGCCGAGACAGGGATCACGAGGTCAGGAGATTGAGACCATCCTGGCTAACATGGTGAAACCCCATCTCTACTAAAAATACAAAAAAATTAGCCAGGCGTAGTGGCGGACGCCTGTAGTGCAGCTGCTCGGGAGGCTGAGGCAGGAGAATGGCGTGAACCCGGGAGGCGGAGCTTGCAGTGGGCGGAGCTTGCAGTGAGCTGAGATCCGGCCACTGCACTCCAGCCTGGGCAACAGAGCGAGACTCCGTCTCAAAACACACACACACACACACACACACACACACACACACACACACAATCACATTAATAAATGCTTTTCTAAATGGCAAAAAAAAAAAAAAAAGAAAGAAAAAAGAAAAAAAAACACCTGGGCCCACACTTTTAAAGTCTTCTAGTTGAAAATAATTAAATTTCTGAACATTCTGATAAGTGATCAATTTGCAAGTTAAAAAGTGTAATTTTGGCTGGCCATAGTGGCTTATGTCTGTAATCCCAGCACTTTTGGAGGCCGAGGTGGGTGGATCATCTGAGGTCAGGAGTTTTAGACCATCCTGGCCGAGATGGTAAAACCCCGTCTCTACTGAAAATACAAAAATTAGCCAGGCGTGGTAGCATATGCCTGTAGTCCCAGCTACTCAGGAGGCTGAGGTGAGAGAATCGCTTTAACTTGGGAGGCTGAGGTTACAGTGAGCCAAGATGGCACCACTGCACTTCAGCCTAAGTGACAGAGTGAGACTCTGTCTCAAAAAAAAGTATAATTTTATCCGTTATGAAATAAGAAATTAAGAATATGTTTAAGAATAGTTATTAAGAAAGGCAATAAAAATTTAAAATCTCTATTAATTCATTTAGTTGTCTTTCTTTGTTCTCTAAAGAGGACTAAATGCTTGCAGAAAATTTAAAATTTGCCAAGAACAAGTTTGATTTTTGGATACTTAGGGTACCTGTGACTGCTGATGGGAATCAGAGTACTAATTTATTGTTTTAGTCTTAGTCTTCTGGTTTGTTTCCTTTTCATGCTAATATGTTTAGAATCAAGGCACAGTTGAAGAATGGGAAGGTAAGCAGAGAAGAGAATGGAGAGGAGGTGGTAAGACTAGTTGGCACAAGCAACACTTAAATCTCTTATTCTGCTTCTTAAATAGCATAATTACATGGAAATGGTGTCCAGTAATGTAGAGCAACTTAGTTGTTTGAAGTGCAAAATGAAATTATAACTATTAGGAAATTGTTGAAAAAAAAGAGATGTAATATGCCATAGGCATTATGTTTTGTGAATAGATACATGCTATATTTCTGAATGCTGAATGCTTGTTTAATGTAAAATGAGGATTTCTAAATAGGAGGGAAGAGAAAAAAACACCTGCAAGTAGAATGCTGAATTGACTGGGGAGGTGGATAAAGTGAAACACAAGCCTGTTCCTGCCTTCCCAAAACCCTCTTCCTTGGGTCCTCCTGTGTTGCTCCATGGCTCCCTCTTCCTCTGTATCTCCTTCTCCTCTTCCCTCTCTGCACAGGCCTTCCATAGGTCCTCCTTATTCTTTTTATCTCTCATTTTTGGACATTTCCCAAAGTTTTTTCTCCATCTTGTCTTTTTTCTCTCTTTAGATATGTTCTACTTTGGAGATCACATTCATTTCTGTGTCTAAGGAAATATCACCTCCATTATGGAAATAAAAATCTAACAATTACCAAGCTTTTTAGCACTGTGAAAATTTCTATGTAGGGTGGGATGGCTGACAAAATGGCCCCATGTTTCCCTCTGATTTTCTTTCCTCCTAGGAGTTCCCTCACCGTAATTACCACTGTTCTTCCCAATAGACCCAAGGGTGTACTGCTCCAACATTAGATTTTTGATCCAACTGTGTATGAAAATCCCTTTCCTTTAAAAAAAAAAAAGAACTATAACAGACTGGGCACAATGACTCACATTTGTAATCCCAACACTTTCGGAGGCCAAGATGGGAGGATTGCTTGAGGTCAGGAGTTTGAGACCAGCCTGAACAACATAGTAAGATCCCACCTTGAAGAAGAAGAAGAGGAGAAGAAGAAGGAGGAAGTAGAAGAGGAAGAGGAGGAGAAGAAGGAGGAGGAAGAAGAACTAAGACAAACCAGTGACACAAAAACCTATGAGAGAAAAAAAGCCTTAATTCAGCCTGTTCTAATAGTCCCATAGCTGTTTTATAGGTTAAATAGAGATTGTTCAGCCTCCACTCCTACATACAGGTAGACAGATCGTAAGGGATATCTTGCTCAGTCCATATAGAGAAAGCTCCCTCCCTCATTTGAGGTTTATCAGTTGAGAGACACATTTCTTTTCTAATAGGCTGACAACGAAAATGGACAGATTCTTCAAGGGAGGCCATTGCTCATTAGACAGAGACACTCATCTAATAGCCATTATTAATATAAAATTGCTGGCCTAATAACAACTGTGATATCTGTTTAACAAAAATGTATAGTCACTCAGCATTGTGAAGAACTTTAGTTAATACATCTCTATATAGGTAATTTCCAGATATATATTTCTTTTCTTTATTTTCTTTTTTTTGAGATAGGGTCTTGTTCTTTTGCCCCAGATGGAGTGCAGTGACATGATCTCAGCTCACTGCAACCTCTGCCTCCCTGGCTCAAGTGATCCTCCTATCTCAACCTCCTGAGTAGCTGGAATTACAGGCACACGCCACTCACACCCAGCTAACTTTTTTTTTTTTTTTTTTTTAGAGATGAGGTTTTGCCATGTTGCCCAGGCTGATCTCTTAACTCCTGGACTCAAGCAATCTGCTCGTCTCAGCCTCCCAAAGTGCTGGGATTACAGGCTTGAGCCACTGCTCCAAGCCTACAGATTTATATTTCTAATTCAAGTTTATATCTTCATTCTTTCTCTTGTTTATACATACAGCCAATATTTCTTGAGCACATCCTATGTGTCAGGCATTACACTAGGGGGCAAACAAGACAAACATGACAGCCACCCTCATGGAATTTGCATTAACAGAGGTAGGCAGACATTAAAAAAATTGTAAGTTGGGACAGACATTGCAGTAATTGAGCCTCATAGAGACAGCACCTGGGCAAGTGAGAGCCAGATGAGCACTGGGCGACTCTGCCTTGCTGAGGAAAAATTACTAAACATGGGCAAAGGAGATCCTAAGAAGCTGAGAGGCAAAATGTCATGATATGCATTTTTTGTGCAAACTTGTCTGGAGGAGCATAAGAAGAAACACCCAGATGCTTCAGTCAACTTCTCAATTTTTTTTTTTTTGGAGATGGAGCCTGGCTCTATTGCCCAGGCTGGAGTGCAGTGGCGTGATCTCGGCTCACTGCAAGCTCTGCCGCCCGGTTTCACGCCATTCTCCTGCCCCAGCCTCCCAAGTAGCTGGGACTACAGGCGCCCGCCACCACGCCCGGCTAATTTTTTGTATTTTTAGTAGAGACAGGGTTTCACCATGTTAGCCAGGATGGTCTCCATCTCCTGTCCTTGTGATCCGTCCGCCTTGGCCTCCCAAAGTGCTGGGATTACAGGCGTGAGCCACCGCGCCCGGCCTCAAGAGTTTTCTAAGAAGTGCCCAGAGAGGTAGAAGACCATGCCTGCTAAACATAAAGGAAAATTTGAAGATATGGCAAAGGCGGACAAGGCCCGTTATGAAAGAGAAATGAAAACCTATATCCCTCCTAAAGGGGAGACAAAAAAGAAGTTCAAGGACTCCAATGCACCCAAGAGCTCTCCTTCGGCCTTTTTCCTGTTCTGCTTTGAGTATCGCCTGAAAATCAAAGGAGAACATCCTGGCCTGCCCATTGGTGATGTTGGAAGAAACTGGGAGAGATGTGGAATAACACTGCTGCAGATGACAAGCAGCCTTAGGAAAAGAAATCTGCGGTTCTGGGGTCGTGGCCTTGCTCCCGCTGTGCGGGAAAAGAATCCAGGCCCTTCCACGCATGTGTGGGTGCGGGGGCCCCGAAATGCTCCTGGTTCCGCGCTAGGTCTCCGCTGGGGCAGGAACCGGAGCCATGGGTGGGACCACCAGCACCCGCTGGGTCACCTTCGAGGGGGACGAGAATGAGAACATCACCGTGGGGAAGGGCATCCGGCTTTCGGAAAATGTGATTGATCGAATGAAGGAATCCTCTCCATCTGGTTCGAAGTCTCGGTGGTATTCTGGTGCTTATAGTGCCTCAGTTTCTGATGAAGAATTGAAAAGGAGAGGAGCGGGCATTGGAGCAAGCCGAGAAAGAATCTGAAGATCAGAAACGACTAAAGCAAGCCAAAGCGCTGGACCGAGAGAGGGCTGCTGCCAATGAGCAGTCAACCAGAGCCATCCTTCGGGAGAGGATATCAAACGACGAGGAAGGCGCTAAGGCAAAGCACCTGGCTAGGCAGCTGGAAGAGAAAGACCGAGTGCTAAAGAAGCAGGACGCATTCTACAAAGAACAGCTGGCTAGACTGGAGGAGAGGAGCTCAGAGTTCTACAAAGTCACCACTGAACAATATCAGAAAGCTGCTGAAGAGGTAGAATCAAAGTTCAAGCGGTATGAGTCTCATCCAGTCTGTGCTGATCTGCAGGCCAAAATTCTTCAGCGTTACTGTGAGAACACCCACCAGACCCTCAAATGCTCCTCTCTGGCCACCCAGTATATGCACTGTGTCAATCATGCCAAACAGAGCATGCTTGAGAAGGGAGGATAAAAACTTTCAGAACGAGCAAAACACCATCAACTGTTAATTCCAGAGATGGAGCATTTTTTTTTTCCTAGTAAGAAAATAACCCATTTGAAGAGAAGACCACTAATGAGAAGACCACTAAAGAGAGACACCAAGAATGGATTCAGCAGAGTCATTTCACATTTTGAACAGCAGCAATTTGAAGGGCCAAAGCCTTGATCAGGGATCAGTCATTAAAGGACACACTTCAGTATTAGTAAACCCTCTTATGATGATTAAAAGAGAAGGGCAGCCCTCTCCACCGTTTGGTACTTTCTATTCACCTTCCACTGACCATAAAATGTTTCTCTTCAGAGCAAGCCCCATCATTTGGTGAACCTCCACCCTAACAAAGTAGGATGGGGTGGGGGGCTAAATTAATTGGAGTGGGGTGAGGAGAGAGCCAGAAAACACAGATCTGGGGCAGCAGTGCTGGGTGGAATTGTCTAGGCTATGGCATGCTAGCTTTCCCTCTCTTTCTTTTCTCCTTTGATTATGTAAGAGCTGTTTCATTTTAACTTCTTATGGTGATTACACAGGCAAGACTACAAAAAGGAGAGAAAATGTACCTCTTCTACTGGAATAATGTTTATGATTACAAGTGAGATACTGTATTTTTATCAATATGAAGGCAACCTTGGCTGATATAACCTCTATACTGAATACTTACATCTTTACTTCACTCACTATCAATAATAAATATATTTTCTGACAAAAAAGAAAAGAAAAGAAGGCTGCGAAGCTGAAGGAAAAATACAGAAAGGATATTGCTGCATATCAAGCTAAAGGAAAGCCTGATGCAGCAAAAAAGGAGTTGTCAAGGCTGAAGACAGCAAGAAAAAGAAGGAAGAGGAGGAAGATGAAGAGGATGAAGAGGAGAAAGAAGGTGAAGAAGATGATGAGGAAGAAGAAGATGATGATGAATAAGTTGGCTCTAGCACGTTTTTTTTTTCTTGTCTATAAAGCATTTAATTCCCCTGTACACAACTCACTCCTTTTAAAGAAAAAAATTGAAATGTAAAGCGTGTAAGATTTGTTTTTAAACTGTACAGTGTCTTTTTTTTTGTATAGTTAACACACTACAGAGTGTGTCCTGGTAGTATTTTCAATAGCCACTAACCTTGCCTGGGACAGTATGGAGGTTGTAAACTGGCATGGATTTAAAGCAGATTCTTGTTGGTGCACAGCACAAATTAATTATATATGGGGATGGTAGTTTTTTCTTCTTCAGTTGTCTCTGATGCAGCTTATATGAAATAATTGTTCTGTTAATGGAATACCACTCTGTAATTGCAAAGAAAAAAGTTGCAGGTGTTTTGTTGACATTCTGAATGCTCCTAAGGAAATACAAGAAAAAATATGTAAGTTGATTAAGTGTCATAAAAGAAAACTGGGCCAGGCATGATGGCTCCCACCTATAATCCCAGGATTTTGGGAGACTGAGGCAGGAGGATCACTTGACCCCAGCAGTTCAAGACCAGCCTAGGTGACATAGGGGCAACTCTGTCTCTACAAAAAATAAAAGTTTTAGCCAGGCATAGTGCTATGTGCCTGTAGTCCCAGCCACCAGCCATTTGGGAGGCTGAGGTCGAAGGATAGTTTGAGCACAAAAGGTTGAGGCTGCAGTGAACTATAATCATGCCACAGCACTTCAACTTGGGTGACAGAACAAGACCTTGCCTCTAAGAAAAAAAAGACTGTAGGATATTGATATTACAGGAGTCTATAAGAAATTCTGACTTAATTGGGTTTGAAGAAGTGACATTGAAGTGAAAGCTGGAGGATGAAAAACTAGCCAGGAACATTCAGGTGAGTGTGACAGAATGCAAAAAAGGAGCAGGGAGGAAATACTAAGCAGAGGACATAGCATTTGCAAGGAATGTTAGATAACAGGAGAGACTGACTGGAGATGAACTTATCAAGGAGGTCAGATATTGAGTCCCATCATTCCCATCCCCAACGTCTTGCCTGTAAGAAGTTTGATTGCAGGTCTATTTGCACAGAAGGCTGTTGGCAGGCCTTCCAAAATGAGCTGAGCAACTTTACTTTGATCCTGGATCTGACCCTCAGCTGTACCAACTGGGAAACTGGGTTTTGGGAGCATACAAAATGTAATACCAGAATGAGCCTGGTATTGCTGTTAGAGCCACTTTAACTATAAGATGGGCATGGTTTAAGATGTGGTGAAAGAGAATAGGAGGGAGAGTAAGCTAATGGGGTTAGAAAAACAGAAATAATCACAGCTAGGAGAACGTGAAAAATGTGGTTTCCTGGCAGCCAAATTCCTGCCGAGATCACACTCTAGCTCATGGAATTTCCCACTGATCGGAATGCCTTCTGCTTTTCTCTGGCTGAAACATTAGTGCCCCAAGTTTTACTATCAAAGACAGGATCATGACAAAAATGTTTATTGATTAAACACAGAAAGCACTGACAGTCTTTCCAGATGAAGCCAATAGCATATACTATAATTCTTATCTTTTCATGCTTTATTACATTCATGTATTGAGTCTATGTATCTGTCACTTTACTTCTACTATTTCAATTAATCTTCAGAACAATTCTATATGGTTGGTATTAGTGTTCCATTATTGGAACGCTAAGCTTGTGGGAGTTTTTTATATCCTGCTGCTCAAGGTCATTGCCGAGGTCTGATTTTTCACACAAAAAACTTTGCAACCTCCGGCATAAATGGGTTAATATCCCTCCCTCTTTCCTCCATTGGTGAAAAAATTGAGAATCAGAGAGTTTCAGTTATTGGTCAGAGATTACACAGTTAGAAAGTGAGAGTCAGAATTCAGATTTGGTTATGTCTGACTCCAAAACCTATGTTGTAGTCATTCCAACCCACTGCCTCTAAGAGTATAGAGGCATAGTATTCCTAAAAATATATTTTTAGAAGTTTTCACATGTTAAGCTTAGAATTGGAAGCAGTGATGTTTTCAATAAATTAATCTCTAACAGTCCGCTTAAGGGCAAGGAATTTGAAAATGGCATTTTGTGTTGAAAATATCCTGAAAAGTTTTCCCTAATCTATGGTTCTATGACATTATTTCAGTCGTTTCAATTTTTACTAAAAGAGAGAACATGGTCAATAAAAATGCTCTTTCCTACATGTAAGGACCACATTTAGTGATGCTGTTACAGTATCACTAGTGCAAATCAGTAGGACTTGAAGATCATATTTTCCTCCTATTTTAGGGATAAAGTCATAATGATTTTTGGAGGCTATGCATTAGTTTAGAGATGCTAAGACACAATCATGCTTTATAAAAGTAAATTCTGTGAAAAAATCTTAATGACATGATCAGAGCCATTTCTGTAATACTTATCTCACACTGTATTTAATTATTCATAGCTTTTGTTGTGCTTTACTAATGTATGTTTAAATATTTCTTATACACCAGCTTTCAGTCAGTGACAAGTGAAAAAAAAAACCACACAAATATTTCTTGCACAATGCAATGCAAGACTATTAAATTCTATTTACTTTGCTAACAGCTAATCTAGTCATAAATATGAAATTAATCAGTCAGAATAGTAAAGGAGCAAAATACACTGAAAAAATAAAATCTATTATACTTAAATAAGTACATGTCATTGGTTGTTTATAACTTACCTCCTTTATAAACCTATTAATTACTAAAATGCATTCTTACAATAACATGGCAAATATGATTATAATTTTAATTGTTTTTATGGGTAAATAAAAAAACTAATATAATTAGTACAAGTTAACTGACCAACCCAAGAATGGTAAATAGTTACTTCAGCATGTTTATATTCCTACTTTTTACTGATATGCATAAACACCGTAGAGAACATGTATTTCACACATGTGAAACATAATAATTCCTGCGGCTGCCACATTTTCATATTGATAGTAATACAGATTTCCTTCCTACCTAGTTCTTGAATTTAAAAAAATGTTTAAATAAAAAACTCCCGTGCCAGTTCTGGTGTGAACTAAAATCAATTTTCGTAAATCAGCTTTTGTATCAGAAAGCCAGTCCTACTTTGTCCCTTCCAGGAGACAGTTACATAGTTTATGTCAAGGGTTTAAAATAAGAAAACCCAAAGCTGCTTCTTTTCTGAACCTTTACTATCATTTAAAGTAAATTTGTCTCCTGAAATCATATGATGCAGAGGTGGAGAGCAAGAATTTTGGAGGCTTCCTGGCCAAGTTTGAAATCCAGCCCTACCACTTACTGACTCTGGGATCTGTGACAGGTTACATAATTCCCCTGTATCTCATGTTTTTTCATGGTGCTGATAGTAGCAATACGTATCTCATAGAGTTACTCTGAGAATAAAGTAAATACTAACACCAAGGATACAGAAGACATAGTCATTATTATTGCACAACCTAAGTTTTACTTAATGGCCACTATATTAAAGTATAGTACACATGGAGAAAGATACTCAGAAGTGTTCAGCTTACTGAAATTTCATAAGATAAGCTAAACAATCCTGTATAGCAAGCATGCAAATTACAAAAGAGAAACTAGTCACACTCAAAGCCCTCCTCATGCCCCCTTCTAGCCACTACTCCTAAGGGTAACTAATATTTTGACTTCACATTAGTTTCATTAATGGCTATTTTTTAAACCTTGATATTATAACAATTGATAAGGGATTTATTGTAGTAGCATTTTGTTTTTTATTTAATATCAATGCTTAAATCTGTTTGCTGATTACTCTTTTAACATATAGGCATATTTTATTTTCTAGGTTAAAAAAGCTCCTTGAACAAGAAAAGGCTTATCAAGCCCGCAAAGAAAAGGAAAATACTAAACGGCTCAATAAACTAAGAGATGAACTTGTCAAACTCAAGTCCTTTGCACTCATGCTGGTGGATGAAAGACAAATGCACATTGAACAACTTGGCCTGCAAAGCCAGAAAGTACAGGATCTTACTCAGAAGCTGAGGGAAGAAGAAGAAAAGCTCAAAGCCATTACTTCCAAATCCAAAGAAGACAGACAGAAATTGCTCAAGTTAGAAGTAGACTTTGAACACAAAGCTTCGAGGTTTTCTCAAGAGCATGAAGAGATGAATGCTAAATTGGCTAATCAAGAGTCTCACAATAAGCAACTTAGACTCAAGCTGGTTGGCTTAACCCAAAGAATCGAGGAGCTAGAAGAGACCAACAAAAATCTGCAGAAGGCAGAGGAAGAACTTCAGGAATTAAGAGATAAAATTGCCAAAGGAGAATGTGGAAATTCTAGCCTCATGGCAGAAGTGGAAAATCTTCGAAAGCGTGTACTTGAAATGGAAGGTAAAGATGAGGAGATCACTAAAACTGAATCCCAGTGTAGGGAACTGAGGAAGAAGTTGCAAGAGGAAGAACACCATAGTAAGGAGCTCAAACTTGAAGTTGAGAAGCTACAGAAGAGAATGTCTGAACTGGAGAAATTGGAAGAGGCATTCAGCAAGAGTAAATCTGAGTGCACCCAGCTACATTTAAATCTGGAGAAAGAAAAGAACTTAACCAAAGACCTGCTAAATGAATTGGAGGTGGTCAAGAGTCGAGTTAAAGAATTGGAATGTTCTGAAAGTAGATTGGAAAAGGCTGAATTAAGCCTAAAAGATGATCTTACGAAGTTGAAGTCATTTACCGTGATGCTGGTTGATGAAAGGAAAAATATGATGGAAAAAATAAAGCAGGAAGAGAGAAAAGTGGATGGACTCAATAAAAATTTTAAGGTGGAACAAGGAAAAGTTATGGATGTAACTGAAAAACTAATTGAAGAAAGTAAGAAGCTTTTAAAACTAAAATCTGAAATGGAGGAAAAAGTATACAACTTGACAAGAGAAAGAGATGAGTTGATAGGCAAATTGAAAAGTGAAGAAGAAAAATCCTCTGAATTAAGCTGCAGTGTTGACTTACTAAAGAAGAGACTTGATGGTATAGAGGAAGTGGAAAGAGAAAAAACAAGAGGAAGGTCACGAAAAGGGTCTGAGCTCACCTGCCCAGATGATAATAAGATTAAGGAACTAACACTTGAAATTGAGAGACTGAAGAAACGTCTCCAACAATTGGAAGTGGTCGAAGGGGATTTGATGAAGACAGAAGATGAGTATGATCAGCTGGAACAGAAATTTAGAACTGAGCAGGATAAGGCGAATTTCCTCTCTCAACAACTGGAGGAGATCAAGCACCAAATTGCCAAGAATAAAGCAATAGAGAAGGGTGAGGTTGTGAGCCAGGAAGCTGAACTGAGACACAGATTTCGGTTGGAAGAAGCTAAAAGTCGAGACTTAAAAGCTGAAGTACAAGCTCTTAAAGAGAAGATTCACGAATTAATGAACAAAGAAGATCAGCTTTCTCAGCTCCAGGTAGATTATTCTGTACTGCAACAAAGATTTATGGAAGAAGAAAATAAGAACAAAAACATGGGGCAGGAGGTCCTCAATCTGACTAAAGAGTTGGAGCTTTCCAAGCGCTACAGCAGAGCTCTTAGGCCCAGTGTGAATGGAAGAAGAATGGTGGATGTTCCTGTGACATCAACTGGAGTCCAGACTGATGCAGTCAGCAGTGAAGCAACAGAGGAAGAAACACCAGCTGTATTCATACGGAAATCCTTCCAGGAAGAAAATCATATTATGAGTAATCTTCGGCAGGTGGGATTGAAGAAACCCATGGAAAGATCCTCTGTTCTAGACAGGTATCCTCCAGCAGCAAATGAGCTCACTATGAGAAAGTCTTGGATTCCGTGGATGAGAAAGAGGGAAAATGGCCCCTCAATCACTCAGGAGAAAGGGCCCCGAACAAACTCCAGTCCAGGGCACCCAGGAGAGGTAGTGCTTTCACCAAAGCAGGGCCAGCCCCTGCATATTCGAGTGACACCAGACCACGAGAACAGTACTGCGACTTTGGAGATAACAAGCCCGACATCTGAAGAATTTTTTTCTAGTACCACCGTCATTCCTACCTTAGGGAATCAGAAACCAAGAATAACCATTATTCCATCACCAAACGTTATGCCTCAAAAACAAAAAAGTGGAGATACTACTCTTGGCCCAGAACGAGCCATGTCCCCAGTCACAATTACTACATTTTCCAGAGAGAAGACTCCAGAAAGTGGAAGAGGTGCGTTTGCAGACAGGCCCACATCCCCTATTCAGATAATGACGGTGTCTACATCAGCAGCACCAGCTGAGATTGCAGTTTCTCCCGAATCCCAGGAAATGCCCATGGGACGGACAATCCTCAAAGTCACCCCAGAAAAACAGACTGTTCCAACTCCAGTACGGAAATACAACTCCAATGCCAATATCATAACCACAGAGGACAATAAAATTCACATTCACTTAGGGTCTCAATTTAAACGGTCCCCTGGGACTTCAGGTGAAGGAATCAGTCCAGTTATTACTGTCCGACCAGTAAACGTGACAGCTGAAAAGGAGGTTTCCACCGGCACTGTCCTTCGCTCTCCGAGGAACCACCTCTCCTCACGGCCTGGTGCGAGCAAGGTGACGAGCACTATCACCATAACACCAGTCACAACGTCATCTGCTCGAGGAACCCAGTCAGTGGTGAGTAGAAGAGGCTCCAAAGGGCAGGCCCATGGAGGGAGGGAGATGTGAGTAGTGAGACTACCCCAACACCCGCAGTAAAACCCAGCCACATGCTTCTCATGCTGCCTGAATCCAGATGCTTCACAGAGGACTATCCACACAGAACTGAATGTAAAAAGTGACCTAACAGTTTAATAAATTAGGCCAACTTTGAGGGAAAACTTCGCCTATTCATGTAAATTATGGACAGTGCCATAAAACACTTGCAAAGGTAGCCTCTTTGAAATGGTAGCATATAGTAATCAGAAGGTTTAAAATTTGATTTTAATGTTTGAGATAGTTTTTAAAATGGAGACGGGGAAAATGGTCTATATGGAAGAAGAATTAAAATTGTTCCTAGGTTATGTTTCTATAAATTAAAGTATTAAATATGTGGTTATGTATGGCCATAGGCATATTTTATCCCAAAATAAGATGAGAAGATTTTAATATCAAAAAGTTTTTTAAAAGTAAAAGAGAAGTGAGTTTACATGTATAAAAACTATATTTTATTTAATCAGATCTTGCAGAGAGCAGGTGCTTCATAAATATTTATTTAATAAATAGCTGGGGTTGGGTGCAGTGGCTCATGCCAGTAATCCCAGCACTTTGGGAGGCTGAGGCAGGAGGATTACCTGAGGTCAGAGTTCAAGACCAGCCTGGCCAATATGGTGAAACCCCGTCTGTACTAAAAATACAAAAATAAGCCCAGCGTGGTGGTGGATACCTGTAATCCCAGCTGAGGCAGGAGAATCGCTTGAGCCTGGGAGGCGGAGGTTGTGGTGAGCCGAGATTGCACCATTGCACTGCAGCCTGGGTGACACAGCAAGACTCCGTCACAAACTAACAAACAAAACTAGCTGGAAGGCTAAATGAATGATTATTGAAAAGCATGTGCAAAGCACAAAAGCTGGAACTTAAAAATAAATTCTACCAGCCTGGCCAACAGAGCAAAACATCATCTCTACTAAAAATGCAAAGGAAAAAAAAAAATAAAAAAGTAGCTGGGCGTGGTGGCGCACATCTGTAATCCCAGCTACTCTGGAGGCTGAGGCACAAGAATCACTTGAACCCAGGAGATGGAGGTTGCAGTGAGCCAGGATCATGCCACTGCACTGCAGCCTGGGTGACAGTGAGACCCTGTCTCAAAAAAGTAAATAAATAAATAAATTATAAATTATATTTTTCAAAATACTTCCAGTGATTGTCTTCATTTATTGGTGGCAAATTGGCAAATGTAATTATAGAAGAGCTTGTACTTTTTAGATGTTAACTTAAGCTAATAAACTAGAAATCATGATTTCTAGACTCTGAACAAGTTCTACAGCATAAATTGAAATCTCCTAAGAAAGACAGGAAGCTCATAATTTAAACAGAAACTGTGGCTTATTTTCCTATATTCTTAATATGATTTACTTTAATTTTCTATGCACAAACATAGACTCAAGGCAGGCTCCAAAGTGTGAATTACTAATTGCTTTGCCAGTAAAGCTTTTACTTGTTGGCTCCTCATGAGCCAAATAGGATTCAGAATTATTCACTGTCCTCAGGTGATCCAATACTGCTTTTTAGGTAATGTGGAGCATAGCTTGGTTGTGTAGGGTCTCGCTTCTTTCTGCTGCATTTTATAAAAAGATATTGGAGGTATAAATCATTGTAACTTAGAGCACATTTTCTGCCATAACATTTTCTTACCATTTTTAAGGGTCAGATCAAGGTAGCCCTACCCTCTGTATCGACATTTTTGACTACTGATTAAACCTCACACATGAGTAGTATTTCAAAGCAACTGTCTAGGATTTCTAAGTTCTCAATGGTCCACCTATCTTAAGTATATCAGGTCTCATAAAATCAAGGACAACAAAAGGTTTGGAATACTCCTCTTAGAATTTGAACAGTGAGGGTAGTTCATTTGTACATTTATTCAGTCAACATTTGTTGAGTGTCAACTATACTTTAGGCATGGGCTAGGTGCTGGGATGCCAAGAGGACTGTAGAAGTTCTTGACTTAGTGGAATAGACAGGTTTGGAACCTACTTAGTGGTTCTATGATAGAGATATGTACACAGGAGTCAACCGAGAAGGCTTCACAGAAGTGGAGGTTTCACAGTTAAAGAGGGATTTTCAAGAAGGAAAAGGGAAGGAGTAGGTAGACAGAACAGCATGTGCAAAGGCACGACAGTGGGAAGCAGCCTGGCATGCTTGGGGAATGGTGAGCATCCCATTGTGCTGCTACCAGTTGTGCATGGGGCAAAAAATGCAAGGGCAGAAAATAGGGAAGCAAACTGGGGTTGGATATTGAAAGGAGGCATATACCTGTCTTATTATGAAATTGATATTAGGGAACCACTGAAAGGGTAATGATCATGAGAAAAGCATATTGTTTATGTTTTAGAAAGATGTGTGTGGAAAACAGTCTAAAGGATAACTTGGAGGGACAGGGATGCTGTTGCAATTCTCTATCTTACTGATGAAGCAGGCTTGAACTAAGGTAGTGAAAATGAGGACAGAGATATAGTGAAGATGATCAAAACTATTTCATGACAAATTGAGTAGAGAGTATGGCTCTTGGGTTTATGATTTGGCTGTCTGGGAGAATAAGATGAGAAACTTTAGGGGGACTAGCTGTTTAGGAGAGAGGATAAGTAATGTTTGGAGCATGTTATATTTGAGATGTCTGGGGAACATCAGAAATGTCCAGTGAGTAGTTGGGAATAAGGATCTGCATTTCTAGAGGGCATTGAAGCCTAGGGGTCCCAGGGTTTGAACACATGAGGTAATAACTAAGGCAATTCTCAGAGTGAATGTTAAACATTAAAAGGAGGCTGAGAATGGAACATGGTGACATATTTAGAAGGCAGGCAGAGTAGATAACAAGGAGCCAGCAAGAGATTGAAAAGGAGTCGTCAGATATGAGAGGTGAACTGATGAGACTGTCCTAAGAAATCACAGCAAGACGGTGTTAGGAGCACTTTAAAAAGGAGGATGTGGTCAGCAGCGACAATAACATGTGAAGATTTTGAGGTCTTTAGGAGGTGAAAAAAGAGTGGCTTCATCTGAAATGGAAGAAAGGAGGGAGTGTAGAGGTAATTTAGGGAACAGTAGGAGTAAAGTTGCCTGAGTTTTTGCCTGGTGGTCTATATTTCCTCTGTGAAACTGGAGTTAAGGCCATCTTCAGTAAGGGCAGAGGAGGTGAGTTAGTGTTTCAGAAGAGAAGGAAGTTTCAAGCAAAGTTGTTTTAAGAGAAGGGAAGGGGAGATAATCAGAGTGGATTAGAGACCAACTCCAAGTTTCTCATAATTATTTTATCTGGGGAAGGGTCATCTGTGGGTGTTCCTGTGTGGCAAGAGTCCCACTAATGTTCAGATTGATGGCATATCCAGAGGAAACTCACCAACATCTCCCTTGTATCTACGTATTTTCTCTCTTACAGTCAGGACAAGACGGGTCATCCCAGCGGCCTACACCTACCCGCATTCCTATGTCAAAAGGTATGAAAGCAGGAAAGCCAGTAGTGGCAGCCCCAGGAGCAGGAAATCTGACCAAATTCGAGCCTCGAGCTGAGACTCAGTCTATGAAAATAGAGCTGAAGAAATCTGCAGCCAGCAGCACCACCTCTCTCGGAGGGGGGAAGGGCTGAGGGCAGTGGCTGAGGGGGTATGTTGTGCAGATGCTACTGCTGCCGTGAAAGTGAACCTTCATCTGTTTGTGCCAGTTCTTTACATGTACTAATTTAAGTTTTAAATATTGTGTTTATAAAATAACCGACTAATAATCATGTGTCTTTCCTATTTTGTGCATTTGTTTTGATGTTGGGGAACAAAATTAGTAAAACTATTGCCTGCTGCCTAGAAGCCAGGGCGTGGTTTCTAGTTCCAGTTTTGCTTCTAGCAAGTGGACCCATCAGTAGACCCATCTGAGCCTGTTTCCTCATCAGTTAGATGTGGGGACTCAGCCACATGCTCTTCAAGGCTGGCTCCCATATTTCCTAATTGCAAGTCAAATTTAATGTACCTTGTCCCACAATAATTTTTTATTAAAAAAATTCTATTATGAAATAAGACATACTTTAACAATTGTCATTTGCCTCTTTCACATCATGAATTTGCTTTATGTGCTGGAAAAAACATCACATAGCTATCACAGGGCCTGGACCTCTAAAATTTTGCAAAAACAAAAGGTTCTAAGATGATTTCAGGAAATAATATGAATGTGTAATAAAATGGAAATGAAATATGGAATCCTAAGAACAGAGTTTTACTTATTTGTGTGTGTGTGTGTACTGTAGAAGTTTTAGCCCCTCCATAAGATTCCCACAATTTCTTAGGCAATAATTTTAAAGTCATTAATGTCAGACTCGTGCTCTATTCAAGTGTACAATTGATTTAAATTGTGGAATAGTTTTAAAAGAGCTGCCAAATGACCTTTTATAGCTCAAAAGTGATTGTGATGGATAGAAACTAGCAGAAAGTAAATTCTGATACATTAATGCCAAGGGAAAAAATGACATCATACATATCTTAATTGAATTCAAATATTTTTCTCAATTAAGTATAGACTTGCAAGTGTAAAACCAGTTCATGATTTGGGTGTGTATGTGTATGTGTGTGGTGTGGAGAAGTGGATTATTTCTCTCAGTTTTACTCTTGTTTGAATCATTTTCTTTCATTTTTAGGCATGTTTTAATAAGCATGAAGCAGAGTGTGAATGCAAAATGCCAGGTGTATTTGTAGATTAACGATGTTAAGGTGGGCTTTGTGCTTCATAGCCACATAACCACAAATGAGTTCAAGGCTAGTAACCCACAGCTTAGCACACAAGATCTCATGTAGGCTACACCTTTGCTGACATTTTTGAGCCAACTGAGTGAACTTCACAAAAATACAATAGCAAAATGTCACAGATTTTTAGTTTTCCATTTTTGTATGTGAGTGTTCCAAAATTATATGGATAGCACCTGTTCTTGATATTTGGGAAAAAGCATAATTCTTTATAAAAAAAAAGACGTATGATTAGATTTTTATCTCATGTTTCAACATGTGTCATGATAATGAAGCTCTTCTCTGAGTTCCTTTCCACAGCAGATTTTCTATCGCTTGCAGAACTTGGGCTTGAATTGTGTATAGTGGTGGTAGATGTAGATGCCTCATAGTATTCACATTCACTTTAATCAGATCGCTGTTGCCTACTGCTCATCAGTTCTCAACATTGTATTACAAAATGTTGAGTAGCCAGGCATGGTGGCTCATGCCTGTAATCCCAGCACTTTGGGAGGCTGAGGGGGGTGGATCACTTGAGGCCAGGAATTCGAGACCAGTCTGGCCAACATGGCAAAACCCCATCTCTACTAAAAATACAAAAATTAGCCAAGTGTGGTGGTGGGTGCCTGTAATCCCAGCTACTCAAGAGGCTGAGACAGGAGAATCGCTTGATCCTGGGAGGCAGAGGTTGCAGTGAGCCAAGATCATGCCACTGCACTCTAGCCTGGGTGACAGAGCAAGACTCTGTCTCAAAAAATAAAATAGGAAAAAAAAGAAAATTGAGGAGCCATGTTAAAGACCTGCCATAGTAATGGGATTTCAAGATCAAAGGAGAGAGAGAGAGACTGAGAAAGAACGCTTTATGATTTTGGATAAATTTGAACAAGAGAGATTGCCATTTGGAATACTGACTTACATTTTTTTTAAAGATTTTCCCTCTTTCATAAAGTGAACATTCAACCCTTTCAAAAATGAAGACATTCACTGTTTTTACTAATGTGTACCTGACATTTGTGAAGTATTTAGTGTTACTGTACCATAACATATTGTATTTGAGCAAATGAGGGTGTCAGAAGAACCAAACACCACATTCCTTTTGACTCCACCTGCCATTCTTCAGTGACTTTTATCATAATCTTATTGCCACTTGCTGCTGTTTTTGCTTTTACCTTCTCACATCATGCTTATGGTGTTTCTTCCAGGAAGTCCATACCATCTACAGGAGAGTGCTCTGAAGGCTTAACAGTGCATGTACAGGATGTTTATACATCTAGATATTGGAATAGAGCCACCCACAAAGTACAACTGCTAAAAAAACTTGGCAGAACAACACAGATTTGCTTTTCAGAAATGATAAAGAACAACCACCATGACAGTTTTTCTTTGTAATTTTAGAGCCCACTCTATATTTATTGGATAGCTTTGCTTTAAGCCACACATTAGAAATAAAATCCACTGGGGATAGGAGGTGGAGGACTAAATGTATTACAAATCCAACTTCCATTTGTGAAGACAGTACTTTTAAGATGCAATTTAATGTGCTTTTGTAGGGGTGAATGGGATTAAAAGTTTGCAATATTTTCTCTGTCCTGAAACATACTGCATAGTAAAGTAAAAGGGGTCTCACTGTGGCTGATGTGTACAGCTGTTGCTCAGGCCCCACCCTGAAATCTTGGGATGGTGGGTAACTTGGGGGTGGGAAGGGTGGGTCATTTCCACAGACTTCAGTGCGTTGGTACCCTCTAGGGATGTGCAGGACACAATCTACACAGCTACAGAGGAGACCCTGGTCTTCACTGCCTGAGAATAATTGTAAGGTGCTGACTATTTCAGCACACTATGGTGGTGTCCACCTTACATGCATGATTCCAGAAATGTTTCGATATGGGACATAGCCCCAAGAGTGTTTATTATTTTTTTTACATGTGAGCTATATATCTAGGTCATCTGCTTAAGTTATTCAGTTTCTACTGGTGTTTCAATTGTATTTCCAGTGAGGACTGGTTGATGGGCGGCAATCGAGCTCTCTCTAGAGATTTTAGGGTATTCATTAAGGGTGTACCCAGAGCTCTTACTCAAATGTCTTCAAGAAAGAAGTGAAAAATAGCTTTCATGTGTAGTGTGGGAAGAGTATAATTTCGGAGACATGAAAACAAGTTTAAGAATATGAAATGTAAAAATATTTAAATTTCACATTCCCCAGATTCCGAATACTGGGGAAAGGGTGAAACTTTCCTTGTTGGGAAAAACACAGGGTTATAGATATGAAGAGCACATTTATACTGGAGGCTGGAGGCACAGAGAGAGAACGAGTAATGAGGAGATGGGCATAGAGAGGATTTCCCAGGAAATAGGAAGATATGATTCCAAAATTTCCCCAACCTAGATAATGTTTCCTTTCTGTCTCCTTTAGGGTCTCATCGTTGGTTATTTCTTTGTTCTCTGGTCTTTCCACTTCTCGTTTTCACTTGCTATCCTCTGACCTCTCTCATTTTAGCAAAATTCCTCCTTCATCTCTGCAGTCCTCTATAGCTACTGCCCAGTCTCCTTCCATGCCCAGGTGAGCTATTGAGAGAACACTCAACACTTCCTGCCTCCAGTCTCGCACTTCTCATTTATCATTAATCACTTTTTATTTTTAATAAAAAAATTCATATACATAGTTCAAATATAAGCCAGAGCTAAAAGACAATGAAAACAGATGTTCCTTACCACTTCCCTGAGCCCTCAGTTTTGTCCCCCGGAGAAAATCACTTCCAATTCTTAGCTGTTTCTTCTGGCATTTATCTCCATATTTCTAACTAAGGTGCCTATACAGTTACTTTTTATTTCTAGATTTTAGATCTCTTTTGTTTTCACATTATTGTTTTGATGGTTGAATGTTTAACCTTCTCACTTATCCCTTCTCTTTCCTTTTTCTCATTTTCCCAATTTGATTACATCCTCAACTTTTTGATAAATCAGCAGCCAACATTTATATATTTATGTGTTTTGCAGTGCAAATTTAAATTTAAATATATCACAGTAGCTCACGCCTGTAATCCCAGCACTCTGGGAGGCTGAGGCAGCTGAAGAACTTGAGCTCAGGAGTTTCAGACCAGCCTGGATGACATGGCAAAACTTAGACTGCAGCCTCAAAAATACAAAAAGTTAGCCTAGGCGTGGCGGTGCGTCCCTTTAATCTCAGCTACTCGGGAAGCCTAGGTGGGAGGATTGCTTGAGCTTGAGAGGCAGAGGTTGCAGTGAGAGATAGTGCCACTGCACTCCAACTTGGGTGACAAAGTAAGACCCTGTCTCAAAATAAATAAATAAAAATAAATATTACTATCTGCTGAGCCAAGTAGTATACTATGATTTTGCTCCCTTCCTCTTACCACATTTCCCCCTTCAAAAGAATAATTGTTTTAATTTTTCATCTGCTTGGTTTTCCATGTATGTATATATATATTTTTTCAAATGCTCCATTAGACTTGCCAAACACCTATCAGTAATTTTTCCAAACACTTAAACACAGCAGTTTCATATTTTTCCCTGGAAGCCTTCCTATTCAGCCTTCTGCTTCCATATTCAGTCTGGACTGGTTGTTTTCTAGGCCTGCTGCACAGTTGTTGCCCTTTTGCCTATGTTGAGTTATCTGTTTCCCTGATTGCTTATATTTGACTTCTTTTATCTATTGATCTATCGATCTGCCTATCATCTGTCTCATCTATCATCTAATATATCTATCTATCTATCTATCTATCTATCTATCTATCTATCTATCTAATCATCTATCCTCTCTCTCTCTCACTCTCTCACTCTCTCTCTCTTTCTCTTTACATCTTCTAATAGTTTTTAAAGGGAAAAGTCCTCCAGTAACCTTTCTGGGGCAGACTATCTGAATTATGGGAACAGGTTAGGGGAGGTAAGATGAGAATCTCACAGCTCAAGGTATAAACTTTTTACTCCCCTGCAATCAGTCTGCTGCCCATTCTTGTGTCTGGGTCCAGAACTTCTTAGGTCAGTTTTTCCAGAAAACAAACCTCTGGTCTCTAGTAAGGGCAAGGGCAGAGTTAGGCGGTGCTCTTTTCCCTCAATGACCAAGATATCTAATTTGCTTTGCTGCTTCTTTCACCTCTTTGCTCTGCTTCAGTTTCCCTTGTTGGCTCCTTATTTTATATATACACAATAAGGATTGATGTCTCCCACATCTCTATCAAAAGCCATGTTCTTGCTCTACAAGCTGGCTCTGGTTATTTCATCTACACCCAGATGCTGATGACTCCCAAACTTCTATCACCAACTGTGTATCCATCTTTATAGTGTGTATTTCCAAATCAGCTTGTCTAAAAACCATTTTCAATACTGCCCTGTATTCCTCCAAATCTTCTCCTTCTCTTACTATTCTCCATCTCAACAGGGATATCCTGACCCATTCAGTCTCTCAAGCTAGAAACCTGGTAGCCATCTATGCTTCTCCTTCTCCTTCTGCCCTCATTCAGCAAGCCCTGCTTATTCACTAACATCTCTAGCAGCTGATTCCTCCTCTCCATTTCCCCTACCATGGCCTAAATTGAGGGTTTTAAGTACTTTTCATCTGGGTTACTCTGATACTCTCCTAATTGGTCTTGTAATCTCCAGTCTCAAAACTCTAGGATTCATTTTTCATTCTTGCAGTTTTCCAAAGTGCAAGTTGATCATATCATATCATATCATATCATATATCATATCATATCAAATCATATCATATCATATCATAATCATCTCTATTTGAAAACCCCCCAAAAGTTCCTCATTACTCACAGAATACAATGCTATGTACTTGAGGCACTCTGTGACTGGGCTCTACTTCTCCATTCTTCTGAGCACCTTTCCCTTCCCTTGGCAAGACCCCCACACTCCAGGCTTAAATAATTGCTTGACTATCAGGCCATGCCACCCTTCCTTGACTTGCTCAATTTGTTCCTTCTCCCTGAATTGCCCTTTCTCCTATTTTTTTTTTTTTTGGCAGATGTGTCCTTCTCTGTTCAAAGCCTATTTTATGAACATTACCTCTTCTAGGAAGATAAACAATTATTTCAGAATCTATCCTGAGGTTTAAAGGCCTGTCCACTGCTGTAGAAAGCTTGGCACTCACTGTAGATAAACAAAACTAGCAGCTGAAAAATGGCAGAAAGTTGGGCAAGCAAGAGCTATTTCTGATTCCTCTCTTTGCAACACAAACCAGTGAGAATGACATGGAAGCAGTTAACAAGTCCTGTGTGAGAACATGCAGGTAATGAGGTGGCAGAATTACAGAAGTCCAGGTACTGTCATTTTTGGGTGGTGAAAGTTACTTCTATTTCCCTCCAAAGGCACAACAGCAGGTGATGGATGCAAAACAGCCAGGAGTCCTGGACTGGGGAGTTCTCACCTCAGAAGCCACCATGCCTGTGAAGAAAGGGGCCTGAGAGCTTTCCGTGAAGTATAAACACACAGTACATGCATGAGTTATAAATGGCCCTTTCCTCACCCTTTCCGACTCCCCCAGTGGAACACAAAGGCACTTCAAGAACGAGGAGGTTTCAGGGGTTTGTCTCATGCTCCTCAAGTTCATGAAGGACCCTCAAAATAGGATAAGGGGCTCTCATTTTAAAGGACCAAACACCACCAAAAAGCAGGATTTAGATTTAGGATAGATATCAGGGTGAATATCCAGAGAAGAAGGGCTGCTGAGAAATGGACTCGATACCTGAGAGAACTGAAAACCATGAGACTGGAGCCATACTCTTTTCTACCACCAAAAGGTTGTGTAACCTTTGGCATATCACCCTACCTTGGCCTATGATTTAGCACGGAGCTATAATTTTTTATGATTCTGGCATTCTCCCTTAGAGCCATAATATAATATGCTTCACTATTGTTTAGCAAGGACCTTACAAGATCCTGCTACAATGCTTTTCCTAAGATCTAATGGTTAATTACTTATCCGGTAAAAGTACTTTTGGCCTCTCTACTTCTGCTAATGCTACATATATGCAAAATCACAGAACTGGTTAGAACTGAAGTAGATCTTAGAGATCAAGAGGATAATTATCTATTACTAAAGAAGGCAAACAGCAACAAACCCTTTTAAAAAAAGCCCTGAGGCATACAGATGTCTAACCATCTTATTAATGATAAGACCAGGACCAAAAATCAGTTCTTCAGTTCCTCCTAGTACATTATTAATTATTTCATATGATGAAACTACTTCAAGTGAGTAAAGTGTACATGCATACATAGATTGAAACACTCATACTCATTGGGTCAAAATAATACTGCTAAATGATTTTGAGCTACTAGGATATTTATATAGAAACTATGTGAAAAAGTTCTTATAATAATATTTTGAATATTGTCCTCATTTAAAAAGTGCAGTGACCTCAGTTTTCACACATAATGTTATTTTGCATGCTATTCTGTGACTAGCCATAGACTTAGAACAACCTAGGTATTTACCATCTGTGTTTAAAAGAGTAGAACCCAATTCTGGCGTAGCCACAGCGGCTAACGCTACTACCAACCCATCACAGCTGCTGCCATTAGAGCTTGTGGACAAATGTATAGGATCAAGAATTCACATTGTGATGAGGAGTGATAAGGAAATTGTTGGTACTCTTCTAGGATTTGATGACTTTGTCAATATGGTACTGGAAGATGTCACTGAGTTTGAAATCACACCATAAGGAAGAAGGATTACTAAAGTAGACCAGATTTTGCTAAATGGAAATAATATAACAATGCTGGTTCCTGGAGGAGAAGGACCTGAAGTGTGAATGAGTTTCCTTGACTTACGCTAGATTCTGTTTTGTCTTTTAATGACAAGAAAATGGAATTTTTTTCCCCCACCTTCTAATGTTTAAATCCCATAAAGCTAAGTTTCCTGTTAAAGGGAAGTGCTTTGAAGGTGTATACCCATTTTTGTAAGTTAATCATGATTATCCTGGAAAAAGAAGAAAAGAGCTTCTTCTTTGAAGACGAGAATAAAGGTGTTTTTGGTAAAAAAAAAAAAAAAAGAAAAAAAAAGGAGAACCTCTGCATGCTTTGCTCAGATACTTTCCTATTTTTCCATTACTTAGTTTTTATTTATAGTTAATGTTACATATGGGAACTAATTCAAATTTGCTTGTATCTGTAAAACAGCAATCTATGCTGGAGATAAGAAATTAGCTTGCCAAAAAAGAATTTATCAGTTATGACTGTGATTATTGGTGACTTCTGCATCCTGGGGAGGTAAGGGGATAATTTGGGCTGATGGCAGAGTGGGAAACCTGCTGGAAGGAAGCAAATAAACTATTAGGTGGTTGAGAACTCCCAAGGGAGTTTGTATTATCTGGTTCAAAAGTTTCCTAGAGCAAATGACAGAACCTATTATCGGAAGTATTTTTAATTAGCTGATCTGAATCCAAAAGACGAATACAAGTCCAAATCAAGAGAGGAAGTTTCTTGAACTTCCTATTTAAAACAGATGTTTTAACAGAACTCTGATTAATTTCTGAATGTGATAATAACAGGATTGAACCCTGAAGCAGTTTATGAAAATGAGAAACTTAAAAGTAAATCATATCTAAGTACTTATAAAAGGTATGTAGAATGTAGGGCATTTTTGCACTTGACAAGTTGTTCTGAGGCCAGTAGGTTCAAAGCTGATGTTTGGTAGTTGGTCGGGGGAGGGGAAGAATAGCACAGCCCTAACCTGGTACCTCTGGGCAGAGCCCCTGGTGGGTAGGGGGCCATAGAACATGGGAAGCAGGCTATATATAGGCAAATTGATGCAAAATCCAAGAGGACATGTTTTTGTTCTGTAACTTGGTGTACAGCTTCCTGTGGATAAAGCAGTCCTCCTTTGCTGATGTAACGTCTTGTTATAAGTTGAATTTCTGATATGTTTTGTCTTTAGTATGTGAACTTAGAGGCTAGTTATTAAAGTGATGTGGCTTTATTTGCTAGAGAAGAATTTTTTGTTTGTTTGTTTTTAATTTAGAGCTCAAGTGTTCCTTTGCAGTGTTTGGCAGTGTATAAACATGAATTACTTCGGAGGGAGGTATTGGTTTTTTAGGGAGTACATCTTTCCCACTCTACAGCCAAGGAGACCTCCTGGGAGGAAACAGAATTCTAATTTGTTGTGAGGTTGCCTCACTCTGCACTCAGGAGACATTCTCCCCCAAATGTCTCCCCAAATCCTCTCTCATGCATACAGCTTTGGATCTCAAGTCATATGACTGGCTAGTAGTTTTGGGATACCACACAAGGAGGATACATATTTAGTAAGCTCAGAAATCAAGTGTAATTAGGAATTGATAACATGTTAACTTCCTTTCCAGGAAGTTATCCAATAGCTAGTGTACTAAAAGACTTAATAAAAACTACAGCATTTCACAATAATGTCATAATAACAAATAATGTATTTAATGTGTTACCTGAAGTTTTTTTAAAGAAAAAAAAATCAAGGTAACACTAGAGAGAAACATATAGGGGAAATTGTCTCTAAGTACACTTTATAAGCCATTAATGTCAAAAATATATAAAAATTCAGTGTCTCATATGTATATGTTCATTGAAATTTAGAGTTTTTTAAACTTTCAATTAGGAAAAAAAGGAAATTATGTTACTAAACATCTTCATATCAGAGGGCCCCAAATTTAAGTGCTTTGCTATTTTGAGTTTGCTGACAGAGGTGGTAAATACCTATGGTCTTTGGTTCCAATCTGCCTATAAAGTGCTCTCCAAATCACTATTGTCAGAAAAGTGGTATCTGTAAGAAGAAAAATTATGATGGTTGTGCAAAATTGTGATCTGTAAGAAGAAATGTTATGAAAAATTATACCTGATTTTACTGAGGTTATTTTAGAGGCCCCAAATGACCTATATTTGAATCTTGTTCTGGGATGAAATGAAGACAGTAGGAGATGGAATAAAATTTGCTCACTGAATCTGTAACTTCAATAAGATTTATAACATTATTTTATTGTACTATATATAAAAAGACAGGAAGAGACTTGGGAAATCAAGTCTCTCTTTTTTTTACACAAAGAATGGCATTAATCCCTAAAGCACTAATTTTTAAAAATGTATTTAATTTTTTTTTTGCTGGCAACATGGACTGCATGTACCTCAGACAATTTGACTGTATAATGAGTTACTTCAAAATGTAATGGCTTAAAGCAATATATTTTTTTTGAGACTGAGTCTCGCTCTGTCACCTAGGCTGGAGTGCAGTGGTGCCATCTTGGCTCACTGCAACTTCTGCCTCCTGGGTTCAAGCTATTCTCCCGCCTCAGCCTCCAGAGTAACTGGGATTACAGGTGCATGCCACTGTGCCCAACTAATTTCTTGTATTTTTAGTAGAGATGGGGTTTCACCATGTTGGCCAGACTGGTCTTGAACTCCTGACCTCAAGTGATCCACCCGCTTCATCATCCCAAAGTGCTGGGATTACAGGCGTGAGCCACCAAGCCCAGCTTTAAAGCAACATTTTAAAAATTTCTCACAATTTTGTGTATTGGCTGGGTGATTCTTACTTGAGTAAGTTCAGTTGAGACTTGGGGAAAACATAGCTAATAAGCAACTATAGATTTAGTAAATCTGTTTAATAAGTTTCAATTAATAGAGCCAATATCATATAGATTTTATTTCAGTATCTCTAGAAATAAAATGAAGTGTATCTCCATATAAACAACATAATTTGGAGCTTAATTGTATTCATTTAAATAAAGTTTATGTACATAAATATTAAATACCACCTTTTATTAAAGTACAATTTATATAAGATAAACTCTTATTTAGCATTATCAAATGTTTCTGAGACATTTGATTTAATAACACAATCTGATTAATAGCATTAGCATACACAGCATGCAAGGATTATGAGTTTGCTAATTTAAATACAGTAATTAAATGTTTTGGTGCACCAAGACATTGCTTCTTCTGTGTACGGACCCTTATTACTATGATGGAGATTTTGAAATGCTAGGATTAAGACAAGGCAACTAAGTTGTGCAAAATGCTAGGATTAAGACAAGACAACTCTAAATTGCCTTAATCCTAGTATTTTGTAAATTTCCACTGCTGCACACTGAAGGAGAAAGAAGGTATTGTAGTAATACAAAATGTTAACCCTTAAAGGGATTTTTGAGATGCTCTCTAATACCCTTGTTTTGTACCGTAGAAGCAAAGGCAAAAGATTTCTGAATTACATCCACAATAAGAACAATTCTGATTTCACTCTATCTATGCTTTCTTAAGGGAAGGAAATTGGAGATACTTTAATTTTACCAGGGAGATTTGAGACGTGGGTCTTTTTACTACTTGGAATCTACTGCAGAATTTTTTTTTTTTTAAAGTAGTGAGAAACATCATTTTAATTTTGGATGCTAATTTTTAACTACATATTATTTAATTCATATTTAAATTTTTTTTGCCTGAATATTTTGATATATTTTTAGGCATTTAAAGAGGTTGAAGCTGGAACATTTCAGGCTTCTGGCATAGTACAATATAGTATGTATGTCTTAAGAGCTTCAGAAAACCTTCATAGCTAAATATTCTTAGGTATATAAGACATTCTGTATTTCATCTTACTTGGCTTTCTTATCTACCTCAAATTCAAGCCAAAAGCCTGAGGGACAAAATGGAAATAGCTCCACCTATTGGTCATCATGAGGTAAAGTTAACGACACCAAATTAAGAAAACATTTTCTTTTTGGCAGATAGTCATGCACTGTGTGTAATTACTATGAACCTAAAAGTCTATGGCATAATATGATTTAATTAATGTTTACTTACATACTAACTACATAAGTAAAAATAAAACTTAAATACTAGGTACTTGAGATTAATGTGAAAATAATAGGTAGAAATTTCTTCATGTTATTGATAAACCCTGACATAAGTTTCTGTACTCACAACATATACCATATGTTGACAAGGAAGTATTAATAATAAATTTTTCAGGTGAAGAAACTATTTGAGGTTTGAAAATTTTCTTTCCTCTGCTGTGTATAATCTCAGTGATGTTAGGAATCTGTCTCATTTGGTCATACATGTAGTTCCATGCCTACCTAGCACAGTATACAGCCTCAATAAATGAATGAAATGAGTCATACTGATACATGTTCATGAAAGCATAAAGGTTACTATAAAAGAAAAACCAGCTGAATAAATATAAATATTAATTATCCATAATGTGCTGGACTATTGTAATTACTATCTCCATCTAGTTTAAATTTATTTTTATAAGAATAAATTTATATTTTAAAACATATAGGGGGGCCGAGGCAGGCAGATCACGAGGTCAGGAGATTAAGACCATCCTGACTAACACGGTGAAACCCCGTCTCTACTCTAATACAAAAAATTAGCCAGGCATGGTGGCAGATGCCTGTAGTCCCAGCTATTTGGGAGGCTGAGGCAGAATGGTGTGAACCTGGGAGGCAGAGCTTGCAGTGAGCCAAGACTGCGCCACTGCACTCCAGCCTGGGCGACAGAGCGAGACCCAATCTCAAAAAAAAAAATAATAATAATAATAAACATATAGTTATGCAAAAAAGCAGCAGTCAGAGAAAAAAGTGAGTCACCTATATTTATTGACTTCTTAGAAATAATATCTCCTTATTAAAACTCTAATACACACACACACACAAAGAAATTGAAGGGGTATAAATATTGTTCAGAACAGAAAGTTTGGCTGGAAGATTAGTTACTTCTAGGAAATAGTCTGGTTTCTCATTATGGGGTTTGTATACAGCAATTACTATCTTTGTTTTCAGTTCTTACCTTGGTTAAAACTAATCTACTATTGTCAGAACATTAGAGGTAGTTTCTAAAGGGATTTAAGAAATTTCGAGGTAAAGTACATATGCCAATATAAAGACATTGCCCAAGAATAGTAATGCAGGAGCGTCTTTTAGCCTCATGTACCAGTTTTTGTTTGTTTTGTTATTTAACATTTATGATCTTTTAGTGAAATGACGTAGCTTGATTCTCAGTTTCAGTTTAACTGAAAATGCCATGTCTTTTTTCTCTTTATAGAAAGCATCATCATTCACCAGTTACGAACGAACTCCAGATGAAATGGTAAACCAAGCACATACTGGGTGTGTGTATGACCTCTGAATCCCTATTGAATGGACAGCCCTCAATCATGACTAAGGTCCTCCATGCTACTGATCACTACTGGAAATATTTTACTACTTCCAGTGATTTTTTTTTTTTTTTAAGGATATAATGTGAAAGCTGAAAATGGCCTTGCTGATAATATGAAAATATGTAGCAAGAAAGCAATTCAATCTATGTGCCAAAAGAAATTTCTTTTTGCAAAGCTTTCAGGTCTATGGGCACATGATGTATAACTTATTTTTTATAATACATTTTGTAATGTAATTTTTTTCCTAAAGCGTTTCCCTTTTTTGTAGTCTCTGGCACATATATCTACAGAATACACTGTCAGTTCTTCAAAGTGTTGGTATTGTTGCATTCAAAATGGTAACCTATAATTATTTTCTTTTTATCAATTTGTTAATTCTGAAAAAAAGGAAGTACAAGTATATTTCCTGAGGTAAATTCAAGAGGTAAAACTTAGAAGCAGGAGATTCTGGAAGAGGTTTTACTATTGCTTGTACAATGCTATGGTTCTGATCATGGTTCAATACTAACAAATAATGCTCTGACTTAAAAGCCTAATTTTAAATACTAAAAATCAGTTTCTATAGTTGCTCTTTCTGGTGTTCTGGGCCAAAAACCTTGGATGAATTGATTTTTATATAGAACAAATTCATAAAAGGAGATGTACCAGTTTAACCAGTGAGGGTAATAAGAACAGCTTCGACTGACAGTTCAATTACACTTCTGATTGAATTATTTACTTGTATGTATAAGACTTATAATAAGGACTGTGAAATAAAGCTAGTTCTCACAATCTAATCCAACCAAAACTTGAATATAAAAACAGACCTAAAATGTCAGTATCTTTTTAAAAAAATAAGACTGGGCACGGTGGGTCATGCCTGTAATCCTGGCACTTTGGGAGGCCAAGGTGGGAGAATCGCTTAAACCCAGGAGTTCAGGATCAGCCTGGGCAACACAGTGAGAGTTACTTAAAAAAAAAAAAAAAAAAAAAAAAAGGTAGCTGGGCCTGGTTGCTCCTGCCTGTAGTCCTAGCTACTTGGGAGGCTGAGGTGGGAGGATCACTTGAGCCCAGGAGATGGAGGCTGCAGTGAGCCATGATTGTGTCACTGCACTCCAGCCTGGGTGACAGAATGAGACTCGGTCTCAAAACAAAGACAAACCCATACACACACACACACACAAAAACCCCAAAATCCAGAAAGAAAAAGTAGTACAAGAAATCTCAGGATCGATAACTTTTTTCCCCTTGATTTTGAAAGACTTTCATAACTACAGGTAGGTTAGAGAATATATTCTTTGAAGATAAAAAGCACAACATGCATTACTGAAATCTCAATGTCAGAGCTACTGTTGAATTTAGTTTTATGTGAAAATGTGCATCTAAAGTCCAAACTTGAAACTCTGGTAATATACTTTTTTTTTTTAAAGACTGTTAATATGGACATGTTTTTATTAAGGTCTTTAAAGATAACTTTAAAGATAAATTAGAGTTGACACATCAGTTTCTGAATGTGGAAATCATTTATCATGTAACTTTACTGAAATTAAAGACAGCATGCTTCCGAGTGTCACAAGGATAACTAAAAGCCACACAAGGAGGACTGCTGGCCCATTTCTCTAGTCCACAGGTTGTGCTCAGCTTTAGAAGCCCACACACGGGCATCCAAACCGAGTCTCTGGAATAGAAAAATTAATGCTGGATTTCCTCCCCTACCTAATCCTGGAAGGTTTTAAGGTACACCTTGGGAAATTGGCAAATCATTTTCAACATGTAAATTATATGACATGTTAAAATTATTTTTAATTTTTAAAAGTAAAAGAAATGCTACAGTAGGCTTGCCCTAGCTTGAATGATTGTGAAAACATCACATAATCTTCCAGAATTTTGGTTAGTAAGAAAACTGGAGTGTCTATGTGTGAAGATTTTTAGAATTGTTACTGGGTTTTGTTTTCTGAAAATGTTGACTGTAATGACATTTTCAATTAGAAAAGTGTTTTAGTTAGACTGTTATATTTTTTGACTCGCAGTTAAGTATCCTATTTGCCAATGTTTGTACCTCTGATGGCAAAACTATTCTGATATATTAGATTCGTATTTGAAGCAAATAACTTTCTCAACTTGTGGGAATTTTATTATACTAATAGTGAAAATGTTAGAGGATAAGATTTTAAATACTTCTTGATTTAAATTAAAATACTATAAGAAATGTATGTATATTTGGATTTGAAGGGTTTTTTTCTCCCTGGATTTATAATGAACTTGGAACTTACAAGAACAATGAGGATGATGGTGCAATTAGAGTCATTTAGAGAGATGCAGAGCTTTTTCTGTCCATGCTATGATTAAGTCCTGTGTTTAAACCCAAAAGCAATCTGGGTGACACACGAATAAAATTAATTAGATTAATTTTGAAATAAGAGAATATGCAAAATTAACAACAAAACAAAACCCCAGAAAACACTGATCATCTCCTTATCTAATGAATAAGAAAATAAGATCATAAATAGTCACATCTCAACATGCATATCCATTTGAAAAAACTGCCCTCCCATGCAATCCTGGCACAATCCTAGGCTCATAAAATTTCTCTACCTTTCCTTGTAAATAAGTCTCCAATCATCAATCTAAATGAGAATCATTTTTAATGAAATAATTGTAACTGTTTTCTGAAATATAATCATAATCAGTGTTTCTAGTTCAATTGAACTAATCCGTATTTTACCCTTTTCTTTCTGATAAGAGAGTGTTTCATGAGGATATCTTTGGTAGAGATCTTTTCTCAAGTATTTTATAAAATATTCGAGTCTGATGAAGATAGTAGATAAATACACCAGCTGTCAGATGCCTATGATTTTCACAAAATGTGAAGAATTCATTGTATCTTAGGATGACCATAAAAAAATTTATGGTGTGTAATCTCTAAGCATTAATAGAGACAACAACACTACTGCAGTAATACACAGCTACTAAAAATCAGTGGCAGAGCAAGAAAAAATGGTGTATCAGGCAATGTAAAGTTTTTGCCTTTTCTCCTAATGCTGTGGTTGAGTTTTCCTGGAAATGAATTAAAAAAAAAAAAAAAAAATAGCAAAAGTAGGGTGTGTTCATGAATCTGATGAGCAACAAGTCTAAAAATAGCAAAAGTGCAAAATGGAAGTTAAAAAAACACAACTGGCACCTGAGGCATATTTCCTCTTCTTTATCTCCAGTGCTATGCCTCTGCTAAAAATATGAATCACAAAGCAAAGGAAAAAAAGAAAAAAATTGTTGTAATACAATAAAAATCACTATAATAAAAGTTTATAAAAATTGAGAGAGTTTTTTGGAATTGACTTTGGCCTAGTGACCATCAGTATTTTTTTCTTAATTTTTCAGCATTTATTCCATAATGTGATAACAACTGTGTGTGTTACCTAGGGAAAATGCTGTAGATCCATACATTTGAATAGAAATGTTTATAGATGCCATAACATGATACATTTATTTTCCGATGTCGTTTTTTGTTTATATTATTTAGGGAAATTTTACCGTACCATCATAGATTTTGTTATTTTAATAATGAAGAACTATATTTATTTAATCTAGATTTTGTTTTAAAATTATCAACTGTTTGCTTCTACAAATAAGGGGTTTATAATGTGGCCTGATATTCTTAGAATTCTTTTAGGTCTAAGGGTTTTCAAAAGCAAAACAACACTGAAAACTTTAAGAAATACATTCTATTTTTGCACCATGTAAAATTTTGTTTCCTTTAAGTTTTATCAAGTACATGAGTTTATTATTTTTCATTGAATCCAAGTGAATTTATGGATATGTACTTATCTTTTGTATGAATGTAATAGCTTGCTTTCAGTTCCTCACAGGTCATTGAAATTGCTTAACCAATGAAAACATTCTCTGTTACTTCCAAAGTCAACTATGTTTATCAAAATCTCACTAGTGTGAGAAAAATAACAAGTGTAATATTAAAGCATTGTGCAATATCTTGAGTTGGAACATAATATTCAGAAAATTAAAATCATTTAAAATGAGTACGCAACCTTCTTTTTATTTAAAATCATTTGCTCTAAAACAGTTTTCATCTCTGCATTTCATATTTTCTTAAAAATATGGTTTCTTTCACTATGGATAAGCAGATGTGGTATAGCAGGGCTGCCAGGATGAGGTATGCTCTTCCTCTGGATTATACCACGGTTTGATTCTTTAGTAAGATGAAAACTTCAAGACACCAAGAAATGGAAACTGGTTAAAGGGTTTCCCTCCTTGCTTTATTCCCACAAACTGCATTGTCAATCAACATTCTGATGTTACTCCACAGCTGCTGCTGTCATCTAAAGGTAGATCACTCAGTAGAGCAAAGGCTCCTGAGGCTTTGCCTGCAGTCCACAGCTCAGTATCTACAGAGGCAGTTGGGTCATGGTTTTTGCAAAGTGGGATGTGGGTGAGAGTGGGGTTGTGTTCTGACCTCCTTTATTTTTATCAGCCTGTGCCAGAAATAGGGATCTATAGCTACATCCAATCCTAACTTATCTTTGCCTTATTTGAAACAAGGGAATGGGTTTCTCTTATTAAATAATAAAAACATTAGTTTATTAATTCCTGTTAGGAAGTAGCCTTTTCCTATCCTTCCTTAAACTGCCCTGTCTCCCTTTCCCTGTTATTCAAGGACCTTTTCCACGACCACAGCTGCATTCTTTTTTGGCCGTTCTGGTTTTCAGCGCACAGTTCTTTTTTCTCCTTGATAGCAAGGCAGGTTTAGTCAAAATAACAGGGTATTTTGTAGGCACCTAATAATTGACTCCTAACCCCAGAGAATTGCTCCTTTGGGAGCAATACCTCAGTCAGGGTATTCTGTGCCAAATCTTCCTCACCAAATTATTCTGGCTGCTGATGCTTTCCTTGCAGAAATTTCTGTGCCCACGGAAGGTTTCAGAGGCAGATCATCTGGATTACATAAGAAAAGACCTTCAGTAATCACTGATTCTAAGGGAAGGTATGCCTTTGAAAAGACAAGAGTTTCATCAGGCCTCAAGATGGTTTATACTGCTTTATTGAGAGAAGCGCGCTCATTTTTGCTTCACAAAGGGGCATGTATTGGTGCCCACGTGGAGCATTGACATAAGCAGGTGGTGGGACAACAAACTGATTATCTCCCAGAAATGGAGGGCACCAGAGATGTCTGTTTGCATGGTCATCATAATCTGCTGAGATCTTGCTTCAGGAAAAGAACATGAACACCCAGAGTACACAGTCTTGCTTAGCATTTATAGTACATGTAATATTAGCATAAGGCTCTGTTTTCTCTCTTCTCCTACATGGAGAACCACAATGTAACTCTGACCTTATTTCCAATTTCCTCACAGTTTAGTTTTTGACATCATAAGGGGACAACATGTGGTACCTCCTCAGTGCTCCTACAGCCCCTTGAACACACATCTTGTGTGACACTGACTTCATTATATAATATTTCAGTTGTCAGCAAGTTGTCTCTCCCACTAAAATGTGGGTTCATTGAGAGTAGGTCAGGTCAGTTCAACAAGATTTATCAAGTACCTTTTATGGCCTAGGCACTTTGCCAGGTGTTGGAGATGTAGAAATGCATAAAAACAGTCTCTGACCTTGAGGAACTCATTTATATCTGGTAACAAAGACAGACGTAAACAGATAGTTTTCAATACTACACAGTAAGTGCAAGGACAGACATCATATATACATTACCTTGAGCTCTGAAAGCAGCTGTTAACTCCACCAAAGGGGTCAAAGAAGTATTCCTCAAATTGGCTGCTGACCTGAATCTTGAAGGATGAGTGGGGATTAGCTAGCAAAGCAGTTTCAGTGGAGGTGAGGTGTGAAGTCAGAGAGCAGTGGGTTGCTGAGTGACTGGGTTAAGGAAGCAAAGACAGCGAGTGCAGATTTCTCCTCCCAGAAGATTCAGTGACAATACAAATGATGTTGTGAAACAGTCTGTTGAACCTATCTTGTGCCTCATGGTGTGCTGGTCAGAGGGAAACCCTTGGTCTTCGCCTTTGTTGTCATAAATATTTAGTGCTATTGACAAAATATCCTTCCTGCCTGCCTGCCTTTGTTGTCATAAATATTTAGTGCTGACAAAATATCCTTTCCCCTCCCTCCCTCCCTCCCTCCCTCCCTCCCTTCCTTCCTTCCTTCCTTCCTTCCTTCCTCCCTCCCTTCCTCCCTTTTTTTTTGAGTGCAGGCTGGAGTGCAGTGGCGTGATCTCAGCTCACTGCAACCTCCGTCTCCTGGGTTCAAGCAATTCTCCTGCCTCAGCTTCCTGAGTAGCTGGGACTACAGGCGCCCGCCACCACACCCTAATTTTTTGTATTTTTAGTAGAGACGGGGTTTCACCGTTTTAGCCAGGATGGTCTCGATCTCCTGATCTCGTGATCTGCCTGCCTCAGCCTCCCAAAATGTTGGGATTACTGGCGTGAGCCACCAGGCCTGGCCCAGTGTTTGATTTCTGAGGCTCAACAAAAGCTGACTTTCACATTTAAGTCCATTTTGTGAAGATACTTCATGAATATGTTGGAGTTATTTTAATGACTCAAGTGACTCAAGTGTTAAAAAAAAAAAAAAAATCATGATGAAATGAAATCCCTCTCACGCTGGCTTTCTAAAACTTGGAAAAATAGAAAACTATAAATTTAAATCAAGTCTAAAAATGATCCAAACATATAATTTATAAAGAATTAACGTTTTTAGGCTGGGTGTGGTGGCTCACGCCTGTAATTCCAGCACTTTGGGAGGCCGAGGTAGGCAGATCACCTGAGGTCAGGTGTTCGAGAGCAGCCTGGACAACATAGAGAAACCCCGTCTCTACTAAAAATACAAAAATTAGCTGGGCATGGTGGTGGGCAACTGTAATCCCAGCTACTCAGCAGGCTGAGGCAGGAGAATTGCTTGAACCCAGGAGGCGGAGGTAGCAATGAGCCGAGATCGTGCCATTGTACTCCAACCTGGACGACAGAGCAAGACTCCGTCTCAAAAAAAAAAAAAAAGAATTAACATTTAAAAAATATCTACTTTCCTGTATCTCTTGACGATTCTCTTGGCGTAAACTAAGCCTCTTTCCTCCTCTGTTCCCCTTTTTAAAGAAATTAACTGCTATACATGTAACAGATGTCAGTTGGCTGTTAACCTAGAGATGGCAACATCATATTTGAAAAAAAGACTTTATCTATAATTGATGGCATCTAATGAAAAAATAGGTGCCATGGGGATGTAATCAACTGAGAGATTCTATGCAGTGGAAGTCATGAAGTCTGAAGTCTTGTGAGAATTACATTCTTTAATTTAAAGTATATAATCGGCTGGGCAAGCCTGTAATCCCAGCACTTTGGGAAGCCAAGGCGGGTGGAGCGCCTGAGCTCAGGAGTTCGAGACCAGCTTGGGTAACATGGCAAAACCATGTCTCTATCAAAAATACAAAAATTTAGTTGGCTGTGGTGGCACATACCTGTGGTCCCACGTACTTGGCAGGCTGAGGTTGGAGAATCGCTTGAGCCTGGGAGGTGGAGGTTGCAGTGAGCCACTGCAGTCCCACTTGGGTGATAGCGCCTCAAGAAAACAAAAAACCAAAATCAAAAAGTATGGAATTATGAGAAACGAAGCCTTATTTCCATCCAAAACAAAGTTCTTAGGCTGTCTACTAAAGTATTTTGGTGTAATTGCTCTTTCCTCTAATGACACTAACCATTAAAATATCTTGTTAGACTCATATTTCTGATTACTGACTGGCTATTCAAGAACTTGCAAAATTTTCTATCGCAACACCAATGACCTCAGGCTAATCAGTCAATCTCTCAGTGTGAGAACAAAGGGAGTTTCTTAAATATCTAACTGAAAGTATTCAATAAGTACACTACATAAAAATCAGGAAAAGGTCAATTTTAAAAAGTAATTTTTAAAACCCAGTTTGAATCAATATCTGATGCAATAAATACAGGAAATGAAGTTTATTATACAATTTCTACATCACTCTTTCTCCTAAAAGTCCTCTGAGATAATTAAAAATGAACATTTTGCAGTTCCACCAAGCTGCCATGGTCAACTGAAAAGGAAAAGATTTTTTTTTTGTTGTTGTTCCTGCAAAAATATGACCCAGCCACTGAAAATAATTCAAACCACTTCCAGTCACTAAGAACTTTCTCTGAAACTCATGGTGGTAAAAACTATGACACATTTCTCGGCCCTCTTCAACTTTTTAAAATATCCTTGTTACAGATGTGAATGAAATAGTTTGAATATGGTTAGAAGCTAGAGAGCTACAGCAGCACCAAACATAAAAGGAACCCAACAATCAAATTTGTGTGGCAAATCTACTTTGGTTAGGCAGTGAAAAGACCAGTTGCAGTTTCCTCTTCCTTGTTCCGAGAGATACCCAATAGTTACTCTTCTGTATTTTTTCTTAGATGTTTCTGGTTACTGAATTCAGTGGCACAACACAGCAATTGAACTAAAAAATGAAAATTGTATAAAACTTCCCATCCAAAGGCTAAACATATACACCTTTTCAGACTGTTGGGCTTGCATCTGTTCTATCATTTTGGATTCACTTTTGTATTGGGGCTCATGCATTGACTGCATACTTAGAATGTTAATCTGATAGCATTAATAAATGTCATTTAGCCACACAAATTCCACTTTTACCAAGAATCAGCACATGAACAATCATTTGAACAATATAAGTGTAATCTAAATGTACCAACATACATACACACAAACACCAGTCGCTCCTAGCAATCAGTTTGAAAATGTGTAAATGGTAAACCATTGTGAGAACTATTCTCTTCTGTTGCCCTAGAAATGCTGAATGATACTTTCTTTTGAAAATTCCTACTTCAGCAGATTAAATGAAAAACCACCTAGTAAGGACTATCATAAAATAATGTGACCAAGAAAATCACAAAATTGTGAGTTCCCTGAGATAATAATGTGGAGCTGAAAAAAACGTTTCAGCTGGTTAAAGATGCATATTGTGGTGGCAGAATACAGTAGTAGAAAATGAAATGGAGGGATATCAAGACATCTGGAAAAGCAATTTCATCCATCTGGACCTCATCTGAAAATGTAAGTTTTAGAGAAGAATCTCAGGAGGTTTCAGTTCTATAAATGTTTCAGTCAAAATGGAATTTCTAATAAAAAAAGAGACAAGGAATTAACTCATTTTCCTATGAACAAACAAAAATAAAGAAAAAGGAAGCAGATAAATACATCACACTCAGGTCACTAGAACAAAACCAAAAAATGAAGGTAAAATGACCATTTATTCAGAGTGCTGGAATAGCAGAATATTAAAAAAAGATCAAATTTAGTGGGCATGATGATATAGGCAGAAATGGGGAGGAAAAACCTGCCTTATATGTACTTTTGCAATATGCCCATATTTTGGCATACATTTTTACCAACAGAACTTAGCAAAATAAAAGGATTCCATGCCTTCTCCATTAACTGTGATAGATTGTTTTCCATTTGAGCCTGGGGTTGAAGGTAAACTTAACAGATCAAAACAAAATATAGACCTAAGTATGTGAGCAGTGCTAAGAATTTGAGCATGAATGTCATGTAAGAGCAAACCCAAGCAAGTTGGTTATTAGAGGGCAACAAGCATTGTATCACTCTAAACTCTGCCTAGTAAATATGTCATTGGCTCACATTTTTTAGACTTGTCATTTTGAAAAAAAATTTAACTGTAAATTTTTTTTTTTTTTTTTTTGAGATGGAGTTTCACTCTTGTTGCCCAGGCTGGAGTGTAATGGCGGATCTCGGGCTCACTGCAACCTCTGCCTCCCGGGTTCAAGTGATTCTTCTGCCTCAGCTTCCTGAGTAGCTGGGATTACAAGCCCGGCCACCCCACTCGGCTAATTTTGTATTTTTAGTAAAGACGGGGTTTCATCATGTTGGCCAGGCTAGTCTCGAACTCCTGACCTCAGGTGATCCACCCGCCTCGGCCTCCCAAAGTGTTGGGATTACAGGCGTGAGCCACGGTGCCCAGCCTAACTGTAAATTATGAGGACCAAGCACTCCTTATTTTCTCTTTCCTCAGTTTAACTTCTTTAAGGCATTACTGCAGACTAAGCCTAAAAGTAATTTGTTTTCAAATGATGTGACTTAATCTCTGGCCTGGATTTCAAAGATGTCAGTATAATGTGGATTGTATATAATTGTTTAAATTTTACAAATAACATACGCCTATTATAGAAATTTTGGAAAATACAGAAAAGTGCAAAGAAACAGAAAAAAAAATCCTCCATCCGGTCAACAGAGTTACCATTATTCACTTTTTAGTTCCGCTCTATATTATACTTCTACAGTCGCTACACTACTCTAATATCCTGACTTAGTCACCTTTTACATCACGAGTATTTCCTTGGGTCATTAAATACCTGGCACTTTTAAAGTGTTTACGGGGTATCTCATTTTGTAGTAATGCTATATGTCCTGGTTTTTACAACAGTAAGAGAAAAAGCTACAGCCTATTACAAAACACTTCCTATATCAATGCGCAAAAGAGAAAGGTGGACACAGAAAAGGGGAAAAGTAACGTGAGAATCAGCAACAGAGGAAAAATAACTAAGAATCGCTTAATTAGAGGCAAGATAATAGGGCTAAGTCACATTATTGATTCTTGACTTTAGGACAAAAAGGGTACATGTCACGCACCTCTGTTCCAAGTTTATACTTGCACCATGAATGGCGATTTATTTAATTAAAGTTGCGGTTTTACAACCGAAGCAAATACTGCTAATTCTCCCCCGACTCAATCCCCCTTGAGGCCGCCTTTTAAATGCTCCCACTCCCTTCAGAGAAAGCCTCGAGGTAAAAAGAAAAACCTGTCTGGCAATCCAGACCTGCGGTCGCCGCGATAACCAGAGTAGCAGGCAGGTGTGTGCTAACTAAAGCCACGGCCAACAGAGCGAAGATACGCCTACAGCGCAGGCGCGGAATCCCCGTAGCCCTAGGCCGCTCATGCGCCAACGTAGTTTCGCGATCGGGTGGCTGAGCCAGTCACAGGACAGATGATCAGGGTGCGTCCGCCTTTTCCTTCCGCCTTCTCTCCTCCTCCCCTTTCCCCTCCCCTTGTCCCTCCTTCTTCTCCCTCCTCCCTCTCTCCCTCCCTCTGGCGTCTCCAGCCGACTTTCGCTTCCTGTCAGCGGCCTTTGGCGGAAGAGTGTCCCGCCTCTTCCGCCTTACAGCGGAGGCGTCGGTGGCGGTGGCGCTGGTGGCGGCGGCGGCGGTGGCGGTGGCGGCGGCAGCGGCGCTCGAGCGCTTCCTGTCAGGGTCAGCCGGCGGCCTCCCTGGGTGGTCCACCTGCAAGTCGCGGAGCGGTGCCCTGGGGATCGATGGCGATGAACTATAACGCGAAGGATGAAGTGGACGGTGGGCCCCCTTGTGCTCCGGGGGGCACCGCGAAGACTCGGAGACCGGATAACACGGCCTTCAAACAGCAACGGCTTCCAGCTTGGCAGCCCATCCTTACGGCTGGCACGGTGCTACCTATTTTCTTCATCATCGGCCTCATCTTCATTCCCATTGGCATTGGCATCTTTGTCACCTCCAACAACATCCGCGAGATCGAGGTGAGGGGAGGGAGCTGTGGTGGGAGTTGGCGTTGCTCGGGAGGACGGTCCTACGCGCCCGCCCCACTCCTTTCCCAGCGCCCTGAAGCCAGTTGACAGGCGGAGGACCCCGCGCCGCCCCCCACCCTCTTCCATCTGTTCCTCTGGTTTTTCTTTTTCTTTCTGCGGATTTCCTGAATTTGCAGCTTTGTCCTAGCTTTGTCTTGCGATTTACGAAAGAGCAAATCGACAGAATGAGCTGAGACGGAATGAATGTTTAATGCAGAAGATGGGTCAGGTGGAGAACGCTTCTTCAGTAGGCGGTTTGTGTGGTTCTATGGGGATTAGCGGGGGTTGTTCACCGAGTTAAAAAGAGAAGTGGGGGCGGGGGCCAATTGTAGCTAGGTAGATGCAACCCTGAGTGAATTGACAGGGTCAAAAGTGTCATTACCTTTGTGTGCATTATCCGAAGACACAGAGATGAACACCTTGGCCATTGCTGGGAAAAGAACCAGAGTCGTAGAGGTATTGACGATTCTAATGTAAAGAAGCTGTCGCATGTTATCAGGTCACGTATGAGGACTTACGACAAATGTGCATAGTACTTTTCATTTTGAGCTAATTCGATATTTTCAGTTGTAGGGCAAGATACACAGGAAAGATCACCTGAAACTTCAATTCTGGTTTTGCTTTTAGGCTACGTTTATTAATGGGCCCTACATTTGCTGGTCTTTTTTTTTTTTTTTTTTTTTTTTACAAAAAGAGCCAGTGACCACATTCACGGCGTAAGTTGTCCACTGTCTACCAAACATTTTACTGATACTAACTTTGCTGAATATGTAAGACATGACAGGAAAACTTGGGGAAACATTTCTTTGTCAGAAGCACAGGATCTTTATCTGTAGGGGTGAAGATGGTTGATAGTACACTGTATTAATATATACTGTATAGGTGTCCAGTATTAAGCATCTCTCATCTTTTCTTGCATATCTGAGAATGTTGTTGTTTTCTAAATCTATTTGAAAGGGCAGGAACTAATAAGAAGTTCTCTTGATTTCTTCTGTTCTATTTATACACACACACACATTTTAATAAATATACTTACGTATGTGATTTAATGGGACTTTGAGAGTAATTTTATTTTTAACTACTGAAATAGGGATGGGGTTCCAGTTTAATTTGCAGTGTTCTCTCTAAAAGCAAGATTAATGTGTTTTGTAATTCTACAGTGCTTACTTCAGTGTTGATGACAGTAATAAGAATAGTATCTATAGCATAACTAGTTTAAGATTTTTACTAAAAATTCATTCTCAGTTTAATAAAGAGTTACAGTATTTTTTTCAGCATGTATTTTAGTTTGTTTTATCACCTTAATCTCCCTAATAATCCTGCAAATGTAGTACTTCTTGTTCTAACCATACTAGGATCACACATTATATTAGTATATGGGCAAAGTCATGTCATGCAAGGAACATGGGCATTGGCTGGGGTCAGGCAGAGCTGGTTTTAAATTCCAGCTCAGCTACTAACCAGCTCAGTTTCTTGGAAAATTTCCTTAATCTCTCTGAGCTTCAGTTTCCTGCAAAATAGGTAGAATAATTCATATCTTCTAAGGTGTGAGAATTAGAAGCAATGTAAATAAGATGTCTAGCACTAGGGATCTGTCTCCTGATCCTTAATCAGGAGATGAGAAATAGAGAGGTTGAGATGTGACAGTAAACTAGTTAAGAGTATTGTAAAAAATGAGACAGAAACTCAGGTGTCTTGATTCCCAGCTTTAAACTTTCACTGTACACTAAGATCCTTACTGCAATGTTAGTAAAGTAGAAGAAAATAATTTAACATCTGAAATTTGAATGATTTTATTTAAACTTCTTAAGATAATAAGATGAAAATAGCAATAATTTGGAATTGTATATAAGTTAGTATTTTCAGAGCTCAACTTCCATTAATATTTACCATAGTATAAAAATAAATGTTTAACTTTTCTTAAAATCTTTGGGTTTTGGAGTAAAATAAGGTTCTTCACACTAAGTAGTAGACAAAATAGAAATTTTTCAAATAGCTCTCACGTGTAATTCTGATTTCAAGTTGCCTGAAGAATCTGCTGCAGCTTAGCCTGGTTAAAATGGCACTGAAGAGTCAGGGAATTAGGGTTGAAATCCCACCTCTGTCACTCTGTACTTTGTGATCTTAGTATAATTTTGAGTCCAGTTTCTTTACTTGAAGAACCAAAAGATTCAGATTAAACTGCCTCTAGGAGGCTGTTCTACTCTAAAATTCTGTGATTTCCAATTCAAATGTGATTTTTAAAAAGCTGGATGTGTTTCAATTGTATTGCCTTTGGAGCAAGAGGAAATGAAAACTAAGAATAATTGGGAATTTTTTACTGACACTGACATACAGTTGTGCAGACAGAATCCACATATGTATTTTTAAAGTTTGGATGCTGGATATATAGAGAAATGCTTCTGAATTGTGTCTGGAGTTAGTAGAAAAACCTACGGAGATTCCCCAAACACACATACTTGTTTCCTGCTTGTTCTCTACTCTGTTAGCCACTAGTTGTAATTGGGTGATGAGAAGTTCTTACCAACATTCACTTTCATACTGTAAGTTACTCACACTTTATTTTTTATCTAAGAAAATCTTCATTGCTATATTAGTTCAAATTACTAGGGCAAAGGAGACTTGTCAAATCCAAATGCTTTTGTAATATAATTTAAAGTGCCAAAATCAAAAACTGTTTCAAGTATAAAATCACTGGATTTTTCTCATTCCTGGAGAAATGTTACACTAAAAATTATTACTTTTGAAAAGTGTCTTGGATACCCCTGGAAAAAGATATTTTCACATTTTACTGCTTACATTTGGTAGCAGATTTCCTCTACTTGTTAGGTTTATGTATCTTGTTTAGTTGGTTTTTAGATTTTCAATAATCTAAATAAAATGAGGCTAATAGAAAATCATAATTCATCATTCATGAGAAAATATTTTAAATATTTAATATCTTCATTGATTATTAGGAGCAAGGAATGAGGATTTCCTTTAATTTGGCAGTTGTGAGTCAGGCACATCTTTCAAAGGCACTGATTTTCTAGTCTAGGGCCCTTGTTGGTGAGACTGAGATACAGAGGTTACTTGAAAAATAGTGAGGTTATTCTTAAGTTTTGTAAAAGTGTGAAGTTACATAGTTTTAAATTTATGATTAAAGTCAGATTAGGTTGTTATTCAGATTAAATTTAAAAACTAAACATTTACTTCAAGTTAGTGTTGCCAAAAGCATTCAAGGTACATTTTCATGAAACCTTAGTGAATTAACTCCCCATTCCCCACGTTTAATAAACTCAACTTTCTTCTTCACCTTATTATTTTATTGCCCTTGATTATTTAATCCTGATTATTTGCTGTTGTCCTAGTTTCTGATAAAAATTTTTATGTATGTTTTTACTCCTAAATTGAATTATTAGATTATAAGATTTTTAAGGAGATTAAATTTCTCATCTGTATTTAGTAATGTTTGTTATACTTAGCCTTTAGCTAAGAGTCAGGGAAGAATAAGTTTCTTTGTATAAATGATTGTTAAAGATTAGGCACTTTTATGTTAAAAAGTTTGAAGTTTTAATATTCAAGTTGATTTTAGTTACTTACAAGCCAACTTTTGGAAATTAAGGTTTGTGGTGTTGGTGTTTTAACTTGTTTCTCAAGTAATGTTAGTACTAAGAGCAAGGAATGCGAAAGTAAATATGGCCAGCTGGAATATTTTACATGGCCCGGGAGCATTTTACAGATGAACATTTGTAATCGATTTGATGATAGGAGAGCACTAACTTTGAATCCCAATTATGAGAAATGTTTCCTCCAAAGTTTCCATTCTTCGCATTAGTATTAGTAGACATATGTTACCAAAAAATTGTACATATTATTGATGCATTTTGAATTTTATCAATAAAAATTGTTGCAAATTTGTTTTCTTTCTTGTTGCATAAGAACCTACACACCTAATATCCTGGTCCATGCTTCTGGGTCCGCAAAGCCTGATGTATTTACTTTCTGGCCTCATACAGAAAAAAATTGCCTGCCCCTGACTTGGAGTTTTAATGAATCATACCACCAAAGTTAGCATTTGCTACACAAATAGCTGTGTTTAATTTACATGTTCTAGTCCTCAATAATTGTTCAAGGTAGGTGTAATGATCCCTGGCAATTGCTTAGGTTCTGTCTTTGTACAGATTCAGTAGATATAAAATTTACCATTAATCTTGGCTTAGGAACATCATTCTTCATCTCTTTGTCACAGATAAAAATCAGGCAGCCTAAAGAAAGTTGCTTTTGAAAGTTTTATTTTAGTTACCTTTTGTGTTCATTAAGGTCTCTCAAGATAAATTTTTTAGTGTGGAATAATCAGTTCAAGGGGGAGTACTTAAAATACAATTTTTAACTTAATTTGACTAATACTTAAAATGATTTACCTTATTACTCAGCATTTTGTTGAATGACGTTTTTAGGTCTTATATTGATTTCTTTTTCGACAAATTTACATTCAAAATGGAAGTTTTCCAGTCCTTTTCCTAGATAGTGTGAAAAATGCACATCCTTCAAATTCCTCCTTTCCCACTGCATTAAATACTGAGTCTGTTTCTTACGAATAGGAGGTATTTTTAGAATTACCAAGAAGAAATGCCAGTTTGATTTGGGTGAACAATTACAGTGATAGCAAAACAAAGCTGAGAAATGTGATATCTCCTATCTGCTCATCTGCATCTGTTCTATTTTGCCTCTGGTTCTTTGTCTTGGATTTTAGCTAATGGCCAAGTCTCCAGATTATCATTGTATTTTGCACTGTGCCTTGTATGCTCTTGATGTTAGTAAGCATTAATTTTTCAAAATGAGGGAACTGTAGCTCCTCTTCCACTTGGTAGCCTCTTTTGTTTCTAAAGATAGGAACTATGTGCTTTAGTGTGAACTTTATTTTTTGAATAAAGTTGTTACAACCCATGGTAACAACTTTATTCAAAAAATAAAGGATTGTTAGGCCCAGAAGATTTTGTTAGGGTTTGGACATTATGTCTGGCTACCCTTGAATTTTAGCTGATAAAGGGTGTTGTGGTTTTATTTGATGGTGAAAACTCATAAGCTGAGTGAAATTTACAAAGGATTTTTAATCAACACTAGACGTTTTCTTCATACATTTTCTTCAGAGTGCATGTCTGGGAATAGTAGGAGATAGGGAGAGTTTGGGAACAGGACTTCCCTCCCCCACTGCCATCTTTTTGGAGGAGAGGGCCTTCTTAAGGAGCTTCGCATCTTTTGGGGAAGATGAGACACAATAACAAGAAAAGTACGTGTTGCTAGGTGAATGGCACAGTCAGAATATCCTTTGGTAGTTCAAAGGAGGATGCAATCACATCTATTTCTAATGACCATGGAGAGCTGTGTGGGAAGTGGGCTTTGAGCTAGTACTTGATAAATAGCACTTCTTTAGGGGAGGTTCAGATGCATTCCAAGAAAGGTGATTAATATGAACAACGATCTAGTGGCAGGAAATCAAAAAGTGTATAGATAAAATAGGAGTAAAGGCAAATTAGCTGGTGCTAGATTGTGGATAGTCTTGAATATTTGATAACGAATATATTAAACCGGGGAAGTGACATGATTGCTACACTATCAGTTAGGAGTGGGTTCAGCAATGAGTAATTACGATTTTCATTCTCATGTAAAATGCCTTAGGAACATAGTATGAGGCAGCCGTGTGGGTTCTGTTTTACTGAGTCTTCACTTGATCGAATCATTTACTACCCAGCCATTCTTAGGAATTGGCTCTCATGTTCACAGTTTGGCATAGAGGCTAGGGTTCTAATTGCCTTTTCACGGAAGCAGTATGGAAGAAGGGGTGAACAAAGGGATAAAGGCCTTTTAAAGAAGGTTCTTGAAAACTGCCATGTACCACCTCCACTTAGTAGTAAGGCCACACAAGCTGCAAGGGAGGCTGGAAAATATTTTCATTCGGATAACAAGGTTCTCAGTAAGTGACAGTTTTGTAGTGTGGAAGAAGGATAGCATAGAAATTGGGGTGAGGGGTTGCAGTTAGCAGTCTCTGCAACACGGTTAGAGGAAGATTTATCTGGTGGTGAAATGGTATGTCATTAGGATGAGAGCTCGAGCTCATATAGATATGAGAGTAGTAGTTTAGACGCTGGAATTAATGTTTGCATTTTTATATTGATTATAATAATATTGAATCAAACCTGATTTCACAGTAAAAGGCATTAATGTGTTTTTTTATGTGAAAAGTGAGTTAGGTATGTGGCTTTGCTGATACTTAAAAAAAAAGTTACAGGAATATTGAATATCATCATCTTCCTTTTGTTTTCTTCAACCTCTTTTTTCCATCTCTGTTCAGCATACAGATGTGTTTTGGTTTCTCCTTAAAAAACAAAAATATCCTATCTTATTTTTTTTATTTTTTATTTTTATTTTATTTTTCTTTTTTAGAGACAGGTCTTGCTGTGTTGCCCAAGCTGCATTGCAGTGGTACAGTCATAGCGCACTGCAACCTCAAACTCCTAGGCTCAAGCAGCCCTTCCACCTCAGCCTCTTGAGTAACTAGGACTATAGGCTCATGCCGCCAGGACTGGCCAATTTTTAAATTTTTAGTAGAGATGGGGGTCTCGCTTGGTTGCCCAGGCTGGTCTTGACCTCCGGGCCTCAAGCAGTCCTCTTGGCATGTCCTCCCAGAGTTCTGGAATTACAGGCATTGTTAGCCATTGCACCCGGCTTTCTTTTAAAAAAATAGAGATGGGGTCTTGCTTTCGCCCAGGCTGGAGTGCAGTGGCATATTCATAGCTCACTGTAGCCTCAGACTTCTGTACTCAAGTGATCTTCTTGCCTCGGCTTCCTGGGTAGCTGGGATTACAGGCTCAAGCCACTGTGTCTGGCTTATCTTAATTGTATTTCATAATAAACTATTATTAATGACTAACTTTTTTTGAGCGTTTACTCTGCTAAGAGTTTTACATACATCATGTTGGTTGATATAGTGACACTTAGCAAGGGTAACATTATTCTCTCCGTTTTTTTTTTTTTTTTTTGTATGAGGACGTTGAATCTGAGATTAAGTCGTCTGTTTAGCCACACAGGTGGGATTCATACTTTAGCCATCTGACCTCTTGTTTAGTTTCCTGTATTCTCTTTCCACACAATCTGTTTAAAAAGAAGGGTCCGTGCTTATTGATAATGTCCATTCCCATCTCCCTTCAACTCCTTAATTTGCTGCATTTGAAGTATGTTAAATGGAAAAAAGTCCTATGAAGAAAAATGAAGGAAGGGTTGATGGTTTATAATTTTAAATAGGGAAGCCAGGGGAGGCTTCAGTAAAATTACATTTGAATAAAGAACCAAAAGAGGGAAGAGAGTGAACCATATTGATATGTGAGGGAAGAATGTTCCAAGCAGAAGAAATAGTAAGAGCATAGGTCCTGAGGAATGTGCTTAGTTATGTGTTTCAGGAACGTCAAAGAGGCCAGTATGGCTGAAGTAGAGGGGGGAGAATAGTAGAAGATGAGGGTATTGGGAAGTATTGGGGGGAATATCACATGAATCATTATAAGAACTTTTTCTTCTCAGTTTAGTGGGAAGCCATTGAAAAGTTTTGCACAGATAGGTGATATTATTTCACTTATGGTTAAAAAGAGTCACTCTGGCCTTGATGTGGAGAATATTGCCTGGCGAATAAGAGTAAATAGGGTATTTCTGATAGGAAAAAACCAAAGCATATTTCCTAGTCTCACACACCACTCAACACATCTGACACCGTGTGTGTGGAGATTTTTCCCTACACATCATCCAGTTCTGACACCAGATTCTCTCCCACACACTGTCATGCACGTCCATGTGAAGAGACCACCAAACAGGCTTTGTGTGAGCAGTAAAGCTTTTTAATCACCTGGGTGCAGGCGGGCTGAGTCTGAAAAGAGAATCAGCGAAGGGAGATAAGGGTGGGGCCGTTTTATAGGATTTGGGTGGGTAAAGGAAAATTCCAGTCAAAGGGGTTGTTCTCTGGCGGGCAGGAGTGGGAGTCACAAGGTGCTCAGTGGGGGAGCATTTTGAGCCAGGATGAGCCAGGAAAAGGAATTTCACAAGGTAATGTCCTCGCTTAAGGCAAGGACCGGCCATTTTCACTTCTTTTGTGGTGGAATGTCATCAATTAAGGCGGGGCAGGGCATTTTCACTTTTTTGTGATTCTTCAGTTACTTCGGACCATCTGGGCGTATATGTGCAAGTCACAGGAGATGCGATGGCTTGGCTTGGGCTCAGAGGCCTGACACACACTAACTGGGTGTCCTATAATTTCATTAAATTCTGGCACTATCTACTAGGAGATAGTATCAGATCCCACAGGGTAAGGGCTCTGTCCCACAAGACTGCCCTTCACTTCAGGTGCCAGTTGCAAGTCCCAGGCTGCAACCTGTACTTCTGGACAAATTGCTATGAACTGGTGTTCCCATGACCCCGTCCTTGAGTTTGCTTTATTTGCTAGAGCGGCTCATAAAACTCAGGTAAACACTTTACTTACGTTTACCCATTTATTATAAAGGATATTACACAGGATACAGAGTAAAAACCAGGTGGAAGAGATGTAAAGGGAGATGTTTGGAGAAGGGGTTCAGAGCTTCCGTGTGCTCACTTGTGTGCCACACTTCAGGCACCTCCATGTGTTCAGCTATCTGGAAGCTCTCTGAACCGTGTCTTTTTGAGTTTTCATGATGGCTTTATTATGTATGCATGATTGATTCAATTATTGACCATTGGTGATCAACTCAGTCTTCAGTCACTTTGCCCCCAGGGACTCAACCTTCAGTCCCTTTCTCCTTCCTACAGGTTCTGTTCATGCCTTGGTCTTTCTAGTGACCAGCTTCCATCCTGAAGCTATTTACAGGGCCCCAACCACCAACTGTCTCATTAGCATATGAAAGACACTGTTATCACTCAGAGACTGTAAGAGTTTTTTTTAGGAGCTCTGTACCAGGAAACTGGGAGCAAAGATTAAATATGTATTTCTTACTGTAAATCACAATATTACACAGGAAAACCAGTTAAGAGGCTGTTGGAAGTAATTCAAGCAGGAGATGATGGTGGTCACAGTAGAATGGTTGCAGTGAAAAACAGTTAGATTTAGAATATATTTATAAAAGTAGAGCTAGTAAAATTTTCTTATGCAATTGATATATGGGGTGTAAGAGAAAGTAAAGAATCAAAGATGACCAAGATATTTTGGTTTGTAACTGGAGGGATGGAGTTGTCATTAGACTGCAGGAAAATGAGGTTTTACGTATACAAGTAAGAGGATGTGGTGGGGGAGGTAGAATAAACAGTTCAATATTTGACTTGTTAGGATGAGATGCCATTAGACATCCAAGTTGGGAATAATGAGTAGGCAAACAAATATGTGAATTTAGACTTCAAGGGGAAGGTTGAGACTAGAGTTACACATTTTGAGGGCTAATCAGCATAGATGATATATAAAGGCCTAGTTAGCATAGATGATGTATAAAGGCCTAAGATAGGATGAAATCATAAGAGTGATTTATAGGTCAAAGAAAAATGAGAAGATCCCTGAGTCACTCTAATGTTTAGAGGTTGGGGAGATAAGGAGGAACTAGCAAAGAAGACTGAAAAGGAGCAGCCAGTGAGGTAGGACAAAAATATGGAAACTGGTATCCTGGAATCAAAGGAAGAGCATGTGAACAACATGCCAAATGTTGTTGCTCATGGTTCACAGAAGAGCAGGACTGAGAACTGACTTTTGATTTAGTGACGTGAAAAGCAGTGGTGAACCTTACAGAGAGTAGCATCACCATCCACAGGGTTTTTCATGCCAGAAACCCTGGAAATCAACCTAAGTATATTTGCCCTCATCCCATCTCTAGGCACTAAGTTCTGTAGATTCTGCCTTCTCTTTCTTTTGTGAAATCTGTCTTTTCTGTTCCTGCTGCCACTTTATTAGTTTAAGTTCTCAGCATTTCTCACCTGGATTATTGCAGTGGCATTCTGTCTGGCATTCTCTTTAATCTCTCTGCACATTGCTGCCACAGTGATTCTTTTTAAGAGACTAGTCTTAATGTTTCCTTTTATTTATTTAAAATTTCTCCTATGGCTGTTTCTGTCTAGCATTCAGGATACTGTTCAAACCCCTTTACCTAGAGTATAATTTTTCTTCACGATAGGCTACTTTCTTTTTTTCTAGGCTCAGCTCCTACCACTCCCCTACTTTATGCTCTAGTCATGGCAAACTACTATAGTTTCTGGAATGTGGCATGCTAATAGTTTATCTGAAATGACCTTCCTTTTCTTATTCTATCACATTTTCAAATGTAGTTCCTATTAACATGGAAAGTCTTCCTTGATTCTCCTTTCTCCACCTGGTATATATGCTTCTCTCAGTTTCCAGAAGTACTAGCTTACAGCCTGCCTTAAAATTATGTTATCCTGTAATTATTCATAAATGTGACTTTCTGTCCCATTTGTAAATTCTTTTGTAGCATGAACAATGTATTTTTCCATTTTGTATTCTCATCCTGTAGACAGTGCCTAGCACCTAATAGGGACTCAACTTTGAATGACTGATGGAAACTCAGTATCATCAAGACATCTTAACACAGTTTGTTGAGAGATTTTTGGTCATCTGAATGGTATTACGGGTCTGAAGGAGTTCTCAAAATTACCCAAGGAAAATATTATATACTATAAATCAAACTTCTATAACTATGATATCCATCCATATCTAAAGGCAAAACAAATTTGCCTATTGAAGAGTAATCCAGGGAGTGCTGAAAATTTAACAAACGGGTTAATTGGCAAATGCTGCAACAAAGAGAGACAAATATGGAAACTATATCATGTTCCAAGCACCCAGTCAGGGATGTAGTCTCTCTTTGTACTGTCTCCCTGTAGAAAACATCTGCTCAGCAGCTCTCCTGGAGAAATTTGCTGACTACTAGACTAGGTTGTATTTCCATAGCAACTGTACTTTTTTTTTTTAAATCAAAATATCTATTCTATTTTAATATTGTTTTCTGTGTTAGATACTAAACTCCAGGAGGTGAGGTGCTGGGCTGAATCATCATTGCTGGGACCATAGAGGTACTCATAAATGTTAGGTGAATGAATGATTACATCATGATGGGCAGTCAGAAAGAAATTAAGGTCCCACTTCCTGTCTGTTTATATGCAAATATTTGATTATGTTATTCTCAAAACTCTTCAGTTCCTTATTTCCTGCCGGACATTTTAACATGCAGGGTTACTTAGCTTTCTGAGGCTTTATTGTCAGCAGCAGTAACCAGCTCTGGCTAGCTTAGACAGGAAAACAAGTATTAAAGGAGGATTGGGTAACTCTCACACAAAATGGATGGGACATATAGAGATTCAGATTTGGAGACAAGTGGGAAGTAAGGGAGTTTTGAAAGTATACAGTCTGATCCAGATGCCACAGCTGCTGTTGAATTTTTCTTGCTCGACTACTGCTGTGACTGCTCATTTAATCACACCCACTCTTTGTTTCCCAGGATTCACTGGTTTATGTGGGAGTATCTGATTGCTGAGTCTAGCTCTTGTACCTTTACCTTGGCTACCATGGGTTTATGGAGAGGAAGAACCCATCTCTGCGTTTGGTTTCTGAAGTGGGAGGTAGAGCCCTGTATCCTTCCAAAACTCACAGTGGACAATTCCACAAAACTTGGAAACAATTCCAACGATTGCCAGGGTAATTGTATTTTTAAAATGAGATGATGTGTGTTAGAAATAGATAATCGGTGCCATGAATAGAAGTCAGCACAGCGACAGAGGACCTCTCAGCAATTCAGTCTTTACTTTCTGCAGAAGGGGTGCTACTGACAGATGAAACAATGGCGAGAGCACACTTGAACAAGGGAAAAGCAACATATTTATCCCTTACACAATTGGGTCGTCCTTACTGCTGTGTCCTGCATCCATTGACTGGAGCTGGACCTCACAGTCTTAAACTGATACCTGATTTTTAATAACCTAAAACTTTCCTAAGTAGGTAAGTGCAAGGGAGAACAAAGAAGGAGAGGAAGTTGCTTATGAAAGGTTTAAGGAAGCAATAACATTTCCAAATAAGGAAGGGGCATAAGCTGTGAGCTAGGACTTGCCTGGGCCTGTCAAATCATGCCTGAGTAAGCCAAAGCAACTAACTGGGCTAAAGTGTAAGAACTAATAGTTGATAGGAGGCTTTAGAGTAAGAAGCTATTATTTTTAGTGTCTATTATTTTGTTTTTAAACCAAGACAAACTTTGAAGAGGAACTTTTCTACTTTCTGCATGTGTATTAAGTACTTAGAATGCCTGGCACTTAGCATACATTCAATAAGCAGTAGTCAGTGAAATACAGTATATAGTTTTGGGTCCAGTTTACATTCTTAGCTGCCTCATTTCCTTCCAACATGAAAACGCTATAAATCCAAAATGTTTATGCTGTTGTCCTTAAATATACCTTGTGCTTTCCACCACTGTCTTCTCCATATGCCACCTCTTTCTCTCTTTTCCGTCTTTTATGGCTCTGTGCAAATCTTTGCTGATTCTCAGTAAGAAAGAAGTACTGGTCCATGTATTTGTTATTTCTCTATGCCATCCACTTTGGCACTTAGCATTTTATGATAGTTTTCTTGGTATTTGTATGTTATCTTTGATAAAGTAGTCTGCTAGAGGGTAAAGGAGACTGATTATTTTTGGGGGAAAAACAGTTTAGTAGAAGGAACATGAAGCTTGGAGTCAGAAATCCTTGGTTCCAGCTTAGCACTAGCTATTACTACTTATGTGACCTTGGACAAGTTTCTGAATGTGTTCTTTTTATATAAAATGGAGATAACACTATAGGATTTTGGTGAGGGTCAGATGAAATATGTATGAGAAGGAAAAGGCTGTGTAAACTGTATAACGTATACATATGATATATATTTCATATGATGAAAATGTTATAGCTATCTTTTATTTTGTTCATGTATAATTCAATATTCAGTAATTACTCTTGGTTCCAATAAAATGTTATATTGTTGTATTTTATACTGTAGCATAATTTATTAGATTTCAAATTCCATCAGATTATTTTTGTTCAGTTAAATAAAGAATATGATTTCTCTTGCAGATTTTGCCCTTAGAAACTAATTCTAAAGAGAGTGATTTGAGAGCGTTCTGTTCAAAAGCGTATAATATGGGAGTAAGTCCAGCTGGCAACTTTTTTTTTTTAATGCTTAGATTAGTCTTAAAGAGGGAGAAAATGTACAGAGATTTTAAAATATAGTTCATTTTTCTGAATGGTCTTTTCTTTCCTCTCTTTAACATCATAAAACTTGGTATTTAAATGGAATATTGTGCATGAAAAGACCCCAGATGCAAAGTTGTAGCCCAACAGGTCTAGTGAAAGATTACATAGGCTTTGCCTCTCTTCATTTAGGAGACCTGTGTTTTTAGTTTGTTTTAGTTATGTGGCTAGCTCTTAGAGTTTTCAGTGAAAGAAAATTTTCTCTAAACAATTTCATCAGCAGACAAATAAGCTTTGATGGAAACCGTTTCTATAGAAGGTTATACTGGAATTTGACAAAATCAAGTTTTGTTAAGCAAATGTATGATTTTTTAAATGCAACTAAATGTTACACCTTACCAAAGAGGACTACAGTGTCTTGATCAGCTGGGTGATACCTTCCAATGGGTGGGTTAAACAACCAACGTTTATGTCTTGTAGGTCTGGAGGCTGGGAAGTCCAAGGTCAAGGTACTGGTAGATTCAGCTCCTAGTGAGGTCTCTTTACAGGGTTGTAGATGGCTGCCTTCTTTTTTTGTCCTCAGATAATAGAGATTGAGAGAGCTGTGGTCTTTTTTCCCTGTCTTATAAGGACACTAATCCCATCATAGGAGCTCCACCCTCATGACCTCACCTAAATCTGATTACCTCCCACAGGTCCTTTCTCCAAATACCATCATACTGGGGGTTAGAGCTTCAACGTAGGACATTTAGAGGGACACAAACATTAAGTTCATAACATTCAGGTGGCAAGTGAGCATATAAAAATGCTCAACATCATATGTCAGTAGGGAATTACAAATTGCAACAACAATGACATATTACCACATGCCTAGTAGGATGGTGAAAATCCAAAACCAACACCAGCAAATGCTAAGGGAGAATGTGGAGCAACAGGAATTATGATGGAATGCAAAATGGTACAGCTCCTTTGGTAGTCAGTTTGGCAGTTTCTTATAAAAGTAAACATACTCGACTGGGCGCAGTGGCTCATGCCTGTAATCCCAGCACTTTGGGAGGCCAAGGCGGCCGGATCATGAGGTCAAGAGATAGACACCATCCTAGCCAACATGGTGAAACCCCGCCTCTACTAAAAATACAAAAATTAGCTGGGCATGGTGGTGCACTCCTGTAGTTTGGCTACTCGGGAGACTGAGGCAGGAGAATCGCTTGAACCCAGGAGGCAGAGGTTGCAGTGAGCAGAGATTGCGCCACTGCACTCTGCCTGGCAACAGAGTGAGACTCTGTCTCAAAAAAAAAAAAAAAAAAAAAAGTAAGCATACTCTTGCTGTATGACCCAGCAATTGCATACTTTGTATTTACCCAAGTGGGCTGAAAACTTATGCCCACACAAAAACCTGCACATGGATGTTTAACAGCTTTATTCATAATTCCAATAACTTGGAAGCAACCAAGATGTCCTTCAGTAGGTGAACAAATCAATAAACTGTGGCACATCCAGACAGTGGATATTATTTATTGCTAAAAATAAATGAACTGTGAACCCATGAAAAGACATATAAAATCTTAAATGAGTATAAGTGAAAGAAACCAATCTGAAAAGGGTACATAAGGTATGATTTCATATTCTGGAAAATACAAAACTGTGGAGACAGTAAAAAGATGAGTCCAGGGGTTAGCAGAGAGAGGGATAAATAGAGTACAGAGGTTTTTTAGGGCAGAGAGACTATTCCCTATGATAACATAATGGTGGATACACATTATACGTTTGTCAAAACCCATAGAATATACACCAAGTGTGAACCCTGATATGAACTGTGGGCTTTGGGTGATGGTAATGTGTCAATGTAGGTTCATCGATTGTAGCGAATGTACCACTGTGATGTGAGATGTTGATAGTGGGGGAAGTTGTGTGTATGTCAGAGGCAGAGGGTATATGGGAACTCTGTACTTTGTTCAGTTTTCCTGTGAACCTTAAACTATAAAAAATAGTCTATTTTTACAGCAGGAAAAAAAAAAGCTTTCAATTTAGCTATCAGGCCAGATCTTCTGACATCAACCAGTATACTGCAGTTCAATTCTGGAACTAACCACCCTGAATTAGTGTCAGACTCCACAAGTTTCAAGAGCATGGTCCCCAACAGGACTGCCCCCGCTTCAGACACCAGCTACAAGTCAAGTTCCCAGGCCACTCATACTTGTCAACTGGCTCGAAATCCAGGGGGTTCCCAAGACCCTTCTCACTACCTCGCCATAAGATTTCCCTGAATTCAGATGCCATTTGCAAGTTCAGGGATCTCCAGGTCACCCATATTTCTGACCAACTGTCTATATATTCAGAGGGGGTCCTAGAAGACACATATAGCAAGATCTCGAAGAGTCCTGAATGCAGAGTTTTTATGCCCTCTCCCTGTATACTTAGAGCACAGTTCCCTCCCAGCACATTAGTGGATTCACCAACCAGAAAGCTATTCTTCACTTCAGTGTCTAGAGTTTCTATTGGGACTTCATGATGAAGACTTGATTGATTGAACACTAATTGATTGAACTAAATTTTTAGCTCCACTTTCCTCCTAAGAGGTTGGACTGGTCCAAAGGCCCCTAATCACACAATTAGTCTTTCTGGTGACTAGCTGCTATCCTGAGCCATCTTGTTAACAGAAACCCTGGTGTGAATCAAGGGGCTTATGAATAACAAAGATACTTTTATCACCTGGGAAATTCCAAGCATAAAGCTCCTTGCCAGGAACCCAAAACAAAGACAAATTCAGCACCAGGTGTTGAAAAAACAGTAGCTCTTGATAGCCTAATTTTTTTCAAAAGTATATCATGGAAAGCTGAGGTGATTGAAAAGTATTTAAGATTGAAAGATTTAAGAGGATCTCTATTAATCTAGTATTTTAATAGATGTTTTAGCTATGTAAATCTTTATCATGCAGTTTTGAATTTTATATATATGATTTTATGCATAAATATATTTCTTTGATAAAAAGAAGAGAGGACTTAACTTGGAAAGATCAGCCAATAGAACAACAGAGGACCCTTTCCAGTTTTTACTACTTCACACTGTCAAACAGATGACCTTAAAAACAGTTTTTATCTGGGTCTAGGTCATTTCTTTGGACTTAATTTTCCTTTTAATAGCAAGTTATTTCAGAGTGTTTTAGGTATCCACTTTCTCTAAGGAAGTGCTTAGTTATATTTTTCTCTTGCAGATTGATTATACCGGAACAGAGCCTTCCAGTCCCTGCAATAAATGTTTATCTCCGGATGTGACACCTTGCATTTGTACCATTAACTTCACACTGGAAAAGTCATTTGAGGTCTGTGTTTCCAAGTAATGTGCTAGAAAAGCCATGCTTTAAAAAATACTGATGTTGTACTAAATGTCTTTTACTAGGTATTTTCCTTTTATAGAGGAGTCACTTTAATTTACTGGAATTTATAGGCTTTTGAGGAAGATCGTTTTATGTGTTTGGCTGTTGGATTTTGCTGTCTAGTAATTAAATACATTTATTTGAATGGTTTATTTTAGTTCTTTGTAGACAAAATTTAAGACATTGTATTTTATACTTTCACTAGATAATTTTATGACTGTACAAATCAATTTTTTATCAAGGTATATATACTTGTATTTTTAAAATTATTGCTCAAATTATTTTGCGTACTTACAATACTAAAGCAAGCTTTACTTTAGAAAATAATAATTCTCCCATCACTTAATTGAATTATTTTTAAGACATATGAAGCATTGTAAAAATGCAAACACTTATTAAAACCTTACTGATCATTTATGTTTTTATTAGTAGTTAGAAATCCATCTGTTTGCATTTACACTGCCATTCTGAGCACATGCTAACGGACATAAAGATTCAGAATAGGCATGTAAAGACCACTTTGTATTCTCCTGTGCCTGAAAATTGAGCTTAATTATTCTTAAGGGAGCAAAACTGCATAAATATATGCCAGCTTTTTAGATTTTCTGCACTTAAGATTTTCTAAAGGTAGTGATGACTTTAATAGTCCCTAATAGTTGGTTGCCATCTAGTGGTTATAGATGTTCTTGCACTGAGATAAAGGACAGGATAATGCTGTCTTCGAATAAAACATGAAAACAAATTTTGTAGAAGAGAAATGTAATTATTTAACTTTGTTTCAGCAGAAACAAAATATACATTTAAAGCATCTTTACAAGTTCATGATTTTTCAATGTGATGGGCAGGCAATAAAGATGCAATAAGTTCTGCTTTTGTTAAAACAGGCACAATTAAAGAAATGAGAGACTAGTAGTGATATAGAAGCTCCAATATTTTTCTCTCCCATTCAGAAAACACTTCAGAACTTGTTTTTTGCAAAGGCAGTCAACCTCAAATTCAATCTCTTGTGGATTCTGTGTTTCTTCACAAGCTCAAACTTTGAATTGGACTAAACTCTTTTTAGGGAACTTCAAGTAGGTTATTTTGTCTCAGTGTTTATTCAAAGAATCTCTCTTTCAGTTTGCAAATTGAATTTACTGTACCGAATCTTGAGGTAATGCTTCCTTTTAAAAAAAGAATATTAATTGTCTCAATTTCTGTGATGTAATTTTGATATTCCCCCTCTTCCACAAGAAGGTTTCCATGTAAACATTTTCTTTATATAGAATGGGAAAATTTGCATGGTTTGACATTTGAAGTCAAGCATTAAATAAATGATGTGTATATGAAAATAGCAAATCGAATGAAGTATGCTTATAATGTTACTGAATTACTTTTAATTAAGGATAAGAATATAGAAAATAGAAGTAGCATCCAGAAATGAGAAAATAGCTTAATGTTGGCTACTTCTAAAAATAATCATTTAAGATGGCTTCTTAGCATCTTCTAAATAATTGTAATGTTTATAGGTTACCCTTCTTTCCCAGGTTATTTCAAAGTTTGCTCTATTAAACATATTAAAGTACTCTTCTTGATTATTATAAAGTGGCTTATTATCATAGAGACTCTACTAATTTGTAGTTTATTAACTCATATAGTATCCTCTTGAGGAATTTATTACATCCCATTTCAAGTTCAGAATTCACTTGGACAAAAAAAATGAATGTTTCAGCTGGACGTGGTGCTATAAACCTATAGTGCATACCTCCCAGCATCTAGGGACAGAGGTGGGAGAATAGCTTGGGCCCAGGAATTAAGGGTCAGCCTGGGCAACATAGCAAGTCTCTAGTCTCTGGGATTAAAAAAAAGAAACAAGTTTGATCATTATCCCTGTGAAATGTTGATGCTAACTGAGTGAAGACCAGTTTGAATTAGAGAAAATTTTAAATTGAAGGTAGCTCAGAGTAGGTAATAGATTCCTTGAAGATTCTTTTTTAGTATAAATAGTACTTCTTTGATGTCTTTAAGGATAGTTTTAAAGTTTACTTGTGGATTTTTGTAACATACTTTCTTTAACCTTATTTACAGTTGTGCCATTTTAGATTGCTAAGTACTGGTGGAATTTACCCCACTACCTATTACAAATTGTAACCTAATAAAGTCCAAATTACGTAGCTTTTATGTACACATGAAATAAGTTTATACAGAATAGTTTTTATATGAAAATTTTTCCCTCTGTTTCTCTAGGGCAATGTGTTTATGTATTATGGACTGTCTAATTTCTATCAAAACCATCGTCGTTACGTGAAATCTCGAGATGATAGTCAACTAAATGGAGACTCTAGTGCTTTGCTTGTAAGTAAAATGATAAATATGAAAATATATCTGTAAAATAAGAATATGTGGTAACTGTTCAGTTAGAATTGTTAGGATGAAATTAAAGTGTTGTCATTTATAGTTTGTATAGTGAGGATTTTTTTTTGCCCCCTGAGGCAGAGTTTCACTTTGTCGCCCAGGCTGGAGTACAGTGGCACAGTCTCGGCTAACTGCAAACTCCACCTCCCAGGTTCAAGCAATTCTGCCTCAGCCTCCTGAGTAGCTGGAATTACAGGCGCATATCACCACGCCCAACTAATTTTTGTATTTTTAGTAGAGATGGGGTTTCAACATGTTGGCCAGGCTGGTCTTGAACTCCTGACCTCATGATCCACCCACCTCAGCCTCCCACAGTGCTGGGATTACAGGCATGAGCCACTGTGCCCGGCCTGTATCATGAGGATTTTTAGTTAAAATATTTTTTCCTGGAATTTGCACAAATGCATTGATGCCCAGACTGGTTTGGAAATCTGTATGGACTAGGGGATCTTAATTTCTTTACTGTGGTTCAGTTTTTCAGTTTTCCATAGTAGTGGCTAGTGCCTAAGTATTTTTTTTTTTTGAAACAGAGTCTCACTCTGTCGCCCAGACTGGAGTGCGGTGGCCTGACCTTGGCTCACTGCAACCTCTAACTCCTGGGTTCAAGTGATTCTCCTGCCTCAGCCTCCCGAGTATCTGGGATTACAGGTGCGCACCACCAAGCCCGGCTAATTTTTGTATTTTTAGTAGGGACGGGGTTTCACCATGCTGACCAGGCTGGTCTCAAACTCTGGACCTCAGGTGATCCGCCCGCCTCGGCCTTCCAAAGTGCTGGGATTACATGGGTGAACCATCACCCGGCCCTAAGTATTTTATGTTACTGTTGCCAATGCAACACACATTCAGAGGCCCCGAGCTATGTAGGATTTCTTAGAATTGACAAATCTCTTAGAATACAATTTAGGACTATGTTGTGAGCAGCAGGGGCCTCCTAAACGTAAACTGTAACTGCTCTAGGTTGCCCTGATTGGTTTTATTGCTGATCATCAGTTCCTGATGTGTGGGATTTTAAGCAATACAAGTCTACTTAAAGATTCCTTGGTATATATACACAGGGTTCTGGTTAGGCCTCTGATAGTTTGAATCTATGTGGGGTTTATTCCATAGGATCCAATCTTTAGCACTCAAATCCAGAGAAGATGATGTACTGTGAGATACACCAAGTTTCTAGACCTTTCTGAATGTGTTTTTTTGGGATTATAGATTGTGTGTGTTCCAAAACCCCAGAAATGGTGGCTGATTTACAATTATTTTATTTACATATGTGCTCTGTTCACTGAGGGTAAAGAAAACTGAAACTGATTCTTTTCTTATAAACTGCAAGCAAAGATTTCAGGCCAGACCAGGAATTGATCAACTTTTTCTGTAAAGGGCCGGATACTATGTGTAAGGCCCTTTACAATCTGGCATCAGCCTCATTATCTTATATACTATCTTTAATACATTAAACAAGGCCTGGCTGCCCTGGGCCTTGTTTGCTGTTCCCTAACCATGCATTGTGACACAAGTCATCTGCTCATCTTGCCATTTAGCATTTCATTTATTTAGAATGCCATTTTTACTCTTTCCCTGGAGGTCTTCTCATCTCAAGGCCTGCTATTTTTCTAAGTGTCCTTCCATGCAAAAATGTGCTTCTTTACATATTTCATTTTTTTTTTTTTGTTCCAAGTCACTACCACGTTTTGCTTTGATAAACAAATTGTGTCTCACATCATCCAATCCTCCTCTTTTCCAGGCCATTCTCATAGCAGCTGTAGTGATGTTTTTAAAAAGTATAAATATCACTTCACTACCTAAAATCTTTTAGTGGTCATATTAGCACTTGTAGTAAAATCTCAGGATGAGCTGAGCTATGCATAATCCTCTTATCTCATCACATATCATCCTCCCTCTTGGCATGCTCCAGCTACATTCACCATTACCTTCACAGAAATAAGTTCTTCTTTAGTGGCATGTGGTGTTCTCTTTGCTTCTTTACATGGCTGGTTCCTGGTCTTTTTTTATGTCTTAACTTAAATGATACCTCCTCCAGAGTCAAACTTTTCATTACCATAGATTCTAAAGCAGCTCCTCCTATCCTTTTTCCATTACATACTCGAATGGCCTCTTCATAACACCTACTGTAATTTATAATTACATATTTGCTTATCTGTTATCTTTCTTTTCAGCTATACTGTAAGCTCATGAGGGCAGGGAGCATGACTTTCTTTAATCACTATTTACCAAGTGCCTGGCTAGTGCTTGCACATGGAAGGCATTTAATAAACATTTGCTGAATGAATGTAGACATCTTCATCCTGGCTCTTATTTCTTATGACAGTTGGTTTGTAAGGGTCTGCTTCCTCTGTTACATTTTGAGTTGCTTAAAAATAGGGATCGTATTCTTTTCATTTTTCTGTTTTTAGCACCTAGTATGGTACGTGCTACATATTAGGTACTCATCAAATAGCTTTTTTTTTTTTTTTTGAGATGGAGTCTCACTACTCTGTCACCCGGGCTGGAATGCAATGGTATGATCTCAGCTCGCTGCAACCCCTGCCTCCCGGGTTCAAGCAGTTCTCTGCCTCAGTCTCCTGAGTAGCTGGGATTACATGCGTGCACCACCACGCCCAGCTAATTTTTGTATTTTTAGTAGAGATGTGGTTTCACCATATTGTCCAGGCTGGTCTTGAACTCCTGACCTCGTGATCCACCAACCTCGGCCTCCCAAAGTGCTGAGATTACAGGCGTGAACCACTATGCCCGGCTTGTTTTTGTTTTTTTTGAGACAGGGTTGACTTTGTCACCCAGACTGGAGTATAGTGGCATGACCTCTGCCCACTGCAACCTTCGCTTCCCGGACTCAAGCAAACCACCCACCTCAGCCTCTCAAGTAGTTGGGACTAAAGGCGCACGCCACCATGCCTGGCTAATTTTTTGTATTTTTGTAGAGGTGGGGTTTCCCCATGTTTCCCAGGCTTATCTTGAACACCTGGACTCAAGGGATCCTCCCGCCTTGGCTTCCCAAAGTGATGAAATTAGAGGCGTGAGCCACTGCACCTGACCCTCGTCAAATAGCTTTTGTAAGCCCGTTAATGCAAAGTACCTAGCATTGCTTAGTTTAGTACCTGACACATAGGTAGTAAATAATATTTTCCTTTCTTTTAAAACTTCCTTAAGAATTTAGTGGCTAGCAGATAGATTTGCCCTAATGTTAATAGCTTTATCAATACAGATGGTGTAGGGACCAAATAGCTGAGAAGTCAAACATTGAAGAGACTTTATGAGATACCTGCCACAGGCTTCCTTAGCCTTCTCTTATCTTTTCCATTCACACAAGTGCTTTTTTCCAGTCTAGACATGGAGAATATAGATGTAAGTCAAGGTTAGCTGGTAATGAAATAATCCTAAGAGGTCTAATTAGGGTCTTCTTAATTTCAAATTGAGATTATCTTGGTATGTTTATGTGTTTTGAGACATAGCTTAATGTGGCGGGAGGGTCCCAGCTCAGACAGACACCTAACCTCAGGCTTGATACATCAATTTCTAGTTGAATCCCATAACTGCCACACCTCTTTAAGATCCTTAGTAGGGACTAAGTCAAAACCAAATCTGGACCACAGGCAAATGTTCTGCTTTGTAGCGTTTTTGTTTTTCTTGTACCTGGATGTACAGTTTAAAGGTTGATATATTCTAGGAATCTGCACTAGACTCCTTCCTTCCTTTCTTAGATATAGGATTTAACCCCAAATCACAAAATTTGAGATTGTATAGTTGGACATATTTATTTTGTGAAGCCCAGTTAAATTAAAGGAATTGCCCAAGGAACTAGAACTTCTAGCGTCTTTAGTTCCAGTTTAAGATTTTCTTGTTGTATCACAACTGGATTGGCAATAGACCATTTCTTAATTTTTCTTGGGCAGAAAACCCTTTGTGGTAATGTTTCTGTGATAAGAAAATCAAAAAGATGTTTATTTGATATATGCGTATATGACAAAACATATGCAAGTAAAGGTTATGTTAAAAAGGTAAGACAGTAATGTTCAGAATACATTTTGAATATTTAAATGTGGTGGTATTTATAGCCTACTTACATTACAGACCTATGTATTACAAGTGAGGAAAATATAGGTGTTGAATTCTTAATCAGTAATTTAGGGATAGCTCATAATTTAGGGATAGCTCATAGTTCTCTCAAAGGCCTGGATAATAATTTCTCTTTTCTTTTCCTTCTAAAAACCAGAACCCCAGTAAGGAATGTGAGCCTTATCGAAGAAATGAAGACAAACCAATTGCTCCTTGTGGAGCTATTGCCAACAGCATGTTTAATGGTATGATATAGATACAAATATAGACATATATAATTAGGACAGTTTGCATAATTTCATTACAGATTTGATTAGTAAACATGAATGAAATTGAGAAACTCCAACATTTAAAACTAAATCGAGTATTGAATGGGGTATTATAATGCTTTGTGATTTTCTTTTGAGCATACTTACATTTAGAATGGATTTCTGTCTCTGAGAAGAAAGAAGCAGAAACATTCTGCTAATCTTCGTATTTCATATAACTTAAAATAAAAGTCAGGCTGACCTTCCCACTGACTTTGTTTTTGTCATTGAAAAGGAGCTATAATTGATCGTTTAGAGCAGCACTATCTGATAGAAAGATAATGTGAGCTGTAAATACAAGTCTTGTAGGTAATTTTACAGTTTCTTTCTTTCTTTTTTTTTCTTTTTCTTTTTCTGAGACAGAGTCTCGTTCTGTCGCCCAGGCTGGAGTGCAGTGGCGTGATCTTGCTCACTGCAACCTCTGCTTCCTGGGTTCAAGCATTTCTCTTGCCTCAACCTCCCAAGTAGCTGGGATTACAGGCGCCCACTACCACACCTGGCTATATTTTTTGTATTTTTAGTAGAGATGGGGTTTCACCACATTGGTCAGACTGGTCTTGTACTCTTGACCTCGTAATCCACCCACCTTGGCCTCCCAACATGCTGGGATTACAGGCGTGATCCACCGCGCCTGGCCTGGTAATTTTAAATTTTCTAATAGTCCTATTTAAAACTGTGAAAAGAAACAAGTGAAATTAATTTTAGTAATACATTTTATGTAACACAATATATCCAAGAGACTATTATTTCAGCATGTAATGCTGTATAAAAGTTGAGATACTTCATATTCTAATTTTTTATACTAAGTCTTTGATATCTGATGTGTATTGTACACTTACAGAACATACTCATTTGGACCAACCACATTTCAAAAGCCTCAGTAGCCCTGTGTGCCTAGTGGCTGTTGTATTAGACAATGCAGACGGATAAATGGATAAGCAAGAAGCAATTAGGGATGCATTATTGGAAGGAAGGAAGGAAAGGTAGATTTACCTTGCAATTATAGTTGGCTTAATATTAAAACATTTGATCTTAGTGCATGTCAGCTAGCCTATGGGTAGGTGAATTAGAACGCTGTTAAGGGAAGAGAAGTCCACCTAGCATTATAAAGTTACCATAGTTAATCCACATAGGAATAAAGAACAAATGTGAATCATATGCCTACTCTGTCACAACCACTTTTGGAAGCAAATATCAGGTCCTTATTTCTCACAGAGTTAAGCAGATGCTATGAGTTTTCAAGAGATATTTAGTAATGTCTTCCTTTTCTTGTGTTTAGATACATTAGAATTGTTTCTTATTGGCAATGATTCTTATCCTGTACCTATCACTTTGAAAAAGAAAGGTATTGCTTGGTGGACAGATAAAAATGTGAAATTCAGAAATCCCCCTGGAGGAGACAACCTGGAAGAACGATTTAAAGGTAAAACATTACTAATATCCCTTAAAAAATTAAACTAGGAGTTGTAATGAAGTATTTAAAATTTTCTGTCTTCAGAATCTTAAAGTTTATGCTTTGAAAAAAACAATTTTTCTTTCCTCACCTTCATACCAAGTTAGGTAAATGTTCTAATGTACTAAAATTCTAAAGGAAATGTATACTTTTAATTATGAATTCAGTTTCTGTGGTATCTTATAAGCATTTCAGCTATAATATTTTAAAATTGCAGCAAAGCTTCTTTTGAATAAACCCCTATTTATTATCCAAATGTATTTGTTTCTCTGTCACTTTAATTTCACAATGTAATATTTTGTCTCCTCATCCCTTCCCCACTCCTTTTAAGGTACAACAAAGCCTGTGAACTGGCTTAACCCAGTTTACGTGCTGGATTCTGACCCAGATAATAATGGATTCATAAATGAGGATTTTATTGTTTGGATGCGTACTGCAGCATTACCTACTTTTCGCAAGTTGTATCGTCTTATAGAAAGGAAAAGTGATTTACACCCAACATTACCAGCTGGACGATACTCTTTGAATATCACATACAGTATCCTTTTTTGGCTGGGTATACAGATTCATAGAGCTTGAAAGGAGTCTACTCCAGCCTTATATGTGTTATGTGGCATGTTACCTTGGGTTTTAGTTTTGGGATCTACATTTTTACAAAAGTATGTGTGGTATATGCGAGAATGTATTTTAAAATTTATATCTTCTAGTAATGTTTTCAATTTGCATATACTTGGTACTGGGATTTGAAGCATATTGTTTGGTAAATTACTTAAAATGTAGGTGATTGATTTATTAACAAGCTAGGTATTTTTAAAAGGGAGATTGTAATTGGACTTAATGTAAAGGCCAATGAGAGTACCTAAAATTGGGAGTTGAGTGGTACTGGGCTGTTTTAATATATATGTTTTTAGATATTAAAAATCAATGGATGTGTTAATTTGTATCAATGTAATTGTTTATAATTTTGATCTATTGGTAGTATCAAAACTCAAAACATTTTATTATTAGCTGTTTTGTTCCACATTAATAAGTTCACATTCAGTGCTGATAAATAACATTTATTCCACTCTATGTGTTAACACTGTGCTGAGTGTTCTCTGCTCATTATTTAATTCAGGCAGCAGCATATCTCCCTATTATAGACCAGAATACAGGAATATCGAGCACTTAAGTAACTTATCTGACTTTACACAGGTAATAATAATGAGTTGGGGTTCATAACCAGGCTGTTGACTCCAAAAGCCATAATTTTACTCTCAGCTACCAACATAGGCTGCATCTCCGCTAGTTCACTCAGTTACACCAACCCATATCTGCATAGATGCAGTCTTTATTAGGAGGGAAATAGTAATTTCTTTTATTCTAACCAAAGTCTTTACATCTTTTAATCTGGAGCCTATATTTTACATACACTGTGAGTGAAGAGATCTCCCAATGCTAGAATCTTAAATGTTTGCTGATCTTTGCATTTTTTCTTTTCTTTTTTTTTTTTTTTGAGACGGAGTCTCACTCTGTCACCCAGGCTGGAGTGCAGTGGCCAGATCTCAGCTCACTGCAAGCTCCGCCTCCCGGGTTCACGCCATTCTCCTGCCTCAGCCTCCCGAGTAGCTGGGACTACAGGTGCCGCCACCTCGCCCGGCTAGTTTTTTGTATTTTTAGTGGAGACGGGGTTTCACCGTGTTAGCCAGGATGGTCTCGATCTCCTGACCTCGTGATCCGCCCGTCTCGGCCTCCCAAAGTGCTGGGGTTACAGGCTTGAGCCACCGCGCCCGGCAGCATTTTTTATTTTCATAATCCAAATGAGTCATAATCCAGGTGGGTTTTGGTTTTAAAATGGATTAGTAAATGGTTAAATTAATAGACCCAATTTCACAATAAGGTTTTTTTTGGGTTCTAGTCTCTTGATATTGCACCTGAATACACAAGTAAATATGGCCTGCTATGGCAAGCTAAAAGTGACCAAGTTTTTGAAACTAAATCCACATTGGAGCAGTTTTGGACAGACAGACCCAGTTCAAGTGCTGGTTTCTAGAACATTATCCTGAGGAGATAGTCAAACTAGAGAGCAGCTCTGTTAAAATTAGCATCCAGAAAATCTCTAGAGAGTAAGGGCACATTTAGCAACCTGTAGCCTAGGGCACAATGAAGGGAAGTCTGTGAAGCACTGAGGAATTCTTAGTTGATAGATAATTGCCACACAGGAATTCTGCAGCAGGGTCCCAACTTTGAAAGAACTATCTAAAGGAATGCATGATATACGGCAGATTGAGAAGACTTGATAAGATAGAAATTTGGACCTGCAAAACATCAAGGGTTCATTATCAAAATTGGGCATACGGTGGGAACTGAAGACTTCTAGAATGAAGGCAGAAACCTGTTTCTTTAGGGTTGGGATACTAGAGAGAGACTAGCATGGGCAATTTGATACTGTATCCCACAGAATGTTGGGTTAGCTAGAGGTCTTAAAATCATTCCTGCCTTAGTTTAGGGTTGATTTAAGAAGTTAGCAGAACCGAACCTGCCATTGGGAGTTAGGGACCCATAGGGACCCATCTGTGGGGATGGAGAGTTGAAGAAACTAGAGAAACAGATAGGGCCTAACCCTACATTCAAAAGATGCTTTTGAAAAAGTTGTAAACTTTTTGCATGGAGACTTGGTTCTGGCTTCTTTGCTACCTTACCTCTTGCAAAATTCTACAACTGGTCCATGTAGATAATTCATCTAGTATACTGGTGCCCTATTTCCTAAATCTCCTTAACAGCCCACCCTTCACTTCCACCGTTAGCTATCAGCTGTGTCACAGAATGGGTTTTGCCATTGCTCTAAATCAGCAAGTTAAAACTTTGTTATGCTTTTTGACCTTTTGCTCAGAGCCTTTTCTCTCATAACTACACTCTTGCTACATGTGCTGTTTGAGCTCATAGAGACTTCTAGTCCCTGATTTTTCCGTTTTCTCCTGGTCTGTCAGTCTCCTTGTGTGGGCTTCATTGTTCACTTGAAGTATTTTTTTCACGTTGCATTCCTTTGAGGCCTTTTACCCCTTCCATGTAATGAGAGCAAAAGCACCCAAGAAACTACGTAACCTTTACATTTTGTTTGTTTTGGTAAAATATTTTGGCTTTTACTACTGACATTTAATTTGCTAAATCAGTCTTTCAAGATAATATTTTCTGTGTGTTTGTGATTTAGAACATAGGAGTAAGGTACCTGTATATCCTAGAATTACACAAATGAATTACCAACAATTAAATGGCAACTTTTAAAATTGTCTTTTAAACATCAAGTAACCAGAGATGGAAAAATCTTCCTATACCCCCTTCAGATTACCCTGTACATTATTTTGATGGACGAAAACGGATGATCTTGAGCACTATTTCATGGATGGGAGGAAAAAATCCATTTTTGGGGATTGCTTACATCGCTGTTGGATCCATCTCCTTCCTTCTGGGAGTTGTATTGCTAGTAATTAATCATAAATATAGAAACAGTAGTAATACAGCTGACATTACCATTTAATTTTATATTATGAAAGCAAATCATCTGCATGTGCATCAAGGCCAGTCCTATTCAACCTAGCTTTCGAATGCTGATGTCTGGTTAGTATGTCATTCTGAAGTTGGCACATAACTTTTCTAAAAAAAAGCAGTCTTTGTTGTTTGCTTCTTCCCTACGGATGGCTTCTGAAAATATATGACGGGTATAAAAAAATTAGCTATATTGATCATATCAACACTGTAATTGCTGAAATGGCATTCTAATGTTTGCTTTTTATTGGGACAGGCCACATGATGCATAGAGCCTCTTTCATGTGACTTGTGTCTACTGCTTAAATCTTTATGCTGTGTTGATGATATTATATTGACATATGATGCTATATATGTGTATGTATTTTGTGGAGAAAGGGATTACAAGTATGAGTATAACGACTTGCTAACCTTTCAGGATTCAGAGAAAGATGAAGAAAGACCATATCTAAATAATATACTTAATCGTTTTCATGTGTATAAATGCTTAAAATACCATCTTTGTTGAGGTTCATGTATCCAGTTTATCCAGTACAGTTATTTGTCAAGCTTAGCTTTGATTTCAAAGGACATGCTTACCTTATCTAGCATAAGAATTAATGCTCATGTCTGCAGTGGTTGGGTAGGTCCTGCTTAGGAGAATTAAAAAATTCCTCTTTCCATTTGGTTAAATGTTGCAGTCAGGAAAACCCCAACTCACTTGGAATGTTTTTATATGTAATCATTTCCCTTGAAGCTTATGCTTTATAAGGGAAGAAAGAATTCAGGTGATATGGGAAAACTGCTTGGCAGAGCTTCATCTTCTGCCTCACCTGTAAACCACATGTAAATGCTTAATGGAGACTATTTTCATTCTTGTGATATTTAACATTCAGAAAATTACTTCAGCTTTGGAAATACCTCAGGCTGTTTTTATTTTGCAGGTAAGTGTTTTGACTTAAGTACTAATATTCCAGAAATTTTTGAAAGCAGTAACCTTAATTTCCTATGTATTTCATTCTACTTTTGCATATAGGTCAAATAGCAATGTGTATGCACATTCTCTTTAGTTAATGCACCAATTGTTTTGGTTGATTTTCCTAAGACATACTTTAAAAAGATGTTCTGTAAATTTCCTAATTAAATTATGGGGATTTTGGAGTATGTACATGATAAATTATAATATGTATATGGTTGAAGTTATTTTATTTTTTACTAACTGGAATTATTTTAATATTCCTTATTGAATAAATGCTGTAACTTGTTTGCTATGGAACTTATTCTTAAAGTTCTAGTTAAAAATAATTTTTCCACATGCATGAAAATGTATGTATTAATCAGAGGTGGCTTGATTATATTGAAATTGCTTTTTTTTTTTTTTTTTTTTTTTTTTTTTTTTTTTTTACTGAAATAACTCATGTTTGTGTAGAAGAATGCCTGTTTATTCAGAGTTTATATTTTCCTTCAGTTATATTTTAAATCAAAAGGCCTGGGTAATGTATACTTTTGATTAATATATACTTTTTTTAAAAAACAAAAAGCAATGTAATGGTTAATAGTAGAAATGTGCCACACTTTTCAAGTTTTATATAACATATGAAATTCAGTTAAAAGAATGTGTATTTCATAATGACTTAACTGGTAAAAATATTACTTGCACGAAGTACTTGATGTATGGTTATCCTGAAATTTTGGAGTATTTGGTGCGTTCTTTGTCTAAAAATAGTCTTTGTTTTGTCAGTCCTTCAGAATGTTATTTATTCTGAAAATTGTGTCCCTCTTGCACTTGGCAGTTTATTTTCTGGGATACATTGTTGGGGGAGAGGGGTTTCGCCAGTCTTTCCAGGTTGAGTCTGTGCTGTTTAAGGAGGACTACCATCCTGCAACTCTTTTTCTAATTGGGGCACAGAGAGGATGTCAGTCAAGAAAAGTTGAAGAGCCCTTTCAGCACTTTCTCATCTGTGGAGAAGATAGAATCTTAAAATACATTTGGAGTTTTATCTGTTTTACAAGTGCATTGATGGCCTAAGTTCCTCCTATTTTCTGCTGTTTGATCTCTAAGGAACTCCTGTTGCTAAATATGAAGAGTATGGAACATTCATATGATCTCTGTGAAGCATGGTGGGAGGGAAGACATTTCTTTCTCTTATAGGCTTTATGCTCAAATGTCATAGTCACCTTTCAAAGAATCATGTTGCATTTTAAATGCACCCAGCTTAAGTAGAAGGCATTGAAGGATGCATTAATTTTGAATTATGAAAAGATTCCCAGTTGAAGAAATTATTCAGTAAGTAAAAGCTAAGAAATTTCATTGAAATCATAAGGCAGTTTAAGCATAAATTGATAAAAATAGCTGTGTACTACTAATTAATAGAAAATCTTTCAACCAAGAGTCAAGTGAATATCATTTGTTTATTGGCTAGTGAGTTTCTTTGTAACCTTGATTTTATTAAGTAATATTCAGTTAGTATGTCCTATGTTAATAAAAATTAACAAAATTAATTTTGCTATGTTCAGGTGTCTTGATAAAATAACAACGCCCCAGTGTTGTTGCTTATGTTTAGCACTAAATTTTAACACAGGGTCAGTGAGTCCAGCTTTTAACTTCTTCATGCCTGGATGGGATGAAATGTAATTCATTGTTAAATTAATGCATATTTGTATTTATTAATCACTGTGACAACATTAACCATCTGTTCTTACCAGGAAGTGGTCAGATTATCATCTGAGTTACAGTTAGACTGGCTAAGTTTGGTATTAGATCAAGGGGAATGTCCAGTAAACAGAGAGGTAAGGATGATGAAAATAATGAAGTGGGGTACACAGGAAAAACCTGACTAGTGAGGAAGAGCAGCTGAGAGATAGGGTCAGTGAATGTGGTTCAGCCTGCTACCTCTCCTGTCTTCATAGAAATATTGCCTTAGAATTATTGTATGACACTTTTTTTGTTGGTTAAGCTGTAAAGTTTTGTTCTTTGTGAACATGAGTATTTTGAGGGGAGGGTGGAAGGAGTAAGGAAGTGCTCCTTTTATAAGAATTTCGATGCATGAGTGTCTGTTGTAGGGTTTGGATGATCTAGTAAAGTGTTTTAGAACCCTTTTTATCCCATGCACCATTCGGTAAACATAATCACAATTCTGCTAATGTCATTTGGAACTTCAAAATAAATATCTTGTCTAAAAACAAATCAGACAATGGTGGCCTTATTTCCTTTTATATATCTATAAAATGTGTCAAAAGTAACATGTGTACACAGTTTTAAAAAATAAAATAGTAAGTTCTAAAGGCTTTATGATAAAAAATAGCAGTACCTGCCTGAACTTTCCTTCCCTCCCAGAGGCAATCACTTTGACTTCAAAAGTTGTTTCTTCTGTTATTTATCTTAGTGTATCTAAATAGTATGGCTATTATGTTGCTTGATGTAACAATTTTAGACATTAATGTCTTCTCAGTAATGTTACATGATGATTTAGCTCTCTAACACACATACTTTGCCTTCTATTATATAGTTACATCATAATATTTAGTAAACATACTAACTTATTTAATTATGACTATAAATATTGTATACTCTAGGGCAAATGTAACATGATTTTCTTTTGCATAATTTTATTTTTCCTGGAATTAATAATTGCCTCATTTTAAACATTTACATAACTTTCTACAAATTTACCTTAAAAATTATCCAACTTCTCTGTCAGGTCTGCCATGTTCCCATCACTAGTTTGAAGGGTTTTTGTACCCAAATATCAGATAAGGTCCCTGTTTTTAACCAGAGATGTCTCTGTTGCAGTTGTCCTTCTATGCCAGTCTGTATGGTTGCTCTCTTGGCCTACTATACAGTGATGATCCCATGACCTCCCTTTGTCATCCTGTGTTGGACTTCCCATTTCCTAGTTTACTTTGTTTACTAGAGCACTTCCTAAAACACTTATAGCTTCCTAAGAAATAGTATATGAAAGTTAAATTTTTTGAGGTCTTAAATGTCTAAAACACCCTTTTTCCATCCTTACATTTCATTGATAGTTTGACTACACATACAACTTTAAATTAAAAATAAGCTCTCTCAGCGTCTTGAAGGCATTGCTCCACTCTTGTCTAGCTTCCATCGTTACTAATGAGAAATTTGAACATATCTTAATCAGATGTTGGATTTCTCCTAGATTGGTGCTTAATTTTCTTCTCTTTTTCTCCAGTTGTTTTGATGCTATTATCTCTGTTCTTTCTAGGAAAAGTACTTAATTTGATCTTGCAACATTATCTTCCTTGTATTGAATTTGTAGCACATTTCTAAAAATATTTTAGTTTCTAGAACTTCTTTCATTTCCATTGTGTTTCCAAAATATCCTACTTAGTTCATAGATAAAATATCTTATTTTTCTGAGGATATAGATGTATGAATATGTATTACTACTTTTGTTTACTGCTCTATTAACACCAAGGTTTTTTTGTTACTATCTGTAATTTGTAATTTTTTTTTTTCTTGTTCATATAGATGAGTTTCCTGTTATTTCTGGCTAGTCTTGGCAATATATGAGGAGACCCAAAACACTATTTGAAAGCTTTGTGTTTGTGGGCAATACTTGAAGGGGTCTAGGGAGGTTCTATTTCTTAGTGCTTTTAACTCTGCTTCTTCCTTGTCCTCCATCTCACCTCCTGATTTCCACTTCACACATACTTCCTTGTATCTGTCCCTCTCCATATTTCTTCCACTTTGTTGTCTCCCATTTATTTCTCCAGATAAAAATTCTCTGGTCTTCTACCTGTGAGAGACAGTGGTGGAAGTGAGAGATCATATTTTTATGGCTAAGAGGAGTAGGGCAGAGAACTTTGGGGATCAGGCCATTCTGTTGTATATGCTTTCAACTAGACATTTTCAGGCCTGTCCCTGCCTGCACTCTTTGCTGTAACTTTTACCTCCAAATCTGAGCTGCTCAGGGACTGTGGAATCAGTCAGCATGCTTCTCACTGGTATCCACCTTGTAGTCCCTCTAGATTGCAGCTTTCTCTGTTCAGCTCAGTCATATTCCATCTGCTTTCAGTTTTCCAGAAATTTGTTGAAATCATTTGTCTGTTGCTGCCTCCTCTCTTTCAGATTTTGGGCTCATATCTTTTAAAAATTGTTTTCCAGATTATCGTATGGTAAATTTTACTTCTGTTCTGGTAGCATAGTTTTTTGAGTTTTAACACCAGAGATAAAGTACCATCACTCACTCCCCAAAAAACTCCTCATACTATTCCTTTGTAATCATTCACCCTTCCCCCCACTCATAACCCTCAATTTGTTTTCTATCCCCATAGTTTTTTCTTCTAGAAAGTTCTAAATAGGAGCAATGCCATATGTAACCTTTGAAACAGCCTTCTTTTCTTTAGCATAATGGCCCTGAGATTCATCCAAGATAATGTGTCTTATCAATAATTTTTCTCATATTTTTCAAATTTATTTCATTTTACTATAGTGGGATGGAGGAGAGATAAACTCGGGGGGCCAATCTACTATCTTAAATCAGAAACACCTTGAAGCAAATATATCTTTCACTTTTTGTTGATTTTATAATGTTTTAAAAAAATCTTAAAAGATAAACTTGTTATTTAAGTGGTATTAATAGGAGCTTGTCTGTTCGTATATCACAAGCTTTTCTATCCAGGGTAATGTGGAAAAAGATTGAACTCCCCTTACATCCCTTTCAAGCTTATGCCACTTTGTTTCAAGCACAGAATTGCAGACAATAGCTTTACAAATATTTGTCAAATTGCAGTATCAGTGGTGTAAAGTAACCCCAGGGCATGTTGTCTTGCCGTTTCACAACAAACTTTGTGAAACAGTATGTCCTTTATATTTTCTTGTCATCTTCTTCAGTCAGGGACAGGCCTTCACCTCAAGATTATACTGTTTGTACTCTGTTGACTGTCACCTGTGTCTGAAAGATTCAGTAGAAACAGTATGGGTTTCAGAAGTAGGCTGATACAGCTCCTATACTTACAAACTGTACCTTGCAATTGCTTAAATCTTCTAAGCCATTTACCTTTCCTTGTCTGTAAAATAGAGATTTCAATACCCATTTGACAGATTTTGTTTTGAGCAATAAGGAAAGTGACAGATAAAAAGCATTTAGCACAAAGCATAGAAAAATAGATATTCAATGAACAATTCCCATTCTTTTCTGTCAAATCAAGTGAACTCACCCTTATATTTTTTTGCTCCATTATATCTTTTTGCTCCATTTGATAGGCATTTTCCTTCCCTCTCCTTTAGGATGTGGCTTCTGTGAATGACTCTCTTGATTTTTTTCCCCTTATCTGTTCCTTAGTCTCCTTTGTATATTCCTTAATTATACTAACCATATGAAATGTTGGGAGTTCTTTGAGATTGTGTTCTATGCCTTTAAGTTACGCATTCTCCCTGAACAATCTTAAGTACCTTATTATTTCTGTTGTCTTTACACTGACTGACTTCTCTATCTTTTCTTGTGCCTTGACATCTGTCTTGAGCTCTAGATTTTTCATTATTAATCTCTCTTGAAATGAAGGTTAATAATGAATTAACCTAAGTTAATAAGGCCCAAGCAGCAATCATTCCACACAAGCCTGGGTTTAAGGTCAAAACAGGAATAATCTCACACCAATCTGAGATTTACATTCCTCGTTATTGTGAATGGTATAGCCAACCACCTTGAGGTAAGCCAGAAACCCTAACTCTCTTCTCCAGCTGCCCAATCACTGTATTGTGTTGAGTTTTGAATGTTTTTCCTTTTAGTTGGGTCTCTCATCCCTCCCCTTATCTACATCTCTCTTGATTATTTAGTTTAGGTTTTCCTTCCTCCTTGGATTACTATGAGAGCTTTCTGACAGACTCTCTGACCCTAATAACTCATGTCCAATCCAGCCTTTCATTACTAGAATGATCTTGAAATAGAGCACTGATTTTAACAGTTTGCTATTTGAACCTCTAAGTAGCCCTTCAGGATGTTTAATTCATCCCTGAAATCAGCCTTCCACTATTACCTCAATTCTTCATTTGTTCTGCAAACCAAACCATTTGCAATTCCCCAAGACACCTGGCCACCCTGTCTTCTTTGCCTTTGCAAATGTTACAGCTTTTGCCTAGATTTTTCTTCTTACCCAACCTTTCCTCCCATCATAGTTTTTGAGTTATTTTAACAGCCACCCAATGATGATGAATACTATCATCTCCATTTTAAAGATAAGAGAAACTGAGGTATAAATAGATTATGTATCTTGCCTTCAGTCATGTCATTACCACTAAATGGCAGATTCAGGATCTGTCTGACTTTCAAGTTCTTAACAGTATTTTTTTTTTCTCTTTTCACTCCATCTAGGCCTCTGTTTTTACAGTTCCTGCAGCACATCAATGCTTGATTCCAAATTCAGATTGTTAATCATGTTCTTGTCCTAAGTCTGGAATGACTTTTAATTTCTGCTCCATTTATTCTACCAGACCTTGCTCTGTCACCAGGCCAGAGTGCAGTGGCGCGATCTCGGCTCACTACAACCTCTACCTCCCGAGTTCAAGCGATTCTCCTGCCTCAGCCTCCCGAGTATCTGGGACTACAGGCTAATTTTTGTATTTTTAGTAGAGATGGGGTTTCACCATGTTGGCCAGGATGGTCTCGATCTCTTGACTTGTGATCCGCCCACCTCGGCCTCCCAAAGTGCTGGGATTACGGGGGTGAGGCTGTAATCCACGCCCAGCCCCAAATTCTGTCTTTTTACAACCATAGCCCACTACTTTCTTTGAATTTCCCATACAGCTTTTGTTGTACCAGTTACTTGGAGAATCATTTATGTCTGCATCAAATTTACTGTTATGTATGATATTCCTAATTAGATTATATTCTCCAGAAGGTCAGAGACTTTAAAACAATATTCCCTTGAGTGTATTACAAAGCGTTACATTCATAGTAGGTAGCTGGTAGATTATTGTTCAATGGAGAGTGACTCATGTTCATGTTGATGAAAATAGTCAAACTCTATAAAATATTTTAAGAGATTTATTCTGAGCCAAATATGAGTGACCATGGCCTGTGACACAGCCCTCAGGAGATCCTGGGAACATGTGCCCAGGGTGGTTGGGATACAGCTTGGTTTTATATATTTTTGGGAGGCATGAGACATCAATCAAATACATTTAGGAAATACATTGGTTTGGTTCAGAAAGGCAGGGCAACTCAAAACGGGGGGGGAGGGGGGACTTCCAGGCTATAGGTAGATTTAAACATTTTCTGGTTGGCAACTGGTTGAGTTTATCTAGAATCAACAGAAAAGAAGTGTTTAGGTTAAGATAAAGGATTAAGTTTTATTGTGCAGATGAAACTCTCAGATAGCAGACTGCAGAGAGAGCAGGTTATAAAATGTGTCTTACCAGACTTAAAAGAATGCCTGGCTCTTAGTTGATTATCTCCTGGATCTGGAAAGGAAGGAAAGAAAACACAGGGGAAAGGGGATTCTCTATAGAATGTGGATTTTTCCCACAAGAAACTTTGCAGGGCAATTTCAAGATTTGGCAGTGAAACATGTTTTTGGGGTAAAACATTTTGATTTTCTTCCTCGTTAATGCCAGTCAGATGGGAAAGTAAGTCATAATATACAGGGTTAAATAAAACCCATCTGATGAGAATTTGTGGTTTGTAGGGCAGGACTCCCCAGACCCCTTAGATAGGAATTTGGGCAAGATAAAAAAAAAAAAAAAAAAAAAAAAAAAAATCAGAGCTTAGTCCTCATTTATGAAATTGTTTATCATAAGGACTTTAGAGTTAGAGAAAAAGATCATCAGGAGTTAGTCCAACTACTTAAGTTTAATGATGAAAAGACTGAGGCTTGCAATTAGATGAAGTATTTAATAATTAACTAATACAGCGACTAAGACAGCAACTGTTTCCTGATTTCCAAAGGTGACTCAGAATGTGATAAAGTATGGAATTATATTGAAATTTATCTTTTACCTAACCAGTAGTTTGTAACATTAAAGTTCACATGAAACTGTTCTTTTTTTTATTAAATTGGAAGTGGATTAAGCATGGTTCTAGAATTAACAGATGTGTGTACGCACACACATCCAAATCACAGAAAACTATTCTGGCTTCCCTCTGTTTTTGTTATTTATAGATTCTATAGGCAGGATCATAGTCAGGGTTATCTTGTCTGCTTTTTAAAGGAAAAAAAAATGATTGGGTAACTGTGCTTTGGTAATTTTGCATCAGTAATTATGAGATATTTTCACTTAGTACTTTCGCATCTGATGTCCATCTTACTGACAAGACTTAAACCATGACCTACGTCAGGTTTCCCACATATTTCCCACATATTCCCCCTGCCAGTTCTGTCATACTGTTACAAAACCCTCTGGAGTAAGTATTTTCCAAAGGAACCATTTTCTAATTTTCTAACATTACAAAAGAGCAAGGATAAAAGAACCCCAAACTGATGTTTTGGAAGCAATCTATTTTGAAAGTAACTTCTGGTTCAGAGGATGAATTTTAAAAAGTGGTAATGTTTCTAGTGTGCCTAGGAAGATCCAGTAAAGTTTGTTAGGTACCCAGGCAAATTTCAGTCATTTGTATGTCAGGATAATCACAACTTACAGAAAAGGAGCAAGGCGATAATTAATGAGGAACCCTGGGACTGAAAACATTTGGAGGGAGTACAAGTACTAAGACATGTTTTGAATTTTTATACTCAATAATCCATTCTTTTGTGCAGGATACAGTTCATTCATTTAACCAATGTATATTGAGCATTTTCTGTGTGCCAATTACTATTCTAGATGCCAGGGATACAAGAGTAAACACAACCGAGTTTAGAGCAGAGTCATATGATCCCACTTAAGTTCTTAAAAGAATCATTGCTGTGTGGAAGATAGTGGAAGAGTGGAAACAGGGAAACCCGTTAAAAAGGCTTTTGACATAATCGGAACAAGAGATGATGATGGCTTGGCCAGTAGTAGTAGTAGTGTTGGAGATAATGAGAGGTGGTTCAATTCAGATTATATTTTGAAGGTGCAGCCAATGGAAATTTTAAATAAATTGATTTATAGAGTATGACAGAAAACAAAGTTTAAGGCTTGAAATAAGGAAAATTGCAGAGGACAAAGTTTGGGAATAAGGAGTGGAAAGTAGAATTCAGTTTTGTTTGTAAGTTTGAGATGCACGTTAGCCATCTAGGTGGAGATGTCTTAAGTTAATGGGAAAGGCCAAGCAGGAGATAGGTGAGAGTTGTCAGCACATGAATAGTTTTTCTTTCCTAAAAAAATTCTTTTTCTTCATACAATCTACAGGAAGTGGGAGTAGTAGTTCAATGTTAGATGAAATCACAAAAGGGATGAATGTAGAAAAAAAGGTGAGAAACTGAAATTTTAGAGGTTAAGAGGACAAGGATCCAGGAAAGGAAACTAAAAGGAGCAGCCGCTAAAACAGGAGAACCACTGAAGGAGTACTATGGAAGCCACTTTAAGACCATGCTTCAAACTGTCATATTCTTTCTTACATGTATGCTTTACCTCCAAATTAAAAAGTAAAAGTATATGGTGAGGGACGGATTAGCTATGTTAAATGCTGCTAATAGACGGAGAAGGTGAAAATTGAGCCTCACAATGTATTTAGCAACCTGGAAGCTATTGGTGATTCTAAACAAAAGCAGTAAAAGCCTGCCCAAAATGGGACCAAAAAAAGGAGGAGGAGAAGGAGAGACAAGTGTAAAGAAGTCTATAGGATGGTAATGGAAATCAAAGGAGTTTTTTTGTTTGCTTTTAATATGGGAACGTGTTAATAGATGCAATGATCCAGTAAAGGGGGAAATTGTACTGAATAACATGAATATAAGAATCTGTGTCTACTTCAGGATCTATTTAATGTGAATTCATGGCTTTTTGGACAGAGTCATAAGCTGCTTAGATCTGTCACCCAATGTAATTAATTCATGTATTAGTTAGTGAATACTCCCTTTAGCAGTGCTAGCGGATTGGTAAGAAATCCACATAATCTCTGAGCTTGAGAAATTTACAATCTAGAGTTGGCTAACTGGAGAAAACATAAGAGAGTGCATACAACTAACAAATTCAGGTTATGGACAATGTATTTAAACCCCCACGCCCTAGCTATTGGCACGTGGTAATTTTGTCCAGAGTTTTGGTTACATGCATAATCCAGAGGGGTGTAGAAAATCAGGTCCTTTCAGTCGCAATCTAAGGAAGACATGAATTGGGGTGTTTATAAGCCTTGGTGAGGAAGAGAATTTTAACTGGGACTGGTAACTTGGTGGGCCCACTGACATACAGTAGAGTGTGAAGAAGAAAACCCCAAGGATTACAAAGAATAGTTTTAATATTACTAATTTTTATCATTTGCTGAGCCTATGGGTTTCTTATTTGAAATGGCAATCAAATAATTTGTAAGAGTTTGTAGAAAGGTGGAAAGATTATTGTAATACAGGGTAGATATTTGCGTTTGTACACACTTGAGGGTAAGCACAAGAAATAAACACTTATAATGGGGATTACTTAAGCGAAATGGATGACACCGACAGCCTTTCTGTACAACAAATAATTGCTGTGCTTAACTCCAGTAATGAATGTAGTGCCCTGCTGGATCTGGGACAGCAAGACTTTTGAGTCCAGATGCGCCATCTCATTTCTTGTCCCCCAACGTTTCCTCAGAAGCGAGCGAGCCGCTTCCACAATATGGGGACACCGTGGAAGAGCTTCTTGCTTGGGGAGTTCTGCAGGTACAAGATAAAAATTGTTACCTCGACCTAGCTCTTACAGCATATTCTCAACACAAGGAACAGTAATGTCCCGCAGCAATTCCTTCGGTGGAAAAAACTATCCGTGTTTTGTATTTTATGAGGCCTCACAGCTGTATTTCGGCCAATCCAGTCTTTGTTCACTTTCTAGCGGCTTAAAGGTTGCCCAGTTTTACGCCTTCTCGCTCAAAACAGACACTAGCTTTCTTTGATAGCCTGGTCCCACACTGACTTCATCTAAGCTTATTACATTCGTCTCACAAATCGTTTGCTTTTTCCCCAGCCTTAGCTCCAGGGACCAGCCGACTGAACTTCCTCGAAAACCTCAGGAACGAGATCACGGGACTGAGACGGCCAGCCGGCTAGAGCGGATAGGGCCGCACTGCCGCTCTAGTTTATCTTTTGCTCTCTATGGTTAGGAGCGCAAGGGTCTCTTCGGCCCGGAAAGATTTACGTTCCCGAATGCTTACGCAAGTCTCGGAGGTAGTTCCGGTTCCGGCGTGGCCATTTTCGTTGCTGGTGTTAAGTTGTGGTGGTTGCTGGTCAGTAACAGCCAAGATGCTGCGGAATCTGCTGGTGAGGAGCTTCTCGTCTTGCATTCATGATGGGGGCGAGGGAGTGGAGAGAAGGCTGAGGCACCATGACAGAAAACCCTCACCTGGGAGGGGTGCAGAAGGCGGCTAATGAAGTCACCTTGATTTGTGTCCTTTTCCCCTGACCTTACTTTCTTCTCTTCAGTCTATTCCTCTCGCCCCAGGCCGTTTCTGGGTAGATGTAAGGAGTGTAGAGGCTGGAGAAGTGACCAGAGACTTGTGGGTTAGACCCGTCTTGGGTTCTTAGGCACCACCCCTAACCCTGTCTGTCACTGATGAGGTTAGTAGCTCCGATCTGAGTAAAAGCAAGGACCAGGTGGGGAATGTCTGACACTAAGCAGAAAGGTGTTCTTCTGGTACTGAAAGGCTTTAAATTTCAATGGTTTTGAGCTTTGCCAGCTTGAGAAGCAGCTTAAAAACCAAGCCATTCATTTTGGGTGGAACTTTAGGAATAGTCATGGCTGAAGTGCAGCGTTACTTCCGTCAGGCTATTGTGCATTGTCCTTCACCCCTCCACCGACTTTGAGCATGTGAAATATTTCCCCAAATTTTGAAAAAGAAAAAAATGCGACAATGATTATTTTATCTTTTAAATTATTTAATGAAGTTTTGCTTCATTAAAATCCTCAATGTAATTTTTTTAAAAAATCGAGAGCACATTTGTTTCATTATTTAATTCAACTGGATATTTAATGCAAGTCTCTTTAAAAGATGTGTACCCTATTTAAAATTTTTTAGGAAAAACGTAATGAAAGAAGCATTTTAATTGAGAAGGAATCATGCCAGTCTATTTGCTGTCAAGTAATAGGTTTTTTTTTTTTTTTTTTTTTTGAGGCATAGTCTCACTCTATTGCCCAGGCTGGAGTGCGGTGGCACGATCTTGGCTCACTGCAATTTCCATCTCCCAGGTTCGAGCGATTCTCCTGCCTCAGCCTCCCAACTAACTGGGATTACAGGCGCTTGCCACCAAGCCCGACTAATTTTTGTATTATTAATAGAGACAGGGTTTCACCAAATTGGCCAGGCTGGTCTCGAATCCTTGACCTCAAGTGATCCGCCCACCTCAGCCTCCCAAAGCGCTGGTATTTCAGGCATGAGCCACCGCGCCCGGCCCCCCCTTTTTTTTTTTTTTTTTTTGAGCGGAGTTTGTTCTTGTGGCCCAGGCTGGAGTGCAGTGGCGTAGTTTGGGCTCACTGCAACTTGCGCCTCCTGGGTTCAAGCCATTCTCCTGCCTCAGCCTCCTTAGTAGCTGGAATTACAGACGCACGCCCCCACGCCTGGCTCATTTTTGTATTTTTAATAGAGATGAGGTTTCACCATGTTGGCCAGCCGGGTCTCAAACTCCTTACCTCAGGTGATCTACCCACCTCGGACTCCCAAAGTGCTGGGATTACAGGCGTGAGCCACCGCGCCTGGCCAAGTAATAGATTTTTTCTTTTCTTTTTTTTTTTTTGAGATGGAGTTTCACTCCTTTTGCCCAGGCTGTAGTGCAGTGGGACGATCTTGGCTCACCGCAACCTCTGCCTCCTGGGTTGAAGCGATTCTCCTGCCTCAGCCTCCCGAGTAGCTGGGATTACAGGCATTTGTCACCGTGCCCGGCTAATTTTGTATTTTTGGTAGAGACAGGGTTTCTCCATGTTGCTCAGGCTGCTCTTGGACTCCAGATCTCAGGTGATCCGCCCGCCTAGTAATAGATTTTTTTTGTTTTTTGAAACGGAGTTTCGGTCTTGTTGCCCAAGCTGGAGTGCAATGGCCTGATCTCGGCTCACCACAACCTCCGCCTCTCAGGTTCAAGAGATTCTCCTGCCTCAGCCTCCCAAGTACCTGGGATTACAGGCATGTGCCACCACGCCCGGCTAATTTTGTATTTTTAGTAGAGACAGGGTTTCTAATGTTGATCAGGCTGGTCTTGAACTCCTGATCTCAGGTGATCCGCCCGCCCCTGCCTCCCAAAGTGCTGGGATTACAGGCGTGAGCCACCACGCCCAACAGATGTTTGATAATATGGTAGTATATTATGAAAATATTTCAGCTTAGTGTATTTTGTTTAAGCACTATTTTTGTAATATGTGTATGTCAATATGTTTGCATCAAAGATTATAAAATGTTACTGGTTCTGTTCAGGTAAAGATCATGATTTTATTTTTTGGTTAGAATCTGTATGAATTGCTTCTTGAGTATGTTGTTTGGAGACTGCAGAATGTAATTCGAAGGCCAGAGGATGGATGACAAATTGAAAAGCCTGGATGCTCTTCCATGACTTTGCTACTGACAAATCAGATATGCTTCAAGTCTCAATTTACTTTTTCTGTAATATGAAGGACTGAAAATGGTTTTGAAGGTTTCTTTAGGCTCTAAGTCTGTTTAATAATATTTTCATTTTAGGCTCTCCGTCAGATTGGACAGAGAACCATAAGCACTACTTCCCGCAGGCATTTTAAAAATAAAGTTCCAGAGAAACAAAAACTGTTCCAGGTACTGAAGTATTTTATAGGAGCTTGTTACTTGTAATAATTAGATTACCAAAAGGTAGAGTGAGGATAAACAAGTATGTGTATAAATTAGATCATATGACAATATAAACATTACAAAATAAGTCAAGGACATGTGCCATACTCCTAATAGTGGTTGTCTCTTGGGGAAAGACCTGGTGGAGCAGAGCAATTTACCTTTATAAGTAGTTTGATTATGAGTGATTTTTGTTTTATTATGGTTTCTAGCTTTTCCCAAATAAAACTTCAAGTGATTAAAAATACTTGTATCATATATACATAAAAATAAATACTTTACTGGACAGATGTACTAAATAGCTACTTTATGCTGGATTAGATGCTAGGGATATAATTTAGGGTTATAAACCAAAATCCCTTCCCCACTTTTTAGGGAAAAAAAGGTTCCTATGACTAAATCTAATGTGTGGCAATTATTGATTCTTTTATATTTCAGTTATATTAAAGTTGTTGAGATCAGTGTGTATGTTTTATAGCTTTAATGTTTATGTATTCTTTGGAAAGACCATCATTAATGGATCTCAAATTAACAGTAAAAGAAAAATGCTGACTTTTAGTAAGAGTTCTTATTTTAAAAGTAGTACGAGTAGAGACAGATTAAAGAAAATTGTAGGTCTTTTAAATTTTAATACTTAAAATGCTTTAATTATAGGGATTTAAGGAGCTATATCATTTTATATGCCTGTTCTTTTGAAACTTAGTTGGAAATGAGTGAGGCATCTATTATTGTCTTTTTTTTCTTTTTTTAATCTAGGAGGATGATGAAATTCCACTGTATCTAAAGGGTGGGATAGCTGATGTCCTCCTGTATAGAGCCACCATGGTTCTTACAATTGGTGGTAAGGCCTTTGGAATGTTTGAAGGTTTATAGAAAAGTAATAGTAATGATAACTGATAACTTTATTGCTTTTGCTATGCCAGTATTTTAATGCAGGCAGTCTGTCTCCAGAATTTGATATCTTACTATGTCTCATAATGATTCAAGAGGATGACTGATACATACTGTATAAGAGCATTTTGATGTCTTTTTTTGGAAACGGAGTTTTGCTCTTGTTACCCAGGCTGGATTGCAATGGTGTGATCTCAGCTCACTGCGACCTCTGCTTCCCAAGTTCAAGCGATTCTCCTGCCTCAGCCTCCCAAGTAGCTGGGATTACAGGCATGCACCACCCCGCCTGGCTAATTTTGTAGTTTTAGTAGAGATGGAGTTTCTCCATGTTGGTCAGGTTGGTCTGGAACTCGCGACCTTAGGTGATCTGCCCGCTATGGCCTCCCAAAGTGCTGGGATTACAGGCATGAGCCACTGCACCTGGCCTTAATAAAAAAATAACACCAATAAGATTTGATGATTATCTTGTGATAGAGTTGGCTTTCTGAGTACCATTGATGGTAGTGAAGGCTATAGTTCAGTCAAAAACATCCATTATATCCCACCTCTTATAGCAAGGGCCTTAAAACATTTTGACTGTGATGCAAAATAAAAGCACACTTTACATCTAAACTCTGTACAGATATATTTATGACAAAATTTGTATGGAACAATACTTTACTGGAAGGTAAAGAGAAGGGAATCTATATTTGAGTGATTATTTTGTACCCATCATATTCATAGGAATGCCACATACTTGGATTTCTGTAAATCTTGCATGAAGTCTATAATATGTCTTCATTTTAAAGATGAGGAAACTATGTTAATTACCTGTTTGGGAAACTCTGCTCTCACATCACAACAATCAACATGGAAGACCTCTGTTGCCAAATGTGTGGGGGTTTTTCCCTACACGCCATGTAATGGACACCAGCTAGGTGTCCTCCAATTCAGTTTCCACACTCTCTACTGTGAGATAGCATCAGATTCCACAGGTTGATGGCAGAAGACTGTCTCCTCCTTCCCACCAGTTACAAGTTTGGGTCTCTGGAACTTCTGACTGACTGACTTTAAGTTGGGGTTCCCACAATCCCCTCACTGGGGGAACACATTTACCAATTTATTATAAAAGGTATTATAGGCCGGGTGTGGTGGCTCACGCCTGTAATCCCAGCACTTTGGGAGGCTGAGGCTGGCAGATCACCTGAGGTCAGGAGTTCAAGACTAGCCAGGCCCACATGGTGAAGCCCTGTCTCTACTAAAAACACAAAAATGAGCCGGGTGTGGTGGCACACACTTGTAATCCCAGCTACTCGTGAAGCTGAGTCAGGAAGATTGCTTTAACCGGTAGGCGGAGGTTGCAGTGAGCTGAGATTGTGCCACTGCACTCTAGCCTGGGCAACAGAGGGAGACTGTCTCAAAAAAAAAAAAAAAAAAAGATAAAGTCCTAAATTCCTTTTGGCCAATGTGACCATTTCTTAGACATTCTGGTAAATAGTTTTTAAAATGAAATTCCAGTTATCAGCTATTTTTACATTACATTTGATTACTTTAAAATTATATCACTCTTCCTTTTTTTACATTCACTTTAGGGAAGGCTTGCATATTTTGAAGTCATTTTTTTCTTTGGAATTTGAATCATCCTTAATCATCCTTAGCATTTCTCAGGCAATCTTGGGTTAATATGGAAATAACGTTTGTTTATGTTCTTAATCTTATTTTTAAAAATTTTTGCATTTTATGTTGGCAAATATATTATTGTGCCATACTTTGTTAAAACTACATTAAATATATTTTACATATATTTATTTAAAATTTTGCCAACACCTATCAAAATACTTTTTTGTGTTCTAATTAAGGTAGTCTTAATGCAAACTTACAACTTTTAAACTGGAATATTAAATTTATACACTTAGATCTCAGAATTTCTGGTTAGGTTCTTTTTTGTTTTTTATTTTTAGGAACAGCATATGCCATGTATCAGCTGGCCGTGGCTGCATTTCCCAAGAAGCAGGAGTGACTTCAATCATCCCAGCAATCACTTGGTTCAGTTTCATTCCGCTCTCTATGGACCAGTAATCTGATAACCGAGCTCTTCTCTGGGGATCAATATTTATTGACTTGTAGTAAGTGCTGCCAATAAAGCAGTCTTTACCATGCTTTGTCTGATTTTATCATTTTTATGCCAATAATTTCAACTTTTGGTCAGCCTTGTAAATCTTAGGTAAGGATCAAAGAAATGATTCTTTTGCCACAAAACATATACAAAAATGTATAAAGCAACATTATTGTGATATTATTTTAGTGAAATTTTACTTTTAACAGCTCAAAATTAGAGTCTCAATTTCTGCCTCAACTTAACATTTGAATGCATATTGCTTTTTCCCCCTACCCACTCCAGTATATCTTGGAATATGCTAGAACCTGGGAGTAGTGGAAGCAGGTTATCTTTGGCTCCTGGGGTCTACATTTCTTTCTTTCTTTCTTTTTTCTCTCAGCTATGTGAGTGTATGCTTAAATACTGGATATATCCCACAGCTTAGAATTAGGCTTTAGTAGAATGATTTTGTAAAATATTTCAGTATTTGTTTTTTTCTACACTCAGAGTGGGTTCAGGTAGGTTTCTGTCATCAGGAACCAACCAAAGCAGGATAGTTACTGGGCTCCCCAGCTATCATACCATCTAATGGACCCAAAACTCTTATTTACCCTAAACAGTAGTTAAGTGCTTAATAAATGGTAGCCATTATTGGCTTCTCATAATAGGAATGGTTCAAAAAGGTCTACTTAGGGAACACAAAATGCAGATAGATACAGAGAATGTAAGAATCATAAAAAGAATTACAATGCTGCTCTAGGCAGTTTGCTTCAGGGTTTGCAGAACCCTTCCTGCTTTGAGAGAACTATGCATGAAGTTGGAAATTTCATAGACTTCAAGTTTGGGACTCCCTTTTCCTGGATCCTGGTGTGCATCCATGTGGAGAGTAGCATCTTGTGAACCACTTCAGGACTTTTCTTCTATATATATGGAGATTGGTGGCTCACGCCTGTAATCCCAGAACTCTGGGAGGTCGAGGCGGGTGGATCACGAGGTCAGGAGATCAGACCATCCTGGCTAACACGGTGAAACCCCGTCTCTACTAAAAATTAGCCAGGCACAGTGGCGGGCACCTGCAGTCCCAGCTAGTTAGGAGGCTGAGGCAGGAGAATGGCGTGAACCCGGGAAGCGGAGCTTGCAGTGAGCCGAGATTGCGCCCCTGCACTCCAACCTGGATGATACACTGAGACCGCGTTTCAAAAAAAAAGATACAGAGTGCCTACTGTGTACTACCGTTTACGGTTTTAGGTGCCTAGGAATCATTGGTGAACAAAGGCAGATTCCTCCTTTCATGGAGTTTATGTTGTAGAAAGGGGTGGTAGGAAAGACAGTTTAAAAATAAATTGCACTGTTGGTTAAAAGATAAATTCTATGGAAAAAGACCAAAGGGGAGAACTGACGTGGGTGTGAATGGTTGGTTGCAGTATTAAAGTTAGGGTAGGCTTCAACAGGAAGGTCAGATTATTTTGAGACATCCGAAAGTGAACTGGTCAGAAATAGTCATCCCTCTGTGTTAGAAATTGGTTCTGGGACCTCCCACGGATATGAAAATTTGTGAATGCCCAAGCCTTTTATATAAAATAGTGTAGTGTTTGCATATAACCTATGCACATCCTCCTGTATATTTTAAATATCCTAGGTTTGTTATAATACCTGATGCAGGATAAATGCTATGTAAATATACTGTATTGTTTTGGGGAGAAGGACCAATAAGAAAGTGTGTATGTGTTCAATACAGATTCAGCCATTTATTTTTTGCCAAATATTTTCAAGCTGTTGGTTGAATCCACAGATGGGGAACCCATGGATATGGTGGGCCAACTGTATATGGACAAAAGGCTCTCTAGGAAAAGGAAACAGCTTAGAGCAAATGTCCTAAGGTGCCTGGCATGTTCAAAGAACAGAAAGGCAAGAGTAGATACCCCTCAGTGGGAGAGGGAGAGGAAGTTAGTAGGGTGTGGGCCACATCAAGTAGGGCCTTGTAGGTTATTTTAAGGACTTTGGCTTTTGAGTGACATGGAGAGCCCTCATAGGATTTCTCAATGAAGAGTAGACTTACATGTTTTAAAGAGGACTAGCCTGGTTGTTGTGATAAAACAGACCATAGGGGGCAGTAGTAGAAACAGGCAGATCCTTTAAGATGCTTACTGCATCAACTTAGATGAGAGGTGATGAAGGCTAAGAGCAGCTGTTAGCCATGAAAATGATGGAAAGTGTTCAAATTATGAGCAGAGGAGGATCTTTATCATTCACTTAAACCTTACCTTTCCTCATCCATCCATCCCACAATTTCTTACTGAGTATGAGAGTCTACTTTGTATAAAGCACTGTTGTAGGCTCAGAGAATACAGCTGTGAAATAGATGAGCAAGCTCCTTCATGGGGCTTACATTCTAGTCGCTGGAGATAGAAAACAAATAATTCATAAGCCTGATACTGTCCTATAGTGGGAACTGCAGATCAACAGGGTAGTCTATTAGGAGGAATAGAGCAGTGGAAGCTAGAAAAGGGCTGAGTAAAGTTACATTTGAACTGAGGCCAGATGAAAAGAAGGAGCCAGCTAATAGTGAGAAGAAAAGCATTCCAAGGAATGGGAAAAGGAAATTGCTTTGCAGGGACGAATTGCAGAAAGAGGACAAGTGTTGTGGAGCATAGAGAGCTGGAGAAAGCAGCAGTTGTTCTCTCTTCCACAGTGACTAACACAACAAATGGTCATGCCACTACACACAGGGTCTAGATAGATTTGTTTTCTGGTTTCATAATATGCAACACGATCTCATAACCATAATATTGATTTAGCAAGAATCCCAAATATAAATTAATGTAGACAATCTATCTCAGGCAGTTATCGTTACTATTATTAGTAAGAACTGGAAGCTGAGAACATACAGAGATCAAATACACAATTACTAGAACTCAACTCAACTAGAACTAGAACTCAGACCTAGATATGTCTTATTCTGAAGCCTGTTGTTTATCTGTTTTGTACCATGTTACTTCCTAAATGCAGAAAAAAGAAAAAAAATACTTAGGATAATTTTACTTGTTGCTTTCCCCACAAACTTTATTCCTTTTGAATATTGTTATATTCGTGGTTATGTTTGATGAGTTAGCATCATAAGAATTGGCAATTTTTAAATTTTGCTCTTCTCTCAGACTCCTGTGAGTCTGGCTTTGTATCTACTCCAGTTGCCTATTTCTATTGAAATTATAGTTTTACAGCTGCTATTTACTATCTGAAAAGAAAACAAAAAGCAAAAAAAAAACCCCACCAGCTTCTACAAGTCAAGGATACATTGAAAGACTCATCTTATTAATGAGGAAAACCAATAAAAACCTAAGACATTTTCTACATTTTTATCTCAGTATAATATACTGGAGGGAAAAAAGGATTAAATGTTCACAATTACATTGCTTGGAAACTAGAAAACTGCCTACTGAAATAGTAATTGTAAGCCAGGCACAGTGGCACGTGCCTGTAATCCCAGCTACTTGGAAGCTGAGAAGGGAGAATGGCTCGAGCCCAGTAGTTGGAATCCAGCCTGGGCAACATAATGAGACTCTGTCTCTCAAGAAAAGAAAGAAACGTTAATTTTAAGGCATACAGGAAGTCAGTTAAAGGAAGGGAAATTCATAACATTAGATATTGCAGACTTAGTGCCAGAATATATGCATGTATGTATGTATGTAAATTTGGATTTGAGTGTTGATTTCTAATTATCAATGTTCCATTAGTATAATGTAAGATGGGCTATTTCTTGAATTCTGAAATTATGCCAGATGTTTATTGAGCTCTTGGAGGAGGCCATCATTTTCCCTCTGGGAGCTGCTAAAAATATTCTCTAGCATTGTTTTGGTGGCTAAAAGCTGGTATCCTTGTTTGGCCTTGTTTTTTCTCTTTCCAGTCCATTTTACCCCAGTGATTGCACTTAACTAGAACAGCCTATGACCATTAACATTTGGATGCTCTCCCTACAGTGCTTTTTCCTAAAATATTACCTGCTTTGGGAAGTCAGTATGCAGTGAACCATCTTGACTGTTTTGGTCACAAAGACGTATCTTTACAGTTGATCATTTCCCCATCTTAATTCTATCCTAATGATCGTTAAAATGATTTCAAAAAGTTTTCTTTCCACTTTAGTTGGACCATACAACAAAGGAACTGACCAGGAAGTCCCAGTCAAGGATGGAGCCTGGAGTCTCTTTTTTGTTCACCTCTGTCCATATTTATCAGAAAAAGTCTGGACGAAAAGCAACAGACAGAATCCCTTTACAGAATTGAAAGACAAAAGCAAACAAAACAAAGAGATGCATTTCTCAAGAAGTAATTTCAAACATGAGTTTATTTCTCAAGACTTGAAAGAGTCCCTATGTTCATTTCCCAAAGCTTTAGCAGCCTAACTTAAATCATAAAGTTTTGATAATTGGTTTCCAAATCAAGCCTTTTAGTTGGTAGAATTTATTTTTTTTTGTTTTAGGTGATTGTAAAGTAGGCTGAGAAAAAGAAGTGGAGTTATATAGAACATTTAATAAAGAACACCATGCATATATTGTTATTTTAAAAACTTTCTGATTATAAAACTCATTCATACATATAGTAGATACAAAAGAAAGAAGAATACTTCTGATAGTGTTCAGCTCTTTGTCCTGTATATAAACAACTGGAGCACAGGAGTATTTTAGGACTCTCTCAATCTCTTGTCGTGGCTCATCCTTTGAAATTCCCTTGTTGAGCATGGCAGAAATGTATCCAATGATGACATGCTTCCCTGCTTAACCACCTATATTAGATGGTTTGGGCTGCTATAACAGTATACCACAGACCAGATGGTGCTAACAGTAGAAATTTAGTTTCTCACAGTTCTTGACCCTTAGGAGTCAAGGTGCCGGCTCATTTGGTTCCTAGTGAGGGCTCTCTTTCTGGCTTGCAGATAGGGTGACCTTCTCACATGGCCTTTCCTTGTGATGTGTGGAGAGTGAACAAGCTGTGGGGTATCTTCCTTTCTTTGTAAGGACACCAATACTATCATGCTTATGACCTCATTTAACATTTATTACCTCCCTATACGTGCTATCTCCAAATATGGTCACATTGGGAGTTAGGGATTCAACATGTGAATTTCAGTGGGACACACCTGACAGAAAATAAGGGCGGTTTTTTATTCCAAGTTCAAAAATTTCAAGGAAGGGCTCTGACTGTCTGGGATCTACCAAATGAAGGGTAACATTGTTGGTGGTTTGTTTAGGGCTCACTTCTTGTCAATTGGTGGCTTTTATTTAAGGAGCTAATGCTCTGAAGATTTTCTTACAGATTAAACCTCTTTTTATTTTTTATTTATTTTTTAATTTTCTTGAGACAGAGTCTTGTTCTGTTGTACAGGCTGGAGTACAGTGGCACAATCTCGACTCATGGCAACCTTTGCCTCCCAAGTTCAAGCAATTCTGCCTCAGCCTCCCAAGTAGCTGAGATTACAGGCCACCACACCTGGCTAATTTTTGTATTTTTAGTAGAGATGGGGGTTTCACCATTTTGGCCAGGCTGGTCTCGAATTCCTGACCTCAGGCAATCCACCCTCCTCGGCCTCCCAAAGTGCTGAAATTACAGGCATGAGCCACCATGCCCAGCCCATTTCTTGATTTTTTGCTGGGGCACTATTGAGGGTAGGAGAAAATATGATTATAGAAATTCAGAAGATTTAGGCAGTAATATATAAGATGGACCAGAGTGGAGATAAAATGGATAATGAGGAGGCTATTACAATAAACTAAGCAAGATTTCAGACTATTGAGCAAAGTGAGTTGTCAGCTTGGATGAAAGTAAGGGTGGCAGGATGTGCTAGTAAGGGTATTAAAGGTAACCTAATGTCTTATAAGTTATGTTTTGTGTGAGACGCAGAATAACTGCCACAAAGAAAGCAAAATGAATAGAAAATTAATAGGAAAATAGGTTAATTTGTAAAGAGGATAGGCTACATTATTCTTAGATTTCTGCCTTCTATAACCAGAGGAAAACAGGAAAGAAGATAGTAGAGATGATCCAGGGATTGCAGTTATAATTTACAGTTGCAGCATTTTCCTTATAAAGGAACACAACCTCCAAGACACTTGAATGTAAGAATATGGGAATGGTAGAACTGAAAAGGCACTGTTCAGGAGACATGAGGCAGTTAATTCTGTGTGATGCTGAAGCCACACCAGCTTGGGAGTCAGCCGAGGTTACATCTACACTAGTTCCTAAATAACCATTATTCTGAGCCCCCACCTGTCCATTCAGGAACACTGCTACCCTTTAAGGTTAATTTTTTTTTGAGTCATTGACACATCACATGCCCAGGAACATGATTTTCAATATCCCTGCCCACCTCTTCTTGTCCACTCCAGGAGAAAAAGTCAACCCATCCAGGTGCTGCTGCTCTGCCCAAAGCTGTCTTCACATGCTCCCAAAGCTACCCTTCCTTGGATCCTGGGCCAGAGCTGGTTTGTATGGAGAAATGTGTAGTTTTCCTTCATATATTCAGTCAACAAATATTGAAAAGTCTACTCTGAACCTGGCAAGGTTCTAGGCCCTGGAATGTACACCCATGAACTAGACAGAAAGTGTCCCTGCTCTTCAGGAGTTACATACTGAGCCAGGCTTCCTCAGCAAGGCCCTGAAGCAGCAATTCTGGAGACCACAGTACAGCCAGTTCTCCCTATCTGCAGGTTCAGCATCCACGGATTCAAACAATCCCTGTTTTAAAATGCAGTATTTGAGGAATGAGGAACCCGAGGATATGACGCCTGCTTTTCGTAGCCGTGGGTTCCACAGGGCCAACTACAGGACTTGAGCATCTGCAGATTTTGGTATCCCTGAGGGTCCTGGAACCAATCCTCTGCAGATACTGAAAGACAGCTGTATTGCAAAGTTTCCGGTAAAGATGACTGTTTCAGCTTTGGGCTTTTATTAGCCCCTCTCTAATAAAACTCGCATGTGCCACAGAAAGAAGAAAGCATTTTTAGGCACACAATGCCTCAACACATACTTAGAGAACAATCCACATTTTTCTTTTGTTAGTCGAACAAAAGTATTCAAAGATATGCCTGTCGCATTGACAAACTTTCACGGGATTCTAGAGCCTCAGCTTTTGCCTGGGAACAGGGAAACTGGCTTTTTCATGAAAGTAACGAAAGGTCTATTTTTTCTTTTTATATCTTGTTTTTCAGGGATTACTGCTTGTTTTCTAGTGCATCTTATGATAAAAGGCTGCGCCCTGTAACATGATACTTTTATGGTAGGACAATTTTCTGACTGAGGACAACAGTTCTAAGAGAAACAAGAGTTTCATTTGAAATGGCTCAACTCAAAACTAATGTTCACAAATCAATTCAGATTTGATAGTGATTTGTTGATGGAGTGAAAGTTCCCACCCCACTTTCTCTTACCGGCTGGGGAGTTGGGCTGTATTGTAAAGGAGCCACGGCGCCACTAGGGGGAAGTATTGGATAGGGAGGAAAAGAAAACTTAACATTCCTTCTGTTACCGTGAATTACATAGTATTTCAGTAAATCTAAATTTAAAATATCAAGCTCTTGCCAGTCAGAAGTCATTTGCTTCTCTGAACTCCGATAACACTGCTTACACATACAAGTAATAGTAAACATGCTTTGCATTCATTATTTCTCCCATTCAATTTTAAGTTCCTTGAAGTATAAGGGCTGTCTTATAATTCCTTAGTCTACTACATAATATCTGTTGAAGACATGAATATTTTATGAGAATCCTCTGAATACATACTGAGTTCTTAATGTTTGGAAATACTTTTATAATAATGCAATTTTTGAATATTTTTAAATTGACAAGTAAAAACTGCATCTATTTATGGTGTACAACATGATGTTTTATTATATAACTCCCACTAAGTGTATATATATATAAATATATATAAATATGTCTATTTATATTTATATATACCTTGTGATGTATAAATATAAATAAATATATATTTTATTTATGTAGAAATTTAAATTTAAATATATATAAGTATTTATATATAAATTTAAATTTAAGTATAATATACAAATATTTATATATTATATATAAATATGTATTATCTATAAATATATATTTTATTTTTTATATATATTTATATATTTATAGATAAATACGTAAAGTTATCTATAAATAAAATATATTTATAGATAAATAAATACATATTTATATATTTTTATATAAAATAATATACATTTATATAAAATATATATATTTATATTTATGTACCACAAGGTATATATAAATATAAATATATTTATTTGTATTTATATACCACAAGGTATATATAAATATAAATATGTAAATTTATTTATTTATATATATTTATATACCACAAAGTATATATAAATATATATTATATATATACACACTCAAACACACACACACACACCCCTTGTGGAAGGGCTAAATAAAACTACATAACATGTGTTGCCTCATATACTTATTTTTCAATTGGTCCTAAGTGAGAACACTTAAAATCTGCTCTCTTAGTAATTTTCAAGTATACAATATATTATTGTTAACTATAGTCACTATGATGTACAATAGATACCTTGAACTTATTGCTGTCTAATTGAAATTTTGTGTCCTTTGACCAACATCGACCTGCTCTCCTAAACCCCAGCTTTTGTTAGCCACCATTTTACTCTCTGCTCCTATGAGTGACTTTTTAACACTCCACATAAAAGTGAGATCGTGTGGTATTTTTCTTTCTGTGCCCATCTTATTTCACTTAATATAATGTCCTCCAGATTCACCCATGTTGTCGCAAATGACAGAATTTCCTTCTTTTCAAAGGCTAATTAGTGTTCCATTATGTGTACGTGTCACATTTTCTTTTTCCATTCATCTGTTGATGGACACTTAGGTTGATTCCATATCTTGGCAATTGTGAATAATGCTACAATGCACATGTAGATATCTCTTTGGCTGATTGACTTTGTTTCCTCTGGATATATACCTAATAGTGGGATTGCTGGATCATACAGTAGTTCTATTTTTAATTTTTTGAGGAAACTTCCTGTTGATTTCCATGATGGCTGTACTAATTTACATTCCCATCAATAACGTGTAGGGGTTTTCTTTTTCTCCATATTCTCATCTAGAGTAGTTATTTTTCATCTTTTTTACAATAGTCATTCTAGCAGGTATGAGATGATATCTCACTGTGGTCTTAATTTGCGTTTCCCTAATGATTAGTGATTTGAACTTTTTGTTTTCGTTTTTGAGACAGGCTCTCACTCTGTTGCTCAGGCTAGAGTGCAATGGCATGATCTTGGCTCACTGCAACCTCTGCCTCCTGGGCTCAAGCCATCCTCCCATCTTGGCCTCCCTAGTAACTGGGAATATAGGCACATGCCACCATGTCTGGCTAATTTTTGTATGTTTTGTAGAGATGGGATTTCACCATGTTGTCTAGGCTAGTCTTGTACTCCTGGGCTCAAGTGATCCACCTGCTTCGGCCTCTCAAAATGCTGGGATTATAGGTGTGAGCCACTGTGCCCAGCCAAGTCTTCTTTTGAGAAATATTTATTCAGGTCCTTTGCCCATTTTATTTTTTGAGTGTTACATAACTATTAGAAAGTTTGACAAGTTAATCAGATAAACAAATTGATAGCATTCATGGCACATAAACAAAACATACACATTATTTTCAAATACCGGAGAAAAGTGTATAGAAGGACAACTTTTAGGTTGAAAATGACATTAACTTCGTGAAAGTAGAAAGCCAACAGGTCACATTTTAAAAACACTGTGAAATGACCATAGAAATATCAATGAAAGTGAAATCAACAAGTAATATTTTGCCACATACAAATTTTATTTAAGATCAATATAAATATTGGATGAATTAACAAGTTCAAACTAAGAATATTGTACAAAATCAAGGAAGTATTTAAGGAGAATTCTTGTGACTGGAATCAAAGGACTTGAATTCATCTAACTACCTCTACCAGTACTAGTAAGTTTAAGAGTGTTACAGAAAAACATAAATTCTGGCCTTTTCCACTGCTATTCACCAAAGTGGAAGTTAATATTTCAGAAATGTGTTCAAAATGTAAAAATGCTTTCCCTTATTAATAGAATGATTACATTCTGAAAATAATTGTACCATATATTATATTGGAGGAGGTGGTGGTGTCTGAAATTAATAAAAAATTCCAGGATTTGCTGTTGTAGGATAGAAATTATCTAAGTGAAATATTTCACTAATGTGTCGTTGGCCCATTTTTAAATTGTGTTATTTTTCTTTAATTGAGTTGTTTGAATTCCTTATTATATTTTGGATATTAACTTGTCAGATGTATGGCTTGCAAATATATTCTCCCATAACATGTGTTTTCTCTTCACTCTATTGATTGTTTGTTTCCCTTTCTGGGCAGATGCTTCTTAGTTTGATGTAATCCCATTTGTCTAGTTTTTTTTTTATTGCCTGTGCTTTTGGGGTCATATTCAAAAAATCTTTACCCAGACCAATTATCATGGAACCCCTTATGCTTTCTTCTAGTAGTTTTATAGTTTCAGCTCTTAATGTGTAAGTTTTTAATACATTTTGAGTTGATTTTCGTATGTGGTATGAGATGAAGGTTTAATTTTATTCTTGTGCAGGTGGATAAACAGTTGTCCTTTCCACAATATGTGTTCGTGGCATCTTTGTTGAAGATCAACTGATTGTAAATGCATGGATTTACTTCTGGGCTCTCTATTCTGTTCTGTTGATCTATGTGGCTGTTTTTATGCTAGCACCATGCTGTTTTGATTATATTAGCTTTGTAGTAGATTTTAAAATCAGGTAGTGTTGATGCCTCCAGCTTTGTTCTTTTTGCTCAAGATTGCTTTGGCTGTTGGCGATCTTTTGTGGTTCCATATGAATTTTAGGATTATTTTTTATATCTCTGCAGAAAATGTCATTGGAATTCTGATAGGGATTACATTGAATGTATAGATTGCTTTTGGTAGTATAAACATGTTTAAAATACTAATTCTTCTAATCCATGAGCATGAGCTATCTTTCCATTACTTTGTATCTTCTTCAATTTCTTTCATCAATGTTTTATAGTCTTCAGTGTACAGATCTTTCACCTTCTTGGTTTAATTTATTCTGAATTATTTTATTACTATTATTTTTAGCTATTCTAACTGGGTTTGTTTTACTGATTTCTTTTTTGCATAGTTCATTGTGAGTGTACAGAAATGCGATTCATTTTTATATGTTGATTTAGTTGCCTGCAACTTTCCTGAATTAGTTTATTAGTTCTAATAGTCTTTTTTTCGTGAAATCTTTAGGGTTTTCTAAGTATAAGATCATGTATGGCTGGGCATGGTGACTCACGCCTGTAAGCTCAGCACTTTGGGAAGCTGAGGTGGGTGAATTACCTGAGGTCAGGAGTTTGAGACCAGCCTGGCCAACATGGTGAAACCCCTTCTCTACTAAAAATATAAAAGTTAGCCGGGCGTGGTGGCAGGTGCCTATAATCCCAGCTGCTGAGGCATGAGAATCACTTGAACCCGGGGGGTGCAGGTTGCAGTGAGCCAAGATCGTGCCAATTTAGCCTAGGAAAAGAGCGAAACTCCATCTCAAAAAAAAAAAAAAAAAAAAAAAAGAAAGAATCATGTAACCAGTACTATGTTGAATAAAAGTGGTGAGAGTTGGTATCCTTGTCTTGTTCCTGATCTTATAAAAAACGATTTCAACTTTTCACCATTAAGTACGTTAGCTATGTGGTTTCCAAAACAAATATTTGTAACATCAAGATTAAAAATAGAAATCCCAACGGCCGGGCGCGGTGGCTCAAGCCTGTAATCCCAGCACTTTGGGAGGCCGAGACGGGCGGATCACGAGGTCAGGAGATCGAGACCATCCTGGCTAACACGGTGAAACCCCGTCTCTACTAAAAACTACAAAAAACTAGCCGGGCGAGGTAGCGGCGCCTGTAGTCCCAGCTACCTGGGAAGCTGAGGCAGGAGAATGGCGTGAACCCGGGAGGCGGAGCTTGCAGTGAGCTGAGATCCGGCCACTGCACTCCAGCCTGGGTGACAGAGCGAGACTCCGTCTCAAAAAAAAAAAAAAAAAAAAAAAAATCCTAAAGCTAGTAAGACAGACTTATAAACTTTAGAGGAAAAATCTAAACTTAGTCACAGAATTAGACAGAAACTCAATGTTGTGATGACAAAATGCAGAATAAGTATAGATTTTACTTATATTTTGTAGCTAGTAAGTATAACTTCTCAGGTCTATTGTATTGAAACAAGGTAGCTATAAATTTTGTGCTTTGCATTCTCAAAAGTACAACTTCCTGTTTCTCTCAACATTCCTGCTTAAAACAAAACAAACCAAATGGACAAACAAAATAATGTTAACAGAACTTAAGGCTAAATCAAAGATACTCAGGATTTGAATGATTTGTTTACACATAGTGTATTATATGTCTTTGATTAAACTACATTGAAGTCCTTTTCTTTCCTTCTTCTGATATGTGTACAATATGTTTCATTTTCTTTCTAAATGGTTAAGCCATCCCTAAGAATTTTTCTTTAATTTTTCTCTGTGAAATTGTCTTGAGGAATACTCGTATCTCTAGGCTCTCAGTCCAATCTTTCATTCAAGAAAAAAATCAGTGTGCTTAACTGATACTAAGCAGAGAGACATTCACGAACAAATGAGATAAGATTGCAGATGCTCACTGTGTTTTGTTTGCTGTTTTTTGTCTTTTGTTTTGTTTTGAGATAGGTTCTCGCTCTGTTACCCACGTTGGAGTGTAGTGGTGCAATCACGGCTCACGGTAGCCCCAACCTCCCAGGTCAAGCATTCCTCCCACTTTAGCCTCCTAAGTAGCTGGAACTACTATTTATATTTAATTCGTATTTATATTTAAGTAATTTTAAATTTTATTTTATGTAGAGACGAGATCTTTCTTTTTTTTTTTTTTGTTTTTGTTTTTGAGACAGAGTCTCACACTGTCGCCTGCTGCAACCTCTGCCTCCTGGGTTCAAACGATTCTCCTTGCCTTAATCTCCCAAGTAGCTGGGGTTACCAGCACCTGCCACCATGTCCAGCTAATTTTTTTTTTTTTTTTTGTATTTTTAGTAGAGACGGGACTTCACTATGTTGGCCAGGCTGGGTTCACACTCTTGACCTCGTGATCTGCCTGCCTTGGCCTCCCAAAGTGCTGGGATTATAGGTGTAAGCCACTGTGCCCGGCTGAGATGAGGTCTTTCTGTGTTGCCCAAGCTGGTCATTGTTTTTACTAGGTAGACAAAGCAGTATAAAACCAATCCTTCACCTTCAGAGGGGCAGGAGTATAGGTGGGCTCAGGATGGCCTGCCAAGGAAAAAAATTCCTCCTGCACTGGCCTTCCTGCTTTTTGCTTTTCTGCTCATGTCCTTTCAAGGGATGGATAAACCTGTAGCCAGATAGTCTTGGGCCTTATTGGTGTAGGACAACCTTCCACATTGCTATTTGGATATTTTTGTGCTTTACTTCTCCTTTGGAGACCAAAAAGTATGAGAGAAAATAAGACCTATAACTTTACTAGTTGGAAACACTGGTTTTGAAAGTCTTTGTCTTAGTAGCGTTGATTTTGGCTTTATTGAAATAACTAGGGATGAACTAGACGTCCTGGTCTCTTTTCACGAAGACCATGATCTCTGTCTGCAAACAGTCCATCGCTGGAGATCTGTGAAGTGAACGTGAAAATTATCCACAGGGAGAACGCTGAGAGATGAGGGACTGGAAGTCCAGGTGGCCATAGAAAGCAAGTTCAGTGGAGTCACAGGTGAATTAAGAGGTGATTCAGCTAAATAGTTAACAGTGGGGGCAATCTCTAAGGAGTATGTGGCGGTATTAAAATGTCGACTAATTCTTTGAAACTTCTCTTATCAAGAGGTGGAGTTTATGTTCCCTTCTCTTGAACCTGGGTGGTTTTGTAGCTGTCATGATGAACAAATGTAGCAAAAGTGATGCTGTGTGACTTCCGAGGCTAGGTCAGACAAGGGCAGGCAGCTTCTGACAGTTTTTCATGGGACACCTGTTAAGGGATCCTCAGTCAACATGTGAAAAGTCCACCTGCCCTGAAGTCAGCATGTGGAAAGACCTCCTAGACAGAAAGAGGCAAGTTCAAGGAGCCCTAGCTGTTCTAGCCTGCAGCTATTGGGCTCTTTCCAGCCTGGGTGAAGTGCCAGGTGTGTGAGTGAAGAAGCCTTCAAGATGACCCCAGCCCCAGTCACTGCCTGACTGCAACTGCATAGAGACCCCATGTGAGAACTGGCTAGCAGAGTCCATTCAGCCAAGATCAATGAGAAAGATAAATGATTAACTGCTTTAAGCTATGTTTGGGACTGACTTTTTATGGAGCAAAAGATCACTGGAACAAGGCATGAAAACACTGCAGAATACACTGAAAGCATGATGCTGATAATCTGAGGTTCTCTCATGAAAGTTCTGGTGAAATGTAAATTGAGTGCATTCCAGCGGAAGTGGATGGTGCCCTTGTGAGGAAATTAGTTAAAAAGCACTTCTCTACAGCATGTGTTGATCTTGTCTACGTGCGTGAAAAGCAACGGAATAAATTTCATTTGTCTTGACCAGAAGTGGCGTAGGAGAGAACGGTGCCATGAAATGTAAGGGGCGGTCTTTGGGAAGTTTTCCTTCTTGATATTAAAAAACAAAACACAACAAAAGATTTGAGAAGATAAAGGCTTCCTTTCCAGTCTCTGGGTGCACCTGTGTGAGAGGGGGACGCCTGACATCCACCTTTTAACCAGAAGGTGACAGAAACCAATGCCTGACATGACAGAGGGGAGAAATGGGAAACCACTGGATCCATCTTCATTGTCCTTCAGAATTAACCAGTTTGGATCTGCTGCCACTGGGCCTGTTGTTATCTAATAAACGTCCTTATTGTTTAAATCCCTGTTAGTAAAATCTTCTATGATTTGTAGTCCAAAATGCAGTGGATACACTCGATATAATGCTGTTTCTAAGGAACGAGTGATTTTTAAAATTTAATTTTCTTAATTTTAAATCTGTCAGTGCATTTTCCATGAATTTATCTGATTCACAAAAAACAGCTCAAGAGAGAAGTAGCCCTTAATTCAAAGCAGGGACAAATTTGCTGGGTTTTTTGTTTGTTTTGCCCTCTCAGGACACTGACTCTACTTTAGCAAGGAGATGTTAATTAGTAAATGAATTGGCTTTGGTTTCTTCTGTTGTTGCAAATTTTCTTGTGCAGAAAATGATTCAGCGTCCAAAAGCGAAGTATGAAACGCCATAGTGGACAGTTATGTTTTGATTATAAAAGCTATCAGAGGTTGAAACAAGGTCTTCCCTTGTCTAAGTTTAATATTCTGTGGTGGCCAGCTGTTAGGGGCTGAATTGTATCCCTCCAAAATTCATATGTAGAAAATCCTAACTCCCAGTACCTCAGAATGTGACTATTTTGAGACAGGACCTTAAAGAAGTAATTATGTTAAAATGTAATCATTAGGTCATTAGGCCCTACTCCAATATGACTGGTGTTTTATTAACAAGAGAAAATTAGGACACAGAGACAGCAGACATGTGCACTTGCAGAGGGATGGCCATATGAGGGCGAGTGAGAAAGGAGCCATCTGCAAGCCAAGGAGAGAGGCACCAGAAGAAACCAAACATACTGACACCTCGCCGTTGGGCTTCGAGTCTCCAGAATTATGAGAAAGTAAATTTCTGTTGTTTCTGGCGGTTTTGTTATGGCAGCCCTTGAAAACTAACACATGAGGTATATGACATTTTAAGCTACATCCCATGAGGGGATGAGAAAACTGTAACTTGAGACATTTCCAGATAAGTTAAAATGCTGTTATATCCAGTGCCATTTTTTTTTTGAAAGAGTATACCGTTTTAAAACATTTATTCAGCATACAATGCTGGTGGATAATTAATTGCACTCCATCAGCGTTATGTGCTGGATAAATGTTTGAAGATTATAGTGGCATTACATTATTGTGCTGCCAAACTTGCCCACAGTTCTCAATGTAATCTTGGAAAGAATAAGGGCTTTGGAAAAGTGGAGATTGTGGCGAGAGAAGGATTTTTCACAGAAGGAGATCTTGGGGCCCTTCTTGTGTGATAATGGGATCTGCATGAAGGAGATAGAATACAATTTGAGAGTCATTGATTTTTGAATGTTCATAACTGTGAGACAAAGACGTTGGAAACACTGTTAACACTTGAACCTTATTAGTGGATAAGGGAACACCTGAAAGATTTTAGTTTTGCCCAGAGTTCCCTAAACAGTAACTAGTTTCCTAAAGAGTATTATTCACAATCTGTTGGATCAACTATTTTTAAGGTTGTTTGGAGGCAAATTTGTTCCCTTTGTGTAATAATTCATGAGTTGATACGTCTTTTGGCCTCATTCTAAATTCAGTTCTCAAAACAGTTTGTCCCTAAGTAAACTGCAATGCTGTTTTCTATTTAATTTCCTAAAAAAAGAAAACCCACTGGAAATATCCTTGTTAGTGTTTATTTATTATTACGTTTCAGTTAATGGAAATATGTAGTTATTCATCTTTTACTGGGAATCATTTTGATACTATGGAAATTACCCAGAATACTTTCTAATAAAATAAAAAGAATAGATCAACAATCTTATCTAGGTTTTCTCAGGTCTGCCTTACAATATTAGCTATCAGGAAATATCTACCAAAATAGAACACTAGTATCTACAACACAATGGTATTTCTTAAACTGTATTTCACATTAAAAGCTATACAGAAAGCAGATTATTTTTAGTGTTTTCTTGCTCAGTTTTCAGTGACATTCTTGGAAATAAGATTGATTTTATAAAAGAAAGCCAGTTGCCTTTGACATACTGATGTGTGAATTTGAAATGGCTGCCATTGAAAACTGGAAAAGGCCCGTGTAATTTTGTTACTAAGAATGCAGGCAATTTGTTAGAAAACTTGCCTGATTAAAATAAATTGATTAAAGATTAGACAAATAAGCATATAAAATAGAACTTCCTCTTTGGAAAGCTTGGGAACTATCATTTATATGAACACCAATTTTTATCTCGGCAAATGAGAAAAAAATGTACATAAAATGTTGCAGTATTTAGAGGCAGAACTAACTAAGCATATTGACAAGCTATTTGCCATAGAAACTTTAAGGCCTAAAAAAATAGAATTTAGTGGAATAAATACTATTTTTAAAAGAAAACACACACCCACAAAAATATTTTCTTATTTTGTAAACATTTTATTAAATGCTATTTGCTTTTGTATAGCACTGTTCTATAAAATTCACCTTTTTTCCCCACTACGTTACCAGTACTATAAATGATTATCTGTGTGGGGGAGGTGGAGGATGGGGGAGAAGATTAGATTAAATTATATCCTTTGCAGATATAAGATTCTATGCATTCATTACAAACAGATCCCGACATTTACAGCAAATTTTTTATCTAACACTCAGTGTCAGGTGCTGTCCTTAGTGCTTTGTAAATTTTGTTGACTCGGAGTACTGAGTAAAAAAATAGTCGGTGGCGGGGGCACATACTTGTAATCCCAGCAATTTGGGAGGCCTAGCTGGGAGGATTGCTTGAGGCCAGAAGTTCAAGACCAGCCTGGGTGACACAGTGAGACCCTGTTTTAAAAAAGTAAAAAAAAAAAAAAAAACTAGCTATGGTGCTTATGTCTATAGCCCCAGCTACTCTTCAGGCTGAGGTGGGAAGATCCTTTGAGCTGAAGAGTTTGAGGCTGCAGTGAGCTATCAGCCTGCCACTGCACTCCAGTCTGGGCAACAGAGTGAGATCCTGTCTTTAAATAAACAAAAGTTAATTTTTTTTTTTTTTTTTTTTAAAAGAATCAGCTTCAAATCAGGGGGAAATTTTGACAATTAAATTCTAAGTTCTTGTTTTACTAGAAAATGCATTATCTCCTTTACCCAGTATTCTGAGCAATAAGAGACCTACTGCTTTTGTTGTCTCTTTGGGAACGGACTTTTGTACCAGGAAGTAACATATCCTGCTCAATGATTTCTGTATGTGCCAGGATGATACATACAACATGGCAGACAACCAAATTTTTAGGTTTTTGTGTGCTTTTTTTTTTGAAACATGGAAAACAATAGAGAGAAGAAAGTTTGAGTTAAGCCATGTAATCAACAAATTGAAGTAAACGGGACATGAAGTAGCAAAGTAGTAGATATTAGAAATGGAACAGATCAGTGAAGTCTGCATTCATCCTTGAGTCATTGAAGAATAGGTCATCATGCTAAAGCAAGAAATGCTTATTCTTAATATGTAATAGTCCTGTTCATTTATAAACTTGGTTTTCAGGATTCTCAAGCTCATCAGCCACTTCTGTGGAAAGAAGAACTCACACTTTAATATGTCTCACTGCCATAGAATGTAATTTCTGTCATGTGTATATTTTCTCATTTAAATTCATTGCATTATTCATTTTGGCAAATTTCAAAACTAGAGCTGATCCATGAATTCTATCTCTATATCTGTTGTTGTAATTTTTACTTCCTTAGCTAAGGATGTCCTTCTCTTATCTGGCTAACTGACTCCTACGGAACCATGACTCAGCTGAAGCACCTTCATTTCGGGAGTCTGTCAGTTTCAGAAATCTGACTTAGATATCCCACTGTGTGCCCACAGCCTACTGGGTATACCTCTACATGCACTTATTACTCAAGATTGTGGCTTTGTTTGCTCCGCTCTCTTCTCCCCTGGATTATAAACTCTCTGAAGTCATGAATTATGTCCCTCATTTTTATATTCCTAGAGTGTCTGTTTTACAGCAAATATGCAATAAATTACTCTTTTTCTTTTTTAAACATTTTTTCTCAGAACTGAGATTCAAAAAATCTCAAACATTTTTTCCTTAATACACTTTTAAAGTTACATTTTTGAGGGACAATTCATATACAATAAAACTAGCCCTTTTAAATTGTACAATTTAATGACTTGACAAATGTATATAGTCCTGTAACTATGCCACGTTTATCATATGGAACATGTTCATCAGTGCCAACAGTTGCATTTGCTCCTTTGCAGTCAATCTCCTACCCCATCTCCAGCCCCTAAAAATCACTGCTCTGATTTCTTTCTTTATAGTTTTGCCAGTACTATGCTGTCATAAATGAAATCGTCTGTAGCATGCATTCCTTTGTGTCTGACTTTTTCACATGGCATAATGTGTTTGAAACCCATCCATGTTGCACGTATCAGTAGCTTATTCCTTTTCATATTCCTGTTCATGTCTAGGTAGTACCCAGCATTTGCATGGTCTCAATGTGTTCATCCATTTGGTGGACATTAGAGTTGTTTTTAGTTTGTGGCTACTATGGATAATGCTGCTATAAACATTCACATACAGGTCTTTATTATTTATTTATGTTTTTAGAGACAGGATCTTGTTCTCTCCTCCAGGCTGGAGTGCAGTGGCGTGATCATAGCTCTCTGCAGCCTCTAACTCCTGGCCCCAAGTGATCCTTCCACCTCAGCCTCCTGAAGAGCTTAGATTACAGGCTCATACCACCATGCCCATCTACTTTTTTTTTTTTTTTTTTTTTTTTTTTTTAAGACAGGGTTTTGCTACATTGCCCAGGAGTCTCTGACTCCTGGCCTCAAGCGATCTTCATGCCTTGGCCTCCCAAAGTTCTGGGATTATAGGCGTGAACCAACACACCTGACTCCACATATAGGTCTTTATATATGCATGTATTTTCATTTATCTTGGGTAAATATATAAGGTTGGAATTTCTGGGTTATATAGTATGTATTTAACTTGATAGTAAGATGCTAAACTTTTCCAAAGTGATTGTAATTTACAGACTGTACATAGTATCTGTAGTTTCCAGTTCATAAGTATTTCTAAAATGAATATAATCATACTTGATTTTTGGTTTTATATTTGTCAGATGTAATTATTTTTTAAATATATAAAAATAAATGGATAGATGTGCTAAGGCCTAGCTTTTTCTGGTTGCCACAGTAGAAAGATGTTGAATAGGATTTATTCCTTTTCAAGCAACTCCTCTGCTTTTTAGTTAGTGATACTTCGAATTCCTTCATTACAGTATTTTTCTTTTTTCAGGTAATGTTTTCTCAAGATGCTTGTTAGAATTCAAAGTCCCTACCAAGATGCTCTGGCAGGATTACTTCATCAGAGTTTATCAGGACGATTTTTCAATGGCCTTGCTAAGAGTCGTGTGAAAACAGCCATTCAGAGTATGGGGAGTCTGAGTTCAGGGGCAGCAGGCTGGAGGGGTTCCTGAGTGGGAGCCAAAGATGGGAAGAGCAGAGTGACATGGTGAGGGAGGGAAACAGCAAATGATGAACAACCAATCTGGGAGGACACCAGAACCAGAAGTCTGCTTTGGTCTTCTGCCAGCTGTGACAGTAGATTTGGGTTTGAGAGCTAGCTGTGCCACTTTCTAGTTACATGGCTTTAAGAAAATCATGTAACCTCCACTTGAAACATCAGATTAAAAAAATCTGGAATGCTTAGGAAATAACATGAGTTCCATCTGCATTAAAGGACTATTGTGGGCATTGCCTCGAGAAGTACTCAAGTGCAATACATGTATTTCACGAGTGTCTTCTTTCATTTGGTCAATTAAAAAAATGCTTTCCCTCCCTTTAATTCTCTTCTGTTTAACCCTCTTCTGACTGTTACTCTGTATATAACACATCAATGGCATGCTTCTCTCAGATTCTAATCTCCTTTTCTGCCCCCTTAAACCATCCTACACACTTTGGAGTAGGTAATCTGTGGCACCTTCATAAATTCCTTTCTATGGCCATCCATCTCAGACCCACAGGACAAAACTGTGAAGCTTGAGATGTGACTAGGATGTGTCCTTCAGTTTCAGATTCTGGGATATGTCAAAGAATCCTTACAATACATTTCAATGAACTTGAAGTTCCAGAAGGAGCCTTCTTAATTTTTGAGATGATATGGGAGCCCTTCTGTGGTTTATTTGTTGTCTACAAGATAAGCACAGGCATGTTTTCATGAGAGCATTTCAGTCATAGTCATTTATAAGACGCCTACATTTTCCTGGAAGCCTATATTCCCTTTCTATTTATTGCTGTATTTGTTTTGCCTTCTTTGCTTTCCAGCATAGTACTTGTTTATAAAAAAGATACCATGTAATCCTTGCAACACCCTGTATGATAGGAAAGAGGAAATGAAGTTTGTTATGAATTTTTTAATGGAGTAAATGATTCGCTAGGAGAAAACACACGTCCATGCAGTGATGTCATCAATGATGATTCCATGGCCCCATTGTCCTCTGGGGACCTTCTCTTTTCATAGGCCACCCAGCTCACAGGATGGTTTTTCTTTTAAGTAAAGGCTATCCCCAAATTATGCTAAGCATGAGGACCAGGAGTTAAAGAATTTCTGAAGACCATAGTGCAAAGGAGATTGCCTTGTGCTTGGCAGCTTGTTTTTCAGACTAAGTGGAATGAGTCCAAATTCCAATTAAAATCTTGTTAAAACTGATGTCAGAGAGCAGGAGTATTCATCACCTTGAATAGGACATGGCTTAGCTTGCTTTTTAGCTACCAAGTACCCAGTACAGCAGTCCACAAAAGGTGACCAATCACTATCTGCTGAAGAAAGGGATCCACGAAAAAAGTCCCAATCAATCAAACTGGTAGTATAAACATAAAAGATTTACTTTCTTAAAGGAAACATGTTCCTGCGATGTGTTGAATGTTTGTGTCTTCATCTTCCAAATTCGTATGTTGAAATTCCCAATGTGATGGTATTTGGAGACGGGTCTTTAGGAGATAATTAGGTTATGAGGGCAGAGCCCTCATGAATGGGATTAGTGCATTTAAGAGACATGATGGCTGTTGTGCACTATGATCGTGACTCTGAACAGCCACTGTACTTCAGCCTGGGCAACATAGCAAGATCCTATATCTAAAAAATAAAAAGATGAAAAAATAAAAGTAAAAGATATGGGAGAGCTTGCTTCCTTTCTCTCTCTCTGTCTCTGCCATGTGAGGATGTAAGAAGATGGCCATTTGCATCCCCTCACCTGAACCTGCCAGCACCATGATCTTGGATGCCACCAGTCTGTGGTATTTTTGTTATAGAAGCCTGAACTGACTAGACAGTTTCTAAGTGCTTTATAGGGATTTATTGAGGTATCAGCAATGTAAGCTGAGCTTGTATTCTATATACATATCGGGAGTAATTCTTTACATTGGTGCCTCTACTACACAACGTTTGTTAGCATCATTTTGAATTCTGGTATGCATTTAAAATAAATAAAGTGGCATTCCTCTCATTATATTGTATAATTTACATTTAATCTGTCGGAATATCTTTTCATCAATCACTATGAATTAGTATCATTTTATCTGTCCCCTGCCCCAGCACTTCGAATGTTTCGCTTTGTGTAGGAGAATACAGATGTTTACCATTGGATTTCTATCTATTAGTAGTAGAGTCATTATTCTTTTCTCCTTATTCCGTAGTAATAGAACCTCAGATTTTTAGATGGACACATGGGTGGCCAGAAATTTCCACACTTCTCCCTAGCAGTTAGATGTGTCCATGTGACTCAGTTCTGGACAAAGAGATATAATTGCAATTGTCAAAGAGCAGCTTGTGAGAACCTTCCTCAAAAGACAGCAAAGACCACCATTTGAAACTCTCCCCCTGTCTTTTTTTGTCCTTTGTTTCTTCTGGCTGAAATTCATACATCATCTCTGAAGTGGGTGCAGCCATTTTGGACCATGCGGTACCCTGAAATGAGGCTTCATGTGTGGAATAATAGGATAGAAGGAACCTGGGTGTCTGAGGACTTCAGAAAACTGGATCAGCTTTGGACTACCTACCTCTTGATTCTCATGAGAATTTTAGTCCCTGTTATTTCTGTTTTCCATTACTAGTAGCAGAAACCTCTGATGAAGAAGAGTGCCAGTTGTGGACACTCTTAGGAGAGGGGCAATTAAAAGTGAGTGAGGGGGCCGGGCTCAGTGGCTCAAGCCTGTAATCCCAGCACTTTGGGAGGCCGAGACGGGCGGATCACGAGGTCAGGAGATCGAGACCATCCTGGCTAACACGGTGAAACCCCGTCTCTACTAAAAAATAGAAAAAACTAGCCGGGCGAGGTGGCGGGCGCCTGTAGTCCCAGCTACTCCGGAGGCTGAGGCAGGAGAATGGCGTAAACCCGGGAGGCGGAGCTTGCAGTGAGCCGAGATCCGGCCACTGCACTCCAGCCTGGGCGACAGAGCGAGACTCCGTCTCAAACAAACAAACAAACAAACAAACAAAACAAAACAAAAAGCGAGTGAAGGAATGTTCTCTTAGATGCAAAGGTGGGCTTGGGAAGTGAGCAGACACTTCCTGTCACACGACACAAGTCCACTGTGCTGGGTCTGCCCTTTCACTTGCACTCACTGTCCTGTGGACACAGGTCTGATGCTACTAAGTACTAGGCACGGTTGCAACCTTCCCCTCTTCCTCCCTCTGAAGCAGGAGCTAATGATGTTGAGGCATCAGGTCTTAGCAGCTCTGTCAGTTGTACTGGGAGTGCTGGGTGGGCCAGGCACATGTAGTGGCATATGTCATCACGTATTGTGGCAAGTTTTGTTTTGCTTTGACTTTGAAAGACTGCAGATGCAGTTATGTTGTGATAGGCGGCAGCCTTCCATGGCTGTATTCTAACCTCAGTCTTGAGACAGGGAGGCAGTGAGTTCTAACATGTTTTACAAAATTCATGACATGCCCAGGAATAGGGTGTCTGGAATAGTGGAAGGAAGATGAGCCAGGCAGCTGGCATCTAGATTGTACTCCTGTCACTATTCAGGTTTTGCAAATGTGAAACATGGGAGTGGGTTGTAGGAAGTCTAAGATCCTTTTAAGTTCTGTCACTGTGATAATTTCTATAATCATTAGATCAGGCGTATCACAATTTCATTGCTTTCTTTATAAGTATGCAACTAATCTGTTGAGTATAAAGACAGTAAGAAAATATTACCTGTATTTCCTGAGAAGAAATAAAGCAAAACGTTCTCATATTTGGATATATATTTTAGCATCGATGTTAGTAAGAACAAGAAATAAATAACATATTGAGTGTCCTTTGGGAAATGAAACTGTACCATGTTTCTGTCTGATTTAAACTTTAAAGTCAGGTCAGGTGTGGTGGCTCACGCCTGTCATCCCAGCACTTTGGGAGGCTGAGGCGGGAGAATCACTTGAGGTCAGGTGTTCGAGACCAGTCTGGTCAACTTGGTGAAAGCCCATCTCTACTAAAAATACAAAAATTAGCCAGGGACGGTAGTGCACACCTGTAGTCCCAGCTACTTGGGAGGCTGAGGCAGGAGAATCGCTTGAACCCGGGAGGCAGAGGTTGCAGTGAACCGAGATCGTACTACTGTACTCCAGCTTGGGCGACAGAGCCAGACTCCATCTCAGATAAATAAATAAACCTTAAAGTCAATGACAACAATGAACTAGATTCCTCCCAGGTGTAACATGGAAGTGGGGAGGGTGGAGGTTTGGGAAGCAGACAGGCCTGAGTTTCACCTTGGCTCTATTACCTGGCCCATCAACTTTTCCTCTCAGTTTGCAAGTTTCCTCAAAATAATTTTCCTAACTACTATTGGCTAGAAGTTAGGCTGAACCGATAAACACCCACTTGAACCACTGATTTGGATACCTGTGTGTCCTACAAGTGATTGATTAGTCCTTCTTATCTGCCAGTTCTATTAATAGATGACTCCTCTGGCTCTTCTGGGTGACAAGGCTTAGACTAATGTTTGTCAACCCTCACTGAGCATCAGAATTACCCAGCCAGCTTAAAAAATATACAGATGCCCAGTCCCCACCCTGAGAGTTAGATTTAATTGTCTGAGGCTGGCCCTCAGATATTATTAGTTCAGATGTTCTCAGTCTCCCCTAGTGATTTTTGTTCGTGCAGTCTGGCTTGAGTCCTGTCAGCACCACCCCAGGCCACATGGTGGCCTCACAGTGGGTGGGGCAGAGGTGGAAGGAGTATTACTGAGGCATCGCAAGGCCCACACGATAGCCATATGGGGAAAAACCCATTATTTGTCTGTCAAGACCCTCACTTTAGTTCCAGGGTAAAAATCTGAATGAGTATTCGCCACTGCTGAAAGTACAAGATGAGTCATTTCAACTTCATTTTCATCAATAGTAATAAAAATCACAAAGGCACAAGACTTCATTTCAAAAAAGTGTTAATTAAAACCAACTCAATCCTCAATACTTGGTTTTCTAACTCTGCTTCCCTGATGTGAACATGGACTTATGTGTTCCTAACATCAGAGATCAGGAACTTGTATTTTGAGGGCAATTAGTGGTTTTGTTTTAAAGCTATTGCTATCAAGAAAGAAACAAAAATACAAGAAAATAAGCTTCAATAAGTAAAACTACAAACTACTTTTTTTTTTTTTTAAAAGTAGACCTTGTGTGAGAGTTTGAAATAATTTTCTCAGTTTAAACGATGAGTGAGGACTCTATGTACCATAGTCTTGATGAGTCTAATGCTTGAGCAGCAGATAGACAGAGGTTGGAGAAAATTTTTAAAGCATTTCCCAGATGCTTTTTGTATTACATGCAGTGTTATGCATTCAGCCACCCAAGAACAAGCTTGCTGGAGAGCCAAGAAATAACAATGCCATTGTTTTCCCTTTGAATAACTCTGCCTGTTGCACAGAGTGTAAATATGTCTTTTTAGTAGATTTTGTGGTTTGCAATTTCCTGAAAAAAAGAGTATATCACTCTAAAAAAATCTGTATTTAAACCTGAGACACTATTCAAATTGTATTAATATAACAGAGAGTGTCCAATAAATTTTACAAGGAAAAATATCCAAGGATTTTGATCACATATAAGGCACGTCTAAAGCCATTTTTCATGTTCCCCTACAACTGACTCACCTGCCTCACTTCTCTAATTTTTCCCTTGGTGCCATCACCATTCTTTCAGTCACCCGGCTTTGCTCCATCATCTTTAGATACTGTCTCGTCTTTACTTCCTAAAGCCAGTCATTTTTCTCTTTGCATGCTGCTGCTGTGAGCATCATACAGAGACTCTCAGTGTCTCTTCCTTGGATTCTGGTACCCCCTGCCCCAGTCTCCTTGCTTGCAGGTTGTCTTCCTAGCAAGTTACCCTGAGCCCTGTTGCCAGATTGGACTTGCCTCATGATATTCTTTATCTATAGTACAGAGATAAAAAATAAATTTCATGGACTGGCATATATAAAATGCTTTGTGTGTATCTGAAATACAGTGGGTGCTCTGTAAATTATAGTTATTTCTATATTCAGAGGAATAAAGTCCAGGCTCTCAGCCACTTTTAAGCCCCATTACTATTCCAGTTTTATTGAAAAACATTCTGCTAAAACCACTCAACTTTATTTATTGCCCAACACATTTCCTGCTCTTTGCTATGTTTTCAAGTTCTCATTTTGAATTTTGTGCTTAGAATGCTCACTTCTAGTCCTTTAAAGTCTTCCTTCCCTAGAAATTCTTCAGGGACCACTTCAACATATAATGCTTTCTCCCTCCCATGAACTTTTAACAATTCTTATTGTTGGGAGATATTTCTCCACAAGTCTCTCATGTTTCTGCATGTCTGCTGGCAGAGGCTCTGACTGCCAGCACTTTAGATGATCTCTTCAAGGGTGTTTGCATACTTAACGGCTTTGGAAGACATTGATCATTTCTGTCTCCAGAGCAAAGGGCAAGTTTGTTTACTGTCCAGTGTAACAAAAATAATACGTCTCTCCAGGGCAAAAGCCAGGCAGCCTTTTTGCCCTCATAAAAGATCTCAAGCTCAGATTCCTTTCCTATAATGCAACCCACTGCATGTGCAAGGGTCACCTAGCTCTTCTTGTATCGCCCTGTTGGAACTGGGGCTTCAGAAACTGTTGTGAATGACGACCTTGGCTACTGGCTGCTATTACTGTGAGCCATACAGTCCTTTGTTTTTGATTCCTTGTGTGTTCTGTCAGTACCCATGAAACTACAACAGGTTAACTTGTTAGCTTTCACGTAGGATAAAATTTCAGATCCTTCATATTTATTGATAACTATTATTATTATTTGGTTGTTATAGCTCCTATTTTTTTATAGCAACTATTTTTTTCTCCTCCTTTTTCTTGTCATTGATTTGTGGAGGAACTGGTTCAGGATAAATCTTGTAGATTATCCCTCTGAAGTTTGCACGTTCTGTGTTGAACTGATTGCTTCCTTTGATGTCATTTATCTTGTTCCTATCTTGTTCCAATAGATGGATTGTTCCTATATCCATCTATTTTTCCCCAAATCATTTTTCACATTGATCTTTCAACTTTCAATTACCCTCTATCTCCAAACTTCTCTTGAGTCATATCTGACTTTTACATACGTTTATTTCTGGTCTTCATTACTATATTTAAGTTTCTTATGGGCAGGACTTCTTTTGGTTTGCCTTTACAAAAAAAATCTCCCACTATTCCTAATGAATATTATGACTAGAGTAACAGCATTTGCAGAATGAGTGTTCAGAATAAAAACGATTCAACGAGTCTGATCAGATAACATCCTTTTGCCCTTCTCCACCAGAGGGCGCAACTACATTAGATTTAGGAGCATTTCAAAATCTGGGTTCTTGTCTGCTTTAAATATATCGATGTCAGCATTGTATACATGTAGCTGAATGAATTAGTAAATATATATAAATGAGTTATCAGGCCGGGTGCCGTGGCTCACGCTTTTAATCCCAGCACTTTGAGAGGCCGAGGCAGGCGAATCACTGGAGGTCAGGAGTTCCAGACCAAACATGGTGGCAAACATGGTGAAACCCCCTCTCTACTAAAAACACAAAAATTAGCCAGGCATGATGGCACGCACCTGTAATCCCAGATACTCAGGAGGATGAGGCATGAGCATCGCTTGAACCTGGGAGGCAGAGGTTGCAGTGCGCTGAAATCGCGACACTGCATTCCAGTCTGAGCAACAGAGCCAGACTCCGTCTCAGAAAAACAAAACAAAACAAAACAAAACAAAACAAAAACGAGTTATCAAATGGAGACCTGGTCAGGTTACATGTCACCCTACACAGGGGCTCCTACTGAGAGTAAAGAAACATCTTTTGACTATGATTTCATTATTACTGCATTTCAGTCTACTAGGTAATTAGTTTAAAAGCCAAGACCAAATCTTGAAAAATGGATTCCTGTGATTCTTCACATTTTCCATCAGTCTGAAAGTGTATTTAAGTATACACATACTGACTGCTGACACACAGAACAGTGGCCTGACTAGAAATTCTCCACCTTATGCTACTTTGATAGTTCCAAAGCAAATAGATTGCAAGATGCCTGTAGTGGTGTGATTTAAACAGTACTGAATTTTACGGAAACAAAGGAAGAAGTGGCAGTAGTTTGTTTTCTTAGCTCTTAAATTAATTTCCTTTTATCTTCTACTTTTTGCTCAAGGAGGTCAGAGCTAACTGGAAAATCAACTCCCAGTAGTACTTGACTCTTGTTAAATCTAAATGATTTATCCTGAGACGTTATTTTATGTGGATACAGTGTTTTTTGAAATGTCATAGTTTCCTGTGCAACCACAGCTTTATTTTTTGTTTACAGTCAGCTTTTTCAGGTTGAAGCAATTATACTTTTTTGAGGTCATATGAGGTTTGAGCTACCACTTTCCATAGTAAGCGAAATATGATGCAGTTTCTGCTTTCTGCTCCAAAGTTGCTCATTCGCTAGTAGGGGTGGTTATTTCAGTACAGGTGAGATGGTCTGGGTGAAGTACTTGCAAAGTCCTTTGTAAAGCAGCAGAACTTGTCAAAGAGGCAAGAATGCAGCACGTCCCCTTCCTTCCTTTCAGGATGGTTTGGTCTCAGGATTCCTAAGCTTTGCTAGTGCAGAGAGGGTGGTTGTCTATGGCTTCTCATTTTTAATGTTACAACATTCTGAGCACACGATCTTGGGAGATGTAAATAGGCCACATACGTGAAGTTGCTTCAGGTGTCCCAGCTGTTACTTGACAGAGTTTTGACAGCAAGGCCTTGTCTTACTTGTCTTTATGTCAGCTGCTCTGAGCTTGGCACTGTAAATAGACGGTACTCATTAAATGTATGTTGATTTGACTTGCACACAGGGATGGAAAGAAGAGAATTCAGACACACAGTTTTTGACTCTTGCTGGTCAGGCTGTCTCTCTGTTTCTGAGAATCAGAGCAGGTAGTGCTCACCCTTTTATTCCAAGGGGCTTGTGAGAGCTTTCTTCACTCAAGACCGTCACAACTCACACTGGGGCCAGCCTTAAGAGATAGGCAAATAGTTCACGTTCAGACGAGGTTTCCCCTTCCTTCTGCACAAATCAGCCAGAACCTGCAACGGAAGTGTTCTAGAAACTATCTCACCTGTTGCCAGGAATGCCGGCTAGGTTGACCTCAAACAAATCAGCGAAGAGGCCCCCAATGCCTTTGAAGAAGTTAAGATTACAGAAGTTAAGGGCGCTCTATAATATTAACTTCTTCCTGAAATCAGTATCTCTTCCCTTGTAAACTCATCCTTTCTTTGAAGAAACTTGAGCAGAGCTTAGAAGCCTTGGGGCAAGAATTTCTGTAGGCAGTTAATTAAACGGCATGAAGAAAGTTGATGCCCTTCTTCCCACTCGTTCTCCCAACCTGCCGCCTCTCAGCCCTGAGAATCAAATACATGAATGAGACTTTTTATAAAAACTCACCCCAAGACTTGTAAACCTGTCAACAACTTCCAGCTCCACGTTCTCTGTAACTTGAACCTCCCACGCCAGGGTTAGTGCTGACCACTAGATCGCGCTGTCGGACAAGAAATCTGAGTGTCGGAACCGCCGGGAGCCCAGGACTCAGAGGGTGAAGAGGTGGGAGCTGAACAGAGGAAGCGCGAAGGAGGCAGATCCCGTGATATCGCTAGAGGAATAAAAGCCACAGAGAGCAACCAAACGAAATAAATCCAACCAGCTATTCCCCAGTCAATAAATATCACCAACGGATTCCAAAGAGTATTAGGATCTGGATGCACCATTGAAAGGGGAAGGATGGAAGAGGGTTACCCGTTCTTTACCGTTTATTATACTGGGAGGCTAGCGTAAAGGCCCCAGGGGACCAACAGCCAACGTCACGCTGGGAGGCCCCCGGAGTGCCTCTTTGTACACATTTGAATTGCACTCGTGTCCCTGGGGAATGAGTGTATTTGAATTAGTTTCTGGAGGAGTCTGTGTGGTCCCCAACCCAGGAGTCCTCTCCTTCCTGTTCCTCTCATCCTACTCTGAAAGTTTTGCGTAAGGATCCTTTTTGTTGAGCTAGAGAGGACGTCTGCAGGTGGTGGTTTGTGTTACCTACACTCCTTTGCAGCAACTATTTTCAGATACGTTAAATCCAAGTATGTGAACAAGAATGCCTCGGGCAAGGGAAGATGCCCACGCGGGTCCCCAGTAAGCTGCTCTTGGCTGGAGAGGGCAGTGTGCGCGCCCTCGGGGACAGATGCCTTTTCCACCCAGTCTGCGGCCTCCAGCTACAGGAAAGGGAAGCCCGTGACTGTATTTGGATCCCCGGAGGCTGACTGCGCAACTCCGGGGTTGAGAGATGCATTGGCAGCTCGGAGCCAAATCAACAAAAGTTCTCTTTCAAACAACAACAAAAAATCAACATTCAGAGTTACACGCTCCTCAGTCAACAACACTGCCGTCTCTCTCTCTCTCTTTCTCTCTCTCTCACACACACAGACACACACACACACACACACAGCGAGAGCGAGAGCGAGAGCGAGAGCGAGAGAGAGAGAGAGAGAGAGAGAGAGAGAGAGAGAGAGAGAGAGAACAAACATCTGGGCCGAAATGCAAACACCAGCCAGCTTGGGCTGGCGTGCAAAGTAGTAGTTTTCCTTTTTCCTTTCTGGACGGGGTGTCGTCGTCCGGGGGCTTCCCTGGCGGTTTCAGGCCGCGGAGCAGGCCAAGGGCGCATTCCTACTGGGTGCCCGCTTGGCGGCCTGAGGGACTTCTCTGCTCTCGGGCTCCGTCTTTGCGGCTGCCACTAGTCCACGCGCGGTCTGTAAGCCTGGTTGGACTGGGCTCCCTGCCCTTTGCGCGTTGGGTGGGGAGGCGAGTGAAGGTCTAGCTTGGGTGCAGACGCCAGCTGTCGACAAATTCGGGGCTCAGTGATACCAGGGCAATGTGGCTGCAAGCCTGACTGGGCGCAGCGTTGAGAAGGTCGGGTGTTCCATCCCTGGGACGCGCTCACTCACTAGGGGTTTGTCAGACACCCTGGTTGTGAGGCTTTGAAGGGGGAAAAGCTTGTGCACTGTGTAGGCGCTTTGTGCGAGCTGCCCAGCTGGACTTCGAGTGGGCTGTGTGCTTGGGGAATGTGCAGAGGCGGCGATTCCTATTTGTCTTCATTGTCTCCCTCTTGTCTTCTCTGTTGCTTTCGCCGGCTCCTGCTGAGGGCAGCCTGTGTGTGGGGAGATGTGCAGAAAGGGGAGCTCCCTACAAGTTCTTATCATTCGAAAGGCAAGTTTGGAGGCTATCGCGCCTAGTGGAGAGGGAAGGCCAAATTTGCAGACGTCAGAGCCAATAGGGAAGAGAGGTTTACATTGGGGCCATGCCCTCCGATTCTACTATGGCGGGCGGTCAGTTCCGGAGAAGCAGCTCCTCTGTTCCCTTGCGCTCCACCCTGTTCCTTTGTTGTTCAACGCTCCCCCAGCCCCCTCTCCCCGCCAGCCACGGGAGTAACCCTTGGGCTTCAAGAGGCCAAAACGGTGCAGGGCCTATACTGAGGTCAGACGTTATAATCAGAATCTCTCCAGTAGCATTTTTCTGATTTCTTGGTGTGAGTGCTTGAAGCTTCCTCCCTTGCGCCTTGTACAAACTGGCAACCCTGAGTACCAGACTCCTGCCCAGGAACAAGGGGTAGGATGCCAGGATGGAGGAGGCTGTTAAGAAGAGGCGACGGTGTTGGCAGAATATCAGTCCCCATTTGGCTTCTCCAGTATTGTGTGTGGAGGGGTGCTTTGGGGTTTCAAACTTACTCCTCTTCTCCCCTTTGACCCCGACAGGTTTTAAGGGCAGAGCTTTCAGTCCGAAGCCTCCTCTCGGGGCCAGGTTTCGCTCTGGTCCGGGTGAGAAGTTTCTGCAGCGGATGGAACTTGTTACTGAGCGGCTTCCTATTCTGAGGACCCCTGGGTTTCATAGCTTTCCTCTCCCTCTCTTTTGGCTCAACGTAAGCCTCCCAGTTCCGTCCTGAAGCACCAGGCGAGTGAAAGAGGACTGGGAAAGCCATCCCATCACTGAGCCCCGCGCGGGCGGCTGTCAGGGTTTCCAATCGCGCTTGGAGATTGAGAAAGACAGAAGGCGCGCCGCGTGTACAGACAGTTAGTTAATGGAAATCCTGTAAATCGGTTTTAAGTGCACCCAGGACAGAGGGGGAGGAAGGTGGAGGTGGTGATGATGAAGGATGGAGATTGGCAGGAGCGGGGGTGAATGGGTTACGCATCCTTGCATTTCTGAATATGGGAGTCGCTCCCCTTCCCATTGTTCTTAATTTAGAAAAATTCATTAAAGAAATCGCAGGGATAGGGAAACCCGAGCTTCCCAGTCCGCCCCAAGTGGCGGAGTACGCGGCTTCCCTTGGCAGGGAACCCGGCTGCGGCTGTCCCCCTCTCTGCTCCCTCCTCCTCCCCGCCCCCCGGCGGGGCACTGCTACTACGGCGATCGCCACCTCATGCCGAAGGAATGCTCAAAGTATGCACACGTTCCCAAAAGTAGACCTCCTTCACCGCCGGAGGAGCATACATCACCCCGTGGCAGCCGTCCACCTTCTCAGGCGTTTCGTAACCGAGTAAACTGAGAGCTGGGAACAGCCCTCTATTAAGTAGCCCGCGGCGCGGAGTCTCTTCCCACTTGGCGAAGGCGAACCGCCCCAGACGCGTCCGCGCGCCGGCAGCTGCAGGCTCAGGCCGTCTCCACTCGTCCTGCCGCGCCCGCCTCTCCTCCTGGGATTCTCCTCCTCCTCCTGGACTTCCCCGCCGCTGCCCACGCCTCGGCGGCCGCTAGGTGCTCCTGGAGCGCAGCGCCTATCGCCGGGGCGTGTGGGGGCCACACCGAGCACTAGCTTCTCCGACGCCAGGAAGCCTCTGTCGCTGCCTCTACCTCACCCTGTCGCCGCCGCCTCAGGTCAGCCCGGTTTCTGTCCCCTTTCCCCTACCCCATCATTCCTACAGACAACTCGGAAAACGGCGTCTAGCTTGCACCTTGCCTGGAGCGGTGAACAATCCTGGGCGAGGACAGTTTGGACTTGTAATAGTGTACATGGGCTTGAGCTTTGCCTTGTATCCTGGGATTTTGTGATTTTTGGGGGGTTTTTGAGGGAGAGGGGAATGTTGCTTTTCTTAAGAGCTGAGCAAGGTTTTGTGCGCGCGAAGCATCCCGTTCAGTGTTTCCGTTTCTAGAGGAGTTTCATCTGTGGAGGCTGTCGATTTCAATGGAGGGCGCACCGGGTTCTGGGGCGGCAGGGCCCTGGTTATCTCGCGGCTGTGGCTTTGTCGGGGAGTGCAGGCTTGCGGCGGGGGCGCTGGGAAGGTATTTTGATGACGCACGGTGCGGAATTCTTTGGAGGGCCCGCTGAGTGCTCTGCAGCTCGTCGAGGCTGCACGGGTGTGTGTGGCATCTCGAGACAGATTCCTAGTGGAGTGTTCTGGCTCCTTTCCTCCCCTACCTTTCAGCGCATCCGAGATGGAGGGTTAGGCCCTCACTAGGGTACTCATTCTTGGCGGACTTACCCAGCTCCGGGAGAAAGCCCCTTTCCGACTCCCTCCCGGTGCACTGGTGGAGGCCCTATTCGGGGTCTGTGAGATCTCTGCGGCGTTTTCCCACTTAAATATTAAACTTGTGGGGATCAGAAAGCGTGGGGCGCCCGACTGGTTCACCGAGCGAAACAGGTACCTCCAAGAGGGCGTCCTCGGGAGCCCTCCAGTGACCAGTTCAGGGCTCCCTGGGACTCTGAGCCAGGGAGACTCTCGACCCGGACTCGGTAGTCTTCTAATGAATGCTGGGGAAGGATGGGACAGGAAAGGAAATAAACTCTAATCTCTCCTTTGGCTAATGCCAAGGTCGTGGTGGGTGGGAGAGGAGGTAGGCGACGCGCACGCGGTGTGTGTGTGTGAGAGATTTTCTTTTTAACTTGACGCGGGAGTTAAGGAGTTGGGTTCTTCCAGCGGGGAATTGGGAGGGGACGAGTTGGCAGAAGGGACGAGTCCACTTAGCCCCAACTCCCACCCTAGTGGACTCATTTTTATTCATGAGGGTGAAGTGAGGGAATCCTCGCTGCCACGTAGGGGCGGCCGCTTTCAGATATTTATGTCTGAGAATGCTCAATGAAGTGTTGCTAAGCATTGAAATGAATGTTTTGGCTAAAAAGGAGAGAAAGCGTTTTCTTTTTTAAAACATATGGACGGGATGCTTGGCTGGCTGGCTGAGCTCTAACTGCGTTTCGGTATCCCGGCGCGAGATGATTCATTCTTGCCGCTAAGTCGGGAAACCGATAGGTGGCGATCGAGACCCAGCAAAAGTGTTTCCACTCAGGTTTTTGTTGAGTTCGGCTATTAAAAAAAAGAAAAAAATCTGCTCACAGCTTTTCGGTGGGTCGATTGTTCGCCTTTAACTTTTCGCAAGCACGACTGCCAACTGAGTTGGAAATTATTATACCAAAGTTAAGGCCAGAAGATTGGAACAATGGGCCAGTCTCACCTCTTGCTTTTCACTGATGTCGAAGAGGGTTAGAAATGTCAAACAGTTGTTAATTAGGAAGAAAGAAATTGCTAGACCCCTTAGATACCTAGGGCAGTGCCAAAATTTTAATCTTGGCTTCATAAAAAGGAGCTCTAGGCAATTTGGCACGCCTGCTCATCAGACATTTAAAATACAATTTACACACAGGCTGAGGAAAGCTGCCCTCATGCTTTGTGCCAGTAATTTGGAAAGTCATCGTTGGAGATTGTCAGTTTCTTTTCTCAAAGAGGCCTCGACCTTTGGCTCATTTTTGTATTCCCATTGCAGGACAGTTTCCTATCCTCCTCCATTTTTCCTGAGGCCTAGGCTGTTGGCTTACAATAATTTATGTACCTCAGACTCAACTCTTTTTATGTTTTGCCACTGGCAGCTTCCCAGTTCAGTTCCTTGCTAGTAGCTTTTGTCTTTGGGTTGAACCTTAGACTGTTTTAGGAGATTCCATTCTGTAGACATGGGTTAAGTACCTACTGTGTGCTGGGAAACCACAAAGATGAATAAGATTCTTTGTCTTTAAGGAATTAATAATGTAATTACAAAATTAGAAAAAATCAGAACAGAACATATTCTCCTCTGGGGCATATATACTTATAATATTCCAGCTTAAATAAACAGTTAAATACAAAGATTATTGTTGATAATTTTTATTTAAAAACACCTTGGAAAAACAGACAAAGGTGTCTTGCTTCTTCCATCTTGCTGCCTTTTTTTGTTATTATGTATTTTGGAGTTGTTTTTCCCTCATCTCAGGTAAAAGATTTATCAGATGTGAAAACAACACAGTTAGCAGGAGGGTCAGGTTTCAGCTGGGCCTTACATTTTTCTGTATAATCCATTTCAGATCTTAAAGAGCTGCATATTTGAAAGCAGAACAACATGAAGAAAAAAGAGAATTAAAAAGGTTTATTTTACTTTTCCAAATTACCCTGAGACCACTAAAGTACAGTTACCTAAAAAGTTCAGCAGCTAGGAAAAAGCAGCCAAATAAAATCCCCAGCTGGAAGAGATATTTAGTTGAGTGAAGGATAAAATGACCTCTGAATTAGCCATTACCCAGGCAGGATGAAGTCATGTGGGGGCTGGTAAGGCCTTCACCCGGGATGCTAAGCAGGACCAGTCTCCAGGAGAACAGGACCCTTTTTAAACTTGAACTTCCTCCTAGGGCCATGATTAAACTTCTGTAGACGAACTTGACTTCCACTGCTTCACAATAGGCTCATTATGTGCTGGAGTGGGCCTTGTGGTTATTAAGGCAGATCTGGTCGGGTTCTGGACTAGGTCCAGGCTCCAGTTCTAACCTGGTTCAAGGCCTGCCCAGACCCAGTTCTGATGCGGTTACTGCTTCCTCCCGCAGAGCTCTTCATGCCGCTGTAAGCTCGGAGGCCGAGGATGCGGACCAGGCTTCCCCCAGTGCTTGCCGCCCTGGGCGCGGCCCTGCTCCTGTCTTCCATTGAGGCAGAAGGTAAAAGTCTCCCTTCCCCTTCTCCGAGTGACAATGCAAAATTCGAGAAAGGAAAAAACACATCTTTCTTGCTTCTATTGCTTGCTCTGTTTTCCCTGCGCTTCGTGCTCTCTCCGGTGATTTCTCTCCTCCAGAGAAACGCCCCTTTCTCCTGAGGTTTGTCCATTTCCCAGCTCTCAGGTCCAGCTCTTTTGTATTCTGCTTAATGCATTCCATACAGTGCTGTGTGGTCTTCTTGAGCTTGTCTCTGCGGTGTGCTGTCCACACTGCCACCTGCATTGCCGCCTAATGAGAGGACCAGCCGCCCGAGACGGGGCGACGGCTCTAATCATCTCAACCAACAGGACACCTCCGGGTGGCACCCAGGAGCCCCGAAGAGCGGGCGCACTCGCTCGCTTGGCTAGTAACCAACCACCTGTCTCGGGGCTGCGACCTCGGTGACAGAACACAATAAAAGACTCCAACAGCGCTGGCTCTGCGCCTCTGTGTGCTTTGTGGGGAGCTCAGTCAGCGGGGCGGATGGTGCGGGCAGATGAGCCAGCAGCCAAGCGCCCTGGGGGATGATGGCTGGCAAGCGGAGATCCGGGACCCGGGGTGTTCGCCTGACCTAGGGTCGCGGCTGTCTCTGTTTGGTTCGCAGGGCTCCAAGGCGCGTGGCCTGGACTGCCCCAGCTCAGACAGGTTGAGCCTGGGCCAAGGTTTCCAGCCTGGGAAGCGAGCGCGCACCGGAGTTGCTGGGCACCACCTCCAGTGTCCTGCCTTTGCTCCCTTCTGCCTCCCTCTGGGAGAGCCCGGTGCATCTGACCTCCCCGCGGAGGCGGTGGGGCGCTCTGAGATGGGTTTCCAAAACGGCACCGTGTGGTTCCTCCTCTAGAAAATGGAGGGCTTTTGTTAGATGTCCCACCCAATTTTATTTGTTGTGTGCACTTGATGTCTTAATTTCTCAGTGTTCATTAAACAAGCCAGTTCTATATGTCAACCCCATGGCGACTTCTGTGGTCCCTCAGTTGTCATTGGAGACCTGAAAAATTAGTTTTCGTATTCTGCAAGGTAAATGGAGTAATGTCATGAAAGAGATTTTTTTTTTTTTTTTCCAATAAAGAAATACCCTTGATGAAGTTAAGGGAGGAAAAAAAAAAAAAAAAACACTTCTGCAAGTGACAGCTGTGGAAGTTCTGGGTTGAATTGTGCTTTTTTAGAGGCTGTGAGAAAGTATAGTTGTTGGAATGATTATGCCGAGGTTTTCAAGGTTTCTATAGTGTTTGATTTTCTACTTCGAGACTACAGGTTAAAAAAAAAAAAAGATTAGGGGAAGCAGAGTGTTTCCAAAATGTATGGCATGTTTAGAAAAGTGACAGGAACGTGCTGACTTTTCTTAGCTGATAAATATTTTATGAATGTAGAGTCTTTTCAGAGTGACCTCTGTGAAGTAATATTAAGATGAGGTTGCTTTTAATGTTCCTTTCTATGTCGTTGTTAGGAAGGAATTTTATTTGAGGAACTTCTAGAGGCCTTACTACAGATATTTTTAGATAATTCACTGAAGTGGCCCATTTATTGCTCATTAAGAAAATAGTTATTTGAAAATCAGAAAGAGTTGAGAATTCTTAGAAAAAGAATTAGGCTGGAAATGATGTAAGTGGAAAAAATTGATTCGGAATTAGATATTGGCTGGTTAGCAAAGTGCAGTTAAAAAGAACAGCTTACTATCTACATTTCTGATTATTCCCATATTATATTTTATCTTTTAAATTTGTATTTATTTCCATATGGTACAGCTCTTTTTTTGCTTTCTTAAACTGTGTCTTTTCTTGTATCCCATCTCCTTAAGTTAGTATTTAATAATTATATTTTAATAGGATTCATTTTTTGGCCTTATTCTCTAGTTTGGCATGGTCAAATAGAAATATGGTATGAGCCACAAATATAAGCCACATATGTAACCTACATTTTTTTTTTCTGGTAGCCACATTCCAAATGGAAAAAGAAACAGGATAAATTAAATTTTATAATGTATTTTATTTAACCTAAATTATTTCATCATGGAGCCCATATGAAAATTATTAGTGAGATATTTGACTTTTTTTGTACTATGTCTTTGACAATTGGGTGTGTATTTTATACTTGCAGTGCAGTTTATTCTTTAAATTATTTTTATTTTTCCTGAAACAGAGTCTTGCTCTGTTGTCCAGGCTGGAGTGTAGTGGCTTGATCTCGGCTCACTGCAGACTTTGCCTCCTGGGTTCAAGTGATTCCCATGCCTTAACCTCCTGAGTAGCTGGTACTATAGGGGTTTGCCACCATGCTTGGCTAATTTTTGTATTTTTAGTAGAGATGGGGTTTCACCATGTTGGCCAGGCTGGTCTTGAACCTCTGGCCTCAATCGATCCACCTGCCTCAGCCTCCCAAAGTCTGGGATTACAAGCAACACTGTTTATTTTGTTCTGGCCACATTTCAAGAGCTTGATAGCCACACATGTCTGGTTGCTCCCGTGCTGGACAGCACAGCTCTGGTGTTGACTCCTAAGTGGTGCTAGGAGCCTTTGAAGGACTAACAAAATTTATGTCCAAAGCCTTTCTGGGGACACTGGACTGGGACCAGAATTTCTTTGAAATATTTCTGTTGGGGGCATTTCAAAATTTCAACTTGGGACTCTATTTGGTACCATGCCATTTCAATCTGAGTCCTAAAGTAGCCACAGTTACGTTTCTTTTCCTTTCATGACTCACACTTGCACTCTTACATTGATACTATTTTATCACCATTTTCTATGACCTTAATGTTTTGTATATTAAAAACCAATACCTTTTTGAAAACATTAATTAAAATGTTTTGGCATTCACTTTTTGCATTTCTTCCTTTTTATAGTGGTAATATTTTTGTCTTGTTTTTCTTCTGCTTATTTGTATTAGGAGCTATATTTTTCATACTATGTTATCTTGTCCTATAGAAATAAGAGTGGAAATGATTTTTTTCACTTCAGTATTTATAATTTTTAGCCACTGTATAGACTTTATCAACTGTATCACTGCATAGACTTTATCAGCCATATCTGAGTGGCCTAGAATGTATGAATTATTTTTGGCTCATGTATCATACAGTGTGTTGATTATCCTGTAGAAAATTTAACACTTTGTGTTTAAAGGTTAATGGCCAGTATTCCCTGAGAATTGGACACTTTTCTAATTAATCTAGGATTAGAGATGAACACAGGTTTTGTGAAAAACAGAGTGTTAATTTTGGTTAGTCTGGTTTATAGTTTATAATATATAATAAACAAATGAATATTATCAATTCATCTGTGAGTTGTGGCTATGGCTTTTTCTTGTGTCTAGGTTAAGAGACTACTTTGTATATATTTCTATAATCCTATGTCTAATTTGTGTTATAACAGAAATTTCAAACTAGAGGCTAACATAGAGATCATCTATTCTACTCTCATTTTCCAAATGAGAAAATGAGGCCCAGAGAGGCTGAATCACTTGGTCAACTAATGCACCTACTTAGATATGAAAAACAGACAAGACCCCAGTCTTCTAGTCCTAGGTTAGTGCTGGTTTGGTCACACTGTGCTTTCTTTGTGCTTAACAACTGGTTGTTCCAGAAAGTTTAATGAGAGGACACATTTTATAATGTGTACAAAATAATCTGTAGCTTATTCTAAAATATTATCTTTTCAACTGGTTATTTATGGTACCTTGAAAACTCAAATGAAATGAATTTCTATATCATGGCAAAGATCATTACATTTATACTAATTTTGCTTGGCAAACATAAATTAATGCCTATAGAATATAGTTAACTCATCGCATATTGCACACTTGTCAAGGTTTCTACTATTAAGGTAGTATCCTTTCCAGTGTTGTTATCACATATATCAAACTAAAGATCTTACTAGTTCATCAAGATATTTTAGTAGTGTATTCTTAGCTTTGATTTATCTATAGCACATTGTATATACTTACCAATACTTATTACACTCCTCCACTCCCGCTCATCCATTTTCCCACCTGTCTATCCATCCTTGTCTTCATTCATCTCTACAGTGGCTGGTAATTTCTTGGACATAGCCCCTTTTTGGGTGCCCTATTAAAAATGTTTCAAAAAGTTATATATCAAAATGGACACTTTAGTTTTAAATACTTGAACAAGTGTATAAAGTTAATATACCAAATTCCATCTATATCTGAATTGGAGATAACTGAATACCACATATTTATGTATATACGTATAATAATATGTAATATGTATAATATATACACATATGATTATTCATGTATACATATAAATCAGTTCCATATAAATATTGTTTATATTTACAAATATATGTACATATTAAAAATATGTATATATTAAACCCATTTATGTCTAGTGTTCCATTACTGGAATGCTAAGCATGTGGCAGTTATTTATATCCTACTGCTCAAGGTCATTGCCAAGGTCTGATTACAAAAATTCAAAAAATTGCAACCTCAGGCATAAATGGTTTAAAAGCAACTACTTATAAATATTGTTTTCTAAAGTTAATTTTTGATGGAACGATTTCTTCTACTTTGCATCTAATCTAGTACAGTAGAAAACTGTATGTTTTTGTAGTCAGACCGTGGAATCCAAGTGTTGTTGCCTATTGGCTGTGTTAATCTCTCTGAATTTCACTGATTTATCTGTAAAGCAGGGATAATAAGGTCCATCACTGGGTTCTTACAAGGAAAAAAGTGGCAACACAGTAACCAGCTCTCTGCCTGTTGTAGAGGACACTCAGTAAGTGTCAGCTATTATTAACATTCCCAAAACGTTCTAAATCCTGTTTATGTAACAGGATTTATGTAGCAAAAGTTTATGTAACAAAAATCTCATCAGAATGAGCCTTTCTTAGCATAGTATTTTGATAACAAAAAACATTATTTTGTAAATATGAAATTAAACTATGAGTAAAAATACTTAAATTTTAGTCTCTTCACTATCAGTATTCAGGTTTTATGAATATATGTAAGATTGTTATTTATTTATAATTTTCATTCTGTTTCTCTTGGTTTGGATTCTCATCCTATGCACCTATGGCTCTTTGTAATTATAATCCACATGCAGCTGGTACATAATTGAAAATTTCTGGGCTAGGAATGGTGGCTCATGCCTATAATCCCAGCACTGTGGGAGGCTGAGGCGGGCGGATTACCTGAGGTCGGGACTTCAAGAGCAGCCTGACCAACGTGGAGAAACCCCATCTCTAGTAAAAATACAAAATTAGCCAGGCATGGTAGAGCTCGCCTGTAATCCCAGCTACTCAGGGGGCTGAGGCAGGAGAATCTCTTGAACCCGGGAGGCTGAGGGTGTGGTGAGCCAAGGTTGTACCACTGCACTCCTCCAGCCTGGGCAACAAGAGCAAAACCCCATCTCAAAACAAACAAACAAACAAAAACAAAAAAAAAAGAAAATTTCTAGCATCAGCATTATCAGCATTGTCTTAGGGAACACTTAGACTCTGTGATGATGTGATGGTGTTTATGAATTATTTTTATGTAAAAGAAAATATTTCCAAATTAATAACGTACGTTTTTTAGCATTGATTTATGTTAACATGGGTCATACACTCACATCTGCTTTATTATTATTTTTTCATGAAACAAAACAAACAAATGTACAAATAGAACGGCAAGCCTGAAAAGCTGTACATGCAATAAAATTGGCCAGAAGAAAAGTGAAGCAGGCTGTCTGTTGTACCCATGCGGGTTGGCCATTCTTTCCTACTTTGATTCCCACATACCACAGTTTCTGTGAACACCTCAAGATCCTCTGAAATGTTAAAGACTTTTCCCCACAGTCAATTTTTCAGTTTATCTGGAATCCTGGTCATTTGGATATCAACAAGGGGGGCCGCTGCTGCCCTTCAGCAGTTTTAACCTAATGTCCGCTGCTTCAGGTCATTTTCCTTCCAAGGTTGGTGGTACTGTTTTTCCATGTACTGATTTTTTTTAAAAGCATGCTCAGGCCAGTTGTGTCTGCCTTTGCATTAAATTTGTCCTGAGCCATTGCTATTGGAACAATATTTTATAATGATATTCTTAATGCCCGTTGTCCTATTAACATCTGTTGCATGCATGCTATACTAAGTGATGAGTACAGCTAAACCTCAAAATATGATTAAAGACCGAAGAATGTTGAGTAATTAAACCATGCATGTAGATTAATAGTCTAATCTCACTGCCTGTGTATGGATAGTAAGAATATAACATTCATTCCAATACTAGTGTATCCAATAAAAATAAAAAGCCATCTCCTATAGTTGGAGGCAGCAGTCCACTAAAGCAAATGTTTGCTTAATTATTTCCATTAAAACATGTTATTAATATTACATAAATCTTTAACCCCAGTTAAATTCTGTGACTCATGTCTCAAAGCTACTAGTGTATTTTAATTGACCTTTGGAAAAACCTAAAAGGAAATTGTAATCTCTCAAAACAGATGCAAAAATTCTGACTCACAAGGAATACTTTCAGACTAAAACATTTAAGAAGAGTGTGGCTGAAAGTCATCTTAATTCGTTGACCTGTTTCAAGAGTAATACTTTTTAATTCATCAACCATGCACTGACAGTGAGTCAGTACAATGCTGCATGATGAGGCATGAACATTGTAGAGAGAATATCATTATAAAATATTTAGGAAACGTCTTTGTGTAATGACTATTGTACATGGAGGCTTTTGTTCATTGTGGGAAACTAAAAACAAGTCAACATTTCATTGACACATGCATGATGCTGTACAGTTTTGTATGTAAACTATTTCTTTCTATACTTTTCAGTTATTCCTGTCATTGACTTTTCCAAGTTTTTATGCGCAGTCATGTCTTCAGATCACTGATCCTTCTTCACTGTTTTCTTTAAGTTCTGTAAATAAATGTCCATAAATATACATTGATGTTGTCTTTCCATAATTAACCATTGTTTTGTAAAGGACCATACTGGCATTTTAATCTAAAATGCCCTTTCTAGTATGGAGTATACCTGCTGCAAAGGAACTAATAGTGTTGGTTTACACCCTGGAACATTCAGCAAGCTGGTGTAAACAGGCAGAATATTAGTTTTATAAACTTTTGAATATCACTATTTATATGCCTACAAATTATTAACATCACTTATTTTTGAATACTTGCCTATGAATATGAATATACATTTAAATGTATATTTCCTTGTCAGATATAACTGTTTCCCATGATTCCTCATTTTCATTAAAATATATTTTTCATCTCTGCTACATATTGAGATTCATCAAATAACAATGAATAATTACAAGCCAAATAATGCAGAGAATGAACCAAAACCATCATTGATTCTTGTCCATATTATGGGAAAAAACGTATTATGTCAATGTTTTGAATTAACTTCTCTGGTTGTAAGCAGGTTGTGATTTAGCATGCTTGTTCAAAATGCACTCAGCATGTATCGAAATTCCTTTAATTGTTATGTGAATTGTTTGCATATGTGGTTATTATATGTGATTTCATTGTACTTGTATGTACTTGTATCCAAATATGTTTCTATTATGCTTGATTTTGCTGGCCATTCTTGAATGACCTAGCAACTCAAGAATCAAAAGTGTTTTGTGCTGTCTTCTGTAATATGTATACTCTCTGATGTTTTGTCAGCTTTTAGTTTTATTATCCAACAACATATCTTTTATATTTGTTGGAAACAAATTTATGCAAAGACAATTTTAGAAAGCTTTGCTTAACACAATTCTTTATTAATTAAATTGACCATTTTGTGACATTGAAAACCTTAATAATATAAACTCTCTCTTTTGCAGTTGACCCACCTTCAGACTTGAATTTTAAAATTATAGATGAAAATACTGTTCATATGTCATGGGCAAAACCAGTTGATCCAATTGTGGGTTACAGAATAACGGTGGACCCTACAACAGGTAAGTTTTGAGACTGGGGTTTTAGGACAGCAGCATCAAGATGATATAATTCAATCTCCACCTCTTCTCCCATTTCATCATGAAGAAGCTGAGCTTTAGGAAGCCTGAGGGATTTGATCCATGTCACCAGACATTTACTGAACTCAGGTTTCAGATTTCCAGCCTAGTATCCACTGTTATATTTTAATGTTATTGAGTATAACATGTTTTGCTGTGGTAGGCTGTTCTTATTAAAATCTCACTCTATTTTTACCTGATCAAAATATTGTTAGTAATCTTTGATCTTATAAAATCAAATCCTCATTCCTTGGCATTCTTCTTGAATTACTTAATCTTTTCAGCATTTAAAGTATCAGCTGATGAAGTAAGTTGTTACACCTTACCCAGCATCCTACACATTTCAGTATCCAGGAAACATCATTCTGTGATAATGGTAAACAACCATGATGACAGATAAGAATTTACTTTGGCTAGGTGGATTCTGTAGACACTAGGCTGAATCCTTGGAAAACAAAACTTGTTTTGCTTGTTCTCAGACATTGTCTTTAGTGTTAATAATGTTGCCAAAATGTGGAGAACCAAACTCTATTGATTAATTTTTAGTTCTAAAATGGAATGAGAAAATGACCATTTCCACTAACACTGGCTAAATGGTAAGAAGAAGTCTTGACTGGCTGACAGTAGAGATGGAAGATGTCAACACAGCTTATTACTAGAACTGTGTTTATTTATCTTTTAGCCTTTAAAAATACTAATGATTTTACATACCGATTTACCAGGAAATATAGCCAGGAAATATTTACCAGGAAATATTTACCAGGAATTAAAAAAGATGATTTAAAAACTTAAAAAGGAGTCAAAAATTTACTTTTTTCTCTTTGAATCTTTCTCCCCAAATATATTTGCAGTTAACTTATTCATTCCAAAGCAGAAAATCAGTTCTAATAGGGTCCATACAGTTTCCAGATATTGGGAATAACTGACACCCAGCAATTCCAAAACTGACACTGGGACTACCCAACCTGGCAGAGTCTGAGTGTCTTGATGTCCTCTGGGGATCTTGGTTGGTTTTGCATATTCCACCTGCAAACCAAGAGCATTTTTCAGCGGTCTGTTGCACCTATTATCTTTCCTAATTATTTATATTTTGACGAAAACAATATAATTAAAAATATCATCAGGCACGTAATTCCCAGGAACCACCATATTTCCTGATTGAATTGAGAATTAACAGAATCTAGAAGGGAGTACATAATTGCCAAAATATAAGTAAACACCTAATATACTGGACCTTGAAATATTTGATACCTGCTTAAGTCAATGCAGAGGTCAATGTTACCAATTAAGGCATGTAGTCATTTGAGTATGGAATATGCACTGCTTCTACACAGATTTCCCACTAGGGGTTGGTCTTAACCTCTGGGGTTTGTTTTCCTTGAGTTTATTTTCATCTCTTATTTCTCTCTCTCTGCTGTCCTCCAATGCATAACTTAAAATTAAATTCTTTTTCTTTGTATTTATAAAACTGTTATCCCCCATTAGTCTCCAAAATCAATGAAAGATTTTTAGTTCTATATTCTGGTATACCTTTAAACTAGAAAAGTCTTGAATTCTCAAACAAGTATTAAATATAATTGTAACAAAAGAAATACCAGTCCATTTATTAAATTTCTAAAATTCAAAATTTTAGTTTTGGAAGGCAGTAAAAAAAATAATGATATTTTCCTTTTTATATTTCCAGATGGGCCTACTAAAGAATTTACCCTTGCAGCTAGTACCACTGAAACTTTATTGTCAGAACTTGTACCTGAAACAGAGTATGTGGTGACAATAACTTCATATGATGAAGTAGAAGAAAGTGTACCAGTTATAGGACAACTAACAAGTAAGCATATATATAAATTAAAATACTTATATCCTTTTTATTTTGCAGAAAGGTTTTCCTACTTCAGATTTAATCTCTTGTGATACAGAGTTAATTTATACCAGTACTAACTATTTTTTCTGTTATCCTAGTTATTAGTGGACATGAATAATTCATTCCTGGTTTATAATTCTGGTCTCTGGAAACAGCAGGAATGTTATAAATGAAGACCATTAAAAATGTTGAACTTTGCTGGACAACAAAGTGAATATCTTTTTGAAATATCTCAAAAATATCACTAAAATAACTTACTTGCAAGGGAATGATTATCTGGCAGTATTCTCTGACCAGCTGGGCAGGACCATACTTTTAAGAGACAATAGCAAAAACTAATATAATATATTTATTCTATTTTAAAGAGAATGTCTGCTTGGGTTCATTTCCTTTTGTAATAATAAAGTTTTAACTTAGTTCAAACAGGTAGTTCGACAAAGCCAGTGGAGAAGAAACCTGGAAAAACTGAGATACAAAGTGAGTGTTTCTCATACTATTTTTGCTTAGATTCATGGAAGTGATAAATATAGGATAGAACAAATGTTCCAGTTATATACATAGATTGATCTTACTCCTATATTAATTTCTATAAGCTTTATCTAGAAGGAGCACAGACAATGTAAGAATAATGTATAACTAAGCCATTATAACTTAAGTTCTGACATTCTAGCCAGTTTTTCATTCTATTTACTAGATATTCTTTTCAATGGGAGAGTTTGAAATTGTGTGTGTTCAACCTTTCCTGCAGGATTTTGGCAATAGGTGAAAACAAAGCATATTTCAGGACTCAGCTCGTTTCTCAAAGACAAACTGATAGCAGTAGGTGGTACTTAGGAATATATGAGAAATACAAGGCTGGAACATGAGAGAGATGCCCTCAGCTAGTGTTCAAAGCAATACAATTGTCATGAAAATACTTTTCTAAGTCCATGTGTATGTTATGCTCCTCTCTAGGTTATTTACATGGCCTTAGTTGAAAAAGTTGTAACCTTTTTCAGTCTCTGTAACACACCTCTTATAAATTGGTGCATTTGTAATCAGATGAAAGCAATTTTGTTCAGTCTAGATCTTGCAGTTATTAGCCTCCTTTTGTCTTACATTGCTTTGTCTGACTTATGGGGATAGATCCTTAAGGGATTTCTTGGACTTCTAATTTTGTCACCTTCTAAAACTTGGATTTATGACCTAGAATGACAATAAAAAGATTATAAACACGAAAGTCTCTTTATCTGGAAATATTCCCTCCAGACCACTGTTTATCGTTATTTCAGATGCTAATATTTTCAACAATTAGTATTGATTTTAAATTGAAGTATTATGCCAAGTATTGACTTTTTAATAGGCTTGAACTGACCTATTAAATAGTGTGCAAAACTTATTTAAGAATACAACTTGTATTTGGCTTGCAAAATTTTCCAGCACCCTCTCCTTCTCTTCCTAGCCAAATACTTCTTTTATTACCTACCAACTGACTGCAAGGACAAAATCATCTTCAGAAAATTCACTTGGTATTGCATTACAAATACAGATTTTCATAAAACCAACCTGACCTCTACCATAGAGAAAAGGAAAGATAACATATTCAGTTATAAAAGCTGATCATTGTATTCTGATAATTTCAGAATACCACATGAATTTTTAACTTTTGAATAAAAATAATTGTTTACCCTCTTTGTTCACTGAAAGTAGGTTTTAATTGTCAAATTTAAACATATTGATAATTAGGACTAGATATTTTGACTATTTTGCATAACTTTATGCTTGTTTTTACTTCTGTTAGGCTCCCTTAGCCCTCTAGACTAACCCTAATACAAACTTTAGATAATTATATTGAAAAGTGCAATAGAATCTTAACAAATTAGGTCTTCAACTCAACTGCACTTCCTTGAATGGTACAGAAATTATTTTGTATTTATTTGTTGATAAATACCAAGGAATAAAAACCCTTTGCTTGTATTTCTTTTGTGTGACTCCTAAATGTTTTATAAAATTTGTACTTGTAAAGAAGAGTGAGGGTATAGTTTATAAAAATGGATAGGTTGATAGCACGAATACTTGTACTTTATGCCCCGGAGAGCAGGTTATAGATCTATTTATCTCTTTTTGTATAATGTCTTATATAGCAATTTAAAGACATCTAGTTCCATGAATTCATCTTGATAAAGGCATCGAAAATGCTTCTATGTGTTGTTAGTAAAACTGTGTATTCGTTTGTGCATGTGGGTAAAGAACAATCGGTGAATATGTTCTAATGAACAGAATGATTTAAGGAGCCGACATTCTTGCAATGTTAGCATGTATTGATGAGCTGATTTAATAAAACATCATTTAAAAAGATATCAAATGTATTACAGAATGCTCTGTCAGTGCCTGGACTGATCTGGTTTTCCTTGTGGATGGCTCTTGGAGTGTGGGAAGAAATAATTTCAAGTACATTTTAGACTTTATTGCTGCTCTTGTGTCTGCTTTTGACATTGGGGAAGAGAAGACAAGAGTTGGAGTTGTTCAGTACAGCTCTGATACCAGGACTGAATTTAACTTAAATCAGTACTACCAAAGGGATGAGCTTCTTGCTGCAATAAAAAAAATTCCATATAAAGGTGGCAACACAATGACAGGTATGTTCTACAGATTTCTTTAAAGTCAAAAATAAATGAAATGTCTGTTTCAGAAAGAAATGACGCATTGCCTATTACATATTAAATATTTTTGACATTATTCGCATAGTTTTTGACTTTGGAAAAATTGTGTAGTACAGAGTAAATGAACATGTTTCTTTTCCCTTTAGGGGATGCCATTGATTATTTAGTTAAAAATACTTTCACGGAATCTGCTGGGGCAAGAGTTGGCTTTCCTAAAGTGGCAATTATTATTACGGATGGAAAATCCCAGGATGAAGTGGAAATTCCAGCAAGAGAGCTTCGTAATGTTGGAGTTGAAGTTTTCTCCTTGGGTAGGTTAAGTTCAGTTAATTATTTCCATTTTACAACTCCTGTAGTATACTTAATGTTTAGGAAGATGAAATATTGATTCCTTAAGGAAGGATGCTATTAGAAGTGTTTACTGCATTTTTATAGTGTAATATTAAAGACTTAAATTCTCTTTAAGTAAAAATTCTGCTTATCTATTTTCCTTATATAACTCCCTTAGCATATGTATTTAGGAAGGTGGTATTCACATTCTTTGCCAGCTCTCTACTTTTCAAAGAATGCTGGGCCAATGATTCTAATAAAGATCCTCCTTGTATTATCATTAAGTGTTTTTTATGTGTTTCCTATATTATGTAATACTTGAAGAATTCAGAGGGCTCCAGCTTATTCAGGACTCTGGAAGAAAAAAGTATTATCTTTACAGATGGCAAAGACATGTGATGGTATGGTTGGGATGAAAGCCCACTCTGTTTAACTAACCATTTGTTTTCCTCTTTGGCTGGCCACTCTATGCCAAATTACAAAATGTTTTTGTCATCTGCACAGTTGCACATTCGTTATGAAGCAAAGCAATCTGGCTTATGACTTAATAACGATTTGAACATGTCTTCAGTTGTGAAAGACAGAGAAAATGAAGAACTCCTCCAAGTCAGTTGGCACATTTCCCATTTCAATATGTCCTTATCCTTTTGTTTCAAAGGCATTAAAGCTGCAGATGCAAAAGAACTCAAACAAATTGCCTCCACACCTTCACTGAACCATGTTTTCAATGTGGCCAACTTTGATGCAATTGTGGATATTCAGAATGAGATCATCTCCCAGGTGTGCTCAGGTGTTGATGAACAACTTGGTGAATTGGTTAGTGGAGAAGAAGGTGAGTAGACTGTGTAGTATTCCCCATGTGTTAGTCTTTTCCATTGTTTGAGTATTTACAGTTTTATAGTTATCTTAGAAGTAGACATACTTAAATGTTTCTTCCAGTGATTCTCCAATTGTATACTCCATTTGCATTGTTTTTTAGCAACTCAATTTGTTGATACCATTTGCATTGTTTTTCCTTCCAGTAGAACATTCAATAAAATGTATCATTGCAAAGTTCTTAAAATTTTTTTTGGGAGTGACAAGTTATGATTTACTCTTTTGTTTAAGACTCTTTTGTGTACATTGAATGTCTGTCTAATTATGCGATTATGGTACTTGCTTTAATTATCTTGCACTCTGATTTAAACGTTGATGGGCTGGAAAGACATTTGCAACTTAAAATAGTAAAAATGTTTCTATTAACTGGCTAAGAACAAGGGTTTTCTATCATTATGCTCTGTGTAATGTTTTGAAAGCTTTTAAGAATATTTCAAAGGTCAGTCAATGTGATCCTTCCATTAGAAAATTCTCCCATTTCTATTAGTTATTACTTCTAAATACATGGGAGAAAGAAGAGACATTTCAAAAGCATTCTTTTGAACATTAAAAATAACAACCTAAAGCCTTTATATTTTTCCATCATTGTTTTCCTCTCAGCCTGAGAATCTTTAAGTGATTAAACATAAATTCTAAATAGTGACATCTTCGATCGTACAAACTCCTTAATCTCCAATCTCTGAACATTTTGTCAAAATGTTCATTGGTCCTAATTCTGTCTCAAAACTTCTCATTACTTCATGGACTCTCAATCTGTTCCTTTGTTTTACTGTCTAATGTCTAACCTTTTTGCTTTGTATTATTATAAAATCCATCTCATTCACCTCCACTTTTCTCTGATTACTTCTCTTTACTCAATCTTTTAACAGTTTAATTCTTCCTGGGGTGCAGTTGCATGTATGCAAGTGTAGGCCAAACTTTTTCTCTGCCACTGTTGGAACTTTCCCTGTGTAGGGGGGAGCTGGGGCTGCATCACAGGTGTTCACATTTCTCTTTAGTGTCTTTTCTCTTCTGCTGGACTAACCTGAGGCTTCTCTCTTCTGCTGGACTAGCCTGTACTGCCTCTGTATCCCTCAGGTTTGGCCAAATTTCCATGTGGCATCTCTGTGGCTTCCCTCCTACTACTTTTTACTGAAACATAATTTTTAAATATATATTTTTTAAATTATTTTCTTTTTTTTTTTTGAGACGGAGTCTCGCTCTGTCACCCAGGCTGGAGTGCAGCGGCTGGATCTCAGCTCACTGCAAGCTCCGCCTCCCGGGTTTATGCCATTCTCCTGCCTCAGCCTCCCGAGTAGCTGGGACTACAGGCGCCCGCCACCACGCCCGGCTAGTTTTTTGTATTTTTTAGTAGAGACGGGGTTTCACTGTGTTAGCCAGGATGGTCTCGATCTCTTGACCTCGTGATCCCCCTGTCTCAGCCTCCCAAAAGTGCTGGGATTACAGCCACCACGCCGGGCCAAAATTATTTTCATTTTTTAAACTTTTAAGTTCAGGTGTACATGTACAGGTTTGTTACATAGATAAACTTGTTTCAGGGGGGTTTGTTGTACAGATCATTTTGTCACCCAGGTATTAAGCCTAGTACCTATTAGTTATTTTTCCTGATACTCTCCCTCCTCCTACCTTCAACCCTCCAATAGGCCCCAATGTGTGTGTTGTTTCTCTCTATGTATCCATGTGTTCTCATCATTTAGCCCCCAGTTATAAGCAAGAACATGTGATATTTGGTTTTCTGTTCCTGTGTTAGTTTGCTAAGGATAATGGCCTCTAGTTCTATCCATGTCCCTGCAGAGGACATGGTCTTATTCTTTTTCATGGCTGTATAGTATTCCATGGTATACATGTCCCACATTTTCCTTATCCAGTCTTATCATTGATGGGGTTTTATGTTAATTCCAAGTCTTTGATATTGTGAATAGTGCTGCAGTGGATATACGTGTGCATGTATCTTTATAATAGGATGATTTATATTCCTTGGGTATATACCCAGTAATGGGATTGCTGGGTCAAATGGTGTTTCTGTTCTTAGTTCTTTGAGGAATTGCTGCACTGTCTTCCACAATGGTTGAACTAATTTACACTCCTACCAACAGTATATAGGCATTCCTTTTTCTCCAGTACCTCACCAGCATTTGTTATTTTTTGACTTTTTAATAGTAGCCATTCTGACTGGTGTGAGATGGTGTCTCATTGTGGTTTTGATTTGCGTTTCTCTAATAATCAGTGATGTTGAACTTTTTTTTGTATTATTGTTGATCACATGGATGTCTTCTTTTGAAAAGTGTCTGTTTACGTCCTTTGCCCACTTTTTAATGGGGCTGTGTGTTGTTTTCTTGTAAATTTATGTTCCTTATAGATGCTGGATATTAGACCTTTGTTGGATGCATAGTTTGCAAAAATTTTTTCCCATTTTGTATGCTGTCTGTTTACTCTGTTGGTAGTTTCTTTTGAGTTTCTTTTGCTGTGCAGAAACTCTTTAGTTTAATTAGATCCCATTTGTCAATTTTTGTTTTCGTTGCAATTGCTTTTGGCATCTTTGTCATGAAATCTATGTCCTGAATGGTATTGCCTAGTTGTTTTCCAGGATTTTTACAGTTTTGGGTCTTACATTTAAGTCTTTAGTCCATCTTGAGTTAATTTTTTTATATGGTGTAAGGAAGGGGTCCAGATTCAATCTTCTGCATATGGCTAACCAGTTATCTGGGCACAATTTATTGAATAGGGAGTCCTTTCCCCATTGCTTATTTTTGTCAGGGTTGTTGAAGATCAGATGGTTGTAGGTGTTCAGTCTTACTTCTGGATTCTCTATTCTGTACCATTGGTCTAGGTGTCTGTTTCTGTACCAGTACTACGCTGTTTTGGTTACCACAGCCCTGTAATATAGTTTGAAGTCAGATAGCATCACACCTCCAGCTTTGTTCTTTCTGCTTAGGATTGCCTCAGATATTCGGATTCTTTTTTGTTCCATATGAATTTAAAATACTTGTTTCCAGTTCTGTGAAGAATCTCAATGGTAGTTTATTAGGAATAGCGGTCAATCTCTAGATTGCTTTTGGCAGTATGGCCATTTTAATGATATTGGTTCTTTCTGTTTATGAGCATGGAATGTTTTCCATTGTCATCTCTGATTTCTTTGAGCAGTGGTTTGTAGTTCCTCTTGTAGAGATCTTTCACCTAACTAGTTGGCTGTATTCCTAGGTATTTTATTCTATTATTCACAACTCCCATTGTGAATGGGAGTTCGTTCCTGATTTGGCTCTCAACTTGACTGTTGTTGTGTATAGGAATGCTAGCAATTTTTGCACATTGATTTTATATCCTGAGACTCTGCTAAAGTTGTTTATCAGCTTAATAAGCTTTTGGGCTGAAACTATGCAGTTTTCTAGAGGGATTATGTCATCTGCAAACAGGGGTAGTTTGACTTCCTTTCTTTATATTCGGTTGCTTTTTATTTCTTTTTCTTGCTTGATTGCTCTGGCCAGAACTTCCAATTCTATATTGAACAGGAGTGGTGAGAGAGGGCAACCTCATCTTGTGCTGGTTTTCAAGAGAAACGCTTCCAGCTTTTGCCTATTCAGTATAAACATCATTTTTGTGTGCTACATCTGATTTTTTTTTTTGAGGAGGTGATGTGTAAATTTGGGCCTTTTTACACACACTTCTTGCAGGTTGATTTGTAAAAAATTAGAACTATATCTTCTGGGAAGTTGATTCCATTGACAAATCCAGAATTTTGATATCGTCTGAAATATATTAAAATACTTTATATTAACAGTCAAATGCATGACTATGTTCTATGTTGAGTAAGCATCACCATTTTTTAGAGGATTGATATGTGTGTGTGAATATGCATGTTATAAGTCATTGTTTCCCCTCTGTTTGGTGGCACTGTGAACATAGTTGAACTTTTTTTCTTACCCTGAAACTAGTGAAAATAAAATTGTTTAAAATTATAAGAACTTGTCATTTAAGAACTACTAAATTCTTAAATGACCACATGGATGTCTTCTTTTGAAAAGTGTCTGTTTATGTCCTTTGCCCACTTTTTAATGGGGCTGTGTGTTGTTTTCTTGTAAATTTATGTTCCTTATAGATGCTGAATATTAGACCTTTGTTGGATGCATAGTTTGCAAAATTTTTATCTTTCTTGGCATATTATAAAGCATCTTTTAAAGATTCCACTTTTGTGATGTCATTAAGAGAGAAAAATTCCATAAAGAATTGAATGAAGCATTGATTTAACAAATATTTATCAAGTGCCTACTTTGGTACTTGAGAATGAAGACACTTGAGAGTGAATACCAAAACCAGAATGGAAATCTTGGTTTCAGAGAAGAATTAGGCCTGAGGTGTCCCAACATTAATTTCTTCCAAATACTTTGTTATTCCATTAACTTCTCAGCAATTTGACTAAAAGCCAAGTGTCAAGCCACTTTTGGTTTGATAGGGACATGTGAAATTGGAGACTGAGGAGGGTATTGGGCAACTCTTTTCAATGTATTCCGGATTAATTTGAATAAGGAGATTTGAAGGTCCAAACCTAAAGACCAAATTAATAAGGTTACATCTCACTGTTATTAATCACTGTCTGCTTGTAACTTTTTAGTTGTTGAGCCTCCTTCAAATTTGATTGCCATGGAAGTCTCTTCAAAATACGTTAAGCTAAGTTGGAATCCATCTCCTAGTCCAGTGACTGGCTACAAAGTCATCCTCACACCAATGACAGCAGGAAGCCGACAGCACGCTCTGAGTGTGGGGCCTCAGACAACCACACTCAGTGTTCGTGACCTCTCAGCAGACACAGAATACCAGATCAGTGTTTCTGCCATGAAGGGAATGACATCCAGTGAACCCATCTCAATAATGGAGAAGACTCAGCCAATGAAAGTACAAGTGGGTGAGTTAATGTGTGCATCATGTGTTTGGAATATGTGAAGGTCTGTTTGACAGAATGCCTTACTTGTTAGGACTTAGTTTTGAATGAAATATTTGCAGTAGTTTTTTTTTTTTAAGAAGCATGCATACTAAGAAAGCTAGATATGTATATTTTAATGATGAATATGTATTGAAGTTTAATGTACTTTTTTTCTCTTTACAGAATGCTCACGTGGTGTGGATATAAAAGCCGATATTGTGTTTTTGGTTGATGGCTCCTATAGCATTGGGATTGCAAACTTTGTTAAAGTTAGAGCCTTTTTGGAAGTTCTCGTAAAAAGTTTTGAAATTTCACCAAATAGGGTCCAGATTAGTCTTGTCCAGTACAGCCGGGATCCTCATACTGAGTTCAGTTTGAAAAAATTCACCAAAGTGGAAGATATAATTGAAGCAATAAACACCTTCCCTTACAGAGGAGGATCTACAAATACTGGCAAAGCAATGACTTATGTCAGAGAGAAAATATTTGTGCCTAGCAAGGGATCAAGAAGCAATGTGCCAAAGGTCATGATTCTTATCACGGATGGGAAATCATCAGATGCTTTCAGAGATCCTGCGATAAAACTAAGGAATTCAGATGTTGAAATCTTCGCAGTTGGTGTGAAGGATGCTGTTCGCTCCGAATTAGAAGCTATTGCCTCTCCTCCCGCAGAGACCCATGTGTTCACAGTGGAAGATTTTGATGCTTTTCAGAGGATATCTTTTGAACTCACACAGTCTATCTGCCTTAGAATTGAGCAAGAATTGGCAGCTATAAAGAAGAAAGGTTAGTAGACTTTGAGAGTAAAAGTTATTCATGAACAAAGCATTTTGGTTTCTAAAATTGTGGATTATGTGCTTCTTCAATTCTTTTTATAGACAAGAAAAGGTAACTTTTCTACGTTATTGAAAACTATTGAACTTAGTTTACTTAGCTCTGAGATATGACTTTCTCCTGGGTATGGATCATATTTTAGTTGGTGAAAAAGCCGTTTACTCATAAGAGTCATGAGATATTTCTGTTCCTAGATCCTCAAAGCAGGTTTAGGAACAAGTTTTGTCATATGTATGTGTCATTTAGAATCTAAGTCCCAAGTATGGGGTGTTCACTATGTGCTGGATACTGAGCTGGGTCCTTCAACTCAAAGGTGATGAGAATATAGTCCTGCACCTTTGGATTCTTTTTATGCATTTCCTGGATCATTTTGGGCATCGTTTGTCACATCTGGAATTTTCTTCGTTTGCCTGATCTACTTTTCAATGTTTAATTAAAAGTCCCATCCCTTGAGTTTAAAGTCCTTTTCAGGGACATGGATGAAGCTAGAAACCATCATTCTCAGCAAACTAATACAGGAACAGAAAACCGAACACTGCATGTTCTCACTCATATGTGAGAGTTGAACAATAAGAACACATGGACACGGGGGTGGGGGCATCACACACCAGGACCTGTCGGGAGGGCTAGGGGAGGGATGGCATTACTAGAATACCTAATGTAGATGACCAGTTGATGGATGCAGCAAACCACCATGGCACGTTTATACCTATGTAACAAACCTGCACGTTCTGCACATGTACCCCAGAACTCAAAGTATAATAATAATAAAAAAGTCCCATCCTTTTTATGAAGCCTTCCTCAACTGTAACTGTCTTAGCACTAGCATGCTATCACGTTCATCAGTTGGCTTTCCTATGTACTGCTTTTTTTTTTTTTTTTTTGAGACAGGGTCTCACTCTGTCACCCAGGCTGGAGTGCGGTGGTGCAATCTATGCTCATTGCGATATCTGCCTCCCCAGTTCAAGCAATTCTTGCACCTCAGCCTCCCCAGTAGCTGGAACTACAGGAGTGTGCCTGCCACCTTGCCTAGCTAATTTTTCTATTTTTTTTTTTTTTTTTGGTAAAAACGGGGTTTCATCATGTTGGCCAATCTGGTCTTGAACTCCTGACCTCAGGTGATCCACCCACCTCATTCTCCCAAAGTGCTGAGATTATAGGCATTAGCCCCCACGACCTTCCAGCTTTTTTTTTTTTATGGTTGTTAATAATGTTGCATTGTCTCGTTTCTCCATTTTGATTGTGTGCCCCCTAAGGATATACTGTATGTGTTAAACATTGTCTCTTTCTGTGATTTAGTTTAATAACTGCTTCGTTTAATAAACATTTTGTTGTTGGGAAAAATTCCTTAATTTTTACTTTGAAATATTTGTCTGCAAACCACCAAAGGTTAATATCCAAGTACCAGGGATGAATGGGAAAATGTGGATGGTTCATTTTAGGTCTGCTATGGTTTAAATATTCCAGTTGTGGGCAAGGCCATTCTATTGCTACTGCTTTAAGAATCTCAAAATTCACATTCAAATTTAATCACTCATTTACATAGCAGAAGTTAGTATTATGGATACTCAAGGTGAATAATCAAGATCTCTTGTTGGGTTGTAAGTTGCGGGGTGGGCTTTCTCTCAATGGTCAAATGTAGATGAGGTACTCAGTACAGTGGTCTCAATGAGCACCATTCTCCCAAATTAATATAACCCATTTTATAAACATTTAAATATTGGTTATGGTTTTGTTTTACAGATTCAAACATTTTTAACTTTTTTTTTTTTTTTTTTAAATAGCTTACGTCCCTCCAAAGGATCTTAGTTTTTCAGAAGTGACTTCTTATGGTTTCAAAATCAACTGGTCTCCAGCTGGAGAAAATGTTTTTTCATATCACATCACCTACAAGGAAGCAACTGGGGATGATGAGGTCACTGTGGTGGAGCCAGCATCGAGCACCAGTGTTGTTCTCAGCAACCTGAAGCCAGAGACCCTATATTTGGTCAATGTGACTGCGGAGTATGAGGATGGCTTCAGCATTCCCTTAGCTGGAGAGGAGACCACCGAAGAAGGTGTGATGGGGATTTCTGCCACTGGTTTTCAAAAATGAATAATTTATTGCAGTACAAAGTTAATAACCATCTGCTTTATAGTTCAGAATTGCCAATGCCTTCGTAAGATTTGGCATCTTTTAAAGACAGCTTTTCATAAATCTTTTTAGAAAGAGAAAAATAACTTTTAAGTAAAAAACCTTAGAATTCTTTTGATGAATTTGAAGTTAAGAGACCTAGAGAACTATTGATAATTATGGAATTAACTTTTGAAATACTGCTTATCCATCATTTTTGGTCCCACATTTCAGGAATGTCATGTCTTAAATCTTTCTGAAAATTTTTACTGTACTTACCGAGTTATGGCAAATATGTATATATATATATATATATACACACACACGTATATATATTGGTAATAAGTATATTATCAATTATTTATTTTCTTTTAAAAAGTTGTACTAAAGTATACATATTTACCATTTTAACCATTTTTTGAGTGCACATTTTAGTGGCATTAAGTACATTCACCTTGTTGTGCTACCATCACCACCATCCATCTTTAGAACTTGTGAAACTGAAGTTCTGTACTCATTAAGCAATAACTCCCCATTCCCTCCTTCCCTCTACTCCTGGAAACCACCATTCTATTTTCTGTCTCTAGGAATTAGAGACAGAATTCCTTCTGATTAACTACCTTACTTGAGAGGGCTCTTTCAGTACTTGTCTTGTTGTGCCTGGATTATTTCACACAGTAAATGTCTTCAAGGTTGATCCATGTTGTAGCGTGTGTCAGAATGCCCTTTCTACTTATGGTTGAATAATATTCCACTGTATGTATGCACCACATATCTTTTAAGATGGGGTTCTTACTGTGTTACCCAGGTTGGCCTCATAATCCTAGGCTCAAATGATCCTCTTGCCTCAGCCTCCTGAGTAGCTGGGGCTACGGGCATGTACCATGGCGCCCTGCTTCACATTTTGTTTATCTCCATTCATCAGTGGATATTTGGGCTGCATGTACCTTTTGTGAATATTGCTGCTATGAACATGGTGTGCAAATTTTGCCAAATGTTTTAAGCAGTATTTGTTTACATATGTACTCCTTACTGGATAGAGTTGAATATATTTGGACACACTTTGTTATGTTTGACATTTAAGGGCACCAATTTAAGTTGGTTAGCGGAAGACTAAGGCAAGGCAATTATTCTTTAACATTAGCATAGCAAAGTATCACAATAGATGTCAATTGTTGTTTCCTCTTTTGACTGGGAATAGGAGGTAAAGATCCTGAAAGAATAGTGTGAGGAATTTAAGATGGTTATACAGAAGTATTTGCTGACAGGGATGGTACACATTGGCATACTATACTGATAAAAGCTAGAGAATCTTTTTTCTCTGAAACGTTTTTTCAGATAAGATTGCTATTTTTCTTTTTTTTTTCATGGTTTAGGTATATTTCTTCCTGAAGGCCACTACATAATCTAAATGGCCTAAGAAGTCCTTTCATCTTATGACTTTTGTGGTCATATAAGCAAGAAGGCCATACTCAGATATTTTTGACTTTCTGATGCTTTTCCTGTAATGCCCACACTGCTACTCAATGACCCTGACCCTTTCTCTTCAGCATTTTGGGAGGGGAATGGGAAATCTGTCTCAAGAGAGGACTTGTCTCAGGGTTTTTGAGTAGAAGTCACTCCATTCATACACACTCTAGTTTTTGGTCATTGGGCTACTACAATGGAGTTGGGTAATATCTTTTCAGTTATATTGTCTGTAATGGAATCTGGGATTTAAATTTTCTTTAGTTGATAAGAAAGTTTCCAATGTAATACTTTCATTAAGCTAACAATTATAGAGCTTCTGCTATGTGTCAGATGCTCTGCTAAATGTTTTCCGTAGATTATCTCATTTAACCACTTAAATAATCCTATAAATAGTCATGTTTTGCTGCTAGAGTAATCTACGGCTCAGAATTACATATCTATTAAGCTTCAGAGCTAGGATTCCAACCCATCAGTCTATCTGCTGATTTGTTCTGACTTGTTTAATCTTTTTCCTTCCAATACAAAATGAATCATGGGTGTAAGTTGGCCAAGTACCATTTCTTTCCTTCCTGGAGAGATATACTTCCTTCCTTTCTTTCTCCCTGGAGTGATCTATTGATGTGTTGAATATTTAAGTAAACTTCTAAATGTCTGTGTGATACATGCCAGGCATGTTGTATGAGGCTTTCACCCCAGTGGACTGAGAAGACAAAGACCTTTAGTTCATCTTTCCTGAATATATTGTCTATAGAGACAGTTGGCCCCATTGAGCAAGAGGGTCATTTAAACATGTTTACTGAACACAAAACCAAATGATGTTCTCATTTGGGCTTAATGAAAAATGCTTTTAAAATTATGAGTCTGTGGAGGTTACCCATAGTGCACCTTAGCTTCAAGATGTAGATCTAATGAGCATTCATTAAGTACCAATTCTCTGCTTGTTCCATCCTGTGTATGGTCCAATTATTCTCCAAGTCAAGTGACTATACAGATAAAAAGTTAGTGTGGGACTGACTGGATAAGACAGTTTGGTTGGGTGGGTAGATATGGTAGAGCCGGGTGTTAGGTGTTATTTTCCTAGTTTCGTGAGAAAATGTAGTAAGAGTGAAAGTCTTGGCTGCTTATATTCAAAGAAATGAATTGTTTTTATTCTTGAAGTTTATAGTGGTATAAATTTAGCATTTGATAGAATATTTATTATTTTAAAAGTTTACTATTATATACATCTTTATGTAATTAAAAATTAACAGTACTTAGTTTGTTTCTGGATATTGTAGAATTCATATTTGCTATTTCAGAATTTAGTTAATCTCTGGCTAAATGAATGCAGAAACCAGGATGTTTGCAAATAAATTGCTCATGGATTTCTTTAGAGAAATGGTATAATTTAGTAATAAAAAAGTAATTTTTGTATTTTTCATACAAAGTCAGTCAATTTATGTTTTAACATCTGTTTTTCTTTTTGTATTTCAGTAAAAGGAGCACCTCGAAACCTAAAGGTGACAGATGAGACTACAGATAGTTTTAAAATTACTTGGACTCAAGCTCCAGGGAGAGTTTTAAGATATCGAATTATATATAGACCAGTTGCTGGTGGAGAAAGCAGAGAAGTTACCACCCCACCCAATCAGAGGAGAAGAACGCTGGAGAACTTGATTCCAGACACAAAATATGAAGTAACTGTAATTCCTGAATATTTCTCGGGACCTGGTTCTCCATTAACTGGAAACGCAGCCACTGAAGAAGGTAGAGGAAATATGCTTATCATATGGTGACAACCAAACTCTTAGACTAGAAGGGAAAATTGGGACAACTATCCAGATAAAAAACTCATGAGACACTTTGTTTCAATTATTTGAGTATGTTAGACCATAGTCCTTTTAGACTTAAGTTTAATTTTTTTTTTTTACTTAATCATGACATTATTTATTTGTGTCGATAGATTTAATTAATTAATTTATTAAATTTTTTGAGACAGAGTCTCCCTCTGTCATCCAAGCTGGAGTGCAGTGGCACGGCTCACTGCAACCTCCACCTCCCGGGTTCAAGTGATTCTCCTGACTCAGTCTCCCAAGTAGCTGTGATTACAGGCACGTGCAACTACACTCAGTTAATTTTTGTATTTTTTAGTAGAAACAGGGTTTCACCATGTTGACCAGGCTGGTCTGAGACTCCTGACCTCAGGGGATCTGCCCGCCTTGGCCGCCCGGTATGCTGGGATTACAGGCATGAGCCACCGCGCCCGGCCTTGTGTCAATAGAATTTAAATGCTAAGGCCGGGCGCGGTGGCTCAAGCCTGTAATCCCAGCACTTTGGGAGGCCGAGACGGGTGGATCACGAGGTCAGGAGATCGAGACCATCCTGGCTAACACGGAGAAACCCCGTCTCTACTAAAAAATAGAAAAAACTAGCCGGGCGAGGTGGCAGGCGCCTGTGGTCCCAGCTACTTGGGAGGCTGAGGCAGGAGAATGGCGTGAACCTGGGGAGGCGGAGCTTGCAGTGAGCCGAGATCCGGCCACTGCGCTCCAGCCTGGGTGACAGAGCCAGACTCCGTCTCAAAACAAAAACAAAAACAAAAAATAATAAAAATAAATGCTAGGATATAGTCTCAATATTCTTTTAAAAATAATATTATTAAATGTTTTAATGTGAATTGAAGGATGGCTAAGAATTAAAAATCAAACTGCTATGCACCATTGAAATAGATTGTATTTTACTTTTTAAGAAAGATTTTTAAAAATTGGCTTGTTTTTCTTTAGATGGGATGATTAGGATCCCAGGATACATTCTGATGTTTGTTGAAATTATTAATGTTTAATATGTGATTTCATTGGGGGCAAAATAAGGCATTCATACTTTTTCATTTTATTTCCTAGCTCTAATGTTTTTAAAATAGCAATAATAATGCCAAGAACACATTAGCAATAATGAAAAGTTACTGAGTACCTGTCTGGTGTCAGGTTCTGTACAAAGGGCTTTTCATATATTTTGTTTAATCCCTGCATAGTGTTTATGTTATTATTATCATCTCAGCTTTATAAGAGAATTGAGGCTGAGGAAATTAAATAATAAATCAAGACTATGCAGCTAATAAATGGTGAATCTGAGTTTATGGATTTTACTGCCCTACTGCAGACATTTACAAGGAGTATCCATTATAGCTTGGTCTGCATCACCCTTCTCTGTCTCACTGCCTTCCCTCCCACTGCATCACTCTAGGCACTCCTACTGCATTCTTCTCCCTCCTCCCCCACTGCATCACACTCCCACCGCCCACTACACTCCCTCCCACTGCATCACTCTCCCTCCTTCCACTGCATCACTCTCCCATCTGCCACTGCTTCACTCTTCCACCTCACAGCATCCTTTTCCCTCCTCCCACTGCATCACTCTCCCTTCTCCAACTGCATCACTCTCCCTCCTCGCACTGTATCACTCTCCCTCTTCCCCCACTGCATCACGCTCCCACCGCCCACTGACTTCCCTCCCACTGTATCACTCTCCCTCTTCCCACTGCAACACTCTCCCACCTCCCACTGAATCACTCTCCCTCCTCCCACTGCATTTCTCTCCCCCAACTGCATCACTCCCCCTCCTCCCCTAATGCATCACGCTCCCACCACCCACTGCTCTCCCTCCCACTGCATCTCTCTCCCTCCTCCCACTGCATCCCTCTTCCTCCCTCTCACTGCATCTCTCTCCCTTCATCCCTCTGCATCTCTTCTACTCCTACTGTATCTCTCTCCCTCCTCTCACTGCATCTCTCCCCCTCCTCCCACTGCATCTCTCTCTCTCCTGGCACTGTATCTCTCTCCCTCCCTCCCACTGCATCTCTCTCCCTCCTCCCATGGCATCCCTCTCCCTCCTCCCATTGCATCTTTCACCCTCCCTCCCACTGCATCCCTCTCCCTCCTCCCACTGCATCTCTCTCCCTCCCTCCCACTGCATCCCTTTCCCTCCTCCCATTGCATCCCTCTCCCTCCTCCCACTGCATCCCTCTCCCTCCCTCCCACTGCATCTCTCTCCCTCCTACCATGGCATCACTCTCCCTCCTCCCACTGCATCTCTCACCCTCCCTCCCACTGCATCCCTCTCCCTCCTCCCACTGCATCCCTCTCCCTCCTCCCACTGTAGCCCTCTCCCTCCCTCCCACTGCATCCCTCTCCCTCCTCCCACTGTATCCCTCTCCCTCCTCCCACTGCATCTCTCTCCCTCCCTCCCACTGCATCTCTCTCCCTCCCTCCCACTTCATCCCTCTCCCTCCTCCCACAGCATCCCTTTTCCTCCTCCCACTGCATCCCTCTCCCTCCTCCCTTTGCATCTCTCTCCCTCCCTCCCACTGCATCTCTCTCCCTCCTCCCACTGCATCTCTTTCCCTCCTTTCACTGCTTCACTCTCCTCTCTTCCCCCTGCAACCTAGCTCAATAGTCTGTTCTGCTACAGAGGCTTTCTCTTTTACCTGCTTTCTTCCTCCTGTCTTCCATTGGTGAAGTGTGACTACTTCATTGTTTTTCTCTCTTGCTGAGAGTCTAGGGCTCTTTGTGCTGGGCACCATAATGTGACCCAATACCTCTTCATCTTTCTATTTTCTGGAGTAAAACTGGCTGGCTTTTATATGCTCAGTGGAGAGTGACGTAGGACTGGGTTCCTTAGGAACCTTCGAAGAGGACATGACCAATCTACAAGGAAAGTCATGAAATAGCAGACATCACAGCTACAAAAAGATGGGTGGTCCCTGGGGATTTGTACCCAAGGCTGGGTCTCACTGAGCTGTTTTTTTCTCTTACTTTTTTTCCCTCTAGGGACAGCATTATGTTTATAATTTATCATTTTTATTATATCAGAATTAGTTCCTGGGTGTTACCTTTCGATGTTCACAGCATTACACTGATTAACTGTTTTTGCTGAAGTTAAAGGAATTAAAGTCTGCATTGTAATACTAATCAACGTGTATACATTTTATAGTATTTTCTTCCACTTTTAAGGAAATACAAGGAAACTATCATAGGAAATATTCTAACATGAAAGATTTTACTTGGAAGATTTTAACCTTTGTAAACACAGAAAAGGGACTGGATATCTTTCCTCTTGTTTCTACTAACATATAGGGTCTGATTTAGAGATGCTTAAGCTTTGTTGGCTAGTAATCAGTTAAAATTGTCATAGTCTCACCCAGGATATAAATTTGTTGTAGTGCACATGCGTATGTAAAGTAACAAAATGTTTTTCAAGTCATTTTATTAAATAATGGGTTTTGATGATGTTGTCATTTTTTAATGAAGTTAGAGGGAATCCAAGAGACTTAAGAGTTTCTGACCCTACGACGTCTACTATGAAATTATCTTGGAGTGGGGCACCAGGAAAAGTGAAACAGTATCTCGTCACATATACCCCAGCGGCAGGGGGTGAAACTCAAGAGGTCACTGTGAGGGGAGATACAACCAATACGGTGCTGCGGGGATTGAAGGAAGGGACACAATACGCCTTATCTGTGACAGCCTTATATGCGTCTGGGGCTGGAGATGCCCTCTTTGGTGAAGGAACAACACTTGAAGGTAATTACCATCATATTTTCTGAAAATCTAGGAACTTGTTTGTGGTGCTGCCTCTAGGAAGCTTAAAATGTTTTCAGAGAATGAATCCAGAAGTGTGCAATCCTTTCTCTTAAAAAGAATGTATATTGAAAAATAAATAACCATAAAGCTGTCTTTATTCAGAGATGTAGAATGTAAGCAGCTGAAAAAATTAAACTTGATTAAGAAGTGCCTTGGGGAGCTGGATGCATAATAAGGCCAAATAAATGTGTTTATAATTCCATGGGTTGGTTAAAAGGAGAATAGGTGTATGACATTCAGAGTGGGAAGGGACCTTGGGAAACATCTATGTAAAAAGATTTGGATTGCCCAAGTTTATGCAGCTAGTTCTATCTTTCTGGTCCAGATAGGAACCATTTTCTGACTTCCATTCAAGTGCTCTTTTCATTCCCCATGCATAAAAACTCAAGAAATATAAGAACCCAAATTTCTATTTGTTTTCTACGTAATTTCTGAAATTCTGTTCTGTATTAAATGTTCAAAGTGATTGCGATAAAGTACTTAGTAAGAAACATCAGCAATACTGGAGCGGATTCCTTGGCTCTTTAGAGTTAATTGTCAGAGAGCTTTACATTTTTTAGGATCTTTTGAGATATAATCACAGCTTAGGTTTAACTTAACACAGCTACTACATGAATAATGTAAGGGAGAGAAAATACACATCTAATTGAACCGCAATAAGAATGGATTGTAATGCTAAAAATCCCATGATGTTGACTCAGTCCTATAGCTGGGGGCCTACATGGACTATCAGCAATAGCTTTCCTTCTCTTTATCATTATATTTTATATGACTTATTTTAAATGATTATAGGAAGAAAATGAATCTGAAGTATCTTCTAATATGAAATCACAGTGACTAAGCAAAATATCCATCAAAGCTGTTGGATCCAGGAGCTTGGAAGGTTGTAGATATTGTAATTAGTGAGATAGGACATACAATAGGCAGTTCTTAGAAACTTCAAGACTTAAGAAAGAAAAACAAAAAATTTAAAAATACTAATCAAAATAGTAGTGATCGGCCAGGCACGGTGACTCATGCCTGTAATCCCAGGACTTTGGGAGACCGAGGCGGGTGGATCACCTGAGGTCAGGAGTTCGAGACCAGCCTGGCCAACATAGTAAAACCCTGTCTCTACTAAATACAAAAATCAGCTGTGCATGGTGGCACATGCCTGTAATCCCAGCCACTTCGGAAGCTGAGGCAGGAGAATCGCTTGAACTCGAGAGGAGGAGGTTGCAGTGAGCTGAGATTGTACCATTGCACTCCAGGCTGGGCAACAAGAATGAAACTCCATCTCAAATAATAATAATAATAATAATGATAGTGATCAAGAGTTAAATTTCCATAGTCCATGAAATCTGTTTCTAGAAAAAGATTTAAATGAAAGATTAGGTACCAGTGTGTAAAGTACTTACAACTAGAAGAGACCTGGTTGTACTACTTAGCTGTGTGACCTGGAGTAAACCTTAACCCCTCTGGGCCTTAGTTTATTCATCTATAAAGAAGGGATGATTATCCTCCCTCTTTCCTCCCAGAGTTATTGTTGAGATCAAATGGGAGAATGTAAGTGAAACTCATTGGAAACTGTGAAATACTATGTGTCTACAAAATTCATCAAGAGGACATAGCTTATTAACTTTAGATCTGATATCTAAAAGCCTCTTGGTATATTCAGGATTGGGGGGGGTGGGGTGGATTGGTTCCAAGACCCCTGCATATACCAAAATCCCCTGCATATACCAAAGTCCTCTCATACTCAAGTCCCACAGTCGGGCCTAGGGAACCTGTACATATGAAAAGTCGGCCTCTGCATGTAGATGGGTTTTGCATCCTGTGAATATTGTATTTTTTGTCTGCATTTGCTTGAACTATATCTGCATGTAAGTGGACCCTCACAGTGTAAACCCATGTTGTCAACTGTATAGCTTTAGTATTTCAAATATAATTGGTGACACAAAAGTTTTGGAAAAAATAGTAGAAACAGAAATTGCCTTAAGTACACAGACATAATCCAAACAAAAAAAGCAGGTGATCTTTACAATCTGGGGCAACATCCAGAATTTTGGAGAAATTTGTCCTTTTCTTTGGACCTTTTGAAGTTCTGTTTCTCCATATGCTTTCCACGAGCTTTTAGCATAGGTTGTTCATAAGATATTTCTGGAGGACAAACTTTCACTCTTTATTTTTTACAGGATAGATATAGATTGTATTTATGAACATTTCTTCTTTATAAGGAGTATCTTGGAAATAATGTAATAGTTTTTCTTCTGGTTGTGCCTTTTAACCTTCTCGTATTCATTTGTGCTTTCTTGCTTTTAAAAATATATTTATACTCAGTAAAAATCTTCTCAATTCTAAAAATTAAGGCATTTTTTGCCAAGAATAATATATTAAAAATTGCATTTAACAAAATGTACTTTTTAATTTTACAGGAAGCACATTCTACTAGGCTGTGATTTTTGTAAGCCAGGTGTATAAATTGTTTATAATATTATAGCTCTTCGCAAGTGGTATCGAAAATCTATCAACTTGTACGCATGTGTGAATGTACACACACGCACGTGTCTTTGATCAGAAACAATCTCTAAGGGAAATACGTAGATAGTAAAATAAATTTTAAAAGCTATTGTTTTCTATTTCCTGAGAAGAAGGAAAGCTAGATAATTTGCAAGTTTGCTTAAAAAATACAGTTAATTCCTAACTAAATTATAATTTACAACAGACATTTTGTTCATTTACGCTAAAGTGCTTTACTGCAGTGAAGGATTAACGAAAGGGCCTCCAGCCTGATTTTGTTAACATATTTATCCCATTGCATTATGTGTGGTAAACTTGACAAATATGTGAAAGCATAGTTGTGACTAAATGAAAATAATAGAAGATTTTTGCCCCTGGTTATTCCATTTCATTTTATTGTATTAACTCAGCCAAATCCACATACCATCTACAGGAATAGGATATGATGGTAAATGCAGGGAGTGGAAAGCCCAGAAACAGAGCCAGGCAACTGCTTTTGAGGGCTGCTGTTTTTGTAATCTGTTTTTCTCTTGGGAGAGGAGGTGGTAAGAGCAGAACTTGAAGGAATGTTTCCTTTATCCAGAGGCATGGTGTCAGCCGGCAAGAGCATTCTGTAGGTTGGACATCTTATAGATTACCTCAAAAGCATTATGACTCTCAATTCAAAAGGAAAGAAAGTTGTTGTTGTTTTGTATTTAAAAAAATATGTAGTGTGGTCTACAACCATCCCTAACTTGAATCTGTTTCCTAGTACTTTTTTTGAAATGCAGCCAATGATCAGAAAATTCCCCTGTTGCTGGAAGAGAGATTTATTAGCATTGGCATTGGGGAAGTTCATGGTTGGCTGTAGTACTATAGGCAATAGAGTCACAAAGGCAGAGTTTATTACTATTTCAGATCCAAACTTCAGAGGAATGTGAGCACACATCATTAGGTTTGATTTACATTGTTTTTTCCCCCCTATTGTTGTTGTTGTTAGAGCAGTTAGACAGTATAATTACAAAAACACTACTGTATATATAATCGCACTTTAAGTCTTGAAAGAACCTTTAATTGCCACTGTTAGTACTTGGAGGAAAATCTGTTTTTATAAATCTCTCAATAAATAATGCCCATTTGAATTCAGAGATTTACCACAAATGAATGAGAATTTCAGTTTGATAATATGTTTTCTTGTTAAATTTTTGAGCGTTGTTTTTTGGCTACAGAAAATATGACTTTTTAGAATTTCCTTTGTTTCAGTTGCTGTAGCAACCTGCCAACGTCCTAGATATGAATGGCTTCCTACAGATCAAACCAAGTGTATTCAGTTGACATTTTGTTACAATGAGGTTTTTAGCACATCTCAGGAATTCTGCATGATGTTGAGTAACATGAGGCCCTTAAAGATGGACTAAACAAGGCCTCTGTGTTTTCACTGATTTACTGCTGTCTCATAATTTGAAAAATCATACATTCTGGGTAAAATAACGCTGACGTTGCCAGGGAACTTTAGCACAGTCACCAAACAGTAATTTCTATTTCCTTTTCCTGTGAATTAATTGCTTGTCAGATAAAAATTGAAGTCAATGTGGAGAGGTAATAATTATGGAAGAAACAGTTTTTTGCTCAAGCCGACTTTGAAGTTGAATGGTGATTTAATTGCTAAGATGTTTTTAAAAACTGTGTATAGCTTAAAGTAGCTGAGTTAACTTATCAATAGTGAACTTTGTCCTTTGGAATGGTGGCTCTGATTCATTGGTTGTAAATCAAATGTATTTCCACACGAACATTATCCAGAAGCAGATCTTCTGTATTGCTGTGGAAAGTTGGATGACTTTTGAGCTGAGCTCTAACGGAAAAGACAAATTGATTTAGAAGAGAGTTTACATTACATTTTCAATTTGACTTCTATTTTTGAAAGTGGTATATGAAACTCAATGAAAGCTGGCTGGAACAATCTATAAGATGAAATACAGTTTTATTTCATGATGATTAATTTTTCATGTATCATTGGCTAATTTGTGTTATAATTATATTTGAATTGGATGATAATTTGCTTTTCAGAAAGAAAATGGAAAAGGGATAAGGAAACATAGGAAAGTTACTTAAATGAGGCATTATTTCTTTGGCTTGGTATGTGGAAAAAAGCAGTGTAGGAATCAACTCCTTCAGGATGTTCAGATCATGAGAAGTAGACCTGTCTGAATGACTTCCCACAGCAGCAGCACAGAGACACATGCAAGCACACACTAGAAAAATGACTTTTGAATAGATGTAACTAAGCTTTATAATAAGGACAGAAATGCTGAGTAGCCAAATTTCAAAACCTGATAGAGTTTTATACCTTTAAACTTATGACATTTATACCTATACTGGTACTATGCTAGGAAGAATAAGGTGTAAGGGAAACTGTCAAGATAGAATCAAAGGAATGGAAATAAAGGAATATCATCATTATAGATGATGACTTGTTTGAAATGATTGCCAGAATTTCTATTACCAGAGATAAAATTAATAGAGAGAGCACAGGCATATATCCAGAACAGAAGAGAGCAAGTAGTATGAGACTAAATATTATTAAAAAAAACCCTAAACAAATCCCAGCACCATAACACACATATTTGTAAACCTTGGGGCACAGAAGAAAGAGGAGGACCTCAGAAGGGAGGGAGCCTCTGCTAGAGCAAAAGTAGATCTAGGTTCAGGGAAAGGTAGTGACTACATGGCAAAACGTCTACTAGGGTTGCTTTCTGTTCACTGCCACTGTTTCTATGCTTTCTCCTTTTGAGGAGCAGTAACCTCTCCTGGAGATGGCCTACGGACTGGTCTTCTCACATCTTTACTTCTCACTCTCTCTTTCCTATTCCCTCTTAGGTACTCTAAAACGAGACTCTTGCCTAAACCCAATATAACCAAACTAAACCAAAACAAGTCAGATAATTTCTTCCTGTAGTTACTGATGTCTGGAGCTCCTTAGATTCAGGACAAAAATGACAATGTATTGAACCAAGTAAATGCTTTGCTAGGTAACACAATGTATTGAACCAGGTAAATGCCTTGCTAGGTAACACTTGTGAAAATGTGCTCAGCTCTTCAATAAGAGGCATGTGTGTGTTCAGAGCCATTTCCTGTTGAGACAAGATGAAGGGGAGAAGAGAGCAGTGAACATCCCACATGTGTCCATGGAGATGTGATGAAAAGCTTAAATCATCTCCTCTGTTCTCTGAGGGTCAGCCTTGAGATTATTTTTCCACCTAAAGCAGTGATTTTCTGTACGTGGCAATATAACCACACAAAATACAAACCACCCAGTAGTCTTATAGAGCATCATGTGTGTAATGATTTTGACCAGTTTACTTTCACCATACCTGTCTTTATTTTGAAGGAGCACCGTTTCTATGTGAAAGCAGATTTGAGGTTCCTTCCCACACTGACCTAGCACACCTCCCTAATAAATGCTTCTCTAGACCTCAGAGAGGAGAAGTAGAAAGAAGAGAAAAAGGGGGAAAGAATAAAGAATTGTAGAGGTTTTGGAATCACAGGGCAGATTTAAAAGATGTTTCCGAAAGCACCAGTACTTACGTGCATCCCCAAGTATTCCAATCTAATTGATTTGGGTAGGGTCCAGCCTTTGGTTTTTCAGGCAATTCTGTTTATCGATTCAAGTCCAGTCCAGTTATTTTGCTGCTGTGGGCCCCAAGGCCCCAGGAGGTGACATAGCCTGTTGATGACCTGCTCAGATGGTTGCACACCTGGCCCCAAGACAAGTTCGGCCACTTGCCAGTTTCCATCCTGCCAGCTGTACCACAGGGCGCAATCCACTTGCTTCATTTTTTGGTAATATAATGTTTGGCCAAACCAAGGTCTCATGTTTTAAAAATTCAAGGGCTATACATTTACTTGTCATGAGTACAACTTGTTCTCAAAATTCCTGGTTGTAACGTAACAGATAGAATAGTCATCCCTCCTCCCTAAAAAAAATTATCAGTGTGTTTGGGGAGCAGTATGGATTTAATATTTAGGAATATTCTTATCAAACTGACTGATTGACATGTAAGAAACCCATATGAAGCAGCTTATCTTCTCAATTGTGGTGTCTGGATTGAACTATCTTTCTCCTTTCTTTGGAGTGTATGTTGCTGTGTCACTAACATGGAATGTTGTAGTGACAGTGCCTGCCTTTATATACCACAGACAGAAACTACAATTTTTAGTGAGTTTTTTCTGAGACTGAGAACTTATTCAGTGTTCACTCAAAATAGTGTTGTCATGCCATTAATTAGAGCTTATAAATATTCTTTAGTTGATTTTTAATTTGCATCTTAAAAATTGCTGTTGTAGATTATTTTCAGAATATTGATAAACCTTGGGAAAAGTCTTCGTTGCATTTTACTAGTATTTTGTTCTAGCTTTACAAGTCTTGAGAGTGTTAAAATAGTTGAATAAAATCTATAGGGAGACAAGTCTTGTGATCTTAGATCCTTTTGTTTTAAGCCCAGAAATATCTTTGTGAATGTATTTTTGCTTCAACCACAATTCTCTTCCTATTATTTTTCTCACAGTGAAATCATTAGCCTGTGTTTATGAGATTGATGTCTGTTGTCATGGAAATAAACAATGTCACAAATTTAGTGCTGTAGAAAGAAAAATAGGTTGAGAAGCAAAATCTTTGGGAAAAATAAAAGTTGAAATTGTTTTAAAATTACCCCAGTGTTAATTGGAAAGATAATTCCCACATTCTAGTTAACCTTATTTGTCTGATACTTTTTTGAAACGTCATTAATGCAGCTCATTTAAATGCAAAATTGCTTTCAAGCAAGGTCATTTCACAACAGCTGTTCCTGACTACAATTGAGGAAATTTAGAAGAAAAGGCACATATTGAAAATGGTGTATATCAAGCAAACGAAAAACGTGCTGTACGTTTAAAACTTACAGACTAGTTGTTGGGATATTGATTATCAAAACAGATAAAAAACAAAACAAAGAAACCCACAACCAAACCAAATAAAACAGTTTAAAATTGTACTTTTATATTCCAAGTAGAGAAAATATAAAGGTATATGACCGTTTACATAGTAAAGACACCTAAAGAAGACTTTCAAATGGGAATTGGCCTCAAGAGCTGAGGGAAAAAATTCAATGTGCTCTTAAAAATAAGTATTCTTTGTTGCAGTGAAATATGTAACTAATTTCCTTCCAGGGATGAGATGTGCTGTCAGCAGTTAAAGTTATTTTTAATGGAGTTAGAATTTTCCATTTGGGCTTGGGGTCTGGTAGGCTGCCCAGCTTTTGTTTCATTTATTTTTTCCCCTCTAAATCCAAGCATATATGATATGTTTTTGTCCACCTAGATTTCTTTTTCGTTCATTGTTACCTTTACTTTTTGCGTTGAAATTTAATTGTTAAATTATGACTGCTTTTAAGATATTCATTTTTACTCTTCGAGTTAAGTAAAATAATAGTTTTTAAAATTCTTTTAAGAGCAATATATATCATTTGCATGAACATGCAACAATTACTGGTAAGGCGTATGCTGGGAAGCAGAGAGTTTTGTATTTATGTCATACTGTGGCATAAAGCCTAGTAAAGGTAGCCAATATAAAGCGACCTGTATATTTATCTTACATCTAAAATATGGAGAGTGAGGGTTTTATTGAAAGATATCTGTGCCTCCTATTAAGTTGAGGTTTCCATATTTTTCCACTTGGGTTGTATGTTTTTTGAATGAAAGAACCAAAATTTAGTAGCAGACATTTTTGATCAGCTAGAACAAGTGGTATGTTTTATTTTGGTGACTAATCACTTTTAAGTTTTCCAGAAGAATTGGTTGTTTTTAGTTTTGTTAGGGTTAAGCTATATTGAAAGTTTGCACTGCTACTTTTTAAACTTCATGAGCAAATACAAGTTTCACCAAGAAACAGTTGTTGAAATTAAGTTTTGTAAGTGATATGAGATTGTTGCAGTTGTTGTAAATCATGCATTGAAAATGAGTTTATTTAAATTAGATCAGAGAGGAAAAGATCATGATAACGAAATAAAGATCTTTGTGAACAATGGGCCATACCACAAGGCCAACTAAAATGTGATAAAATTATGGGACTTAGATACAGTTTTTTTCCTTTGGAACTTTTTTTTTTAACGACAAATACTCCCTCAAATTTGGATGTCAAACTTGTCCTGAAGGATAAGATTATCTAACTAGGCATATGGTGGCAAGGCTAAGAGGTAGGAATCAAATATAATTCTAAAGTTTTATTGCATCAATCTATTCCACTGACAGAATAGGATGGACAACTCAGAAAGAAGAAATGGGCAATTTTAGACAAATTGAATTTGAGTCCAGCAAGTCAGAATCTCTACCAGGATCAATGAATATTAATACGTAAATACCTACTAGACGTTTTTAAAAAAGATTCCCTTTTAATTTCTGTTCTAGAACGCGGTTCTCCTCGAGATTTAGTTACTAAAGACATCACTGACACATCAATTGGGGCTTATTGGACATCTGCTCCAGGAATGGTTCGCGGTTACAGGGTCTCATGGAAATCACTTTATGATGATGTTGACACTGGAGAGAAAAATCTTCCTGAAGATGCAATCCATACTATGATAGAAAATCTGCAGCCAGAGACCAAATACAGAATTTCAATATTTGCTACTTACAGCAGTGGAGAAGGAGAACCTTTGACTGGAGATGCCACAACTGAATGTAGGTAACATTATGGGTGTGTTTGGGTGTGTGTTGGTGCTACCCAATAGTTATCAGTTCAAGTGACAATGCAGTTTAATCACTTGAATTTTTTTTCTTTACATAATAAATGAAGTCTGAGGAATTAGGATCTTTAAAGAATTTGGCTTTAATTCCGAGTAGGTATCTAAAAATATGTCAAATTTGGAAATATCAAATCTCTTTCCACTACCTATATTTGTCTTTTTTTTTCTGGTGCAGTGATTGACTTAGTAGAATATCCAACTACTAAAAAGACCAGAAGCTATGAAGTGAAGAGAATTCAGCCACATTTGTAAAGCTGCATGATTTTTGTCAAGTTACTTAACCTTCTTTGAGCCTCAGTTTCCTAATCTGTAGAATGCAGATAATAAATCTTGTCTCTTAGAGTTGTGAGGATTGTATAAAATAACAATATACAAAGCGGTCAGCATAGTACCTAGCCACTTAGAGATGATTGATAAATGATAGGTGGCTATTGAAACTATGATTATCATACAACCAAGACTTAACTTAGTTTTTTTTTTTTTTTCTTTCTTTTTTCTCTCTCTCTTTTTTTTTTTTTTTTTTTACTTTATTCCTATTATATTTGGTAAGGTCAAATCAAAAGTCCATTCAATTTTCTGGTGGCTGAGATTTACCTCAATCTCACTAATATTCTTTTTTTTGGTAAATAATTATGAATGACCTATCATAATCACCTGGCTGGTGAAGGATGTGTCAGGATATCTCAATTCACTTTCCTGAAAGCTTATTTGTTTGAGCCATAATGATGTGTCAGTGTAGGTTCAACAGTTGTAACAAATGTACCACTTTGGTGAAGGATGTTGATAATGGGGGAGGCTGTGCATGTGTGGAGGTGGGAAAGGGTACATGAGAAATCTCTGTACCTTCTGCTCAATCTCTGTGCCAAAACTGCTCTAAAACAATATAAAATCTATTAAAAACAAACAATTGAAACCAAACGAAACCAAACCAAATGTCATTTGTTAAGCATGGGCATTTCTAAGCATTTGTAGGAGAAAACTTTAAACCTTTTGTTTTGGGAAGATTTTAGGAAAAGGAGAAAGAATGGGCATTCATGCATTTCCTTCTATAAAAAAGAAGTAGAGGAATTTGGTGATTTTTCTGGCAAAGGAAGAGAGAGGGAGAAGTGCCATGAGCAATTTCAGTTAAGTCCTATATCCTGATTTTAAGTTGTCCTTAAACTAAACTCTTTGTGTCTAAGTTCATTTTCTTTTTATCATTTGCAAGCTCAGTTGGATGTTCAAGTTTAAGTTTGTATCTTAATTCACCAGATTTTAAAAAATCAACTTCTTTACAGGAAATTTAAATATGTGAGAAGACATAGTTTTCAGATATTCACATGATTGGTAGTAAATAAAATCTTGTGTCTGGAATATATTGGCTCATGTAGTTTAAGAACGTGGTAGAAATTCATTCTCTATTTTTGAGGAAATTCACTTGTAAAGAGAAGCTGTATTGTAAACTTAGGTCACATACGACACATAGAGCTGAATTTATTTGTAGGAGTAAAGATACAGTTCATGTGGCTGAGAAATTATAAAAGTGTATGTATTTAGAGGGATTTTTTCTCCAAAAATTATCCTCCATTTTGTCTTTTTCCAAAAAGTTGGAGGCTTCAAATAATTATTTGGAATTTAAAATATCTACAAGAGATGTGTTGTTGCCGAAAGCAAATATGGTGGCAGAAACTAAATAAATCTCTGTATCTCAGAAGATGAGCATCTAAGAAATTTTCTATATTTCTTGGCTAATTGGTTGATTTAAACATTGATGAACAGAAAGGCCTATTTTTTTCCCAAGTTAACTTTTTTAAAATTATACTTTAAGTTCTGGGGTACACGCGCAGATCGTGCAGGTTTGTTACATAGGTATACATGTGCCATGGTGGTTTGTTGCACCCATCAACCCATCATCTACATTAGATATTTCTCCTAATGCTATCCCTCCCCTAGCTCCCTACTCCACTACAGGCCACAGTGTGTAATGTTCCCTTCCCTGTGTCCATGTGTTCTCATTGTTCAAGTCCTACTTATGAGTGAGAACATGCGGTGTTTGATTTTCTGTTCTTGCGTTAGTTTGCTGAGAATGATGGTTTTCAGCATGATCCGTGTTCTTGCAAAGGGCATCCTTTTTTATGGCTATGTAGTATTCCATGGTGTATATGTGCCACATTTTCTTTATCCAGTCTGTCATTGATGGGCATTTGGGTTGGTTCTAAGTCTTTGCTATTGTGAACAGTGCCACAATAAACATAGGTGTGCATGTGGATTTATAGTAGAATGATTTATAATCCTTTGGGTATATATCCAGTAATGGAATTGCTGGGTCAAATGGTATTTCTAGTTCTAGATCCTTGAGGAATCACCACACTGTCTTCCACACTGGTTGAACTAATTTACACTCCTACCAGCAGTGTAAAAGCATTCCTATTTCTTCACATCCTCTCCAGCATCTGTTGTTTCCTGGCTTTATAATGATTGCCATTCTAACTGGTGTGACCTGGTATCTCATTGTGGTTTTGATTTGCATTTCTCTAATGACCAGTCATGATGAGCTTTTTTTCATATGTTTGTCGGCTGCATAAACGTCTTCTTTTAAGAAGTGTCAATTCACATCCGTCGCCAAATTTTTGATGGGGTTGTTTGGTTTTTTCTTGTAAATCTGTTTAAGTTCTTTGTAGATTCTGGATATTAGCCCTTTGTCAGATGGATAGATTGCAAAAATTTTTTCCCATTCTGTAGGTTGCCTGTTCACTCTGATGATAGTTTCTTTTGCTGTGCAGAAGCTCTTTAGTTTAATCAGATCCCATTTGTCAATTTTGGCTTTTGTTGCCATTGCTTTTGGTGTTTTAGTCATGAAGCCTTTGCCCATTCCTATGTCCTAAATGATATTGCATAGGTTTTCTTCTAGGGTTTTTATGGTTTTAGGTCTTACATTTAAGTCTTTAATCTATCTTGAGTTAATTTTTGCATAAGGTGTAAGGAAGGGATCCAGTCTCAGCTTTCTGCATATGGGTAGCCAGTTTTCCCAACACCATATATTAAATAGGGAATCCTTTCCCCATTTCTGGTTTTTGTCAATTTTGTCAAAGATCAGATGGTTATAGATGTATGGTGTTATTTCTGAGGCCTCTGTTCTGTTCCATTGGTCTATTTATTATACTTTAAGTTTGTGGTACCAGTACTATGCTGTTTTTGTTACTGTAGCCTTGTAGTATGGTTTGAATTCAGGTAGTGTGATGCCTCCGGCTTTGTTCTTTGTGGGTAGGATTGTCTTGGCTATACAGGCTCTTTTTTGGTTCCATATGAAATCTAAAGTTTTTTTCTAATTCTGTGAAGAAAGTCAATGATAGCTTGATCAGGATAGCATTAAATCTATAAATTACTTTGGGCAGTATGGCCATTTTGACAATATTTATTCTTCCTATCTACAAGCATGGAATGTTTTTCCATTTGTTTGTGTTCTCTCTTATTTCCTTGAGCAGTGGTTTGTAGTTCTTCTTGAAGAGGTCCTTCACATCCCTTGTAAGTTGTATTCCTAGGTGTTTTATTCTCTTTGTAGCAATTATGAATGGGCGTTCACTCATGATTTGGCTGTTTGTCTGTTATTGGTATAGAGGTATGCTTGTGATTTTTGCATATTGATTTTGTATCCTGAGACTGCTGAAGTTGCTTATCGGCTTAAAGAGATTTTGGGCTGAGACGATGGGTTTTTCTAAATATACAATCTTGTCATCTGCAGACAGAGACAATTTGACTTCCTCTTTTCCTAATTGAATACCCTTTATTTCTTTCTCTTTCCTTATTACCCTGGCCAGAACTTCCAATACTGTGTTGAATAGGAGTAGTGAGAGAGGACATCCTTGTCTTGTGCCGGTTTTCAAAGGGAATGCTTCCAGTTTTTGCCTATTCAGTATGATACTGGCTGTGGGAAGCCTCTTTTGAAGAAGGAGCAGGCTTGGCAGGAATGAAATGTTCATTTTTAGGTCTCGGTTGTCCCTCCATATTCTTAGGTTCCACATGTGCAAAAGTGACCAACTGCTGATAGACTATATTTTTTAAAAAGCATTAAGAAATAACAACACAACAATAAATAATAATGCTAATAAATATATAGTATAATCATTATATGACATTTACATTGTATTATAAGTAATCTAGAGATGATTTAAAGTTCAGCAAGTTCTTGAATAATATAACATTGATGAGAAAAAAGAATTGATTCATGGTGTGGGTCACTATCTGTGTGGAGTTTGCACATCTTCTCCATGTCTATGTGGGTTTCCTCCAGGTACTCTAGTTACCTGCCACATCACGTTAGGTGAACTGGCACGTCCACATGGTCCCAGTCTGAGTAAGTGTGGGTGTGTGTCTAGGTGCCTAGGATGGGGGTTGTCCCTTTCGCCCTGAGCTACTTGGACAGGCTGTGTCCACTCTGATCCTTAACTGGAATAAATGGGTGAATAATTATGTTACTGGTTTTCATTTGTCTTTCTGAAATGTATATAGAGCTCACACATACATCAGTGTTTCATATGAGAAGTGTTTTGTTTTTTATAGAGAAGTTTGGTGATTTTTTGTGATCAGAAATATGATGTAGGAACTTAACTCTTGTTTATATCAATTAACCTCTGGAAAATTGGTTTCCTATGTCAGTTGTTCAAAGTTGCAGTTTCCAAGAAATTATTTAACAACATTAGGTGAGGACTTACTGTATTAGGGAGGATGTGCATAGGTTTGTGTGAATACTACACCATTTCACATCAGGAACTTGAGCATGTGAGGATTTTGGTTTCTATGGGAGATCCTGAAACCAATCTGCCATGGATACCAAAGGGCAACTGTATGTGAAAACTGCTGAAATGTCTAAGTAAATAAGAAAGAAGTCATGGACTTTTCTTTGTTCTACCATCATTTCGTTGTTGTTAGAAAGTATTTTCAGAAATCTGAATGAGATCTGCTGTTTAGGTGGTAGAGGAATCCTAAGGTGTGGATAACTCAGCAGAACTCCTAGCCTACGCTCCTAGAGTTTCACATATGCTTCCAAGATGGCATTCTGGGAACGTCTTTAAGATTGCTTTCACCTAAAACTCAGGGACATGGTATGCAAACTGTTGGTACAATGAAATGAATACATTGATAAATGAAAACCATGAATTGGGGTTAGAAAGCCAGCAGAAGGGACACTTTCTGTTGCCCTTCTAATTTATGGCAGCTGGCAGTGGTACAGTGGGTGTTTGAAAGTTTCTCATGATAGTTACTTACACATGAAAAAAACTTACTAACACATGAAAAAAAATGTGAGAGGGTGTAACAGCATTTAATGGCGTGTGGTATCCAATCAATGATGTAAAAATTCTTACTCTTTGGTTATGGGAAACCAACAAGGGTTTGTTTTTTTTTTTCTCCCTAAAATCCAGTTTACCATTAAAACTAGGATGAGATATGCTGTATTGTATTTCATTTCAGTTTCTTCATTTTAAAGAGTTAATTAAAAGGCAGGAATATAAGTGAGGTCATTAAGGCATATCAAGGTATGACATATCACTTTGGCTGTTATTAACATGTTTAAATTTTGAAACATGTTAAAGCTTGGTATCCCATTTTTTTGAAACTTGTTTCTTTTTAAATCAGCATTCATAAAATTTAACTTTTTATTTTTCTAAATTCTGAGTTGTGTGAAATTGGTTTAAAAATTTTGTAAGAGAGACAATGTCTTGTTCCACTGAGTAAAAATTTAAGAGGTGAAACAAAAGATGAGAAAATGTACTGTAGCACAACCCCTTCTAGAAAACTGTTAGACACCCATCAATTTATTTGATATTTGTGACAACTAGTGATGATAATAATCCAAATAGATTATTTTTCTATGTACTATTCTTTCTTGTACCATTTTCAGAACTCCAGGTAAAGTCTTTAGATTTTTTTGTTTGGAAATACATAAATATATGTTTATATCTTTTTTTATATAATAATATATATTTAATATATATATAAACTTTTTTCCTTTTAATATTTCACTTACCTGGAGAATAATAACAGCAAATTGATAATTAATCTAAATAAATTTTAATATTTCCAGAAAATAATCGACTTCACTGAGAGTTCTCTTAGTTTCTTTAAATCCAAAAATAAAAATTGCAGCCAATATAATTTTGATTGAAATTATATTTTTTCATCTCTCAGAAGCATAATTCATAACCATCATAACCATATACTGAATTTACCTACTTTATCATTTTTATCTTTGTCCTCTGTACATGTTATGTGTTTTTAAAAAAATATGGCTTCTTTAAAGATTTTATTTTTATTACTGATTTTTAAGCAATTTAATTATGATGTGTCTTGGTATAGTTTCTTTATGTTTCTTGTGTTTGGGGTTCACTAAACTTCTAGGATATGTGAGTTTATGGTTTTTATAAAATTTGAACAAGTCCATCCCATTAGTTTTTCAAATATTTTATTTATTACATCCCCACTTTATTCGGGAACTCCAATTAACTACACATATATTAGTCTGCTTGAAGTTATCACACAGTTCACTGATGCTCTGTTCATTAAAAAATTGTTTTTCTTTCCTTGTGTTTCATGGTCTATTATCATGCCATCAAGTTCACTATTCATTTTTTATATTTTCTAATCTGCTGTAAATATTATCTTGTGTGTTTTTCATTTTAGATATTATTATTATTATTTTTTTTTCTTTTTTTTTTTTGAGACGGAGTCCGGCTCTGTCGCCCAGGCTGGAGTGCAGTGGCTGGATCTCAGCTCACTGCAAGCTCCACCTCCCGGGTTTACGCCATTCTCCTGCCTCAGCCTTCCGGGTAGCTGGGACTACAGGCGCCCGCCACCTCGCCTGGCTAGTTTTTTGTATTTTTTAGTAGAGACGGGGTTTCACCATGTTAGCCAGGATGGTCTCGATCTCCTGACCTCGTGATCTGCCCGTCTCGGCCTCCCAAAGTGCTGGGATTACAGGCTTGAGCCACTGTGCCCGGCAGATATTATTTTTATCTCTAGAAATGTTTGAGTCTTTTTTATATGTTCTATATCTCTAGTTAAAATGCTTAATCTTTCTTCTACCATTATTATATATGAAATATAGTTATAATAACTGTTTTAACGTCCTTTTAAATTCTGTAATATATGTCATTTCTAGTTCTGCTTCTATTGATTGATTTTTCTTCTTCTTATGTGTTATCTTAGTTTGGACTGCGATAACAAAAGGTATTACTATTGACTGAGTGACTTTAACAACAGAAAGTTATTTTCTCAGAGTTTTGGAGGCTGGAAAGTTCAAGATTAAGGTCTGGCAGGGTTTGATTTCTGGTGAGGGCTCTCTTCCTGGTGGGTGGTTACCTTTCTTTATGTCCTCATATGGCCTTTTCTCAGGCTGTGAATGTGGAAAGAGAGAGACAGAACTCTTTGGTGTCTCATTTTTTTTCTTTTAAAGTCACCAAGCCGATCAGATTAAGGCCTCACTCTGATGGCCTTATTAAACCCAAATTGCCTCCACAAAGGCCTCATGTTGAAATGTCATCACATTGAAGGTTAAGACTTCAACATGTGAATTTAGTGGTGGGAGACCTTCAATCCATGATACAGGTCATAAGTTTTTCCTTTTTGGCGTGCTTTGTAACTTTTATTAGATGTCAGATTTTGTGAATTTTATTTGCTTGGGTGCTAGATATTTTTATGTTCTTATAAATATTCTTAAGTTTTATTCTGGAATACAGTTAAGTTACTTGGAAATAGTTTGATCTGACACTTGCTTTTAAACTGTTTTAGTTTAGGACTAATTTTGCCCCATTATTGAGACAACCACCTATTAAATACCTACATGTTGTCCCTAGAGTTGTGAAGCTTTCTCTTCTGGGTAGGGGAAACATTTCTAACCCTGTGTGAGCTCAAGAAATTGTTCCCTGGGCTCCTTTGGGGTGGTTTTTTCCCTAGTTGTGGGTGGTTTTCTCACTCATATGCACTGATTCTCCTAGGTTGAAGACTCAAGTATTTTCTCTGTGGCACTCTCTCATTCACAGTACTCTATTCTTCAAGTTCTGGTTGCTTTGGGCTCTCCATACTTGCAACAACATCTTGACAATTAAGGGAGGCCACCGGGCTCCATCTGGATTCCCCTTTCTTTTACTGGGGACTGGAAATTCCAGGCAATAGCTGGGCAATCACAGAACCTCTTACCCTTTGTTCCTTATCTCTCTTAGGGATGAGTGTCCTGTGCCAACTGATATTGTGTCTGAAAATTATTGTGTTTTATTTTTCTTAGTTTTTTTTTTTTTCAGGCTTCTTAGTTGTTTCAAATGGCTCTTGACTGCTTGAACGTGAAATTTTTTCTTACAATCAGGAAGATTCTTTGCTGATTTTGAATTTTGTTTAGCTTAATCTTTTTCTGTAGAACATGTTTATGTTCTTTTGAACATTGTTTATTGAACTGAATAAAATGGTCCTGCTTATGAACTCTAATTATGTATAAAAATAGGATGTTGTAGGTTATTTGTGGATGTTGGTTACTTGTTTCATATAGAGTTATTAATAATTGTGAAACATTAGTGAAAGAGAATTTAATAAATAATTACATATTATTATATATTAGGCAAACACTATTTACAGATAGTGCTTTCTGAAATACTCAGCATATACCAGTTTATCTTTAGAGCCCCTGAGATATTTTGAAGTGTTAGTTTCCTATTCTTTTGTGCTCATAGTCTGAGATGTGCATGGCAATCATAAGAATGGTGTTAACTACAGTCACTCTGGCTAGTCATTTATGGATTGCAACTTTTTCTGAAAAGGTCCAAGTAAAATGTCCAACCCTGAATTCATAATTTTTAGTATTCTCTCAGCATTATTACTGGATAAATTCTTTACAGATGGAAATATAATAAAAATTCTAAAACCTTATCTCCGGAAATGGATGTTTTCTTTACTAAAGTCTCTAGAAGGCAAATAGGAAATCTCTGCAATATGAACTTCCATTTTTTAGTATTAGCTAGATAAAACGGAAACATCTTGCTGAGCTCTCAATGAGATTAGGCTCACACGCCATCATGAATTTATGAGAGATTACAGTGCTAAGCAATGGAACAGTGTACATATTTAAGAAGCCACAGAGAGTTTCTTTTCACATAAATGAAGAGGTGAACATACATTTTTTTTCAACATGGTATACAGTTTAATCTTCCTTTTATCTCACAGTATCTCAAGATTCCAAAACCCTGAAAGTAGATGAAGAAACAGAAAGCACAATGAAAGTTACGTGGAAACCAGCTCCAGGGAAAGTCGTCAACTACCGTGTTGTCTATCGCCCCCATGGGGGAGGGAGGCAAATGGTTGCTAAGGTGCCCCCCACAGTCACTTCAACAGTGTTAAAGCGACTTCAGCCACAGACCACATATGACATCACAGTTCTTCCGATTTACAAGACGGGAGAAGGAAAGCTTAGGCAAGGATCAGGAACAACAGGTACGAAATAATAGTTATGTTTTGAGGGGGAGAGAAGGTAATGTTTTAAAAGATGACTTTGGTGTGTCCACTTCATTTGTAAATGTTTAAAACTGATTCTGTAATAAGTTAAATTATAATTATTAGACAATGTCTAATTAACATATTATTTTTACCAACCTAGTTCCTGGTAAAATGATTCTACATATTAATGTTCTCATGCAAATCTAATCTGAATTGTGAGAATTATTTACACTTCTACTTAGCTAGCATTCTGTTATCAGGACTTCTATGGAACGTGCTATTTTGTGCTACCAGACTTAAACCCTTTTTATGGATATGCATTTTTGTGGGGCTAATAAAAAAGAAACCCCAAAGCCTAGTCTTATAGATATTATTTTAAAAATATTTTTGTCTTTACAGCTTCTCGATTTAAGTCTCCCAGAAACCTCAAAACATCTGACCCAACCATGTCAAGCTTCCGAGTGACTTGGGAGCCTGCCCCTGGGGAAGTGAAGGGCTATAAGGTCACATTCCACCCTACGGGGGATGACCGAAGACTGGGGGAGTTAGTGGTTGGACCCTATGACAACACAGTTGTTTTGGAGGAACTTAGGTAGGAATTAACTACGTTTGTCTCAAAGGATGAAATTAATTTGTTTAAAAGGTTGAATAGCTTATGTAAATTAGTAGGCTTTACACAAATATCACTTATATGTCTGTTTGCCAGCAAAGTATTTAAAATCAGCTAAAGCTGTTTTCTTATGCTTGGTGCTGCTGGAGTTGAAGTTAGGATCCAGGGGTCAGCAACAGAATTTAGGCCTGAGCAGGATTTTTTTGTAATGTTTAATAATTTTTGTTTGTTATTAAGTGGTCAGAATTGGTGTTTTCAATAAGACCCTGCTTTTAAAAAATTAACATTCTTATTACACAATGTCACCAAAATTGTAGCCATGTGGAAGTGTGGGGGTTGCTGTACCTTTTGGCAAGGTTTGAGGGACTCATGCTGAAATTTTGAGTGTGAATCCTCCTCCAGTATGCCATACAGGAGAAAGAAGGCAGGACCTCGTGGGTTCTAGCTGGCAGGAGAGGGCAAGGCTGGGCTCGTGAAAGGTCCAGCTCCAGGCTGTGCAGTGAAAAACAAGAAAGTTTCAGTTTGAACAGCACCCTACATTCATTACAGTAAAAAGGATGAACTACTGTGTGTAGTCTTTTGGAAAGTTTGTTCTTCAATCATTCATTCAAGACTATTGAAATCTGTATAAAATGCTCGCAATTTACTTTTACTGGAGTAGGGAGGATAAAATGTATTGAGCTTCCTATGTGTCAGGCATTGTGTGAGGCGTTGTCTTATGTTACCTTGCAAGGTACAGCACTTCAATTATTTTCTTAAAGCCCATTGCTTAGAAACAGTAAGAATGAAGAGTCTGACCCTTTTCTGACATGCTGAAAGGCAGGGTAGAGACTCTGCATCTGCTAGAAAGGCAAGACAGAAACCAGTGCTGTGAATTCCTAGTGTTCTCTGGAATGCTTGCTGTCTAGTTTCTCTTGACACCTGCCTCACAGGATAAGCTAAGTGAGAAAGTGGCGGAAATTATTTTTCTTCTCTTATAATGTTGTACACTATAAACTCTTCATAGTGAAAGCTTATAAATCAAGATGAATGTCTTTAACAAAGCAAAACAAAAGTGCTACCACTTGAGCCTATGGTTCTCACAGGCTATATACTTTAACATTTTAGGGCTGGTACCACCTATAAAGTAAATGTTTTTGGAATGTTTGATGGAGGAGAAAGCTCACCACTTGTTGGACAAGAAATGACAACCCTTTCCGACACAACTGTAATGCCAATTTTGTCTTCTGGTAAGAAATTGAGTTACATTCCTCCAGGAAAGCAACATTAGGAAACTATTTCAAATGTGGAGTGTTAGTGTATCATACAATGGAAAACAGCAATACAAATTTTACACTAAAATTTATTTCAATAATTTACATACTTAGCAAAAAAACTTCTTCAAACATCCAGTCAAGCATGCTTTTTGACAGTATTTTTTTATACTTTTTTATCAGCATTGCATTATTTCATACTTAAATTATTATATAAATCTATTTTTAAGAGTAATATATGTAATTATTAATGTATTAATTATATTAGTAATGTAATTATTAATGTAGTAATTTTATATTATGTAATAATGCATAATTTAAAATTACACATTAAATTTATTAATGCATTTAAATATCAAATTTAAAATTATGCATTATTGCATAATTAAGCTCTATTATTTAAAGACAAGTTTTTACTAAATGTAGATATTGTACCTTTTTCTATTTTTAGTGACTAAGATGCAGTTTTCTTTTGTAAAAGTCATTGCAGAAATGACTTATTTGGGCTAGGTAAGCAGTGTTAGGTTACATAAGTAGGTGGGCAACTATGACTTGGGAAGCAAAATGGTAACATAAGCCCCTTAGATTTTCTGTCCCTGCCACAATTACAGCCTTTATGAACATAAAGCTAGTTTTTAACATTCTTAGAGAGGGAGGTGTTGGACAGAGTTTACTTCTGATATTTTTCATTATTGCTAAAAAAGAGTAGATCTGGGCAGAGCAGGAGCAGGCTTGTAAGGGCTTATTTCCTTGGGATAGTATTTGGGAATCCTTAATCCTGATACAGTATATAATATATGAGTGACACATTTGTATTTTATAGTGTGATGAGCATTATTTAATTTTTTTCCAATGATTTCTTTTGTAATATAAAGACCAAATGCTAACCTTGTAATAAATTGGAAAATTTATAGTGGTAATATAAGCTTTTAGAAAGAAGAACATTAAAAAAATGGATGTGGATAAAATCAAGTGTCAATTCTTGCTATTTTGCATTAATGTTTTATTGTTTCTCTTATGATGATATTAACTGACTTATATTTTTATTTTGTAGCTTGTGCACTGAGGATGTTGGGATTATTTTCTCTTTCCCAAGCTTTTCCTTTGTATCAGTGTTTGTGCTTGTCTCTATAGCTCTCAATTTGTATATTTGTTTGCATACTTTTCTAAATTGTCTTCCTTCTTTCTTGATTCTTTAAATGTGCAAACTTCACCATCTATATTTACCTGATTTTTATTCATAGTAGATCATAAATTTAAATGATTAATAGCTGAATAATAATATATCAGGGTTTAAAAAATATATCTCTACTTCAAAAAGGTATAATTTTAAAAGTTATGTGTCTAATCCTTCATATACATGTGGTAGTTACCTAACAGCTTACCTATTTGGAAAACTAATTTTTGGCTCACAAAAACCTTTTTTTAGTTTACATGTTTTATCAGTCCATCTCATTCTTGTCTGCTATGACCATTAAATATTGCAGAAGAATGCAACATCTAATGGTTTGACCACATTAAAATTTTATTAAAGTTATTAGTACTTCATAGTTAGACAGCTATGCATTCCCATTTATTTATTTCAGCCTTTGAGTTTGTGAGCCCATCAAATTTTCAACAATGGCTTAATTCAAATCTCCAGGTTCTACGAAAGAGGGCAGGAAATCAAGTCAAAGGTAAAGGAAAGATTGGCCACTGAAATAATCTTTGGAGGAACTGCTGATTCTTAAGACTGTTAATTGAGGTTAATAAATCAGATGGACATATTTTCAGACTCTCGTACTCCACATCACTGAGCTAGACTATAGTACTGAGACAGGCAACACTGAGGATCCAGAGAGTGGCAGAGGTGTGACAAGGAAGTACCCTCGCCAACAATTTGCTTCTTACTGTCTTGTCTCATGATTGCCATGTCAGGGATGGAGTGTCTCACCAGAGCTGAGGCAGACATTGTGTTGCTGGTGGATGGATCATGGAGCATCGGCCGGGCAAATTTTAGAACCGTGAGGAGCTTCATTTCTCGTATTGTGGAAGTCTTTGACATTGGCCCCAAAAGAGTACAAATTGGTAGGTTCTGACAACATTGGAGCCATTTAGACATTTTTATCTTGCTCTTTCATATGCACTAATGCCAGTGGTGTCATTTTAGCTCTTGCTCAGTATAGTGGGGATCCCAGAACAGAGTGGCAGTTAAATGCTCACAGAGACAAGAAGAGCTTGTTGCAAGCTGTGGCAAACTTACCATACAAAGGAGGCAATACTCTCACAGGTGAGTCAGGCCTGTCTGACACTCTTTCAGCTCATGCTTCTGGTCAAGGTTTGTGGCTGAATGGTGATGTGACTGATTCTCTTTTAAAATTCCCACTAGGCATGGCTTTGAATTTCATTCGCCAACAGAGCTTCAGGACCCAAGCTGGCATGAGACCACGAGCTCGAAAAATTGGTGTGCTCATTACTGATGGAAAATCACAAGATGATGTTGAGGCACCTTCAAAGAAACTCAAGGATGAGGGAGTGGAGCTGTTTGCTATTGGTATGCACTGGAAAGGACAGTGATGCCCCTGGGGTTACAAATGTGCTGAGGGTATTTTTCGTAGTTAAAAGTTTTATCTGAAGCATGAAAAGAAAAACATTTTTTTCTATCACATAATTTATCAAAATAATGTTCCAGGAAGTTAATTCATGTTTTTTCTCCTTATATTGGGCCAAAACCACATGGTTTCTTAAAAGAAAATTAATAGATCAGGAAGAAAAATGTGCTAGTAATAGGATTCAGAAAAACTCCTACTTGATTTTCCACAGAACCATGTTTATTTTTGATATCCATTATTTTACATTCCAGAAAAAACACTGAAGAGACACTTTTTGGTGGGAAATTGGTGTTAGATGCATCTGGAAGAAGCCAATTTAAAAGAGCTTTCAGTTTGTATTATCCTTTGTTTCTGTTTTATTACTGAGAAAAGTAATATGTATGTTTTAGTTAACTAATTATTAAACCTTCATAGTTGACCGAAAGAAGCCATGAATTAAGAAAGCCATAAATCATTTGCTTTGTTCCGTTAATTTTTTTCTGAGAAGTGTTTTTAATTTGTATATATCCATTTTTGAAGGTATTAAAAATGCTGATGAAGTCGAATTAAAGATGATTGCAACTGATCCTGATGATACCCATGCATACAATGTGGCAGATTTTGAGTCACTCTCCAGGATAGTGGATGATCTCACCATCAATTTGTGTAACAGTGTCAAAGGTCCAGGTAAGTTTAGCCCAGAGTTTCTCGCCCTCAGCACTGCTGATATTTTGGGCCAGATAATTATTCTTTTGGATGAAGAGGAGGGAACTATTTTGTGCATTATAAAATGTTTAGCAGTATGAAGGGCCTCTGTCGGCTGGATGTCAGTAGCATCCTCTAAATTGTGGCAACTATAAAGATCTTCAGTTGTTGCCAAATGTCTGCTGCAGAAAAAACTGTTCCCAGTTGATAATCACCGCTTTAGTCCCAGATTTTTTTCCCTGATTTGTTTCTCATAATGGCACCTCAATGACTTCTAGTTTATTTGAGGATATATTTAGTTTATATCCTGCATACCTGTACCCTCCCCCACACAACATATATATATATATATATATATATAAATTAGAAGGGGGTAGGAAGAGACGGTAAGAGAGATGCTTTCTTTTCTGGTATATACCTGTTGTCTTGTAAAGCATCTTCACTCCATTTAGTTGCTACGTTGCTATTAGATGGTTGTTCCCAGACTCTTGTTTTCCTCAGTTTTGGTACCTTTTTTTGATTTCCTAATGTGAGCAGAAATAAAAGAGCAGTCTTTATATCTGATTTGCTTTGCCTCAATTATAAATGATCAGATTTGAAACTTTACACTTATAATCCCTAAATATAAAGAGAAGCTACAATTTTACAGTTTAGACATTTAGAAATTATGTAACCTCTTTTTACCAGTGAAGAAACTGAGATCTGGAGAAAAATTACTTAGTCTGGGTCAAATGTTTAAAGATGTTTTTAGAGGTATTTAAAAAAGTAGATATAGCCAAGGAATTAGGATATTGAGATAAAATTATAGAGCTGGATTTATACTGACAAAGGATGATGCATAATGATTACTCTCTGTGTAAATCATGGGACAAAATGTGGTAATCACCAAATTTAAAGGTTTTTTGAAAATTACTGATAAAAATTATGGCTCTTATGTAATAAAAATTTTATTTAAGTACATGTAGATTATGGTAAAATTGTCCTTCATTAATTTAATTTGGTTTTGGAAAAGTTGGAATAAGTTTAAGAAATAACATGATAGAAATGGTTCACTTGCTCTGGGTGCTAGGGGTATGTTTATTTGAATGTTCCCTCTTGGGTTTCTTTCTCTTAACTTTTGCAGATTTTCTTTTTTGAATTTTGAACAACAGATTGACCTTTTCCCTGGAGAAATAGACCAGCCTGGCAGCCAGAATTTGTAGGCTTCTGGGTCTTGACTGGCTGAGAGAGTTGTAGTTTTATTCCATTGGACAGAACTTTGAGTGGGGATGAAAACATCCTTTATCTGTTTTGCTTTTTTTTTTTTTAAATGAACTATGTAATAGTTGCATTCATTCTAGTTTCCCAGACAGTAAAATTGCTTGATAATTTTGTAGGTTTGACTCTTACCCAAGTACAATAAAAGTTAAGATACTAAGAATGGAAAGGCTTTCCCCAATTTTGGCTTGCACAAAAAGTAGAAAGAGTTTATATGAGAATGATTTGCCATGTTTATGGAGTTATTGAATTAATCCCTTTCTCTTTTAACTTTTATTTGGGCCATTTTCCTGTTAGACATATTGAGCTTAATATTTCTATTTTCATCAGCATTTATTCAAGATACTGTTATGTATTAGTCATTTCACCTATGTCCACCCACAGGGAGTACAATCACAGGTGGTAGGATATTCCCAGATTGAAAGACACGCGTTTGTTTGCATTCTCTCTAGTGATACAGTTGTCAGTTTCCTTTATTATACGACTAGATCCTGTTAGAGAATAGAATGAATGAAAAATCAATTCTGTCCTCACAGAGCATAACCTTTAGTTAAGGAGAGAAGACATGAGTATATAGAAACAAAATGATAATGAGGGCAGGGAAGTTGTGTGGTGCCAATAGTGATAGGGACAATGGAGAAGCTAAATTGTCAGGACCTAAATTCTTATTTACTGATTATATATACAAGGATAGAGAGAGGAGAAACTATCAAAAGGTGATTCAGAGGTCTTGTATTAGTCTGTTCTCATGCTGCTAATAAAGACGTACCCAAGACTGGGTAATTTATAAAGGAAAGAGGTTTGATTGACTCACAGTTCCATGTGGCTGGGGAGGCCTCACAGTCATGGAAGAAGAACATGGGAGGTCTTACATGGTGGCAGGCAAGAGAGAGAATGAGAGCTAAGGGAAAGAGGAAATCCCTTATAAAAGCATTCAACCTCGTGAGACATTCACTACCACTAGAGCAGTATGGGGAAACCACCCCCATGATCCAATTATCTCCCTCTGGGTCCCTCCCACAACACTTGGGACTTATGGGAGCTACAATTCAAGATGAGATTCAAGTGGGGACACAGCCAAACCATATTGGGTCTTCAGTCTCAGTGACCTGTAAATTGGTAAAGTTTGTAAGAAAGAGGAGATCAGGTTTTAAGGAAAGACAACGAGCTCATGTTTTAATCTTCTAAGGCTAAAAAACCTTTTAGTTACGTATTCATAGAGGTCTTACAGGTGATGAGCCTCTAATACGGATTTATTGTAGCTACTTAGTATGTGAAAAGAAGTGTGTGAAAGCTTAGAATATGGAGCGTAATATTGTTTCAGTGTAATTTCAAATGTTGTCACCTTTTATAATAATGAGAAAAGTGTATACCCTTTATTTCCATGTGTAGGTGATTTGGAAGCACCTTCTAACTTAGTTATTTCTGAGCGAACCCATCGTTCTTTTAGAGTGAACTGGACACCACCTTCTGACAGTGTGGATCGATACAAGGTGGAATACTATCCAGTTTCTGGAGGGAAACGTCAAGAAGTGAGTAGGAACACCTACAGCTTCTTCCTTATGTTGAGATTGGGTCCTCCTCATTAGGGCTCTGAGAATAATGTTAGGTGAGGGGCAAGAGGGATGAAGAGGGGCCAGAAATGATTCAAGAATAGTGCTTTCTATTCTTGACTTTGCTAGACAGGCACTTCCATCTGGCTTTAATTAAAGGGAAAGAGCTTTGCTTAAATTCTTATGGTTTTTAAGAACTGTAGAATATCACTATGTTTTTTTCATTAAAATTTAATTAGAAGATGCTTGATTTATTTATGAATTTGTAGTAGAATCAGAGAGTTGGCAAGGAACATTAAAGATGATCTATTTTTACCCATTCATTTTACAAATAAAGAACAGCTGGGAGAAAAATTATATGACTTGTCCAAAATCTCATTGTAATCTGATAGTTTCCAAATACAAAAGACAATGGCCTAATTAAAATATAGTTTCTAAGCTCATTGCAGTTAACTACTTTGTAAGTATTGTAGGAAAAAGGGAACTGATTATACATACGTTTTTGCTCTGTTTAATTTTTCCCCCTAGTTTTATGTGAGTCGAATGGAAACTAGCACAGTGCTGAAAGATCTGAAGCCTGAAACTGAGTATGTTGTCAATGTGTATTCTGTGGTAGAAGATGAATATAGTGAGCCTCTGAAGGGGACAGAAAAAACCTGTAAGTCACATTAGAACATTGTTTCTCATTACTTTCTTTCCCAAGATAAAGCATGATGGCCCGTTTTTGCCTACCTTCCTATTATGTCCTATTATAATGAATGTTATTCAACATTCATTCTATAAATATTTACTGAGTGCCATCTTTGTGCAGGTGCCCAGAAAATGCTCAGTGGTTTTCTACTCCTACTGGCTGGTCCTGCCATTGTGGAGCCCCACTGTGGAATAGGGGGTCACTGCCATAATAATCTAGAGGGAAAACAACCTTTAATGGAGTTATTCACTTTTCAGAGTCTTTAGACTTTTGCTTTCAAGAAAATCTCCTAAAATGCAAATATACCTTTCAGGGGGATAATTTTACATTTTACTCAGTTGTTATGTGATGACATTTTATTGAGGAATAAAGCACATCAGGAGTAAGATATGAGGAAGGATACCATGTGGGGAGTGGGCCTAAGATCAGGAAGAAGAGCTGTACAGCGATACCGATTTCACTTTTGCTAATGGCCAGAGCTCCCTGCTGTCAGTGAGATCTCTTTTCTTTCTGGCATCTGGTCTTTGCTAGAGAAACTCTAAGGGCTTTGGCTTTGAGTAGCACTTTTGGGGTAGATGTTCCTTGCTCCTATTCCTGGTAATGCTTCCAGAGGCGTATGAAAATATTCTTTCCTTCTTCTTGCTTCTTGGTTGGGCTCTAGCGGGAAGAAGGAAAGCCATTTTTAAGAAGAAGGAGTAAGCATCACTCTCTAGAGCAAGAAGTGACTTTATGTACTGCTCAAGTTTTAGATCCTTATCTCTTCTCTTATATCCCTTTATATTAGACTATAGGGGGTGAGAAATAATGTATAACTGGCAGGATTAATATGATAATTTCTTAAAACTTTGAACTCAATCTTTGAATAAAAATAATTGGAAGCAATATGGGTGTTACAGGGAGACTGTAAACTTTTTTCTCTGCTTCATGGGTTTATCTTCAAGAAGCCTATAAATCCCCGGTGTTCCAGTTATTAATGTATAGTGTTCTTATTTGAAACTTATTTTTTGAAGAAATATAAAAAATAGTGTTGATTACATATATATAAAGTTCTGTGATTGAAGAATAGAAATAGTCAACTTAGTGATGTTCCAGAAAAGGAGAGTAATGTATCGGGAAGTTGGTATCCATTGTATAGACTCACTGGAATGTTTTTTGAAACCTGAACTTTAACATTTTTCCTCTATAAAATAGTGGTAACATGTAGTCTTGAATATGAAGTGCAATGAGCAGTGCAAGTTCGATATTTTTGGGCAATGGGAAGGATTATATTAACTCTTGTTGATTTGTCACAGTAACCCACTGTCTAGTATATACAAATATCAATAAGTGTGTAGGAAACAATGGTTAAAAATGAGTGGAATGAAAGGAACTAGACTGATGCTCTGCTTTTCTGTTTTGGAAGTGCCAGTGCCTGTAGTCAGCCTGAATATTTATGACGTTGGCCCTACCACCATGCATGTGCAGTGGCAGCCTGTGGGAGGAGCTACTGGCTACATCTTGTCATACAAACCTGTTAAGGACACAGAGCCAACAACACCCAAAGAGGTGAAAGATGTTTATTTCTTTAACATTGGGTCTTCCCAAGACTTTATAGCTTTATAGTGCCTATTATACTGCAGTTACTTATGAACTCATTTATAACTTTACATACAAAATGGAAAAATAGAAAAGTAGGTTTGTGGTCTGCAACACATTTTAGAAAACATTGGTGTGGACTGACCACAGTGACTGATGCCTATAATCTCAGCACTTTGGGAGGCTGAGGCGGGCAGATCACCTGAGGTCAGGAATTTGAGACTAGCCTGACTAATATGTTGAACAGCATCTCTACTAAAAATACAAAAATTAGTCGGGTGTGGTGGCATGCACCTGTAGTCCCAGCTACTCAGGAGGCTGAGACAGGAGAATTGCTTGAACCCGGGAGGTGGAGGTTGCAGTGAGCTGAGAGTGAGCCATTGCACTCCAGCCTGGGTGACAGAGCGAGACTCTGTCTCAAAAAAAAAAAAAAAAAAAAAAAAAAAAAAGGAAAAAATTATCGTGGAAAAGAAAATGTAATCTTATAAATGAAAAATACAAGCTGTATTATAATCTAGTACAAATAGACTTCAACTGACTATCCCAAAGATAAATGGAAAAGTTTGATTTGAACATCTTATTTCTGCTCTGCATATCCATGTGCAGATGCGTTTGGGGCCAACAGTGAACGACATGCAGCTGACTGACCTTGTTCCCAACACGGAGTATGCAGTCACAGTCCAGGCTGTCCTGCACGACCTCACTAGTGAACCCGTCACTGTTCGAGAAGTCACCTGTAAGCTATTGCTAGTTTTATTTTCCTTCTTATTGCTGTGAACCTAATGTTCATTAGAATTTATTTCATGTGATGCTAACAATAATTTGATACTTTATATATAAAGTTACAGAGTTATTACTTTTGACAATCAAATTTGAGAATAAATATCTCAATTCTAGATTTATAGAGGTATCTCAAATTGACTCTAGGATGTGTATTTTTTTCACATTTAACATGCCTAAAATTAAGGTGTTTTGCAATCAATGGTGTCTTACTATTATTGCTCTTGGCTAGGTGCCAGTCAGGATGTACAACGTAAGACAATGGTGCATCTTATGAATGATGTTGTCCTAGATCCATGAAATATGACATATAGCATTGATGAGAATGGGAATGTTGAGTGAGTGTAATTTTGGAGGAAGACATTGAGTTTAATATCAAGGTGCTCCAAGTTCTTGTTGATGTAGAAACTCTATGGTACATATGAATAAGTCTGTTTCCGTTAAGTGAATTAATCAATTTACCCAATGCAAAGACATACTGATCCCCTATTATATGCCAGTCACTGGGCTGGATGTTGGGAATGCCATTATGAAATAATACAAAGCAGCATAGACCATATGGACTCCTTCCTGGTTTGCATTTCTCTTGTGTGTGTTGGTCAGCCTTTTGTGTACTTCTGTCTTGTTTCACTAAGCATTTAATTTAATGAGTCTTGGCCCACACTTCTGAGAAAATGAAGAGTTTTGAAGGAACTTCAAGGAGGAAAAAGGGATTAAGGAAACAGAGCATGATGGGGCAGAGAAAAGAAAGATCCCCTACAGGATGGGTCATTGTAAATTAATTGACAACAAACAAATATTTATTGATCCTCCGTTATATGTTAGATCCTGTATGGGGCTGGTGGTTTTGTGAAAATGGGATAGTAGCAGATGGAAGGAATGGGGAGTCAGCCAGGGATAGATGCATGTTCTGAAAGTGCTGAGAGAGGAGACCCAAAGTCACAGTGAGATTAAAAACAAATATGGTCACAAACTTGGGTATGGTGCTGGATTGGAACAGTAGAGGAAGGGAGGGCAGAGAGAGATGCACAAGACAAAAATGTTGAAGAGATGGAGGCGCAGAAATGTGGAAGTGGAGCTAGAGAGTTAGGAAGACAGACGTAAAGAGTCAGAATGAGAGTCAGAAAGAGTCTCTACAAGTTCAACTAGTCAAATGGGCAGCTGGAAAGAGCAAAATACATCTCATATTACCAGAGAAAATCTCCTCATTCCTTATTCTCCTTCCACCCTTTTTAATGGAAAGTTATGTTAGATTTGGTAAGCATTTATCATTTGGATGTTCTTCTAACAATTTAGGTGTCTAGGTTTTCATATAAGCTTATTGGATGCTTAATGTTGGCTCATCTTCATTTTCACTCTGTAACTTTTTTTTCTGTCACGTTCTTAAGGGTGCATAACTCTATTAATTTTGTTTTCTGTCTTAATTGAGTTAAATATCTGATAAAGAAACATGAGCTGTACATTTATGATGAATTATGATTTATTATGGGGTTGAGCAGCAAGAGATTGTTTAAATAGTGTGGAAGAAAAGTAATATATAAATGAGAAATTAGCCTTGTGATAACAGAAAATTAAATATATTCTATTTTTGAAAAACCTTCTTAAGAAGAATTCAGTCTATCTGATAGAATCATGGTACTTTTATCATCATAGCTATTTGTTTCAGTTATTTTGCCAAACACCTTTAAATTTTCTCCAAACAACTTCTTGAAAGCTTGCGTGGATGCTTTAGAGCTTTGTGGTTGAGAAGCACATCTGGATTTAATATCTTGTGCCTCTCTAGTGCCTTTACCCAGACCTCAGGATCTGAAACTCAGAGATGTGACTCACAGCACTATGAATGTCTTTTGGGAACCTGTGCCTGGAAAAGTGCGTAAATATATTGTTCGATACAAAACACCGGAAGAGGATGTCAAAGAGGTAGGTTGAAGATGATAGTAGATATGACAATATCTGTTTTCCTAGTAGGTTTTAAAAAAGAACTTTATCAAGTATGGATGATAGCATGTTTTGAATACTTGTCACTTTGTTAGCACAGTGTTGAAAACTTGTGATATTAATAAAGCAGTTTTTGAAAATCAATAATATATTGGACTGTCTTGTCAAAACAGAAATGTTTTGCTGCGTGATATTAATCTCAAAAACATCATCCCTTGGTAGATAAAAAGTTATCAAATCTAAATGGTATTTCCTTCTCATCCAGATTCCTTATATGGCTCCCTATTCTAAGAATTACTAGAAAATGTCATAATGTTTCTAAAAATAAGAGGTAGCAAGAGGATGCAGCAATGAAGAGGAGGAGTTTGTCAGATAACAGGAAGATAGGACACTAGAGAAGGGAGGAGTATACACAGAGACACAGAGAAAGGAGGAGTATATTGTTAGAGGGGTGTCCTTTTGTGAGTGTTTCTTTTGGGAGTTCCATGATGACTGGATTCAAAGTTACAGCAAATTAGAAGGACTTCACGAACCAGCAAAACTTGCGTGTGCTTGAGGGAGTATTAATGTCAGAATCTCAGAGGCATTTTTGGAACATAGGAGTCATTTCTCTAAGCACTCAGTTACTGGTTCTTCTGGTCATTTGTGGATTATACAAAAGCTACTTTATACAGGTGCACACATTTATTTCATTCTGCATTTTCATTTAAAAGGGGTACAATGGCCAGTGGATCTCACAAGGTTCTTGTGCATAGCAAATGAAATAATGCTGTGCATAAGAGACCATTGCTGAAACAAATAATGCAGTGATATAAAGGGAAACAGGTGGAAAAATGGTTGGGTTGTTTGAATACATAGGCAGTCATTATTTTCAGACAATCATGTGCCATATGGTCTAGTACATACATTTTTTTTTTTCCAGTTTGGAAATATTTAAACTGTGTCCAGTTTCTGGATTCTCATGTAAATTGGAAAACACTACTCTTTTCTGATCACAGATTTTATATTCTTATGCTGACAGGTACATAAACAACAGAGAGATCAAAAGTAAACCCTTTGTAAAAGTAGTCCCACTGCTCTGTTACTGTTATAGGTAGAGGTGGACAGATCAGAGACCAGCACTTCCCTCAAAGACCTCTTCTCACAGACCCTGTACACAGTCAGCGTTTCTGCAGTACATGATGAGGGGGAGTCTCCTCCAGTGACTGCTCAAGAAACTACCCGTGAGTTGTGCTCCTGCTCCATTGATAATGGGAAATAACACTTTACATGCACGTGTAACTCAATTTACTGGGTCATTTTGTTTCTTAATGCTACCTTTGCCGGCATTTAATAATGCTTGGATTCATAGATTGTTTTTCACTTATTTTCTTTGGAACAAGGTGTCCCATCTTCTATCTTTGCATCCATTCCTTTTATGATACTTTCCATCAGCCACTGTCATTAATTTATCTTCGAACTACAACTGCTTGATGTGCACCTGTGTATGTGTGTGCATATATGTGTAGTGGGGTGGGCAAGTTTTCTTGACATATGTTGCACATTTGCTTTGGAAAAGATGCATTATTTATAAAATTTTTTGGAGTATCTTACTATATGTGAAGTGTTATCAAGGTTAACAAAATATAAGCGTCTTTGCCCTCACTGATTCATGATTTAGTTGTGGAGATAAGAAAAAAATTAATCAAGAATACATGAGATCATGTAAGGAAGATCAGGTGGCACTGAGATTGTGTGCTGCCAGATTTCAGAGGAAGGGGTGACTGCATTGTGAGTGGAGTGCTGGGGGAGACAGGGCAGCCTGCCCGGACCCTGCTTCCTGCTCCATCTGTTGCAGCTCCTGGAGATGTCAGTTCCTCTCCCTCTTGTGGTGTCTCCATAGTATTTAATGCAATCATTATCGCCTGTTGGTCTTTTGCTATGGATTCTACTTCCCCTTTGCTCTCTCCTAATGAAGGAAGAGACATTTTGCTCAACTTTGTATCTCCAGTGCTTGGCACATAATAACTTAATCCAGTGCTCAGCCCATTACATAATGCAAATAGCAGTAAAGAAACATTAAGGCCTAGAGCCAGCAGTGTTCCAAACAAAAATAATGGGAGTTGTATATGTAGTTGTAAATTTTCTGGTGTCCACATTAAACAAGGCAAAAATAGATGGATGAAATTAATTTTGATAATGTTTTATTTAACCCGGTAGATCCAAATATATCCATTATAATTTCATTAGCTATCAGTACAATAATTATTAACGAGACATTTTACCTTTTTTCTGTAACAGGTCTTCAAAATCCAGTGTGTATTTTACACTTAGAGCACATCTCAATTCAGACTAGCCACATTTTAAGTGCTCAATAGCCAACTACATGTGGCTAGTGGTTTCCATAGTGGACAGCACAGGTCTAGAGAATTTAAGCAACTTGCCCAGCCACATCCTGTGATCTATTGATGGGACTGATACTATAGTCTGGAACCTTTTCCTCCTTTCCAGAAAATTCCTCACTAAAGGTTCAATAGCATGTTTTTTAGTGCTCAGCTGCCTATACCTAAGTAGGGCATCTTGTTTTTTTTTTTTTTTTTTTTGAGACTGAATCTTACTCTGTTGCCCAGGCTGAAGTGCAGTGACCTGATTTCGGCTCACTGCGAGCTCCATCTCCCAGGTTCACGCCATTCTCCTGCCTCAGCCTCCGGAGTAGCTGGGACTACAGGTGCCTGCCACCGCACCCGCCCGGCTAATTTTTTATATTTTTAGTAGAGATGGGGTTTCACCGTGTTATCCAGGATGGTCTCAATCTCCTGACCTTGTGATCTGCCCGCCTCAGCCTCCCAAAGTGCTGGGATTACTGGCTTGAGCCACTGCACCCGACCATAACCTGCTTCTTAACTCCAGGCATAACTACTTCTCCCTTTTTGACTCTGCTATTTTCTTACCATTTTAGATCTCTTAGCAATTTCATTTGTTTTCTTGGCTTAAGTTCTTACCTGGCAAGGGTCATGGCTGGAGCTGAGAATTGATGCATATGAATCGGTAGACTGACAGCTTTGCATAAAAATAACATAACAGGTGTAGTGAACAGAAAAGGAAGTCAGGAAGAAAGGCTAGTGAGACAGGTAATTTAGTACAGTAGATTAATATTTTTTATATATATTTTCAAACCTTAAGATTTCCAAATAATTTTCAGATACGTTTAAAGTACATTCTTAATAGCTACTTTGTTTTGCAGTTGTGCTGGTGGAAATAGTACCACTCTTTATCTGAATGGGCCTTTCCATTGTAATTATTAGAACAAATTTTTAATGGCTCTGGGTTTTGTGTAATTAGCTTTGATTACCAAAAAAAGAGAGAAATAAGTGACAATGAAGGCTCAGGAATGGTGGCAGACATAAAAAATGCTTGTGCTGCAAAACAGCCAGAGGACCTGGTCAACGGAGGGGCTGTGAAAGGGGATTCCAGCAGTCTTTTGGGTCTCCAGGTGTTCAGTTCTCTGAACAGGGTCAGCATGTTCTGCTTCATATCATGTTTAAGGTTGGTGATCTATAGGAAGAAGCTATGTGTGTGTGTTACCTGGATCGCAACATGCTCAGAGTTCCTTTCCTGTGGCAATACTCCTAGATTGGAATTCACTGTATGTGTAGCAGTATTTATGTGTGTTCTAATCAATTGTCAGAGTGCAATACTTCAGTGTTGTTTACAGCTAGGCAGACATTCTCATTTTTAAACTGCAGTGATATGTGTGTTTTTTAAAAATAAAAATGAAACTGTTTCCTTTGGGTATCAGAACAACAAATTATGAACAATAAATGAATATTTCCTTGAGAATCATCTTTAATGTATAATATGTTAGCCTACCTAGTTTATGACATTCTTAGTTAAGAAGGACTTCTTAACCCAGAGTCTATGTATGTCTCTGGGGTTATTGATAGACTGGAGAAGGTCCATTAACTCTGATATGTAGGCTGAGTTTGTGCTTTGTGTATTGTGTATTACTGTGTGTAAGAGTCCCTTGTGTTGATTTGATTCTTAAAAAGTTGGAGAAAGGTACTAAATGGTATCTTAAAAAACATCATTTAAATAGAATATCCTTAATAACCTATTATATCCACAGAATGCTTGCAGTTTTTAGAGCTCTAGGAATTGGTAAAATATGTGGTTCTAAGCAATGTATTCAATCAGTTTTCAGATGTCCATTAATATAAAACAAGGAAGTTTTATTATATTAAATTGCATTTGTAGCTCACATTCAAAAACTTTGCTTGCCTTTTCTCATGATAGGACCTGTGCCAGCCCCAACAAACCTAAGGATTACTGAAGTAACACCAGAGGGTTTCAGAGGGACCTGGGATCATGGAGCTTCAGATGTGTCTCTCTACAGAATAACTTGGGCACCTTTTGGAAGCTCAGATAAGATGGAGGTAGTTAACTCTCTTTATCTTTCTCTTTGTCTTTCATGTCCCATTTAATTTGTAAGGAAGCTTACTTTAAAGAAGTATTACTTTTGTTGTCAATAAGCATTTATTGACATTTGAGCTCATGACATGCATCAGAGCAGGAGGAATATCTGGCTAAATAATGTAAACAAACTGACATTGAGTGTGTATGATGTCAGTGGAGACTTATTTTTGCGTGGGTATGTTTTTGTCCTCTTTCTCCAAGACCATCTTAAATGGAGATGAAAATACTTTGATGTTCGAAAACCTGAATCCCAACACCGTCTATGAAGTTTCCATTACTGCCATCTATCCTGATGAGTCAGAAAGTGATGACCTGATTGGCAGTGAGCGCACATGTAGGTGTTTAGCTTTCAAATAGGACATTGATGTTTTAAAGTTAATTTTTAAAAAATAGGGCTATAGCTATATTAGTAATGTGTCCCTAAATTCTGTTTTCTTTTAGTGCCTATCTTAACAACACAAGGTAAGAATTTAATTTGCTGAACTGTTTAAATGAACAAATAATGAATGAATATATGAATGAAAAGTACCATAAAATACATTATAAATAGGTTATCTGCTTTTAAATCCTAAGATGTTCATTGATAACTCTTTTAAGTAGGCTTTTCTTGAAAAACTTTGCTTTGCTACTACTTGTTTTGGAGTGTATTGATCAGCTTGGGGTGCCATCACAAAAGACTAGACTGGATGGCATAAATAACAGAAATTTATATTCTCACAATTCTGGAGGCTGAGAAGTCCAAGACCAAGGTGCTATTCAATTCATTTCTGGGTGATGGCTTTCCTCCCAGCTTATAGCTAGCCAGCTTTTTCTCAGTCTCTCTCACTTTCTCACTCTCTCACATGGTGGAGAGAGAGAGAATAAGCTCTCTTATGTCTCTTCTTACACAGACTAATCCTATTATGGCAGCCCCACCCTCATGACCTAATCTAACCCTAATTACCACCCAAGGGCCCCATCTTTAAATACCATCATATTGGAAGTTGGAACTTCTACATGTCACGTTTGTGGGGACAGAAACAAAATGAAAGTCCATACTAAGGAGTCATTTAAGAATCAATAACCATTTTTATTAGGGGGTCAAATTTCATTATAAACCCAGAGGCATAGAATTCTCTGGTTGCCTTGGGAGCTGTATATATTTTAGGGGGAGGCATTGTTCTGTCCGCTTACTTTGTTTTTCAACAATCTTCTTTCAGCTCCCAAAAGTGGCCCACGAAACCTTCAAGTGTACAATGCAACATCTAACAGCTTGACTGTTAAGTGGGATCCTGCTAGTGGTCGTGTGCAGAAATATAGGATCACTTATCAGCCTTCCACAGGGGAAGGAAATGAGCAAACGGTAATTTTTAAATAAAAATTATAATTTGCATAAATTCTACCCATTTCTTTTCAAACTCTTTTTCCCCCTCAGTGTTTAGTTAGTCATACTTACTTTTTAAGGGATATTAAGATTTATTGCATTGGATGGAATCATCTGACTCTTTAGCTGGCACTCCACGTGGAGTGCCATCATGGAGACTCAGTAGATGTTCTCATGAGAGATAATAGTTGCTCTTCCTCATAGCCCCAAAGCACGAGGCATGTGCCTCAATGCATCCATAGTTCCTTTAAAAACTATTAGTGCTGGATTATCCATGAAGATATCCAGATAGTTTTTGTAATTTTTTCCCTGTTTTTTTTTTTTTGCATGTCATAGGCTATCTTCTAGATCTGGTGTTTCTAGATATGGGAGGCTGTTAACCTAATTTACACTGTTTTTCATTTTTCTATTATCCAAATGGAGGTCCCCAAGAAAGATGGTAGGACTGTAAACTCAGTCTTCATCCTTTTTCTCTTCCTAGTCTTTCCTTATTTAATAGAGCCTTTTTCCATTTTACCTCTCTTACTTTAGTTCTCTGGTTTTGGGCTTTCTACAACTTTGCCTTTTGTAAACTATATAATTAGAACTGCATGTATTATCCTAGGTCAGGAAGCCCCATGATTTTTATGTAGGTATGATTATGTTTTCTGATTCATTTCAAAATAAATCTCCGGTTTTGATGAGGTACAGAGTTTTATTGACTGTTTTGGCTATAATATTTTTATATATAGCCTTAGAGACACATGTATTATTAACCTTTAATCATCTGACTTGCCAAGCTCAAGCAAATGGGTCATATCTCTTATCAGTTTAGAGGTATTAGCCAAGGTAGAGGTTGGCATTAATCTAAGGTGTGTGGTTAAAGATCTCTGATACTACCCAGTTAGTAAGCTTAGCTGAATCAGAAACCTTCCCATCTCTAGTGTGACTTTGAGTTGGTCTTTTGAGGCTTTTATAGCTCCAGTCTTAGGTAGTATGATGCATTTGGACTGACTATTTGTTTGTTTTAGGTAAATAGATTATCATTAATAAACAGTATCAACTGTAATCAATAGACTTTTATATGAAAATAAGATAAGACAAATTAGATGGACTGATATATTAATTTCAGAAACAGAACTTCTTTTTTTTCTATGGCATGCTAGATTTTGGTAAAACTACAAGTCAGGAGAAGTTTGTTCTTAGCGTTTCCCATCTTGGGGACATTGATGTTCCAACTGCTTCTGCTGAGTCTCTTTTACTGTCTTCCAACTGTTTGTTATCATAAAGAGTCTCATAAACTTATCCTCTGGAAAGTATGAAGCCCCTAAGCTTTGTTAGTCTTTGGGGTACTTGGATTTTAACGCTAGTCCGTGAAATCATGACAATGATGAATAACTGATGCTAGAATTATTTTGGGGAGCTGGATGGGAGAGGTAGGTACATGCCTCTCTGCTTACTCATAAGGGCAGTTCTCCTAAGCAGGCTTTCAGATTTGTTATGCATCAGGTTTTTATCAAAATGGCTTATACTGTTATTGATACTTTTCTCTCATAACCTCAAATATGAAATTTGTTAAAATTAGCCATGGTAGTTCAGTTTGTCCATATTGAGGATGACGACCGTGATTCACTGGGTTTTTCTCTGGAATTCGGACTACTTGAGTGGATGGGTGCTAAGTTGGAAACATCTGGTTTGTTCTAGCACATCCAGCCATCTACATGTGCACTCATTTTGGGCAGTGTCCCATTTTCATGAGATTTTAATTAGTATGACATAAACATCTGAATTCGGTAGACTGTTAATAAATTGTACAAATTTTCTTTCAACAAGATAGCTAGATGGCCTTAAGTAACGAATAAAAACTTTAAGCTCCATAATTAGAGTAAATTGAAAAGCTTCATACCACAGGGCTGGTATGATGGAGACAACTGGAAACCCCTGATCGAGTGTGGCCTGGCAAAAGGTCTGGTCATGTTGTTAACACAACTAAGACTGTTAGGGTGACAGTGTTCTTGGGGGAAACACCAAGAGCTTTATACTGTATGCTGAATCATTTTAATGTGTTTCTAAAGCAAATAAAAACATCTGTTAAAAAAGTAAGAATAATATTAAGTGGTGTGGAGCCTCTAAAATTATGCAATTCTTTGGTATCTTAAAGTCTCTTTGTAGCTCACTTATGATTAATGCCTTTTTTTTTTTTGAAGAGTTCTGTGAAATGTGTTTTGGATGAAATTTTGCAGTGCTGGTGGCTAGCAAGTTGAAATATCTTTTTGGGGTCACCAGTTTAAAGCTTGGAATTCTTTTTATGATTTGAGGTGCATATTTTGCATTTAAAATTATACCATAAGATGTATTTTAAACCTTTGCTGTGGTTCGTAGTTCTAGAACTGGACAAGGGTCTCAAACAGCTTCCCTGTAGAAAGAGATTTTTCTAACAGATTAGTGAGATGGAGAGAGCAAGGCTAACACTTACCAAGACCCTTTTTACTCAAGACCACAATAGGAGGACGGCAGAACAGTGTGGTCCTGCAGAAACTGAAGCCAGACACTCCTTACACTATCACCGTATCCTCTCTGTATCCTGATGGTGAAGGAGGTCGGATGACGGGAAGAGGCAAGACCAGTAAGTGAAACCTGAGTTCCTATAGCTTCTTTAATAGCTACTATTAGAATGGAATCATCTCTTTATCTGGAAACACTGGGGTGACACAAAGTTTTACTAATATTTAAAAATTCATTTACAAATAATATTAATAGTTTATTTATTTATTTATTTTTTGAGACGGAGTCTCGCTGTGTTGCCCAGGCTGGAGTGCAGTGGCATGATCTTGGCTCACTGCAAACTCTGCCTCCCGGATTCAAGCGATTCTCCTGTCTCAGGCTCCTGAATAGCTGGGATTATAGGCGCCCACTACCACACCTGGCTAATTTTTTATATTTTTGGTAGAGATGGGGTTTCACCATGTCAATCAAGCTGATCTCGAACTCCTGACCTCAAGTAATCTGCCTGCCTCGGCCTCCCAAAGTGCTGGGATTACAAGCATGAGCCACTGTGCCTGGCCATATTAATAGTTTTTAACATCCTTGCTTGGAATTATTTGTCTCTATTTGTGGAGAAAGATGTTACTTTCTAGGATAGAAAGGTGCTCTAAGACAAAAATGTCATGTGGATAGATGAGACATATGCATCAGACTGACGCAGACACAGTATGTGTCGTTTATTCACTACTTCAACAAATGTTTGTGTGGTACCTGCTATGTTCTAGGGTGCCTGGGAGATATCAGTGAATCTGTGTTTCATGTGTGCTTGATTGTTAGCACTATACTGTGATGGGATTTCTGTGCGTTTCAGAACCTCTAAACACTGTAAGGAACCTAAGAGTGTATGACCCTTCTACCAGCACCTTGAATGTCCGCTGGGACCATGCAGAGGGAAATCCTCGTCAGTACAAGCTCTTCTATGCACCAGCAGCAGATGGTCCAGAGGAACTGGTAATTATTTATTATAGTAAAAAATGCTAATTTGTTTAAATGGTAGCTGAGTGATTTAAAAGTGGAACTGAAGGAGTTAACCAGTTTACTTTAGAGCTGAAGAATTTCATATTCATTTAATAAGACTTGATAGAGGGTAAATAGTTGATACCTCAGAGCCTGGGTAACAGGGATTGGGGCCAGGATTCTTCCCCCTGGTCAGGGGAAGAAGTAGCTATTCTGGGAAGTTCTAAACGGGGAGTATTGGATGGTTGGAGGGGCATAGGGAAATATGTAACCTCTTGTAGCAGGTCACGTGGGGGCACATTATTACCTCCTAATATTACAGAACCTGCTTCTTGACTTGGTCTTGAGTTGTTATTGTATTATTTGAATTATTATTTCTTCCACAGATTTTTCAAGTCAGTGCTGTATGTTTTATTAAAATATTTAGGTTCCAATCCCCGGGAATACCAATTATGCCATTCTTAGGAATCTCCAGCCAGACACCTCGTACACTGTGACGATAGTTCCCGTTTATACTGAAGGTGATGGGGGACGCACATCAGATACTGGAAGGACATGTAAGTAATATGGCCAAAAAATTAATTTTGCATCATAAATGTTGCTTTTCGTTATAAAGGCCATAAAGGCCCATTAAAGAGAATTAGGAAAGTTTGGTGTAATAGAATTAAAAACATAAAAATTAGCCATAGTTCACCTTCCTAACACCAAATGTTAATGTTTTGTGAAATAACAAATTTATAATGGCATCTTCTTTTGAAATGATAATTTTAGGATTTGTAAAAGTGCATATAATCATCAGTATACTACTTTGCTTAATCTCTTTCATTGACAAAAATTCATTGAGCTTTGCTTTATGCTTTATAAATTGTTGTGAAGGACTGTTTATAATTGGCTTTCATAGTGTGAATTGTTGAAATCTGTTCGGCACATTACTTAATTTCATATGTCTTTGGTTTGTTTGTTGAAGTGCTTTTTTGATCTTAAAATCTGTATGCTTTCATTTAGAAAGCCGTTTATAGTGGTTTTACTGTTTTTTGTAGTATTGCTTAAAGGCTTTTGTGCAGATTTAGAAATATTTCTTTGGCTTTAAAAATATACTTGCTGATGGTTAAAAGGAATCAAGCATGGATGTCTTCTTTTGGTAAGAGATTAGTGGTCTAGGAAGATGATGTTATTGGTTAAATTAGAGTTTGGAATTAGTACATCAATTTAATTGGTAAGTTTTTCTAAATTCCTATTGGGTCACTTGAGAACTGGGTATATCTTATTTTTCTCTCCTTTTACCTTTTCTGTTAATCACAAAGATACTGAGTAGCAATTGTTAAATGAAGAAGTAATGAATGGTTGTAACTAGCTGACCGAATCAGATGAGCTTAATGGCTGTTGTCAGATTTTACTTAGAAGGCAGACTCTTAAAAAATGTCTCTTCTTCCTCTCTCCATTACCTATATTGGAAAACTGAAACTACTTTTCCTATTTCTTTTCTCTATCCCATGACCCTTTATGGACAATCCAGTTCCACCACTTTCATTAACTTGTTTTTAATTGAATACAATATTGCTTCCTTATAGACAAAGGCCATGCTTGCTAACTTTAATTAAATTTGGATTTGGAGAGTTTTAATCTGCCTTTGTGTGTAGGTAATTAGAAATATAAAGAAGATAGCATTTTGTCCTGTTACAGAACATAGGTTCTGGAAAAGTGATATGAAAGCTTGAGATATATAAACAGACTTAAGAAATAGATGTTGGCCTTCATTTCCTCAGTGATGAGAGGACTGGCAAGAAATGTCCAAGTATATAATCCTACACCTAACACCCTCGATGTTCGCTGGGACCCTGCACCAGGACCTGTGCTGCAATATCGCGTTGTGTATTCTCCTGTGGATGGCACAAGACCCTCAGAATCTGTAAGTAATTTTGTCATGGAAACTGCATTTTCTGATGAATGTAGTCACATGTTTGTGTCATGTTTGATAACCTGGGAGAACACAAACCACAAACATGCCAGTGTATAATACTTAAATGATTGTTTTTGATGATTTGAGGTAGATGTATTAATTATAGGGTTAGTAAGAATAAAAAGAATTTTGGGAAAACGTGAATTAGTTGGATGGGTTAAAAACCCAGTAATAAATGTAAATAATTGTTAGACCTTGTCAGTATGTTTTTGTTATGAAAATATTTTAAAATATACCTTCACTGGTTCTCACAAATTGCCCAATCTGTCTTTCATTCATAACATTATTCAGTTTTGTGAGTAGACTAACAATTTAGAAATCAGAAATTCCTAATTTCAATAAGCATAGTATCAGAATACCTATGGGAAAGTAAATTTACAAACTAATTTAACTTATAAATCTTTGCAAAAATAAACAATGTTGACGAAGATAAACAAATGATAAACAATATATGCATTTGATAAGAACATTGATTTTCATGTCCATGTATGGTAGGACATATTAAGACAACTTTACCTGTATGCATTGCATGGAGTCTCTATTTCAACACAAAATCTCCCCCACCACAAGTAAGAGTCCCTATTCTTGTGTGTATTTAACATGCAGGATGTTTTTTGAGGAAATATCATGAGCCTTGCATGTTATATTTGAGAATGTTTATAATAAATATAAATGGAGATAACTGAAGCTACTAAGGGTCAAGGATGAGGTCACTTTTTTTGGAAAGGGAATTTCTGAGGACAAATTTTGTTTAGTGATATGGTCTGGGTGGATCTCATGGAGAAGCACAGTTGGCTTCTGATGTGGCTGGGCTCAACATTTTATTATAAATACTATTGTGATGACTAACTGAAGACTTGGTAAGCATTTGAGTTGTTGTCAGGCAGAATTTGGCATTTCCTCCCCTGCAGATAGTGGTGCCAGGAAACACACGCATGGTGCATCTGGAGCGGCTGATTCCGGACACACTCTATTCCGTGAACCTTGTGGCTCTATATTCGGATGGAGAGGGAAATCCCAGCCCTGCCCAGGGCCGAACGCGTGAGGCAGAAATCCTTTCTCCATTCCATTCCCTGGTAGCTAGATAGGCAGGGCTTCTCTGATTGAGTGACAGGTGGGAGGGGGGTGGTGAGAGATGGGTGCTTTCTGCCTGGGATCCCCTACCTTCACATTCCAGGCGAAAACTCTGGGTCTGTGACTGTTGTTTGTGTGACGTGAACTTCATCTGTTTGTGTTCTCATTTGGGACATGAGTTAAGGAGGGGTTTTTCCCCTTTTTCTCCTCTTCTACCCTGCATCTTCCTTTTTCCCCTCTTTCTAGTCTGCAGTGAGTCTTCTTACCAAATGGGGACTTTGGAAATGTGAGGGTTTAGTCTTTATGTTTTATCGAATAGATATGGTTATAATGGTTAAAATAATTCTCCTTTTTCCTAGTCTACCTTTCAAAGCTAGCTCTAGGTCACTGAAAGTTCAACATGTAACCATAGCTCTGAAATACACTGTTTATGATTTCACATTAAAACCATAAATGTGTATTTTATTATATGGGAGGAAACATCCAAGTGAATGGTGAATGAAACACATGCAAGCAACCTCCTTAATCTGGCCTAGGTAATGCTCACAGGCAGACAACAAACTCTATTGTATTTCATTTATTTAGTACCACGGAGTGGACCAAGGAACCTGAGAGTCTTTGGTGAAACAACCAATAGCCTTTCGGTAGCCTGGGATCATGCTGATGGGCCAGTTCAGCAGTACAGGATCATCTATTCTCCCACTGTTGGTGATCCAATTGATGAATATGTAAGTCTAATACTCATTTATTGGCACATTTTATCATCTTAGCTGAATGGACGGTGAAGTTAAACTTCTTTAGAGGTATGCTGTGAGTACAGTTGAGTCCTTGATAGTCACACTTTATGATTTTTCTCTGACATGACTTTGGGATCACCCAAAGGTGCTTAGTCTTTCTGGCCTCCCATACCATAGAGAAGCAGGTCTTTGGGTTCATTTTTATTCTAAAGGCAGATAGGAAAATTATCTTATTGCATGATTAACTGAACATTTCTAACCACCTAATGACACCACAGGAACCAAATTTAGTGAAATATGATACCTATCATTCTGGAATGTCTAAGTTAATATTCAAATAGTGTATTTATCCAAATCTTACCCTTTCCTCAAATCTAATTCCTCTACAAGGTCTCCCTTAAATATTCCAGTGTTAATTGATCTCTCTTTTATTTAAGCTTAACATTTTGTGGTGCACATTAGTTTTGGAATATACATACTCTCCTATTAGCTTCAAACTTTTTGAGTGTCATAGTTTGTCTTTCCAGAACCAGATTCAAGTTTCTGGTAGCTTCCTCATAGCCCTCACTATGCGCATCCATTTGTTATGAGTGGAAAAATGGAAAAACTACTCTATTTGAAATTTAGTGATTAATTGCTGTGATACGCTTGCAGAATATTGCACAAGATGTTGATTGTAAATTAGGTCTGTGGTTTGCCATCTTTTTACCACATAGATCGTCTTAGATAATTTTCCCTCCCTGAGCCCCATGTGATGAAATATTTCATCTACTGGAACTTGATATAGTAACCTTTAATTCAAGTCCCTACTTTTATTAATAAGAAACACATGTAACTACCATTTATAGTTTCTGATCAAAATGAGATAAACAGTACTACTATAGTTAGTTTGCCAAAGCAGAGAAACTCATGGTTAGTGTTTGTGCAACCTTGCCATGGGCAAATAAGTAATTTCCCTTTACTTTCTGAAAACATTGAAAATACAATTTATCATTTGTAGTTAATGGACTCCAGGCCAGGATTCACTGGCATACCTTATCCATGTTGTTTGTAGAAACAAAACATAGGTTTAGAAGAGAGATTGAGATGTCTGGTTCATTTCTTCTTTGAAGAGGTAGTTGAATCTTTTTCAGCTAACTAGTATCAGCCAAACTGATATTTTTGAGGCCAGAAACTTCGTCAATTTTTGCTCACCAGTGGATTCTCAGTAGCTAATACCTGTCCCACTGTGCCTGGCCCGCAGTGGGTACTGGGTACATATTTGTACATGAAAGCAGAACATGTGATGATGAGATCTGAAGGAAACAAACTTACTACTGAGTGCTGGAGTACTCAGTAAGGTGTTCTGAAGCACTGTACACGGCATTACTTTTTTTTTTTTTTTTTTTTTTTTGAGATGGAGTCTTGCTCTCTCGCCCAGGCTGGAGTGCAGTGGCCGGATCTCAGCTCACTGCAAGCTCCGCCTCCCGGGTTCACGCTATTCTCCTGCCTCAGCCTCCGGAGTAACTGGGACTACAGGCGCCCGCCACCACGCCCGGCTAGTTTTTCTTTTTTTTTGTATTTTTTAGTAGAGACGGGGTTTCACCGTGTTAGCCAGGATGGTCTCGATCTCCTGACCTCGTGATCCGCCCGTCTCGGCCTCCCAAAGTGCTGGGATTACAGGCTTGAGCCACCGCGCCTGGTCGGCATTGCTTTTAATACAGTTTTCTTCAGAGATGTTAGGTCACATGGCTGTTAAGTGGCTGATCTGGGATTTGAACCCAGATCTGTCTGACTCTAAAACCACTCTCCTAAGCTGCAGAGAAGAAGTGAAGATAGTTTTTCTTGTCATGAGCATTGTGCAGCAAAAATAAAATGTGAAAAAAACTACTCTTACTGTTTATGGGAATACATAAAACAATATTGTCTTTTGATCTGGAAGTCTTCTAGATGGTAGTACATTTATAATTTAACTTCCTCTATAGACCACAGTCCCAGGCAGAAGAAACAATGTAATACTGCAGCCCCTGCAACCTGACACTCCATATAAAATTACTGTTATTGCTGTTTATGAAGACGGAGATGGTGGCCATCTAACAGGAAATGGAAGAACTGGTAAGTGTTTTGTACTCCGCCTTTTTGTATCTGCTTTGAAATTGTTAAGATCTTAATGTTGCTTTTTTACCTTTTAAAATCTTAAAATTTTATCTTTATCAGTATATCTCAAATACCACACTAATATTGTATTATTTGTATTAGATATTAAATTTTGTCAAAATGATGACATGTGAAAGGAATTTGTTTTTAACTTTTTAATGGTTCACTAAGAGAAGAAAAAGACAATCTACATATTTTTATTTGCTTAAGATAGTTTTAGTTCTTCTTTGGAAAACCACTGCATATTCTCTGAATAATGTTTCAATTGATATGGTGTCAGTTAAGGCTATAATTGTTAAGTCAATATAGTATCAGTAAGAAATATCCCATTGTGATTGAATCTTAAGTCGTAAATACAGAAGTGAGATGATCAGCAATCATTTTCTGTCTACAAATTTAGCTTTTTCTAAAAAAGAAAAATGTATTTTTTATTGTACTAAGCCGTTTACATAGAATTATCGATGTTCAGACCCATTTTTACACTATACTGTTGGTAATTTCTTAGGGTTTAAAAATTCTCTAATGTGGTTGCTTGCTACAGTCACCTGAGGAGCTTTAAAAATACTTATGCCTGGGTTCCACTCCCAGAGATACTGATGTAACTGTGTGAGGTTTGGGCTGGACATGCTGATGTTCTCATTAATGTGCAGCAATGGCTGAGAGCCATTAGTTTAGCATAAAGGTAGGATGAACTCTAGATCTGAGTTTTGTTACTGGTAGATATTGGCATTTCTCTTTTATACTTCATTCACCAAAAATCTACTTAAGTAACATGACTTCAGGTTTCTTTCTGCAGTCACTTGCCAAAAGTCTTTTTGAGCTTAAATGATCTTGACAATATTACAGAATTTAAAGAAGTGACATTTGAAAGCTCCTAAGGGAAAAGCAGGACTAGAGTTGATTCAGCTTAGTCTCTCAAGGTCAAGAATCTGTATTTACTGATATTGTTGTCTACAGGACTGAGTCAATGGAGACTCACATGACTCAAGATGATTTTAACAACTTCACTTTTTAATTTTTTTTCAGATTTTAGACTGTATTTTGGGACTTTCCTGGGGAAAATGGCATATTTCAGAATTTCATGCTTATCAAAATGGATTTTTAAAAACTAGATCTTATATTTTCCAGGAAGAGCCAAAGTCATATTTTGTTTCTCTTATGAAAAAAACGTTTTTCAAGTTGGATGCGTTATTTGCGTAATGCTGTGAATAGTAACTACAGCAACTACTTAACATGTTACCTGAACAGCATTGATTTTATAAGTTGTGAACTTGGGGGCAGTATCTCTGGAAGCTTAAGGATTTATTCTAGGTAATGCTGGTGGAGGATAGAAAGGTATAGGGAAAAAGCACTTTTAGGTAGCTGTGTGGTTTTGGGCAAATAATATCTTACGTATTTGATGAAGTGGTTGGACTAGATAGTCTCTAAATTGCTTTCTGTTTGTAACAATCTGTATTATATGACATTGTAAAAATGGTTTGAGATCTTTTTTATTTTCTATAATTCTGAGTCATAGAATGTTTCAGCTCTGGATACTGCTTCCTGCTGAGAAGGTGGTTCTGGAAATCACTAGTTCTTGAGTCTATTTGAGTTGCTGTTTAAATTTGGAAAACTATTCAGCAGTTTTTGAATACTTCAATGCCTTTTAATTGTTTTCTGGATAAAGACATTATGGGATATTATGAAATTGCTCCCACTGGGCTTCCCTACCAATACTTTTAAAGTTCTGTGCTCTCCTTGTATGCCAATAAAAGGTCTGTAATGTATGTCAATGTTTGTTTCCAGTGGGACTCCTTCCTCCTCAGAACATACACATCTCTGATGAATGGTATACAAGATTCAGGGTGTCCTGGGACCCTTCACCCTCTCCAGTTCTTGGATATAAAATTGTATATAAGCCAGTGGGTAAGGAAGTGCCTTTGTCACCATAGAAATGCTTTGGAGGGTTATTTGCATATCAGGGTATTTTCTCTTTCATCTCCCACTATTAGGTTCTCCTGAGAGTTCAGGTATCACACCAAGTTTCCTGTCACCAAAGGCAATGTTTTTGGCAATAACATTTTAAGGCCAATCATCTTAAGTACCATTGTTATTATAGGTATAGATGAGATTCTAATTAAATGTCATGATTAAAAAGTTTGACTTGGTTCATAAAGTTGCACTAATCAAAGATGCCTGTCTTCAGACATCCTATATGATCATGAAATAATGAATATTCCATCATTATACCTCTGCATTTTTCCCACTATGCCCAGGTATTATTTTATTTTGGACATAGATTCCATGCAGCTTATTCATGACAGCCTTGCTTTCAAATCCCCTCTGAAATTTTCACCTAAATTAATATCACCTTGATTAAACTATTTGTTATTTTTGTTTTAATATTCTGTCTATATGCTTAGCGAAACTGGAAGAAAAATGCTCTTCGTACCAAATTTGTGAGGGCATCTTCTATATATCCAGGAAGAGTATGAATTAGAAAAAACATGAAGGAGAGAAGGCAAGAGAAAGGAAATAAAATTTGAACCTATGTAAGAAATAGAAAAAGAACTTTAAAAAGAAAGTGGGGTTGGTAACTAAGGACTTTAGCAGCCAAAGTATGTGGAATGAGGTCCAAGATAGAAGTTCTTAGATCGTCTCTACAATAAATGAAAAAGTGTCCATTGAACACCTACTATATGCAAAACACTATGTTGGCAAAATAGGGCTTGAGAAAGAAGCTTGAGAATTCATTCACTAAAGAAACATTGATTATATACCTACTATATTCCAAATGCTGTGCTGTGCTTTGAAAATAGGAGGGTGAAGAAATCAGTGTCTGCTTATAGTTTCATATTTGCCATATAATGTAGCTTGTGCTCTAGTGAGTAAGTGCATGAGGACTATGGAATTAATGGTGTTCGTGATTCCCTTTGGCTGTAGGATCTTTAATTTTACGCAGAATTTCATGCTAGTAATGGCATGTTTCTGTATATTTTTGTGGTTGTTAATAAAGGTTCCAATGAGCCCATGGAAGCCTTTGTTGGAGAGATGACATCATATACCTTACACAATCTCAATCCCAGCACCACCTACGATGTGAATGTTTATGCTCAATATGATTCTGGACTCAGTGTCCCCTTGACAGATCAAGGCACTACATGTGAGTCATGGATATTTTCTTGGTTGTAAGAAAAAGTATAGTAGAAATTACCAGGTCAGCCTATTCTAATTTTACTGCTTCTGAACATATACATGTTTCCTCAGCATTATGTAGGCAGGCTATTTTGTGTCTGGTTAGACAAAATACCTATCCAAATACATAAATATTATAATTGAGTATATAAAAATGTATATGATGAGAAATTTGTGTATTTCACATAAAATATTATATTTTGAATTTTAAAAGATAAAAATTATAGAAATTATCATTTTATCCATGAATGACCTGTAAAATTAGATCTGTGATGCTACTTAGTTCTTCTTTACATTTGATATTAAGATATATATTACCTAAATCCATTGATTTAATTTGACTTAATTATTGAATCATGATTAGTGATTCAGTCCACAGATATATTTTAATGACACCATTGCTTTGATAACTATTTAATGACTTAGCAGATAGCCTTTTAGAAACTGTTTTCATTATTTTCCATGAGATGTTTTTGAAATTCTTAGTTGTGAGAGGGACTATACGGAATTTCCTTTCCTTGAAAATCAGTGATAGAAAGGGGGTTCTATTTTGGCAGTACCACATTTTCAAATATGATTCATGTATGTTTCTTCTAAGGAAACATGTTACACTTTTGAACTTTTTTTCACCCACAGTGAAAGTTTGAAAATTGTGTTATGATTAAAAGTGTATTTTTTTGCTTTAATTTACAAAGTAAATCTCTTTCTTTCTTTATTTTATAGTATATTTAAATGTAACAGATCTGAAAACTCACCAGATTGGGTGGGATACATTCTGTGTCAAATGGTCAGCTCACCGGGCAGCCACCTCCTACAGGCTAAAACTAAGCCCTACAGATGGTATGTGTGTAAAAAAGAAAAAAATGATCTGGAGCATGTAGTGGAAACATTTTAAATTTCAGTAAAGAAGATACCATTTTGTTTATAGCAATGATATATAAAATTGTCTTGAAATATAATTGATGATGACACTGGCATTTTCCTTTGTTGTCATAATCAGGAACCAGGGGACAAGAAATTACAGTGCGTGGATCAGAAACCAGTCACTGCTTCACTGGCCTTTCACCAGACACTGATTATGGTGTCACTGTTTTTGTGCAGACACCAAATCTCGAGGGACCAGGAGTCTCTGTTAAAGAACATACCAGTAAGTTTTTGAGAAATCTGGAAAGCCTTCATAAGGCTTTAGAATAGAATGCTCTAGGTAAGGAAGACTTAAGTGAATCTTGTGCAGGTACCTCTCCCCAGGGGTAGCAATAATGATAGGATGATGGTGAGTTCCTGAATGTGGAGTCTAAAGCTGGTTCAGGACCTTTTTCTGTAGCAATTGCAAGTTGTCCCTGTTATCGAGTTGGGGCTACTTTGAGGAAGGGCCAAAGGAGGGAGAGGTGGCTCTTGCTGACAGTGAGAAGGTGAATTCATATTAGTGACTTTTGCTCATTTGACCCTATCTGAAGGCCTTACATTTTCCCTTTAGATCTTTATTTTCTGTAGCTGTAGTGGATGTTGAATGACTACCAGTGACACCAAATTTGGATGGAATAAAATCCCCAGTATGTTAGTACTGATGACAGTGGTGTCTCATTTTGTATGACTTGATTTGGTATCCAGGATTTAAATTGCTCTTAAAATTTACTTTCTGGGATATAAAATGTGCACATGGTGTGTTTTTAAAATTATTATTTTTAAATTCTAGCTGTGAAACCAACAGAAGCCCCTACAGAGCCACCCACCCCTCCTCCCCCTCCCACCATTCCACCAGCCCGGGATGGTAAGTACAGCTAAATAGGCAATACATTCAGCTGATAGGGAGCTACAGACTTCTTATTTATGCTGCATGTGCATCATTTACAATTAATATAGAACATTTCTGATTTATTATTGCTGCTGAAGAGTTTTTAGATTGAAAGAGAAGATTATCAGTAATTTGTTTCTCTCCATCTCTGGGCACATTTTGGTGTGAATAAAATCAGTCATAAATTATTCCAGCTCTTCAGTTGGAAGTCTGTTTCCTCAGTTTTACAGATTTAGGTCTTCCATGATCCTACATGGTGGACATTTCTTTCTGCTAACTGCTGGCATCAGTAAGCACTGTGAACCCTTTTGGCTCTATTTGCAACGTAAGCCTTGAGGCTGTTGGCTTTAAAATTCCTGGCATCCAACCTGAGAAGTTCCCTGGATTACACAAAGCTAAAAAATTTTCCATTCACCAAAATGTGAAGATAATTGTAACTTGCAGTGAACTGGTAAAACGACATACTGATTTATTAAGGTTGGTCTCTCAGCACTTAAGGGCAATTCTTTAGCACTTTATCAAGCTAAAGTTAAGTTAAATAACTACTGGATTATTCTTTTCTCATATGCTGTCTCTAGCATTTAATAGAAAATATTTCAGATTTTAAATATATTTTTATTTTATCTTAGAAGGATGTAGAATGTTACAACTTTATTAAACCTATTATATAAGTAAAATTAAAAATTAGTAGTGTAATATTGTAGGGTAAAATAATAATGGGTTCCTTTAAATTAGATATAGAAAGAAATTCAGTAAATAATCTTGGTTTAAAAACAAGTTTTTTCTTTTTAAATAGACTTTATTTTCTAGAGTAGTTTTAGGTTCACAGCAACATTGCAGGCATGTTGCAGAGATTTTTCATCTCCCAGACAGACTGCCCTTCCCCACCACATGCCCAGCCTCCTCCCCTATTAACATCCCACATCTGAGTGGTACATTTGTTACAAACGATGAACCTACATTGACACATCATCACCACCCAAAGTCCATAGTTTACATTAGGGTTCACTCTCAGTGTTAAACTTCTCTATGTTAAGTTTTTATAAATTAAAATTTTGTTAATTGTTTTTAGATTTTTTTCTTAGCCTCCAAGTCTAGATATTCAAATAAAAATCTTCTTTCCTACGTATGATTCTAGTGGCTTAATTTAAATTTTACAAAGGACTTGGCCAGGTGCAGTGGCTCACTCCTGTAATCCCAGCACTTTGGGAGGCCGAGACAAGTGGATCAAGACCATCCTGGCCAATACGGTAAAACCCCGTCTCTACTAAAAATACAAAAATTAGCTGGGTGTGGTGGCACGTGCCTGTTGTCCCAGCTACTCAGGAGGCTCAGGCAGGAGAATCGCTTGAACCTGGGAGGCGGAGGTTGCAGTGAGCTGAGATCGCCAGTGCACTCCAGCCTGAAGGCAGAGTGAGACGCTGTCTCAAAAAAAAAAAAAAAAAAAAAGGACTTATTTACATAAAATCAATCTTTACTAATTATATTCCAAATCTCCAAACTTTTTATTTGATTTCTCCTCTCATTTATTGTTCAAAACTACTTGAAGAGTTCCATGAGGTAAGATTATATCTCTGTATAATGGATCTAAACAAATGGAGTAATTCCAGAGTAGGTATTGTGGATCTGTTAGTCCAATGCTTCTTAAATTTATTGTGCATATGAGTCATCTTATTACTGCTGGTACTGATTCAGGAAGTTTGGGGTAGGACCCAACATTCTGCATTTCTAACAAGCTCCCAGGCAGTGCTGTTGCTACAGAACCACACTTTGCGTAGCAAGGTGTTATACTACATTTTCAATTATGTGATTTCATTTAAATGAAAGAATTCATGAGATTTGGGGCTTCTTCTGCTTTCTTTTTTTTGTAGTATGCAAAGGGGCCAAGGCAGATATTGTGTTCTTGACTGATGCCTCTTGGAGCATCGGGGATGATAATTTTAACAAAGTTGTAAAATTCATCTTCAATACTGTGGGAGGCTTTGATGAAATCAGTCCTGCTGGGATTCAGGTGAGTGTCATTCCACCAGTGGCCACTCATTTGTGATGTCTTGCCTTTCCTTTGAACTTCTCTTTTTACTCTTTTTAAGTAAAAAGTCTTTTCAATATAAACTCAATTTTGACCTTCTCTTATTTACTATTTCCTTTATTCATGTATTTTTGGGAGGGAATTGGGTGTACATGATAAATAAATAGAAAAATAAATGTTTTTTCTATTAGTTTATTAGTTTTTATCTTTGACTAGATAATATTCCTGTTGGAGAACTTAGGGGATGCTGACTCTTAACTTCCTGCTTCCAACCATGACACATTTCTATAGAAGTTCATCCAAAGTTCTGGATATTAAATTCTTTGTGATTTTCATGCCCTGTGAAGTTAGAAGAATCAGTGATAAACAGTGACTGGAGTGAGTGTGCGGAACTTGCTGCCTCTCTCATTACTTTGCAGAAAATTACCTTGACCAGAAGAATGTCCATTGTTGAGCTAAAGCATATTTCATTTGCTTTTTTAAAATGATAACTACCAATTATCTTGCTCTGAAATCACTCCGAATATATTTGTTATACTGAAGTACTTAGAGAAGTTTATATTTCCATGAGAGGCCTCAAAGAATAAATCATCATGTAACCCTAACCCAATTAAAAGACCCAATTAAAATTCCACCCCCTCTGGTAAGGCACCATGATGGCTTTACACATTCCATGCTTTTGAAGTATTTTGTCTATATTGCTGCATTACAACAAATATCACTTCATATTGTCATTAATTGTGTGACTGTCTTCTATCTACTCTTCTATCTAAATGATTGACTCCTTAAAGCAAGAGACTATCTTTTTAAAAAACAATTCCTCCTTTTCTTTCCCATTTCTTTGCTGAATTTTCTTTATTTTGGCAGTTTGATCATCATTGTGGCATCATGAAAATAAGATATTTTGAAATAAACCACAAACAATTTCATCAACAAAACATGTCTTCTTTTATGGAATAGTAAATTTCAAATCCTCAAATAATCCTCTAGACCTTAATCCAACCCAAGAAGAGTAAAAATTCACCCTAGTTATATTCTAAATTTAATGTGGTTATATTCTTAATTTAACCACATTAATTCAACAAGCAAGCTTTTTTTCATCCTTTTAGGAATTTGTATTTCTAACAAAAAATAGCTACCATATTTTATTAACTCCTATGTACCAGTTACTTTGTATACAGGATTATTAGTCTTTAAAACAATCCTAGAAGGTAAGTATAGTTATCCTCATTTTACTGATAAAAAAATCCATTGTCACATAGCTATTAAATGCCAGAGCTAGAATTTGAACCCAGTGAATCCTGAGTACAAAGCCTGTACTTTTTCCTCTAAATCCCATTTTCAATGAGTTTGTGATGAGGGATGATTATAATCACACACGTGACATTTTTATATTGCCATAAAGAACTGATAGAGTCAGTGAGAAGCAGCAGTGGGCTGAGTCAACTGTTTAACCAACATTTGGATTCGAGATGGTATGTTCTCATGTCTAATCCTGGGATCTCACCACTCCCCAGCTTTATTCATCCCTTTCTATGTCCTAGAGAAAGGCACAACATGAATATAGTATATTTTCATTATTAACGTCAGTTATGATAATTTCATTGAAGATTGAAAATTAAAGAATTTAATGAGACAAGTGCAGTAGGTGTTATAATATTAGCTATAAAGAGCTTACAATATTCTATCAGGTCTGAGATACTTTTTACAACCCCCCATCCCCCACTTTATTCTGCAGCTAGAGAATCACTTGAAGATTGAAATATAAAATGAGATGACTTATGCTCACTGCTAAACCACATTTTCCTTCAGGTTTCATTTGTGCAATACAGTGATGAGGTCAAGTCTGAGTTCAAGCTGAACACATATAATGACAAGGCCCTAGCCCTTGGGGCCCTCCAGAATATTAGGTACAGAGGAGGAAACACAAGAACAGGTACGTGTATATGTAGACCTTTACTCTCCAAGCATTTGTAGTGGCAGAACTGAGTGTATTATCTCACGCTAATGTCCAGATTCTTATCAGTTGGGCGTGACTAATGGCATTGGGGTAGTTTTCACTGAGGTGACACTAAAATGTTCCATGCCTCATTCTGTAGGCAAGGCCCTCACATTTATCAAGGAGAAAGTCTTGACTTGGGAGAGTGGCATGAGGAAGAATGTCCCTAAAGTGTTGGTTGTGGTCACAGATGGTCGGTCCCAGGATGAGGTCAAGAAGGCGGCTTTGGTCATCCAGCAGTCAGGCAAGCACATACATGAATTTGCACTTGCAATTTTAACATTTTTAAATGTTCACAAATGATTACAAAAGACTAAATTTGCTGATGTTACTTTATTGTTTCTGTTTCACTCTGCACTGTATACCTTTGTAATGCTGATTTATATTTAATTATGGAATGGTTTGCAACTGCTCAAAATGACATGGTGTATTCTTTGTGTAAGATGTGGTTCAGGATTGACAAGGGGCAAACCACATTTTCCCATAGTGGCTGGAAGGCTACAGAAAGCAATGATAATGAGATGATGCTAGAGCAGGCTTCCTGCCATAGCAGAAATGAATCTTGATACTGCTTCCTGTGCAAGGAGAGGAAAAAGGAAGCCTTTAGCTTTAGCACATCTTTGCAGATGTAGACTTAATGATTGCTAAAAGATATGTTGCAAGGAATGGAGGTCTTAGGGAGTCATCTCTGGGATAGACCTTGGAAGTCAAATATACTGAGAGCCTCCTGGTAACACTGTCCTTTGAATTAGTTATTTAAGATCATTAGAGGCGAAAGTAGATATTTCCAGTACTTGCATTAACAGTCCCCCTACCCACTGCTGTCCCAAGCAACGTCTAAGGTGGATATATTTTTAGAGAGAATCTTATGCATAATTTGTTGTAGTAAATTATAAAGTACTTAATTACATGGAACTTGTCATCTGTACATGCAAGATTCTTTGGCTAAAATTGTAAGTTATGATTAGTGCTAAGTCATATTGTCTTTTTTCAATAGAGGTTGTTCCTGCTGATCTTTTATAAAATGTATTGCCATTGTGTTGTACACTTTACCCAGATTTCTGCATGTTTGTGACTCCTGGTAGATTTAATTTTGGGCTTATAAATATTTGCTTCTTATGTTACCTTATTTTTATCTAAATATATTTCTAATTCCTTATATAGCTTTTTCCCCCTGATGTCAAATTTAGCTTTCGGAGTGAAAAATGTGCTTATTTGTCACAGCCTAAATTTGCTTATTTGTCATAGCCTGTCTGTTGCCAGTGAGAGTTGTAGATTCCATTTTCAAGATGGCCAAAGTTCTGCCTTTGAGCCTGAGTTTCCTGAGAAAATCAGTTTCAAGAACCCAGATTTTAAAATGAGCCCATTCTTAACTTCTGAGTCACATAAGCTTAAAATATTAATGGCTGCAGAACTCATGTGTGTATCAGGACTGTGGATCTGTGGAAGGCAGTGTGCACCACATAAAGTCTTTCTGCTATTAAAATCTTCATATTTAAATTGTTGGGATTTTATCTTAGGAAATCAAATTAAATGAATTATTTAAACCAGAAAATAGAAAGACCTGGAAAAAGTATGTATTTATTAAAGAGAGTTCGTGTCAAATAAAAGGACTTGCGTATAGTAAGAAAATACAGCATCATTTCTGATAAGAATCTTTTTGCATTGTTCTAACAACAAGGACAGAAAAAGAGATATGTGATTCATTCTATAAATTCTACTTTGCAGGGTTCAGTGTCTTTGTAGTTGGTGTGGCTGATGTCGACTACAACGAGCTTGCCAACATTGCCAGCAAACCAAGTGAACGGCACGTGTTCATTGTGGACGACTTTGAATCTTTTGAGAAGATCGAAGACAATCTTATTACATTTGTTTGTGAAACTGCCACTTCAAGTAAGTCACAGACAACATGGATCTATAACCTCACTTATTCTGAAAAATAATTACTCAGTAGACAATTCTATATCCTTTGTAGGATCAAGTCTGTGCATAAATAGATCCTGGGAAATCACTTGAGAACCTGATGAATCACTGTTCCTATTGCGATCATGCTAAATGTGTGCTTGTCAGAAGTTCATTTTTAGCCTTGAATATGTAATTTCCTTGTATGGAAATAAAGTGTTTTAATATATCCTTTTCCCACCAACCTAATGCCTGTGACATTTGGTTAAATTAATCTCAGCCTCAAATTGCATACATAGGGGATTTCTGTGAGATGAAGGTTTTCCCCATTAGTAATCAATTGGTATTTGTTTTGTCAACATCCGTGCTTCAAGAGAGCAATGAAAAAAAATGGTTCCTCAGAAATTTAGTTGATTCCCATTTGTTTGTTTGGGTTTGTATTTTCAATTCAGCTTTTGAACTATAGTGAAGAACCAAAGATTGATTATTTAAGTCAATTTATTATCATCATCCATTAACACCAATTCTTGGGGTATAGGTTATGGAGGCAATTAATCCTCCATAATTACCAGGAGGCAATTTATCCTACATAATTGATCAGGGGTCTGTGGCTAGTCCAGACCCCTGATCCTAGACAGGGCTATGCTTTACAAATATAATAATCCTCTCCATTAAACATTCTATTAAAAACAGAACTGGTTAAACAAACTTTCTTGGTTTACTATGAAAATTTATGCTGAAGTTTGGAGCATAGCTGCACTGGTGAAAGTGAGTAGGGGGCTGGAGTGGTTTCTTTTCTCTTCCAAGTGGTCCTGGATGCAGCCATCTGGTACCCTCAGCTCTGAGGGGTCCAGAGCAAAAACTACTGCACACTTGTTACTGTTACCTGGTGTTTGGTAGCCAGGGTGAGGCTTGGAGACTTGGCAGAGAAGAGGGTTGGGGATGGACAAGCTCCTCCTACCTTTGCAGAAATCTACAATTCCCTGGGAGGGAAGTTCTTTAAATCTATTGAAAATGTGAAAAATTCCTCCTTTAATTCTATTTTATTATTTTTAAGAGTACTGTAAAATTCCAGCTGGATTAGAGAATGTTAGGGAAATATGTGTAACACTGGTTAATAGTATAATTTCTCCTACACATAGGAAATGTACAAGAAATAATATATAAAAGAGTAAATAGAGAAGTTATTTTAATAAATGAACAATGTCATTTATTACTTGAAATATGTTCGTTGCTACTTTCTGTGCATATATGATTTGTACATCGTGTTGGTGAATCATACTTAAAGAACACTGTACATTGCAGGTTGTCCTCTCATTTATTTGGATGGCTACACCTCACCAGGTAAGCATTTATAATTTTGGGCTAATTAATTTCCAGATTTAAGCAATAAAATAATTAAAATGTACTTTGTTTAATATTTTCTTTTCTGACGTAAAGGTTTTAAGATGCTTGAAGCGTACAACCTGACAGAAAAGAATTTTGCTTCTGTACAAGGAGTATCTTTGGAGTCAGGGTCTTTCCCCAGCTACTCAGCTTACAGGATTCAGAAGAATGCATTTGTGAATCAGCCTACAGCGTAAGTGTGACAACAGGAGGTTCTCCTTTTCTTAAGACCTGCAGAAAGTTCTTGGAATATTTGCTGACTTCCCAGAATCCTGGAACTTTAGAATTGTCGGAAGACTGCTTATGGATGACCCTGATGGGTTTTCTTAAATACAGTTGGGTTAATTGTTTCCAGGTTACATAGTTGTTTGCACACAGGAGACTAAGACTCAGGCCTCGTTATTCCCAGATCCAAGAAGCTCATGCGGGTAACATATTACTGACCCTTTTGAATTTAAGGCTAGAAAAGCTGTTAAAACAGGAAGGCAACTTAATATTTTGAACATCTCTCCCTGTGGTGCAGAAGACTGGATGGAATAAGTGCAGAATGAGAGCAAACATTCTTTATAGTGTTTCAGACCTCTAGAAAATGAAAGGTAGTTTTTCTCATCCATGATCAGACAGTTGGCATTTAGTTTTTATTGGCTGATGCTCTAGCAATCTGTTGTGTAGCTGTAGATGTTATTTTACTTCATGAATGTTTCCACCTGAGTATGATAACTGAAATCTGTATTTCTTATTCATTAAAATGAAAACTTTTTATGTTGAAAAATATGTTTGCCAGTTTATGGAGAGAAAAGAACAATGAGAAATAAAGGTATTGTAAGCTCAGAACAGGGTCAGAAATGATGTCTGAAATATGAAATGCTCTGAGAAAGCTGATGGAAAATTCAGACTAAAACCAAAGCTAATTTACTTTAAGAGGCACAGATCATATTGTTGTAGTTTGACCACACTGTAAGTCTCTAACTCCTTAATGGTTAACCATGTTGGCTCGGAGTTCTAGGTTTTTCAGTGAACTGTAATACCCGGTGTTTAACTCTTCCAGTCAGCTCAACATATGATTTCTACATTTTAACTTATGACACCTATTGTTTTCTCAAGCATCAGAACTTTTGACTGAAAGGAAAGAAACATAAATACAATTACATAATTTTTTCACAAGCACTAATTAACTAAGGTAGGAGAAAAATGGGCTAGGTGAGAGATGAGTTGATGTGGAGAAAATATTATTTGTAACATAGAATATTATAAAGACAGTTCCTGAACATATAAAAGACATCATGTCGGCTTACCTAGAGCATGTTTTAAAAGCAAGATGGCATTAGTGGTGTGGTATTAGGACATGAAAGCTCTGTGTCCTCTATCAAAATTCATGGAGGAATAGCTTCTTTTCTATGAGTTTATTATCTGGTTCTTTTTCTTACCTTCAGGGAGAAAATGTTGTTAAATGGTCTCAGATAGAAAACCATTAATTCTGCTTCAAAGATTCCCCCAGAACAATGATTGACTAAAGTCTGGAGGGACACATGGGACCAATTTTTTGTTTTTTGTTTTGTCTTACAGCTTAGAGCCAAGAAACATTTCCTTTCAATTAATTCACATCCTTTTATCATCACTAAATGTTTGCACATGTATATGGCCTTCACATTTAAAATGGATTTTGTTTTTGGGAATATATGAGCTCTGGGGGTGATTTATTTGATTTCAGGGGAGAAATTTGGAAGTGTAAAAACTATTACTGACAGGGAGGGAGAGAGAAATTAAAACCTTAAGCCATTTTATGATCTCATACAGCTGACATTTGAAATTAAATATGTTTAGTAAGATTCATTCTCTTTAAATTATATCCATAGCCGGGCGCGGTGGCTCACGCCTGTAATCCCAGCTCTCGGGGAGGCAGAGGCGGGAGGATAGCTTGAGCCCAGGAGTTCGAGACCTGCCTGGGTAATACAGCGAGACCCGTTCTCAAAAGAAAAAAAGAAAAAAAAAAATTATATCCATAGTCATACTGTTTATCATTCTAAAATTATCATATAATTTTATAATACTCTGTGTCTCAAAAAATTAGTTATTACTAGTAGGATAAAAGACTATTTCGTAATTTCCCAGACTTTCGTGACTTTATCAATTTAGAAATAATCGCTTACAATTTACATAATGGATCTTTAGTGCTTGTTCTTTTGATGTGCTTCCTAAATTTTTCTCCTTCTAAGGAGAAGTCAGAAGGAGCCAGATTATTATAAATAGCCTCTAATACTACCCATATGGGATTCTGGTGCAGAGATTTAAAAGAGTATCTGTTCTTGATGTGAAATCAATCAATCTTTCTTTCTTCCTTTTGTTTTTTTCTTTCTTCTCCTTTTTCTTTCATTTTATCCAACAGAGACCTACACCCAAATGGACTCCCTCCTTCATACACGATTATATTATTATTCAGACTTCTCCCAGAAACTCCCAGTGACCCTTTTGCAATTTGGCAAATCACAGACAGAGACTACAAACCACAAGTTGGAGTGATTGCAGATTGTAAGAATTTTTATCTTAAGGCACATGCATACTTAGTTTTGAATATGTTTTTCTTTTCTTTTTTAAAAAACTTTCTGAATATACATTATATATATATTTATTTGGTATATACTTTTATGTTTGAACTTTTCCAAGTATAACACATCAGTAAATATCCTAATTACATTTTATCACAACAGAAATTATTTTATTTTTAAAGAAATCTCTCGAAGAATCATTTGCTAATACTTTAAATAAAAGGTATTCAATGCATGTGATTTAATAACACTTTATGTTGATTACAGCTTCTAGCAAGACGTTATCATTCTTTAACAAGGATATAAGAGGCGAGGTACAAACTGTTACATTTGACACAGATGAAGTAAAGACATTATTTTATGGAAGTTTTCATAAGGTAAAAACATAAGATTATTTGAGTCTTATTTCTAGAAAAAATATAAAACAAATTTATTATTTATTAAAATGTCATGTTAAATTGGTAGAATTGTAACTATGTCTTTTAAAAATAAAATCTAAAAAAAAATCTTATTTTAGAGAATTTGGTTAATTCAAATAATATTTAAAATAAAACAATATACTAACCAAGAGATAACTACTAACATTTTGATATTTTTTAATGCTTATTTCTTTTTAAAATTTGAATCATATAGTATATATAATATTATTCACCTACTTTTCTAGTTACCATTTTGTTATGAATCTTTGTGTCATTTAGTCTGAAAAGCTTAATTTTAGTGGATCTTTTTTGATAATATTTCTTCTGCTTGCTTTTTATTGAAAAGTACAAACATGCCAGTGAAATGCAAAAATTGATAATATATCTTCTGCTTGTATTTTATTGAAAAGTACAAACATGCCAGTGAAATGCAGAATAATTTTTATCAATCCAAAAGCTATCAATATCTACCAAAATAATTAAGATAAATGTTTATGAGATTAATTTTTATGTGAACACACATTCTTTAAAAACATAATTCTCTAGAAAATCTTATTAAAAGTTCTAAGATGCATTCTAGGGATTGTCTATTCTTGATTATCTTAATCAATTTTCTGTATGTCAACATCCAGCAGATAGTAGAAACTTTTTTTTCAGGTTTCTAAAGGACAATTCATTGACAAATAAGCACTTCTTACTTAGAAAATACTGAAGTTGGAAGCGTTAGAAATAAAAAGAACAATCTAGGTTAGTAATGGAGGTTAGGAATGGACTTTTAAAAAAAATTCTGTTTTAAGTTCAGGGGTATGTGTGCAAGCTGTGCAGGTTTGTTACATGGGTAAACATGAGTCATGGGGGTTTATCATACAGATTATTTTGTACCCAGGTATTAAGCACAGTATCCATTAGTTATTTTTTCTGATCCTCTTCTTCCTTTCACCTGACACCCTCTGATAGGCCGCAGTATGTGTTTATCCCCTTTATGTGTAGGAATTGACTTTTTAATGGTATTTCTTCATCCACTGGATTATGTTAACAGGAATACCAGTTGTTGCACAAATGCTTTAAAATTTCTCCAGTGTGGCATGTAGAAAGATTAGCCCTTATACATAAAAGACAGATGTTTCCAGTTCAAGCTGATTCTCAAGTGAAAATTGAATAAATTTCTTCTGAGTAGATTTAGCAGTATTTCTTACTGTTTCTACTCCTGAGGAATCTTGCTTTCTTTCCAGATTGTTGTTCTTATTCATTAATCAGATTTTTGACAAGGATGGTAAAGGACTCTCCTCATCAAGCCCAAGGAAGCTTCAATGTACATATTAGTGATACCAAAAAAAAAAAAAAAAAAAAAGGGAAAACCAAAAATCTCTGAGTACAGTGGTATATCTACTTAAAGGTTTACAGACTTCCATAGTGAAGTGAAGTAAAATAAATGCCTCATCGGAAAAGCAAATTCTAGTTTGGCAAGTGTTATTGGCTTCAACTGATCCTTATCTGATCTTAGATGTTGAATCTGGCAAAGTTCTTATGAACTTTTTTGGCTCAGTGAAACTTACATTTGAGTAACTTGCTAAAAAGGACTATTTTTATTTTTTCTTTCATAACCACCGAAGATATTGAGAATCTGATCATCTGCTAAACCACTGATAACCATTTGGTAACTGTTATTTTAAAATTTCCAACTGTCATGGAATGCTTCATTTTATCTGAATTTTTTAAAAGGCAGTATTTTTTAGAGGTCTGTAGTGATAGTCATTAATGATTGCAAATCAAGACAATTTTTTTTTGACATTCTCTTCTTTATACCATTTGCCTCCCCAGAAAGATATTTGCATTCTTGGGTTTTATATAATGCCTATTTTTTTCTCCTCACAAGCTCTGCCTTTTCTTTCCAAACTGCCTACCTTCTTCTTTGTTTTTTATTTTAATAATCTTTCTTTTAGTTTCTCCTTTTTTCCCACTGTGCTCTTTTTTGTCCTCCATTCCTTAAACCCATCCTTTCTTTTTAAACAGCTTTATTGAGATGTCATATAGAAAAATTGCATATACTTAAGGTGTACAATGAGGTGTTCTGATATACACATACATTGTGAAATGATCTCCACAGTCAAGCTAATTAACATATCTATTACCTCTACAGTTACCATTGTGTGTGTGTGTATGTGCTGAACCAATTTAATCTAAGATCTAGCATCTTGCAAATTGCAAGTATAAAATACCCCCACCCCATTGGCCCACTCTCATTTATCCCATCAATTCAAGTACCACCTTCAGTCACTCTCAGCTGTTCACATTTTTTTACTGAGCCAAGGATTCAAGCACTCTTCTTTCACTTTCCATCTAATTCCTGAATTGAAGTTTTTCAAACCTGGGATGAGAATGAACAATATTTCAAGAACAGGAAATTAGTGACAGTGACGGGGAGAGGGACCTTTGAGGAGAGGGATCAACTAAAATAGTTTAATTAAGGAATGACAGACAGTTATCCGTTCTTGGGGATTCTCTTGAAAAGCTTTTGTTGTGTCTCCCTACTATGGTTAAAAGATGACATGGATTTACCTGAGACATTTATAATAAGAAAGAGAACTAGAATGGCAGAGTCTGGGAAGGGAGACGAGTGACAAGAGGGTCCCTATTTTTTTCTGCTGGTCTGGGATCAACAACACATCATTTGGGAAATAGGTTGGTTACTCTACATACTTGGCACAATGATCTACAGGTAAAGGGCCAAATCTGAAATGCGTTTAAACTGCAGTAAAACACATTGAATAAATTATAGCAAAATGTACTTCTAGAATGTGTTTCTCTATGGTTAGCATTCAATGAGTGTTACTGAAATAATTTTGTCACGAATTAAAAATGTTGAAATAATTTTTCTGGATATTGCAGTTTTTCACATGCCTTGTCAAAGTTTGCATCTGTGGTTGTTCATATATGAGCCAAAAAGTTTTAGTTCTTATTAGATTAAAAAAATCCTAGTATGGTGTTCTTCTTGAGTTCAGTATTAGTTGATTGTCCTGGGGGCATTTAAACTTTATTTTTAATAACCTATGTATTACTTTTATATAAAAGCAATATGTAATTTATATTTATCACAGATGCAGTAAACTTATGTTTTGGTGCTGATTCCATGTGGGAAAAATATTTAGTTTAAAAAATACTTTAGAAGTTATTCTTATGCTTATTGACTGAGAACATTTAAGGGAATTTCTGTTCCTTTTAATTTGCTGCCAAACTTTTCAAAGTCATCATCAAGGGCTTACTTGAGTATTTGTGCTGTGATAAGTAGAAACTCTGAGCATAACTATACAGACAGGGATTACCCAGGACCATTCTTTACATTGTTGAAATACAAACATTTTATTAATTATCTATACTAATGGAGTTGCTAACATTCTGTGTGTCTTCAGTAGCAAATGAAAAATAAATCAATATAAACTTCTTTCCTTAAAAGGAAATTGAATCCTGAATTGTGTTGATGTCCAGAGTTGAATCCCTATAGAAGACATGTGCTACTTCTTTACTGTATGAGATATCTATATGGTATGCAGATTATTTCTGCCTGAGATTGGGGAACAACAAACTGAAAGATGAATTTAGCAAAATTAGTGGAAGACATCTGAAATTTCTTTGTAGTGAATATAATAATATATACATGATTTATTAACCTCTATTTGGATAGCTCCTTATAGCTTACAAAGTCATTTCATCTACTACATCCTCTCTGGTCATCTCAGTAAGAGTAGATAATGGGAAAACAAGGAATTATGCATGTGTATGTGCATGTAGGAAACTGAGACCAGAGGTTAAGTGGCTTGTCTAATTTCATATTATCAGTGAATGATTTCATCGACATTGCCAACTGTTCTTGGATTTTTAGAGTAAGACTTTTGATTTAGAATGAAAATAGCTTAAAAAAGTAAAAAAACATCTGACCGGAACTATGCAGAGTCAGCTAATATTTTAGTGTAGAAATTTTATAATGGAAACAAATTATCTTTTTAGGTTCATATTGTGGTGACTCCAAAAAGTGTTAAGATTTACGTTGACTGCTATGAAATTATAGAAAAAGACATCAAGGAAGCTGGAAATATAACAACTGATGGTTATGAAATTCTTGGAAAACTCCTTAAAGGGGAAAGGAAATCAGCCGCAGTGAGTAACACATTTTTATTTTTCTTGGTACCTTGTGTTGAGATTGAAATGGCATTTTCTAAACAACTCCGTGAGTTTTATTTTATTCTGTTTTTCTCAGTGAGTTTTAAGTTGTCAAATTTCTTGGTCAGATCAAAACATTGGAAGAAGTACATTGAGAAAATATGTCCACAGAACATAATAATGTGCTTTAACTACTTACTAGAAACAAAATAAGATGTCAAGGCACCAGGGAACACCATGCGGTCATCTTGAAACAGGATCAAATTGGAGAATACCACACAAAGAGTTGCCAGCATACCCAGTGAAACAGAAAATCGTTCCTATTTTGTTCTTCAGCAATAATTGTTAATACAGATTTGTGCAATCAGGATATCAAGCATTTGGGGACACTAGTTGCAACTTTCACCAGAGCCCGCATTTGCTCACAGAGGAGCCATTCGGCTGTCTGTCTCAAAAGGATCAGTGGAATAGGGCAGCCAGCTGACCCCATTACTCACAACTTTCACCATCTCAGGTTTGAGGCAGAGAGTGATAACCCCATTTGCAATGCTATCTAGCAGGGAAAATTTAAATCTAAAGTTGTCATCATACCAAGCTAATTAAATTCATATTAAATGTCATTCAAAGCCAGGCACCATTGCTCGTGCCTATAATCCCAGCATTTTCAGAGGCCAAGGAAGGAGAATCACTTAAGGCCAGGAGTTCAAGATTAGCCTAGGCAACATAGTGAGACCCTGTCTCTATAAAAAGGAAAAAAAAAAAAATCAGCTGAATGTGGTGGCGTGTGCCTGTATTCCTAGCAACTTGGGAGGCTGAGGTGGGAAGATTGCTAGAGCCCAGGAATTTGCAGCTGCAGAGAACTATGATGGCATCACTACACTCCAGCCTGGGTGACAGACTGAGACCCTGTCTCAATCAATCAATCAGTCAATGTCAGTCAATAGACCTATTGTCCTAAAAGCAAAGCTAACCTGTTTTGCTTCTGTAATTATTATTTTAAAAATTGCTTTATTTATTTAATTTAGCTTTCTTTCATGGACAGGATTTTCTTCTAGATTCAAAAGGAAAATTTTTACTCCACAATATAGAAACAATTGGTTCAAATGTAATATAATTTTGATTAAAATCCAAACCTTCTGTTGTATATTGAATCTGACATTTAAGTATAACAATTACATCACATTTTTAAAAGAATAACATTGTGTAAACAACTTTTTACTTTTTATCAAAAGTAGTTTATTTTTCAACTATAGAAAGATATAAGATATATGCTATCTTGAAATAGTTGAGGATATCAGAAAAGTTATTGGTCAACCCCTTGGTAATAGTTTCTAAAAAGAAGAGCATCAGCTGTAGAATAAGTGAAGAATTGTTTCTTTAATTTACTTTAATGTTACTTTTCTATAAGGGTGGGCTCGTAAAGCTTGATTTAGGCTGGGCATGGTGGCTCATGCCTGTAATCCCAGCACTTTGGGAGGCCGAGGCAGGTGGATCATTTGAGGTCAGGAGTTTGAGACCAGCTTGGCCAACATGGTAAGACCCCGTCTCTACTAAAAAAACAAAAATTAGCCAGGTGTGGTGGTGGGCGCCTGTAATGCCAGCTAATTGGGAGGCTGAGGCAGGAGAATCTCTTGAACCCAGGAGGCAGAGGTTGCAGTGAGCCAAGATCACACCACTGTACTCCAGCCTGGGCAACAGTGAGACTCCACCTCAAAACAAAACAAAACAAAAAACAAAACACAACTTTGATTTAAATGTGTGTAGGCTTCAAATTCATTTAATTATAGAAATTAATATTCTCTTAAAAAATAACACAAGGCTGGGCACCGTGTGGCTCACGCCTGTAGTCCTAGCACTTTGGGTGGATCACTTGAGTCTGGGAATTCAAGACAAGCCTGGCCAACATGGTAAAATCTCGCCTCTATTAAAAAATACAAAAAAATTACCCGGGCATGGTGGTGCACACCTGTAATCCCAGCTACTCAGGAGGCTGAGGCATGAAAAGCTTTTGAACTTGGGAGGCAGATGTTGCAGTAAGCCAGGATCCCACCACTGTACTCCAGCCTGGGCAACAGAGTGGGACTCTGTCTCAAAAAAAAAAAAAAAAAAAAAAAAAAGAAAGCACACAACAAACAAATGAAACAAAACTCAAATACTGCATTTCAGCCAAAGAAGTGAATCAAGAGTGGGAATCTCACATACACATTTCACTTTTCTATCTCTTTCTCATAGGCGTATGTTCAAACATTGCATTTTGGCTAAAGTAGTGAATCAGGAGTGGGAATCTACATACATGTTTCACTTTTCTATCTCTTTCTCATAGGGATATGTTTTTATGTTCTTTCCTCATGAAGTAAGGATCACATTGCTCTCAATGGCTCGCACCCTTGACAGAGTCTGTGTGAGAAGTTGGCAATGGTTACAATGTGGAAATGCCAATATAAAATGTTTTTCATGCATTTTTAGCTGATGTTGCTGTTGGTTGTTTGCAGTTCCAAATCCAGAGTTTTGACATTGTCTGCAGCCCAGTGTGGACCAGTAGAGACAGATGCTGTGATATTCCCTCTAGGGTAAGTAAAACAGAATTGAATTCTGTCATGGCTTTAACAGTTTCCCAGGAATGAACCCTTGTGCCTGAGAGAGGAAGTAGCACTCCGCAGTTGCATCTTCAGAATGGAGCTAAAAGACACGCAACGTGTGGGTGCTCACCAGCTACTACAGAAAAGCCAGCGCCTGTGCGATCCCTCCCTCACAAACTGGGAATGCACAGACTGTATCTGGAAATTCTCCCTAATAGAAAAGTCCTGCTGAGTTAATGTGTTTGATAAGCCCACTTACTGTAAAGCCCTCTTATTGCTTGTAAAATATCAGCATTTTGCAGAACAAGCCAGCACCTTTCTGGATAACTAAGGTTTTTTAGATGGTAGAAATAACGATAGTATTTCTTTTTGAGATGATGGCCTTTCTTTAGTAGTATCTGTATAGGTGGTAATAGTTACAATGTTGAATGTTGGTGATGGATTTGAAACTTTTGACCAGCAAAGACCTACATACATCCACAGGAAGGGTGTGCATTGTTTATTCAGCAAATATTGATTGAGCACCTATTATAAGCCGGGCACCAATCTGTGTGCTTGTTTTAAGCCAGTAAAAAGTGAGTATTCCAGTGAAAGGCACTGGGAGAGAACGAATTAACAATGACATATATACTATATTATTGAGTGAAAATCCTAGGATGCATAACAAATCAGGTCAAAGGGATAGACAGTGATGGTAGCCTTCAGTGATAAGGGGAGATTTAAGCAGAGACCTGAATGAAGTGAGGGACAAAACAATGTGGCTAATGAAGAAAGAGGACAGAATTTTGGATTATTTTTTTTTCCAAATGGGAATTGATATTTGAGATACACAACAAGTCTCTAACACCGGATTAGAGGAAATTGGATTAAATTACCAGAGGTCTCAGTGGTCGCGTAAACATTTCTTTGTCAGTGAGGTTTCCTAATGTAATGCCTAAAATAAAGACATAAAAGAGCACAGCAAGTTTCAACATAAGACTATTTATAATGATAAGTAAAATTATTTCTTTAAGTTGGGAAACAGACTTCCTTGTGCATGTAAGTGGGGGTGGGGATGGGAAGTCATTTTTTCCTCTAAATTTAAAGGTAAATATTCTTTTCAAAATTGCAGAGAGATGAGGCAAAATGCCCTGCTTTTCCAAATTCTTGCACGTGTACACAGGACAGCGTTGGACCTCCAGGACCTCCAGGCCCTGCAGTAAGGAAATTGAAATAGTTCCTCTGGTTTTTCCTTTGAAATCTTTAGAGTGATTATCTATTTGCCAGTATAGAGTCAATAAAATGCTTCAATCCATCCAGGTTTTCTAGAGCAAGCTAAATCGCAGACCATCTTTTTAGTATATTTAGACATCTGAAATGGAGTAGATCAGGAAGAATATCTGATTCTGGCATTTGACATATTTCTTCAGCCATGCAAGAACGATAATATTGGCTAGTCTTCAGGAGCTTTTTCTTAAAGATGTGAAGCTGGATTTCCATCTGTAATTACATGACTGAAAATTCCTTACGTCTCCTGAAAGCTTCTTAAGTGTTTGGTACAAAGCCATAGTTGAGAGGCTGACTCAAGAACAACTTGTTGAGAACCTAGAACATGTGCACCTTATGTAGCAGACGTATCATGAGAATCACATAGAGAGAGGATAATTAACACATGTGATAGCATAAACTCTGGGTTTGGAATAACTTGAGTGAGAAGACTGTGACCAGATTTATTCATTGGTTGGGAGGGACGGCCAAGAAAGTGCAAGGCAAAACATTGAAGACTGCAGTGATAGAGTTCATTGATCAATGTGAAACCCCTTGATTTAGTCAATCCACTATCTGATCTGGGCCAGTTTTGAGGATAGCTCTAATCTCCATTGGCTTCTTTTAAGAAAATATGTAATTAACATAGGAAGAGCTCGGGGATTCACAGAACACCAAAACTTACTATCCTTGGGTCCCAGCAAATAATGTAGACTGATTTTAGGTTAATTACAAAGCAACTCCTCATATATAGAATCAAAATGTCACTGGAATTACCATTCTTTTTTTCTATTAACAGTGATTTATATTTATAATCATGAAATTATATTCTGGATGTGACTTAGATGTTTTTGAGATGTTGGGATTTTTTCCCCTGTCGTTGTGAAGTAACATGCTTGGATGTCACTGTGATATTTATTTCCTCTTTGTTCAGTTGTTTCTGAATTCCTGTTAAGTACATGTTCTAATATTCTGAGAGATTGAAGATATTCTTCTTTTTGCCCATCATTTTCCCTGAGGAATGTAATTCACATAAATCCAAAGCTCATTTTTCTCTTTATTGTATACAAGTAGTATGTTTGCTTTTCCCAATAAACCTCAGATTTTGAAATGAAAATTTGAAATTTGAAATATAATTTTAAAAATAAGACACTCAGAATGTACAAAGTTTTGAAATTCTCTTGCTTTATGTATTAGTATGACATGAAATATTTGCTTCAATATTTTGCAAGCAACTGTAGAATATTAATTGTCTGGAGATTGCACTTTTTCTTGAAGCACTTTTTTATATCAACTTCTTCCTACTTTCCTATGTTCACACTAATATGTGCTCTATGTATTTTAGGGAGGGCCTGGTGCTAAAGGTCCCAGAGGTGAAAGAGGTATCAGTGGGGCAATTGTAAGTATATTTTAGAGTGCATTTAAATTTTCATCTATATGCTGAAATCTGATTGTTCAAATTTTCACAAAGTGGGTATGTGATCTTGAGCAAGTCAGCTCAGGTTTAGTGTGCCTCAGGTAATGTAATTACCTCTGTCTTATCTCTGGATGTCACAATGATGGATTAGACAAGCCAGAGAAAGAAATGCATAGGATGCATGTCATAGCTGTAACAATTACACATGGGGAAGCTGCAGAAGATCTTTAAGGGCTTGGCCGGAACATGGGGAAGCAGATGGGGTAACCACACCCCACAGGGAGCAGAGACCCACTAGAGAGCTGGAGCCTGTTGGGAGCAGTTCTGCTGCTTCTTTTTTCACCAGTCTCAGAAAAAAAAAAATGCTGAGTGCTCACAAGGGGTCACCCGCCCCTTCTGCCAGCTCCACACTGGTTTTTTGTAAGACAACTCAAGCTTCTCAGGGGAATATTTTATGAAGACAATATGTAGTTTTTGGTCATAATGTAATTAATGATAAAATAACCCCATTAGGAAAGGGCAAGATTAGAATGCCAACCCAGGCCTGAGGCCAAGGTTGCGCCTTTTCCATCTAGACAGATCGCAAAAGAGCTTCAGCACAGGGCACCTCATCCATGGGCATCTTTTCTTTCCTTGCTTGATTTATATATTCTTTAGTCCCAGAAATAAGCTGAAGCCTCAGAGAAATGAGGACTAGCTTAAAATAAATCAAATCCAGTGAAACTTGAGCTTTTAATCTCATATAAATCTATGAAAATTAATATGTGAATGTTTTATATGCAATGTATTTTATTTAAAAAATCTATTTCTAATAGGACTTTTATGGAAATGGAAGTGCTTTTGTGAATTTATTGCACTTTTCAATAGTAAAGGGAAGAAGGAAATTACATTAATAAATACATTCATAGATGTAGATTTCTGAAATGTTTACAAAGATTATATGATTGATGTCTTAGAGTTATGATGACAAGTGTCTGACTAAATGTCAGCACTGAAAAAGTATTACATTATTTGTGGTTGTCTCTCTCTTGCATATTTTAGGGACCCCCTGGTCCTCGTGGAGACATAGGTCCTCCAGGCCCCCAGGGTCCTCCAGGCCCTCAGGGACCCAATGGACTCTCTATTCCGGGAGAGCAAGTAAGCACAAAGCCTTTCTGTATTAAATGAAAATGGTGGATAAACATTTAGTTAAATGAATCTTTTCTACATTTTGCCAAATCAAATGTTTTCTCAGATAATTCAACAAGGTTAGCCACCAAGATAGCAGTCACTATGGTGACTGTTATTTTAGATATGTAAATAGACTATGTAATAATATAAAACTGTGTAGAAAAAATTACTGCTACTTATTTGACTTCATTAAACATTTTCTTATAAGTAATGTAGATATCCCCTATGTTAAACTGTATTCTTTTAAGGTAAGTATAATATCCCATAATTATATAAAATTATCCCATAACATTATAAGTAGAAATTATAACACAGCATTTGTAGTTTAAAAAATGAGCACTAATTCAAAAAAGGTTTATTCATCTCCTTTCAAAAATATCCTTCTGTGCTCATTCTGAACCCTTACACTGGATTTATGAAGTGATGAAGATTTCGTAAGTGACTCATGTCTTCCTTTTTAACTTAATCTCTGTGAAATGCCTGAGAACTGTTTTCCCATTGCTCACTCTAGGGTCGCCAAGGGATGAAAGGTGATGCTGGAGAGCCGGGACTTCCAGGCCGAACAGTGAGTTGGTCTCTAAGTTGCCTTTTCTTCCCCCTGTCATGTGTTACTTGAAAATTTCCCTTTGTAGTGCCTCAAAAGGTGAACCCAGGTTAAGCAGCAAAGCAGAAGCCTGGATATGTGTTTCACCTCATTTCCATTTCATACCCTGGTCTTAGCCTTCAAGTTGGTGCTGTTCAATTCAGGTATCTGCTCGTTGACTGAGCATCTCCTGTATGCTTGGGAATGTGCTTGACTCTGTTCTCCACTTTCTTTTCAGAGTCTCCGGAATTAAAAAAACATTTTGGAAAAGAGCAAGGATTCTCTCCTACACAGGAAGTATATTATAATGTTTCACTTGTTTGTTTCCTTCTGTGCAGGGAACCCCAGGGTTACCTGGCCCACCAGGACCAATGGGACCTCCAGGAGATAGAGTAAGTTTTCTTGGGCAGGCTATAATGATGTTGGAAATGATGTCACATGGTTGCCTATTAATTAAGAACCCTTCAAAATCCAGTTTGCAAGGCTGGTAATAAATCATGTATCTTGTGGAAAGCTGCAAAGCTAATGTCAATGGACCACCCAACATCAGATCAATCTCAAGGTCTTTGAAATAAAATGGTGGGACTTTAGGGGAGTCTTTGAAATTTTAATTTTCAGAAAATTTCTTACTGTATCATATTCATAAAAAGAAGTCCAGAAAAGGAGTTTTAACTGATTAAAAAGAGATTTAAGAATCTCAGCAAATTGTTTTAAATCTTAAAATTAAAATCTTAGTTATGAGGCAGCTTTTCTGTAACCATGAGGGTAGCCTTGACTCCCATAGCACTTTCTACAAACTCAAGACATCCTGTCTACACCTTTATAACTCAGATACCACTTCTAGGCCTTGATGTTGGGGTAGACAGCTGGTATTTAGTAGAGACTTTTCCTATTGGTAGCAGCTTTCATGGTTTTGACTTAGCATGAAAGCAGTACAGGAAGCCCAGTCTTCTCTAGGATAAGTTAATGAGAAGCATGGTGAACATGACCTCTATGCTCTATTCATCAATGATGTGAAACATTTGGTTCCACAGGAGACCACAAATGCTTTAATAAAAAGAACACAAAAATTTTAAGTTTCTCAAAACAAAGGAACTAATGACTTTTCAGCATCTTATGGTTCCAAAAATAGTCTGAGAGTAGTTTGTATTTTGATTAATCAATCAAGTTAAAATATATGACTAGCAGCAGGATCTGAGGAAGCCAGTACTGTAACAGCTATCACTAACCATAGATCTATTAGCCTTAACACCTCCAAGACACCACTGGGCAGAGGCAGGCCATTCAGAGGGAGCAAAGTTTTGCCCTAAGATAATACAAAATGGTAGATGATATGCCAGTGAACTTTATTTGTTCCCATGCCTCCTTTTGAGTTTAGGGGAGAGATAAGACAGAGGTCAAAGATAAAACTGTATTTTCTGGGATATGGGATGTGGAGGTAGTTCTGATATATACATCTTCTGACTCTTTTGAGACTGGCATGTTAGGTTTTTTTTAATTCTTATTTTATAATAAAGGACAACAGTGAGAGTACAAGGGTGACAAGTCAGTCTTCTTTATTAGAAAATAAACCCCAGAATATTGCAGTTGAAAAGTGGCGATGGGCTGACTTGCTTGCTGCTGCTACGACTGAAACCTTGTGCCTATCACATCCACCCCAATGTGGGCTTCATGCAGACACACTGCGGGGTCCCTAGTGCACTTCCCAGCAGCACTGCCTTTCTGGACTGGCGCTCAGACAGACGTCACCATCAGGCAGCGTCAATGCATCCCTGAAAAGTAAGGGACTGGAAGGGACTGTGCTCTTCCATTCTCAAATTCTAGTCTGTGTCCAGCTTTGTGGTGAGGCCACCCTGGGATGAGGGCAAGAGAACTTTTCAGGATACTGTTCTCCCTTTTCCTTCACAGCCTGTGTACCTACCTACTGCTTAGTAAATGACCACTAATGCAAAAAGGAGGATGCATAGCTGGTGGGGCATCAACAATTTTAGAAAGTTAGAGAGACTCTGAGTATGGGAATCTCAGCTGAAACAAAACAAAACAAAACAAAACAAAACTTGAACTCAGTAGTGGAAGTGAAGAGAGGGAAGCACGAGAGATCAAGGCCAAGAGTTGTGGTGAGGAATGAAGAATTTGTTAGCAGGGTCAAGTAGGGAGAGACAAGATACAGAGATCATCTTCAGCACAGACGATTTCTGAAATGAGGCACAGTACTGGGGGCTATTAGAAAGTAACAAAAGAACCACATATACAGGTATCTGTACATGTGTACCTATGAAAATGGTCATCGGTCTTCTCAGCCACCCTCACATGGGTAGAAGTGGAAATAACTGCTGCGGCTTGCACCAAAATTGAAGAATAAAATAAAATTGTGGTAAGAAGTTCTGCAGATGGCATAATGGGTAGCCTTTTTGAGCACTTCACAATAAATCTTCTTCACTCCAATTTAGAAATATGTTTCCTTTAAAAGGAAGTGGTTGATCAGAAAGTTCTTAGACTGACTAAAGGGGGATTAATTATTTAGAAATATGATACCATAAAAAATAAAAAAGAGCATCCTATATAGTTGGAGAAACTTGAGTGGAAGAAATTTTATTCAAATTGTCCAAGTAATATTATAGGGAATTTTTTTCTTAAGTGGCCCTTAGAAATGATATGAATGTTACATCAGATAGGCTTAGGATCTGTTTTTTGTTAGGCCTAGATCTTCCAGCAAACAGCTGAAATCTTATCTCTAAAAGTTTCTGAAAAAAGTCTTTTTTGGGGGGGAGGTGGAATATTTCCAACAAAAGTAGAAAGAATAATTTAAACTTCTATTGTGAAGTTAATGCACTAATAAAAAGTGTGGATACTTAATTCGGGAAGAGATCCAAATGGTCGACTTTTGTGAAAATCCAAGAATATGGATGAAATGATTACTTTCACACTCTGCAGAAAATGAGACAAAAATCTCTGACAGAGGAATGCAACATCTCTAAAAAATGACCTGACTCAGAAATCCTCGGCTGGATTTCAGAGATCTGCTGTTGAGAGTGAATGCTAACTGGGTAGCAGGATGACTCATTCCAGGCAAAGGCCATTTGGCACTGTACAGAGAGAGAAAAAAATAACATATAAATGCGGGCGCACGAGCCAGAGATCAAGCCTGTGGGGAGATGTGCTCTATTCCTGCCTAGTGAACTGACGCTGAGGCAGTTCTGGCCTTTGTGTGTGATGAAGAGAGACAGACCACTACAAAAATTAACTGCTTATTATCAGGATTGAGGATTTCCTCTCTTTTGAGTGGAGGGCAGTTAAGACAGCTTTGCCTCTGTTTTTTGTTTTTTTTTTGAAACAGCGTCCCACTCTGTCACCCAGGCTGGAGTGCACTGGTGATCATGGCTCACTGCAGCCCTGACCTCTCGGGCTCAAGTGATCCTTCCACCTCAGCCTCCCAAGTAGCTGGGACCACAGGTGTGTGCCACCATGCTTGGCTATTTTTTTTTTCTTTCACTGTTTTTTAGTGACAGGGTCTCCTTGTGTTGTACAGGCTGGTCTTGAACTCCTGGGCTTAAGTAATCCTCCTGCCTTGGCCTCCCAGAGTGCTGCAATTGCAGGCATGAGCCATTGTACCCAGTCCAGCTTTGCCTCTTTTGGGAGAGGAAGAAAGAAATTCACCAGAAGTGGAGACATAAATAGTCCTGTCTAGCTGTCTAACAATTGCTCAGGGAATGAGGAAGGGAGTTTTCTAATTGGGTGGTCAGGATTTTCCATACAGACTTCTGTATGTCTGTATGTATGGCAGGGTATGAAGACTTGAGAGCATATGTTAAAATAATTTTATTATTTATGTTTAATATATATTCTTAGATAAGGGGGAGTTTAAATGTGTAGTAAACATTCATGTTAAATATTTACTGCAGAGCTTAATATTTGCATATTTGGTAAAGGAATGTCTTATAAAATTTGATGATTCCATCTTAAGAAAATTTTAGGCTTTAGAACATAATGTATTGACCAGTATATATTATAAATATTCTATTAAATATATGGCTAAAATATCTGGAAGCTGTGATAAAAGCAATAGGGAGGAATTCTTACTGTTTTGTTGGGGGTGAAGGGTGCTGATATGATGGAAGAGAATGAAGGCGTGGAGAATTCACCAAAGGGAAAAATGAATTTCTAAGTTGAGAGTCCAATTCCCAGCAGACAAAGGAAGACTCTGCCACCATAATATCATCTTTTATGATACCACTTGCTTTTCTCAGCAACTTTCCTTTCCTCTTACCTGCATTCTTCCTGGGCCAACCTGTGGACATTGACTTTTCCATAGAATGGGTAAATCTTCCTTTAGACTTCTTTATGCTATTACAAAAGCAAAAACAAAAACAAAAAATCTTCATGAAGGGAATCTGCCTTCCTGGGAGCAGATTAGTTTGGCTCTTAAAATTGTTTTATTTATAACTATACAAGTGAATAAGCATAGAAATTAATTATTCAGTAAAAGGCATAAGTTAAATTGAAAAGATTTTTTTTCTTTCTTTTTTTGTTTTTCTTTTGCTGTTTGCCTTCATATTGAAAGCTTACCTGCCAAACAGCATGTTGGGATAAATCCTTCTCTTCAGCCTTCAGCTTTAGCAACTTGTTTAGCATCTTTTCTTTTCACTTGCTCATGACCTCCCTAACTGTAATTACTTTCATTTTTACAATAGGGCTTCACTGGAAAAGACGGTGCAATGGGACCCAGGGGCCCACCAGGGCCACCGGTAAGAACTAAATGTGTTTCATTTTTGTGCCCTTCACCCCCAACCCTCTCACCCCATTTTGCTAGAGAAGAGCCAGGTAACCTGCTTTTGAAGCACATTCAATCTGTGCTGTGGAGTATATCATTGAGGGAAATGTGTTTTTATTTACCTACATCAAAATGTGCTAGAGAAAACAGATGTGTTAAAATACGGAATCTTTCTGTTTAATCAAGTTACACTCGAGAAAAAGAAAAAAAAATCCCTAACTAACTGGCTACTAGCTGGTTGGTGCCTCAGTTTCTTCATCCCTACATTGAGTGGTTGGGTTTTATAACCTCAGTGGTTCAGTTATTTCCTGTTACAGAATTTTAAGAATCTGTGGCTATAACATTTAAATTTCAAGAACATTTATTATTGAACAGCCATCAGTTGTTCTGAGGAAGTCAGTTTTATCTACAACTAAAAAGGTCTTCAACTTAAGATATTGGGAAAAATACTTAAATTAAGGATTTTGAAACTGGCATCTGTATACTTGCATCCAGGTGAGATCCCAGTAAAATTGTTTGAGGTGATGGATAGCCTCCATGTCTGTGTGGCAGGATATGAAGACTAAAGAGCATATGTTAAAATAATTTTATTATTTATGTTTCAAATATAGATCTTTAGGTAATGGGGATTTAAATGCACAGCAAACTTTCATGTTAAGTATTTACTGTAGAGATTAACACTTGCGTAATCAATGGAGTAAAGGATTGCTTGACAAAATCTGAACATTCCATGTTAAGAAAATTTTAGGCTTTAGAACATGACGTATTGGCCAGTACATATTATAAATATTCTATTAAATATAGGACCAAAATGTCTGGAAGCTGTGGTAAAAGCAACAGGGAGAAAATCTTATGATTTTGGTGGGGTTAAGGGTGCTGACATGATGGAAGGGAATGAAAGTGTGGAGAATGCTCCAAAGGGAAAAATGAATTTCTAAGCTGAGAGTGCAATTCTCAGCAGACAAGGGAAGACTCTGCCGCCGTGGTGCCCAACTTAGCACAAAACTGGCCACCTTCTTAATTCTTCTCCAGCCCAAATTTTCAACCTCTGTGTTTTGAAGGATTGTCTGGTCTTGTAGTAGGAAACTTTAAAAAAAAGGGAATTGCTTTCTGCACATCCGCTTTGTAACCAATTTACTAGGATCACAGTCTTAAATTGTGAAACTGATTGTATACGTATGCATGTATTTTTCAGCTGGTCTCAAAATATATTTTAAAACTATATAGTCCATAAGGATTGCACTGTAATTGTCAAGAGTTTTTTATTTCATGTTATCTTAAAATTTGGTTTTATTCTTCCTGAATGTGTAATTATGAGTTGTTTCATTTAAATGCTTTTAAAACAAGCTGTATTCATTTACTTTCGATGGGATTTTCTCTTTGTCATAACAGTTCCCTTCCCTCTCCATGTGTTGTAGGGAAGCCCAGGCTCCCCGGGAGTCACAGGACCAAGTGGGAAGCCAGGAAAACCTGGAGATCATGGCAGACCAGTAAGTGGACAGCTTGCATGTCTACTGACAGTCATTTCACTGTGGAAATAAATAATGAGAACTGCAAACCTTTGTCATATTTAGGTTATCTCTGCTGTAATGTGTTTGAAGCATTTGTTGAAACCATGCTAAACTCATGGATTTGACTTGGTACCAGTTCTAAATTTTTCTCTCTGGGTTGTTGTAATATTCTGGGATGAAAATTGTGGTTACTGGGTTTCTTTAAGAGGAGAATGGGATTATGAGCCAAGACACATATTTCTGCACTGTATAAACACTCAGAGCTGGGTCAGCAAAATGATTCTTTTTACTTAGGAGTGGTATGCTGCTTAAGATGGAAAAATACATGATGATGGTGTACAGTGCCTCCATCCCTAGCTTGCTAATATTAACCCTTTTGTGGCATTATCCAGCTTTCCATTTGTTCTTTTCTATCTAGTTAAGGAGGCTAGAACATCAGAACCAGAATTAAAGTTATTTATTAACTTTAATTGATCATTTTACTTTTTTAATACTGTCCTGCCCCAATTTATACCCCATTTAACTTTCTCTTATGCAGATATTTTGGTTAAAATAGTAGTTGAGATAGTAGTACACATATTTGGTGTTTCCAAATTAGTATCTCCAAAACTGACTTTGAAGTGTCTAAAATATCCACAATTATTTGTAATGACTGTTGGGCTGCATATTTTTTACGAACTTTTCCTTTTTTGTGTTTAGGAAGTGTGAATTTATTTAAGCATTTTTTTTGTCTGAATAGCATCCTGAAATATAAAAATTTATCTTAAAGACAATTAAGTCCAACTATTAGCAGTGACAAAAATGTATCAGGGCTTTTCTATGGACAGAATTTCTCCTTTTTAAAGTATTGTTCAAATTACACAAACCCAAGTTTAAAAAAAGTAATTTCAGACAGACTTAGGATGGGACATTTATGTGATAGGGCTTGCCTTGTATGGTTCATAAAATTAAGCAAGCAATATAAAGCTAGAAGGACTCCTGGTATATTAGGTTAAAAAGAATGACAAAAACCGCAATTACGTTTGCACCAACCTAAATACTTTAAAATCTGTGTGTACTCTAGCATGTGACTTTATTACTCTCTTTTCCTCAATGGATCATGGTAGAAACTTTGCAAGAGCAATTATAAGTATATGAAACTTTTCTACCCATTCAGCATTTCATTTTGTTTTACTATGACCTCAATGGTGTCTTATATAAGAATATTACTCATATAATTGATGGCTGTAGCTAGACACCTAAAAGAAATGTCTACAGCTATTACTTGAAATATGATCTCTAAATATTGGAAATAAAGATGATTTCTGCAAATCATGAACAACAGGACAATCTCAGAGTGCCAATAAATTAAAAATTGCATCAGAACAATCTCAAAATAGCAGTAAATGTAAAAAATCCTGCACTTGCAAAATGCTCCAAATACAATAATATTAGTGTTTCCACAAAAATCTAATACTTTTGGCAAGGAAGTAGACAACTCCGGTTTTTCTTATGATAATTATAATTTGGTATACATTTATTTAGATCCCAGCACTTTTCCTTTTCTCCTTCATTTTCCTCGTCCTTCAAAAGTAGCAAATTTCCTCTCTTTTTCTTCTCTATTTTATCTTACCTTCCTCTTATTTATGAAACCAAACATAGCAGATAGGTATATATAGGTCTTAGCAGAGAGCTTGGCTTAATCATTGTTAGCTTATGTCATTAGCTATTATAATCAGTTGATATCTTCTTGCTAACTTGTAATACTTGATATTCTATAGGAGATGTTTCCATGAGATGTTCATAGAATACTTCATTAATAACACATATTTGTTTAGTGCCTATAATATGCTAGCCAGTGTTCTAGGGTCAGGTGATATAACAGCAAACAAGACAAAGTTCTTGCCTTCATAGACATTCTGAGGGGGGGCAGATATAGACAAAACCATGTAAATACAGGTTCCCATGATAATAAATATCATGAAGAATCAAGAAACAGAGTAAAGGGTTAGAGAATGATTGTGCTGGTGGGAAGGCAGCTATTTTGGATACAGTCATCCAGGAACCTCTCTGATGAGGTGACATTGGGATGAAATGAGGGAGAAAGCTATTTGATCTATGGAAAGAGGGTTTCAGCCAGAGGAAACAGCATGAATGAAAGCCCTGGCTGAGGAATGAGTCTGACATATGAAAGGAACATCTAACAGGTCTGGGTACCAAAGTGAAGGGGGTTAAATGGAGAGGGATAAAATATGAGGTCAGATAGCTAGGCATAGATGATCATGTGGACCATGTAGCCTATGATAAGGAATTATTATTTTCCTCTAAGTGTGATGGGAACGGGATGGGAGGCACTTGGAGTCAAAGGAGTGATATGATCTAATTTTTCTTTAAAAAATATCATTCTGGTTTTTGTGTGGAGAATGGACTATAAAGTAGCAAAATGGGGAGCAGGGAGAGCAGTTAGGAGGCTATTAGAGTAGTTTCAGGTAAGAGTTTTGGTTTGGACTGCTGTGGTTTCCATGGAGATGGTGAGAAGTGGTTTGGTATGGGATATTACCTGATTTGTCAATGATTTAGATGTTCCTTCGGTGATAGCAGTTGGCAGCCTGGAAATATATTACTGAAAGACAAAAACTTGCCATATTCTAAGGAAAACTTTTCTAATATCTCTTATGGTGAGAGGCTTATGACAGTGTAGGGGCAAATATTATATGCTTGTATTTAGATGTGGGATCATTTAGATTGAGTTATTCATTAAGAGAGAAACACAGTTTCTTTTCTTTTTTTATTGTAGAATTTTTTATTATTATACTTTAAGTTCTGGGGTACACGTGCAGAATGTGCAGGTTTGTTACATAGGTATACATGTGCCATGGTGGTTTGCTGCAGCCATCAATCCATCACCTACAATAGGTATGTCTCCTAATGTTATCCCTCCCCTAGCCCCTGATTCCCTGACAGGCTCTGGTGTGTGATGTTCCCCTCCCTGTGTGCATGTGTTCTGATTGTTCAGCTCCCACTTATGAGTGAGAACATGCAGTATTTGAATTTCTGTTCTTGTGATAGTTTGCTGAGAATGATGGTTTCCAGCTTCAATCCAGTTTCTTTTATCTCAAATGTACAAAGAATCACTGGATGAAGTTAAGGGACATATATTGAGCTAAGTAGCTCACAAAAGCCTGCTGGTTCTTAGTGAGACTGAATGGAGACTAATGTCATGGATGTTCCACAATAACCAGCTGAGATAACCAACCACGATGATACAAGCAAAGTATGGGGACAAAAGGGCAATCTTCTTATGTATTTTAGTTCCATATGTATCATGAATTTCATTGTAAAAAGTGTGCATGATCCATAACTTTTACAGTTGTGACCACAAAATTCACATCTGTCCACTGTTTTGGAGGACATGTGCTTCAGAGACAGAGACAGACAGAGAGAGAGAGAGAGAGAGAGAGAGAGAGAGAGAGAGATTAGATTCCTTTTTATAGAAAAGCAGAATGTGAGTAACATGGATATAAATGTGATGTGTCATTTTGCTAATGCTTTAGAAAACAGAACTTGTTTTCTTTCATCATTATGTTCATTCATGCATCATTTTAGAGTATGTTTGTCAGTTTCTAATGTATGCAATTCATATTTTTCAGGGTCCATCTGGGTTGAAAGGCGAAAAAGGTGATAGGGTATGTATTTTTAAAAAAATCTTATGTTTGTGTGTTAAACATTGAAGTCTAAAACTATAGAACTAATATGCTAATCATTCTCATTAATTTAACAAGGGAGACATTGCTTCCCAGAACATGATGCGAGCAGTTGCAAGACAAGTCTGTGAACAATTGATAAGTGGTAAAGTTTCTTTTCTTTTTACTGTGTGAATGGTTTGAAAATTAATTGCAGGAAAATGCAGAGTTTGGGTCATAAAGTTTCTAAAGAGATAGATTTCTCTTTCATTTTGATAAGCTCTTGTTTTTATACATTGTCAGTTTTGCATCTGCTTAAAGATGATATTTTAAAGATTGTCACTAAGATAAAATAATAACCCAAGGTAAAATAATAGCAGCAAACTTAAGTTCTAAGACATTGGATATTTTAAGTTATGACCTTTAAGTCATTTTATGACCTTAAGGAAGGGGGCTCACCAAGATTAATTTGATCAGTAAAGGTTGTTTTTGGTAGGAAACTCTGGCCTCTCTGTTTTTCACAGGCTCTTCTTATTCTATAAGGCCTGTTAAGTAATGAAGGTCAGTACCTGCAGACTGGTGTGGGCCTTAAACCCAGAACTCGCTCTTTGAGAAGGCTTAATCAATGTTTTTCATAGTGTGGTACTGAGGAACACCTGCCTTGGAATCACCTATGTTGCTTGTTAGAAGTGGGAGTTCCTGCACCACGTCCTAAGCTTAGTGAATCATTGTCTTTGGAGATAAGGCCCAGAAATCTGGATTTTTCAAGTTGCCCCACAGGCAATTCCAGTTTGCAGTGAAACCTGATTATCATTGCCTTAGATATACAGACAATTGTAGAATTATCTAATTATAAAAAAGGTTTTCTTTTGAGTGATGTCACCTGGCAAACCTCAAGACTTTATTTCAGAGCCATATTAAACTTTAACAACTTTTTATATTTGTAGTAGTGTTTGTGGCTTATAGGTCAGCATTTTGTGGAAACAGTTATTTATCAGGGACTATTTTGTCCTGGATGATTAGACTGTCTTAATTTTATTTTTAGGATTCTAATTAGATTGTTTTCTGGAAGGGGTGCAGAATGGAGACGGATTTCATTAGACACTAAAACAGTTTCACTCTCTCATCCCTCCTTTATTGCATTTCTTACTAACAAGCCTTATTTCTACTTGTAGGTCAGATGAACAGATTCAATCAGATGCTGAATCAGATTCCAAATGATTACCACTCCAGTCGCAACCAGCCAGGTCCGCCGGGTCCACCAGGACCTCCTGGCAGCGCAGGAGCCAGAGGAGAACCTGGACCAGGGGGGCGGCCAGGCTTCCCGGGCACACCAGGGATGCAGGGACCCCCTGGGGAACGAGGTAGGCATTTCTGGCTTCTGTATTGCAATAAAGGAAGGAATTTGCAAACGTAGGAGCTGGGACAGGTTGAAGGCATCTGGAAGGTGACCTAGGCAAACCGCTTTCACTAGTCTTGTTTGGACAGCCTCAGAAGAGCTGTCAGGCAACTCACAGGCCATAGGGATCCATGTCTTAGAAAAATGGCATGTCTTTATCAGATCTCAGTTAATGCTATCAGATCTCAGATAATGCTATTTTCTGACTTTTGTTGTTGTTAATGGAAAACCTCTATCTCGCAAACTAAATCAGCTACCCAAATCTTATTACTCTCTGTGACCGTGGCAAGAGTCGAGCAGCAACTGAATGTTCTTAGGCAGCCCTAGAGTTTTAGATCTAACTTATTTTGGTTCCTTTATTCAGGGTCTGGCACTGATCTTGTATGTTTGTTTGACTCTAATTTCATGGTGTAGATAAGTGCAGTTGAAGGAAAAGCAGAAAAATAGGACTATTTGATTCCAAATATTTCAGGACTCTGGGTACCCACTTTTGTCAAAGGAGTACTTAATATTCTAGAGAAAACTTACATGTTTCTATAATTCTGCTGGTTTGGCTGCTGTACTAATAGGGCTACTAAAGACAAAATACCTTTAATATGTTTTTCAATGAGATATTATAACTATTTCTTCCGGATTATTGTTCCTAGTTACTATTTAAAAATATATTAGACATGTTTGTTTGCTTCAAATAATTTTTCCCCTGCCTTGTAGCCAAATTTTTTCTCGGCCATGGATCTAGAATTACACAAATGTCTAGAAAGAACTTGGCTTAAAGAGTGAACTTCTGTGAAAAATTAGGTTCTGCTTTCACTAAGGAAATGAATTACTTGAATCAAATATTATCAGTTAAGATGAAAATTACATGTTTCCAGATAATTTTTCCCCTGTGTGTCTTTTTCTCCTTCCTTAGGTTTGCCAGGAGAGAAAGGGGAAAGGGGTACTGGATCTCCAGGACCTCGGGGGCTGCCTGGACCCCCAGGTAGGTTTGCTAGTATGTTAAACAGGCAAAGAGTATCAATACTGAGAGGGCACACCATCCCGAAGAGATTCACAACTTCATCCTGTTATTCTTTTTTTTTTTTTTTGAAACAGAGTCTCGCTCTGTCGCCCAGGCTGGAGTGCAGTGAGGTGATCTTGGCTTACTGCAAGCTCCGCCTCCTGGGTTCACACTATTCTCCTGCCTCAGCCTCCCAAGTAGCTGGTACTACAGGCGCCCACCACCAAGCCCGCTAAATTTTTTGTATTTTTAGTAGAGTGTTAGCCAGGATGGTCTCGATCTCCTGACCTCGTGATCTGCCTGCCTCAGCCTCCCAAAGTGCTGGGATTACAGGCATGAACCACCACTCCTGGCCAACTTCATCCTGTTACTAGAGCTTCAAGCATTCTTATTACCATGGCATATGTTTTAGTAAGAAGTTCAACCTCTATAACTTCATTTTCATGTTCCTTTTGTTAAAGAAATGAAAAGGTTATATTAGGCATTAACTATAACATTAATATATGATGAAATGAATTTTAGTGACACAAAGGGTTGCTATTTCCTCTCTCTCCTTCTCTCCTTCCCTCCCTCCCTCCTTCCCTCCCTCCCTCCCTCCCTCCTTCCCTCCTTCCCTCCTTCCCTCCTTCCCTCCTTCCCTCCTTCCCTCCTTCCCTCCTTCCCTCCTTCCCTCCTTCCCTCCTTCCCTCCTTCCCTCCTTCCTTCCTTCCTTCCTTCCTTCCTTCCTTCCTTCCTTCCTTCCTTCCTTCCTTCCTTCCTTCCTTCCTTCCTTCTCCTTTCCTATTTTGTTTGACCTTATAGCCTTTAAAGATGGTTATATTTCCTGTTTTTTCCAGTAGTCTTCAATATGGGGCTATTAGACTGAGAAAACTTAGCCTCACTAAAAGGCCTGAGATATTGGTAAATTTCATTCACTGTTCTCCCAAAGCATTTTTATATTTTGGAAAGGAATACTAGTTGTCTGATGCATTTGTTTACTAGGTTGTAAATGATTTCTTTTTTCATTGTAAGGCACATGATACCCTTGCAACCAAGGACAGCCCTATGGCTAAATCATTCCATTTATGTTAACTATATTGATCCAGAAGCCACATTGCTTCGCATAGTCTGGAGGTGTGGAGCAGACACTGCCCTCTTTTGATGGCAGCTCAATGTGGCTGCCTAACAGAGCTGTTTCCTTCAGGTGCTCTTTTCTCTGTGAGGGTGGGAGCAAACCAAAGAACTCACTGATATCTCTGGTTTGGCTGAATTCTTATTAAAACAGGTTTTCTGTGATAAAATATTTAAAGTAGTAGATTTTTGGCATTAACTCTGATGAGTCATTGGTAAGAAAGTTCCATCACACCTTGGTTCATATTGTGTATTTCTTAAGGAAACATTTTCTTACCATACAATAGTAAATTGTCTAATCTTGAGGTAGTAGAGGTGCCACTTAAAGTACTGGTTGCTACCTCAGGAGTTGTATTTGACAAGAGGGGAAATATATTTGTTTTAACTCCACACTAGGTCCACAAGGAGAATCCAGAACAGGTCCACCAGGGTCCACAGGTTCAAGAGGTCCCCCTGGCCCCCCTGGCCGTCCTGGAAACTCAGGTATCCGAGGACCCCCGGGTCCTCCTGGATACTGTGATTCGTCTCAGTGCGCCAGCATCCCATACAATGGGCAAGGCTATCCAGGTATGTTGTTGCTATCGTAGGAACTCCAATTCACCTGAAGTAAAGAACTTTATGGAAATGAAGTTCCTTAGGCTTGAAGGAAGGTTGATTTGAAGATGTCTTGAAGATAACAACTCTTTCAGTTCTGACTGTATATAGTAAGAGTGTTCGCTACCATAGCATACAACATAATTTCACTGTTAGGATTGAATTATTTTCTTTTTTTCCCCCATGTTTCTGCATTTACCAAATCACATCATAAATTTCCCCTTATTTCTCTTGGGACTTCAAAGCCTGCTAGCAATTGAGTTTTTTTTTTTTTTTTTTTCTTTTCCCAAAGATTGGGAACAGGGATTTGTTAAACACAACTGTAAAATGCCAAGAATATGTATTGAAAAATTGTTTTGGAAATCTAATTCATAGGCAAACTATGTGATAATATGGTGTAGACGACTGAACATAGTTAACTGTCCCATACTAGCCATAGAATTAATACTTATAAAATATGGGACTTAAAAATTGTTTTAAAAGATTGTTAATGAAATTCTAGTGTTTGACAATTGTAGAGGGCAGAAGTCTCCTATACCTGATTTTGTGGGATGTGAGGACTGGGGAGATACGCCAATCTGGAAATAAGATAGTCATGCTGTGGTCGATGGCTACCATTTCATTAGTGCATCCTCAAGCATCTTGCAAATTTTAAAAATGATACCGCTGTTTGATATGATTTGCTACTTTCAAATAGTGCATGAGTAGTTGAATATCTAAATATCTATATATCTATATATTTAAATGCATAATTACATAGGACCAAAAGTAATAACAAATGTTAATGTATATTTCATGCAACCCATTCACAAAATTGCAATTTAATTCTTTATAAAATAAATTTAAATTATCACCTCCTTATGGGATGTGAGAATAACTAAAAATATATGGATATATATATATATATACTTTAACCATTACATACGTAGATGGATATGTATTTATATTTTTTACTTAGTCATTCAACTTTTAAAAACTATCATCTTTGACCTGTTTCAGGTTCCGGCTAACACATTTTCTAAGTCGCCAGTGCTGCTTACAGTTTGAATACATGAAAATCCTGTTTCTGAGATGTTTGCGCACGTGCTTATTAGGAAATGAGTCTGTATGGAAATCTCACCACAGATAATGGTTAACGAACTGGGTCGACATCACAAAGGAGGGTGGAGACTCTTTTTACTAACTTGAATGAGACAAAAGCAGTGGTGTCAGTTTATAAGCCTGATGCATTTCAGTAATAATGTAGAAAAACATTATTTTAAAAAAGTTCCAACACACAGCCATGAGGAGCCTCAGTTGTGAAAGAGGTGCATAATAAAACTACTAACCAGAGGAGACTATGCCATTTTAAGAAAAACAATTAACCTGGTTAAAGAGAAATGTCTTATGTAAATAATAAACTAATTGTGGCTTGTAAATGATTTGTACGTGATCCTGTTGACTAAAATCACTTAACAATTCTACAATAAGCTTCTGCATCAAAGCCTGCCGCTTGCTCTATGCCGGAATAACACCAAATGGAATCTCCTCATCTCTTGCTTGTTAGCGATGTGTCTGATTCAGGGCATCTGTCTCTGTTACTTTTTTGTCCGTGTCCTCTCATTTGGGTTTTGTAACTGCAGTTTTCAAACCAAGGTTTAAAATCACCTTTTCTTCCTGTTTTGCTGTAGTCACTGGTGTTCCTCACCCACCAGCTGTAACTCAGTTTGTGTGAGGTACAGCCACAGAAGATGTCATGTACTGTATATTACCTGGTGATAGTTGCTTTTCACCCCCGAGTTCAGTTTGTAGGAGCCAATAAAACTTCCCCTCACCTCCTCATCTTTCCAAGTTGTTCTTTAAATTGAGGAGTTTGAAGGCATGAACAGTTACTTGGGGATTTGTGAAAATCCTACTTAGGTACTGCGTTTACAGTTCTTTGGTCCAGTCTCTGACCCTTCCCAGGTATTTGTGCAATGATTGTATTTACTGCTGGATTTTTGAAGGTTTTTTTTTTTTTTTTTTTTTTTTTTTTTTTTTTTTTTTTTTAAGATAGTGCCATTTCATTATTTGATTATCACCAAATTCTCTGGAAGTAATTGGAACATTGTAACTTATTTATAGTTATGAGATTAAGACTGGAGTGCCATCACCGCGGGTGATGATTTAGCTTTTGCTGTGTGTGTGTGCCTTCCAAATCATGCCATAACTGTAATGTTGAATCGGACAGAGCCTTATGTGCCCGAGGGCGGGGCCTACCTGCCTGAGCGCGAGCCCTTCATCGTGCCTGTGGAGCCCGAGCGGACGGCGGAATATGAGGACTACGGCGCAGACCAGCCTGCAGAAGAGACCCCTGAGCCCCGCGGGCGCTGGCGGCGCGCCCTGTCCCACGGACCCGGGCAGTGAACCAGAGACCACGCGCCGCGCCACGAGGCTGGGGGGAGGTGTTGAAATTCTCATTTACAGGTCAGATAGAGCAGTGTATGTCTTTTCTGCGGTGTTTCTTCCAGCGTTGCACATCCTGGAGTACTCTTTCTGATTGTAGAGAACCTTGTTTCTGCAGGAAGCCTAACTCCAAGCACGCAGTCTGTAGACATTTTTGCCTTTGCCCTTGAAATGCTTGCAAAATACTTTGTCACAAAAGCTGCAAAGACAGAACATGCTGTGTGCCTTTAGTTAGCACAGCGGGCAGCCTCAGTGAAACTCTTAGGTTAAGCAGTAAGTTCTGGAACCCAGAGCTACTGAGTATTTCGAGCGGGCAGTTTATCTTTTGCTATACTTATTTGCAATTCAATTACACCACTATTCAAATAATTCCCCTCCTAAAACCAAAAAGGAGGGAAACGTCAACTCCATTGCAATTATTTATCTTCCTCTTCTATCTCTGTTATACACCGGGGCATAGAATGCTCGTATACATCTCTTTAACAACCACAAACCTTAAGCCATGTAGATGAAGTTAGTGCATCAATGGGATACAGTTCCATATTGCCTTAAACCTCCTTGTTTTAAACACACTAACATTTATGCCCAATTGCAGATTATTCTGCAGAGATGGAATTGCATGTTTGTGTTGTATATTTAGTATGAACTTTTTTCAGAATATAATATTTCTTAGTTATCAAAAGCAGTTGGAAAACGTTTGCAAGACTATGAACATAGAATTGCTGCTTTTATATTTTAACTGCAGATTGTGAATTTCACTGCCTTATATTATTTATTTCTGAAACAAAAGAGGCATTTTTCAATAAAACTACTGAAAATTTGACATGGCATGTTTCTTTCTTTGAAGGGCCTTTTGGACTGCCTCAAGTGGTTGTTACAACAAACAAGTTCATATCCTTGGATACAGTTACAAATCTTGCTAATACTATTAAATTATGCTAAATAACTTTAGATTTTTAATGATACGGTGAAGTCATAGAAAGAGAGTGGTGAGAGCCTTAAAAAGCCCAACAGATTCCAAAGGCTTTATTAGGAATATAGAGGATGTGTGGGTTGGTGGAAAAACAACTACGTATCCTAGGAGATGCCAAACAACCAAATAATCTCTAATAACCCACATGATTTCATATGCATTTAATCACTTTTCTATACCATACTTAACCCAAAAGCATGTTTAATTGCTAGAAGGAAAATTCCTTAACGGAAAATTTTACATTTGGCGATGCCTTCCTTTTCCACATACAAATGCAATAAAACCATTCTAAATATCAAGAAAAACAACGTAAATGTCGGTTTGAAAGAACCAATATCAATTGAAGAGAGAGGAGTAGTGATAGGAAGTTTTCCACAGAGCAAAACATCTGAATTAAATACCTCCTGGAGATGAGGATCAAAACAAACAGATGATACATGAATGCATTACATTTAGGAGGCATCAAGCAGGTTGCTAAACTCAATATCATTCACTTGTAATTCCCAACACGTGCACTTTTAAAGCTAGAAGATACTACCAAGACTATCCCAGTCCAACCCAGTTCTTTTGCTTTGCTGGGAAGAAACAGACTGCTAATTAATATCAGAACAAGATTAAGACTCTGGGCCTTGTGATTCTTAATCTAGTTTATCACTAGATGGCCTCCCCTACTCCCATCTTCTTACTCTCTGGGCTGGAGTTTTCAAACTTCCAAGTTCTATCAATTTATTTTGATTAGTTTCTGATTCACTGGGGCTTCTGATGCTCCTTGAGGAAGAACATGTGTATCAAGAGCCTGAAGATGGGTGGGTCCTCAGCCGCTGACCCCATGGAGTCCCAGGGCCACGTGGATTCAAGGCATAAAGAAATTGTACTTTCTCTCATTGGCTAGATGTGGGTTTGATTCTTGATATTGGCAATGCACTGATTAACCATTTTCTATTCTGTTCTGAGAACTCGGGGCCGAGGCAATCCAAACCAGGGACTAAGCACAAAATTAATAACTAGGTGAGATGCTTGTTGTGATGTTTATTTTCATAGTATATTTACTTCTTAATTGTGTTGCTGGATTCTGTGTTAAAATTATTTTTATAATCCTTGATTGAGCACATACAGACTAAACAATGGGGAAAAGAGGACAGATAGTCTGTCTTTAAAAACTCACGGAAAAACTACAAGAAATCTAACACATAGGTGCTGGTTTATTTATCCAAGCTTTTTTTGAGAATACAGAACAACTTGAAACACTTTTTCTAGGCTTTTCCATTTGGAAGCATTATAAGAAATTCCTTGTGTGTAATGTATATTTGGAACTAGGGCTTTCATTTTTCAGAAATTTATGTCAGCCTGAAATAAATGTGGGGAGAAGTTGTAGCTTCTAATGAAGTCTACAGTGGGAATGATTTCAAAATTTACAAATAGCATTTATATGGATCCTAATTTCTGAGTATTTTATAGACTATTTGTACAATGACTTAGCAAGTGTAACAGAAATTTGCACGTATATTTTCTTAAGTACATGAGCACCCATTTTTGAGTCTATACAGAATTTTGCTGCCTGGGCAGTTGCTCAAGCTTACATTTTATTTTTTGTGCAAAAAAGGTCAATATAATTGCCCCTAAATATTTGTTATTCATTATATCTATTGCACTGCATTTGGCACGTACAATTCTTCCTCATTTGGTTTTAATCATCATTTCTCCGTAACAAAAAGGCATTTGTGATTATACTGTCCTCATGTGGTCTGCCTCGTAAACACTAGCTAGTTATATACAAAATTGCTGCAGTGACTTTTATTTTCCAAGGCAATATTTTAAATACAAAGTAATATTGATCCTTAAGTTATCTTACACCTGTAGTCAGAAAATGGATTTAGCTCTGAATATCTATTTATATAAACATTTATTAGCTTTTCCACTCTTAGATCAGGCTGCTGAAGGCTATTGGGAAAAAAAATCATATGGACTAGCTTTTAGAGAATAACCTGTGTTTCCTGTCTCTAACCCTGATCTCTTGCCTAGTTCTATCTCAGTATATTCAGCTGTACTGCCTACCCCTCATTGAGTTCCACAGACGCCTCAAACTTAACACATCTGGTATTTATTAGGATTAAGTTCAGCTGTGAGTAACAGAAAGCTACAAAATTATAGTGGCTTAAAGAAGTAGAAATGTCTTTATTTCTCATGTTTGAGAAGTCAAGGAACCAGGCTCTTTCTATCTTGCTGCTCTGCTTTCTGTGATTTCCATGGCCAGGTTAGGCTTATGGTCCAAGGTGGTTAATAGAGCTGTAGCTGTTATATCCATATTCCCCGGCAGGAAGGAGAAAGAGGTGAAGAAAATGCTTTATCTTTTAAAGACACCTCCTGGAAGTTGCAAACACAATTTATATTACATACCATTCGCCTCAACTTAATCATTTGGCTACATTTAGCCATAAGGGAAATGGGAAATGTTATCTTTATTCTGGATGGCCATGTGCTCCCTGAAAATCAGCTACTCTGTTGCTATGTAAGAGGGGAAATGACAAGTGGAGGTAAACTCAAGGCTTTAGTCTTTCATGCAATGTCCAGATGTGAAGATTTGTCTCCATAAATATAATTTTCCTCCATTGTCCCCACCAACCACCAAGTTACTCAGGCTAGAAATTTGAGAGCCCTTGGAAACTTCCTTCTTTCACTTCTCACATCCAATTAAGTCTAGCTGATTGAGCTCCTACATATCTTAATCATCTCATTACTACTCAGTTTCAAACCCTTGAGATTTCATGTCATGACTATAATTCATAGTTTCTTGAATGGTCTCCCTTCCCATAGCCTTGAATCCCCTTAAAAAATGTCTTCTACACAGCTGTCAGGGTGACTTATCTAAAATGCAAGCCTGACTCAACAATGTCTCCTGCTCAACATTCTTCAGGTGGCATACAGATTTCCCTGCAAATCTTGACTCTGCCAATTTCCTATTCCTCCTCTCTCACCAACTTTCCCACTGGACCACCTAGAATTCATATTCCATTATTATCAAACATCTCCAAATCCTCAGCCTCTACAGTGAACAATCTCAGCACCTCTTGGATTGACTCTGAAAATACTGTAGAGACTTTTTATGCCTCCCAAAGTTGGTAGGTGGGGACATGTCCTCTTCACTTCTCAGTGCTGTTTCCAGACCAATAAATCTTCCTCCTCCTACAAAAAGCCTTTATCATTGGAGGCTCACAGCTAACTTCACATCATTGTAACCTATTACTTTGCAACGTAGTAGCTGATTTTCATGGGGTACATGGCCATCCAGAGTAAAGCCTCCAGTAGTGGCTTTAGTACGTGGCTCTCAGTGCTTTTCTCCATCCTCATATCTGCCGTCTTGGGGACACTTCAGCATCCATATTGGATGACAAATTCAACGTCCTCAATATTTGACCTTCTTATTTTCAAGAACTTATTGTTTTTTTATAACTCAGCCTCAGTTACTCAGTATCTCCAAGATCTTAACTTGGACTTGAATTCATTACAAACTGCCACAACTTTGAAATCACTAATTTAGACGCTGAGCTCTTCTCGGGCTTCCAGCTCATCTGCTCAAGTACCCTACTGCAGCTGTTCCTCAGCTTCATCATGACTTCCAATGCAGTGAATCTTCTATGTTCTTCCATCCATCAGTCCCTCCTTGTCTTCACTTCCTTTCTTATCCAGCTTGGAATCCATGTCCTCATAAAACACTGTTTATTGAACAGCCTTAACTCTAAGGGGGTACAAAACCAGCTTTGTTTGTCTTTAGCCGCTGCCTTCAGTTAGGTTCTATGAATATTATTTTTCTATCTTTTATCATACCTGAGATCCATTTCTTTTGGATGATTTTAAGCATGAGTACTGCAATTTAGTCTAGTCCAACTTAATCCAATTGAAACTTTTAATCTCAAACCTGGCTTAGTATATTTATTTTCCTTTCTACCTTAAAGCCAGATCTTAGACTTAGGACTTGGACTGCAGAGTTGGATATGTCAGCTCTTTCACTGCAGCTTCTCCAGGTTTAGGTAGGGGAAGCATATTAAACGAAGAGGAGTTAAGATTTCTTCCACGTAACCTGTGCCACTAGAATCCTCTTTTGGATGTGGCAGGTGCCACATCCATGGGATGTCTCATGGGATGTCATGCCGCTCTCATGGGATGTCTCAGGGAGCCTGCAGGAGCCCCACCTACTGCCCATTTATTTTCAAGATGACCTCTCCTGATGTACACTCAGCTTTTGTTTCCATGAAATGCCTCACAGCTACTTACTGCTAAGGTCCATTCCTCTTGCCTAAAGTTATTTTAGGAAGTATTCCAGCAGGATGGCTCATGTCTGGCTACCTTCCAAATGTTCATTTGACCACAGCAGACTAAAGCATCCTTGTTAAGCCAAATAAAAGGAGTCTTCCACCACAAATGCTGCTTCTCTTTGCTTGCCTTGTGCCATTCATGTTTCTCCCTTCAAGAACATAAGCCTGTAGGCTAGGTAATCAAGTCTACTGTGTAATAGATATCCACTTACAGAATAACATGCCCTTATAGGCACTCCTCAATCTCTGTGACTGATTCCCTTAGAACCTTCTTCACACAGTTCACTTGGGTGAGGGTTTGAAACACTCTTTCTACAATGGAGGGTAAAGGCCACAACTCTGTCATATAACAATGATTACCTGCTTCAGTGGATTCTTCTTGACTCTCAATCTTTTGCAAATATAGACTACTTGGGTGTGGTGGAGTGAAAGTTTAGATGGAAGAGCCAGTTCTGCTAATTCTCAGAAATCCTGTGGGAATATGCTTTATGGTTTTCTTTAGAATGTGGGTGGAAAATTCTAAAGAATTTTCTTCAGAATAGCTAGAATCTTTATAGCTATTTGGCCAATTCTGAGTCAAAAGGAAAAATACTGTTTAGCATCTTGGTACCCAAATAAGCCAAATTCCCTTGCTCTTTTATCCTGTCAAAAATGTTTATTAAAACCCTAATTCTAGATGATCTCAGCTGGTTGTAATCTCCATGACTATACCCAGATGCTGAGCACAGTTGAGGAAAATCACCTGTTGGGTCGGATTGTTATGTCTATGAAAAAATCCATGATGACCAACCTCAACTTGCCTGCCAACACTGCTTAGTAATTTGACCAGTCTTGTTCTCAACTATTTTCAAAAAATTTTAAACTAGAACTCTGTATCCCATTCTGATCAGGAAAGTTCATGCTACTTCTATAGAAGTGATTATTTCATATAGGAATATGAAGCTAAACTGGAGCATTCCCTTTCTATGGCAGGCTACAAAAACACCTGCATCTGCACATATCCTTTCCTTCTGCTTCATCAAAACAGCATCCCTATTCTTTGAACTCTGGGTCCCTTTTTTGTTCTTCCTTCCACAAATACTGAATTAAGAATTTACTAAGTGATAGATGTATTTCAAATGGTGCTGGGGTTCTATAGTGAATACAGAAAAACCAAGACAGTCTCTTTTCTTGCGGGGATCTCATTTTTATAGTCGGAAAAAGACAATACATAAATAGGCAAAGCATATAGTCAGAGGGTAATAAGTGCTATGAAGGAAATTAAAATAGGCGGGAGAATGGAGAATGATGGGTGTACATGGTATGTTTGCTAGTTCAGGTAGACTGATCAGGAAATGCTTCTTTGAGCAGCGACCTGAGGAGTGGCTGAAAGCATGAGACTCAGTTCTGTCTGATTATCGTGTAAACTGGATGCTTTCACAATTATGTAGATAGATTACCAACAACAGCCTTAGAGTGATAGTTCTCAACCTTGCCTCCAGCCAGGACAGGAAACTTTCTACTTCTTTCTGTAACTTTGGGTATCATCTTTAAGCTGACTACTATATCTTTAGTTCAGTCCTCTCTTCTGAGGCATGTATACCAACTGCCTTGGGACATCTCCAGTTGGATGCTTTACAGGTATTTCAAATTTGATCTGAACAAGGAAAAATCCCGCACTCTCCCCAGACTAGCATTTCTGCAAGACTTTTTTTTTGTTTTGTTTTGTCTTTGTGAGTGGTATATCTATTTTCTCAATTGTTTAACCCAGAGACCTAAGAATTAATATGACTTCTCCCTATCCCTCACCTCCCCCATCCTCCAGTCACTAACTCCTTTTAATCCTATCTCCTATCTGGACAGTTTACTTCCCTGTATCCTCCCTGCTGCCATTCTCTCCCTTGGCTCCATTGTCTTGTCTGGATTATGGAAGAGTCTGTATTTGATCTCTTCCATCCACTTTTACCTCCTGCCAATCCATTTTTCTAACAGCATAGCAGCCAAAATGATTATTAGGAATGCAGTTCTGGTCATATCATTGCATTCCCTAAACTCTTCTAGTGGTGTCTAGTCCAGAAACTTTATCAAGACTCAAATACCAGCGGGGATTTGGGCTCTTCCTATTTTTTGACATTATCATACCTCACTTATCTCTTCAGTTGATTTTCTTCAACTGTATTTAACTTCCTGCCCAATCCTTCCTTACTGTTGAGCCTTCACTATTTCTTTTACCTGGAACATTCTGTATCTTCACTTGGTCAAGCCCTACTGTTACATTCTTTACATTGCTCCTGTAATACTACTTTCTTTGGGACACCTTTTCTATTGCTTCCAAAGTTCAAGATTCCTACAATGTATATTAATACTATATACTTTCCCTTTGATACCTTTTATCATACTAGTACTTTATTCAGTGTTTGCCTTTCCTGCTGGATGGCAGGTTTTGACGAGGGCAGGCTTTGTGTGTCCGGCAGCCCCCACAATGCTGTTATGTAGGTAGTGTGCAATAAATATTTGTAGAATGATTTCAGGTGAAACAAACTCTTTTCTCCTGCTATACAATGCTCGATTTAAAACTCACCGGAATGCTGTATGTAAGTTGGATAATTCAAGTGTCATCGGACTTTATGTCTGCTTTATTGCAGTGCAGAGGAGGATGCCTCTGGGATTGTTTTACCCTGTATGGGAGCCATTAATGACAGAAGCCTTAATTATCCCTTACTTTGGAGCCATTAATGACAGAAGGCTTAATTATCCCTTACTTTGGAGCCATTAATGACAGAAGCCTTAATTATCCCTTACTTTGGACTATTATATAATTGGGCTTGTTTTAATGATATTGTTCTATATTTGTAAATTCAAGGTAACCTGAGTAGGGGTAATTGGATAGACTATAGAAAAATTTTACCTTCTGTTCTTTTCGGTGCATAACTGGAAAATAAAGTATAAAGATTGCTCCAAAGCCTCATTGAGCTATTAATAAAAAAAAGCCTCAGGTATTCAGGAAATACCACAAAGAAGAATGGATGTTTTATCTTCTTTTATAAAAGAGAGTTTTTTTTTTTTTTTTTTTTTTTCCCCAAGCCACTTCTCAAATAGTCAACACCTGGCAGGATGGTTCGACAATACAATTGTTATAAAATTGGTGTTTTGTTAAGAGAGGTACTGTTGGGAACTGTTGTCACTCATTGAAGCTTTTGATTGTAGTTAAAGTTACTCCAATAGCATAAAACAAGCATGCTAAATGGAAAGTACCTTTAATCAGAACATTTTCTAGGGTTGCTAAATTAAAGCAGATGTGAGATATTTATCAGCTTAAATTTCTGGTGTTTAGATTACTCAAAGCAAATGCCACTGGGACATGCTGATTAAGGTCAATTTATTAAAGTGGAGCCCAACTAACATAATTTACACATTTTTTCTTCTACATATACCTTCTAGCTTTAGATTTTTCTAATAAAAGAAAATGTATTTTGTTTATTTTCAACCTTCTTAGTTTCTTGGTTATTGTATTTAGAAAGAATGCAAATTGTAATTGTTGCAAGAACATATAAATATTAAAAGAACTTCTAATGGAGTTATAAAATATTTTCCATTTATATTTTCAAGACAGGAAATAAAATAGACTTCTGAACTATTTTGTGCCTGGCATGGTGCTAAGTGCCTTTAAGATAGCCAGGTGGGAAGGGGTTCTCAGAGAAACTCCAGCCGGCCTTTGCACTGGGAGGAGTGCGCACTGGGGTGGAACCACAGAAGTTCGTGCCTTTTGCAGTCGGGAGGATCCTGGCCCTTCCTTTTCCCGGGTGTTACCTGGAATTCAATCTGCCAAGTGGGAAGCATATATTGCAAGACTCTCACGCTTCCTTTGTGGAGAGTCCCTGTTTCCTTTCCTTTTCCCTTTTCGCCCAATAAATTCCATTTTTATCCTCTTTTAAATTATATGTGAGCCTAATTTTTCGTGATTGTGTGACAAGGACCCCGTCTTGAGCTGAGCTATGGAGAGAGTCCTGCAGCACCTTCATGTAGACATTCTTGTGAGTATTATTGTCCTCGTTGTACAGATGAGAGAAAAAAACAAAGAAAATTAAACTGTTACCCAAGGTCATACAGTTAGAAAAGTGAGGAGGTTTCCAATCTGTACTTTCTTACTACACTGCACTGTCCTTACTGTTGATCTGTGGTGATGTAGGCATAATCCTGTTACTAATGCAAATAATAATGTAGTTAGGAGTGCAAACTTTGCTCTCACACCTGGATTGGAACCTTGGTGCCGATGCTTTCTAACTGTGATCTTAAGAAGTTCTTAACATTTCAATTCCTGAGTCCTGAAAACTTGGGCCTCATGCTTCTAGAATTATGGAGAGATTAACGCCAATATTAGCAATATTTTTTTTTACTAATATTAAATATTAAATATTACTAATATTAAAAAATTAATTTAGATACAAATCTTGTGAAAAGGCATTAGAGACTCTGCTGTAGTTGTTATTCTAGTTCATAAGGGTTGTTCTAGTTCACTTGCTGAGAGGAAGTTTGCTTAATTTCTCTTCAGTTTTCATTCCATTATTTTAAATGTTAGCACCTGTTTCTCCTTTAGTAGTAGATTGTAGTCTTTTCACTCTTATCAACAGAGTTAGAGAATATAATATTTGAACATGTCTAGCATACTGGTCACTAAATAAATGCTGTCTTCTCTCCCCACTGTTGCTATCCAATAGTTCCATAAATTGGTTTCAATATAGCAATTGGGTTTCTAAATGCTTCTTGGGGATCATGGTGAAGACCTTTGTATAGGATCTGACGCTAGAAGCATCTAATGTTGTTTGTCTTGATTTAGTCAGATGGAAGAATGTGGAGGAGGAAAATGAAGGGATATAGAAACAGGAAAACTCTGGGAATAGTTTTATTTTCTTAACCTCTGTCAGAAGTCGTTAATGAGGATAGCTTCACAATTTTTAAATTAATTGAAATTATGTATTTCTTTCTTTCTTTCTTTCTTTTTATTTTTTTTACAGTGCATTGTCATTCTTTTTTATTTATTATTATTATACTTTAAGTTCTAGGGTACATGTGCACAACATGCAGGTTTGTTACATATGTATACTTGTGCCATGTTGGTGTGCTGCACCCATCAACTTGTCAGCACCCATCAACTCGTCATTTACATCAGGTATAACTCCCAGTGACATCCCTCCCCCCTCCACCCTCCCCATGATAGGCACCGGTGTGTGATGTTCCCCTTCCCGAGTCCAAGTGATCTCATTGTTCAGTTCCCACCTATGAGTGAGAACATGCGGTGTTTGATTTTCTGTTCTTGTGATAGTTTGCTGAGAATGATGGTTTCCAGCTGCATCCATGTCCCTACAAAGGGCACAAACTCATTCCTTTTTATGGCTGCATAGTATTCCATGGTGTATATGTGCCACATTTTCTTAATCCAGTCTGTCACAGATGGACATTTGGGTTGATTCCAAGTCTTTGTTATTGTGAATAGTGCCACAATAAACATATGTGTGCATGTGTCTTTATAGCAGCATGATTTATAATCCTTTGGGCATATACCCAGTAATGGGATGGCTGGATCATATGGTATTTCTAGTTCTAGATCCTTGAGGAATCGCCATACTGTTTTCCACAATGGTTAAACTAGTTTACAGTCCCACCAACAGTGTAAAAGTGTCCCTATTTCTCCACATCCTCTCCAGCACCTGTTGTTTCTTGACTTTTTAATGATTGCCATTCTAACTGGTGTGAGATGGTATCTCATTGTGGTTTTGATTTGCATTTCTCTGATGGTGAGTGATGATGAGCATTTTTTCATGTGTCTATTGGCTGCATAAATGTCTTCTTTTGAGAAATGCCTGTTCATATCCTTTGCCCACTTCTTGATGGGGTTGTTTGTTTTTTTCTTGTAAATTTGTTTGAGTTCTTTGCAGGTTCTGGATATTAGCCCTTTGTCAGGTGGGTAGATTGCAAAAATTTTCTCCCATTCTGTAGGTTGCCTGTTCACTCTGGTGGTAGTTTCTTTTGCTGTGCAGAAACTCTTTAGTTTAATTAGATCCCATTTATCAATTTTGGCTTCTGTTGCCATTGCTTTTGGTGTTTTAGACATGAAGTCCTTGCCCATGCCTATGTCCTGAATGGTATTACCTAGGTTTTCTTCTAGAGTTTTTATGGTATTAGGTCTAACATTTAAGTCTCTAATCCATCTTGAATTAATGTTCATATAAGGAGTAAGGAAAGGATCCAGTTTCAGCTTTCTACTTATGGCTAGACAATTTTCCCAGCACCATTTATTAAATAGGGAATCCTTTCCCCATTTCTTGTTTTTGTCAGGTTTGTCAAAGATCAGATGGCTGTAGATGTGTGGTATTATTTCTGAGGACTTTGTTCTGTTCCATTGGTCTATATCTCTGTTTTGGTACCAGTACCATGCTGTTTTGGTTACTATAGCCTTGTAGTATAGTTTGAAGTCAGGTAGCATGATGCCTCCAGCTTTGTTCTTTTGGCTTAGGATTGTCTTGGCAATGTAGGCTCTTTTTTGGTTCCGTATGAACTTGAAAGCAGTTTTTTCCAGTTCTGTGAAGAAAGTCATTGGTAGCTTGATGGGGATGGCATTGAATCTATAAATTACCTTGGGCAGTATGGCCATTTTCACGATATTGATTCTTCCTATCCATGAGCATGGTATGCTCTTCCATTTGTTTGTGTCCTCTTTTATTTCACTGAGCAGTGGTTTGTAGTTCTCCTTGAAGAGGTCCTTTACATCCCTTGTAAGTTGGATTCCTAGGTATTTTATTCTCTTTGAAGCAATGTGAATGGAAGTTCATTCCTGATTTGGCTCTCTGTTTGTCTGTTACTGGTGTTTAAGAATGCTTGTGATATTTGCACATCGATATTGTATCCTGAGACTTTGCTGAAGTTGCTTATCAGCTTAAGGAGATTTGGGCTGAGACGATGGGGTTTTCTAAATATACAATCATGTCATCTGCGAACAGGGACAATTTGACTTCTTCTTTTCCTAACTGTATACCCTTTATTTCTTTCTCTTGCCTGATTGCCCTAGCCAGAACTTCCAACACTATTTTGAATAGGAGTGGTGAGAGAGGGCATCCCTGTTTTGTGCCAGTTTTCAAAGGGAATGCTTCCAGTTTTTGCCCATTCAGTATGATATTGGCTGTGGGTTTGTCATAAATAGCTCTTATTATTTTGAGATACGTTCCATCAATACCAAATTTATTGAGAGTTTTTAGCACGAAGGGCTGTTGAATTTTGTCAAAAGCCTTTTCTGCATCTATTGAGATAATCATGTGGTTTTTGTCTTTGGTTCTGTTTATATGCTGGATTACGTTTATTGATTTGTGTATGTTGAACCAGCCTTGCATCCCAGGGATGAAGCCCACTTGATCATGGTGGATAAGCTTTTTGATGTGCTGCTGGATTCAGTTTGCCAGTATTTTATTGAGGATTTCTGCATCGATGTTCATCAGGGATGTTGGTGTAAAATTCTCTTTTTTTGTTGTGTCTCTGCCCGGCTTTGGTATCAGGATGATGTTGGCCTCATAAAATGAGTTAGGGAGGATTCCCTCTTTTTCTATTGATTGGAATAGTTTCAGAAGGAATGGTACCAGCTCCTCCTTGTACCTCTGGTAGAATTCAGCTGTGAATCTGTCAGGTCTTGGACTTTTTTTGGTTGATAGGCTATTAATTATTGTCTCAATTTCAGAGCCTGCTATTGGTTTATTCAGGGATTCAACTTCTTCCTGGTTTAGTCTTGGGAGAGTGTAAGTGTTCAGGAAATTATCCATTTCTTCTAGGTTTTCTAGGTTATTTGCGTAGAGGTGTTTATAGTATTCTCTGATGGTAGTTTGTATTTCTGTGGGGTCGGTGGCGATATCTCCTTTATCATTTTTTATTGCGTCTATTTGATTCTCCTCTCTTTTCTTCTTTATTAGTCTTGCTAGTGGTCTATCAATTTTGTTGATCTTTTCAAAAAACCAGCTCCTGGATTCATTGATTTTTTGGAGGGTTTTTTTGTGTCTCCATCTCCTTCAGTTCTACTCTGATTTTAGTTATTTCTTGCCTTCTGCTAGCTTTTGAATGTTTGCTCTTGCTTCTCTAGTTCTTTTAATTGTGATGTTAGAGTGTCAATTTTAGATCTTTCCAGCTTTGTCTTGTGGGCATTTAGTGCTATAAATTTCCCTCTACACACTACTTTAAATGTGTCCCAGACATTCTGGTATGTTGTATCTTTGTTTTTAGTTTTTAGTTTCTTTGCACTGTATACGTAGTTCCTCCTTTAGCTCTGAGAAGTTTGATGGACTGAAGCCTTCTTCTCTCAACTTGTCAAAGTCATTCTCCATCCAGCTTTGTTCCGTTGCTGGTGATGAGCTGCTTTCCTCTGGAGGGGGAGAGGTGCTCTGATTTTTAGAATTTCCAGCTTTTCTGCACTGCTTTTTCCCCATCTTTGTGGTTTTATCTGCCTTTGGTCTTTGATGATGGTGACGTACTGATGGGTTTTGGTGTGGGTGTCCTTTCTGTTTGTTAGTTTTCCTTCTAACAGTCAGGACCCTCAGCTGTAGGTCTGTTGGAGATTGCTTGAGGTCCACTCCAGACCCTGTTTGCCTGAGTATCAACAGCGGAGGCTGCAGAAGATAGAATATTGCTGAACAGCGAGTGTTCCTGTCTGATTCTTGCTCTGGAAGCTTCCTCTCAGGGGTGTACCCCGCCGTGAGGTGTGGGGTGTCGGTCTGCACCTAGTGGGGGATGTCTCCCAGGTAGGCTACTCAGGGATCAGGGACCCACTTGAGCAGGCAGTCTGTCCATTCTCCGAAATTATGTATTTCTTAAATAACATTGTATTCTTAGGTTGTAAAGCCAAAGGTTATATTTTAAGAATAAAATACTAAGAGAGCGGCCCACCTGAGGATTAACAGTGCAATAGTAAGGCTCTGGAGCTAGGAAGACCTGGATATGAGTCTGGACTCTTTTACTTTTTAGCTGCTTTGGGAGAGTAACTCAACTCTCTTTACTTTCCTAATCCATAAGATGAGTATAATACCCATTTATTATACCCACTAACACAAAATAAAATTGTGTTGGTGTAAGAAATCACTCCCTTGCAATATTGTATTTGAGATAATACATTTATAAACATGTATGCCTATATAATCATATATAGTAGTTGATGTAATTTTTAATTTAATAGAAATTCCTAAATAAGTAGAATTTTTTTTCCCTATATTTGGCACACGGACTATTTCCATGTAGATGTTTTGTTATTGATTACAATGAGTAGTATATCAGGAAACTGTTATGAGAGAGAAAATGTCCCAGAAACAAATGTACATCTCAAATGTTTCTGAGAAATGTTTCTTTTCTCACAAACGTTCTATTTACTATGTCTAAATTATGGCTCATTAGAAATCGCTCCTCAGTCCTCACGTTATTCAGCTATTTAGCAGATTTATCTTTGTCATGACATATTTTGTAGTAGAGATATATCTCAAGTCTAGAGGACTTCTAGTGAAGCTGATCTGTAGAACTCATATAAGAATTAGGTGCCATCATGTTAGTAAAGGCATATGTTCAATAAATGGTTATTATTGTTACTAGAGGAAATGTCTTATAAGACTATCAATTCAGATAATGGCACCAAGGTATTAATTATTTACTATCCAAACTGGACGCAATTCAGTTGTTTACTGTAGCTTTATCTTGGGTATTTTGAATGCTGTCTCAAATTGGACTTGCTATTAAGTGGTTATTGACTGTATTATTCCTTAGATTTCCATGTGCAAATATTTTGTTCTACAGGTCAATAAAATATGTATCTAGGAAGTCACTTCAACACATTTAGAGCTTAATAACCTACTTATAAACAAAGTGAACGCCTCTTGGCTAAGTCTGTAGTCACTGAAAACACTCTCCTTAGCCATCCTGGGACACATGAATTTCAAATGGATCTTGTTTGAGGTTTTAATTCTTGTGGGCAGGCAGCCCACTGAGTACTTTCCATGTGAAATCCAAAGTCTCTTCCTGGAACTTGTGAGTACATGGCTTAGTAATATGCATTTCCTGATGCTAGATGATTGGTTGGCCAGGTAAAAATGTCATATAGTTTTAGGAATATTGGAGATCATGTGCTTTTTTTTTTTATTATTATTAGTAAGATTCCACAAGGCTAGAATTTCAAGTAAAGTAAATTTCTATTTAAAAGCTGACTCTTTTAAATTGGAATGATTCAGACCTTTAAAAAGATCATGAGAATAAATGACTTGAACAAAGATGCAATATTTGAGGTTAATATACAAAAATCAATTGACTTTCTTTACACTAGCAATAAGCAATCAAAGTTAAATTGAGAAAGCAATTCCATTTGCAACAGCATCAAAAAGAATAAAACACTTATGAATAAATTTTACAAAAGAAGTACAAAATTTATATTCTGAAAGTTAAGAAAAAGTTGAGAGAATTTAAAGATGCCCTAATTAAATAGAAAGACATCCCATATTCATGGATCTGAAGACTTAACATTGTTAAGGTAGCAGTACTCTTCAGACTGATCTACAAATTAAACACAAGATTTATTAAAATCCCAGCTGGTTTCTTTACAAATATTGACAAGTTTCTCCTAAAATTTATATGGAAGTTCAAGGAACCTAGAATAGTCAAAACAACCCTGAAAAATAACAAAGCTGAAGGACCCACATGTTCCAATTTCAAAACTTACTATAGAGCTACAGTAATCAAAAAAGTGTGGTGTTAACAAAGGATAGCCATATAGAACAATGAAATAGAGTTGAGAGTCCACAGGTAAACCTGTACATTGATGTTGAATTAATTTGGAACAATAGTGCCCTGACAATTCAATGAGGAAAGAAAGAGTCTTCAATGAATGATGCTGAGATTCCTGGACATCTACATGCAAAAGAATGATATTGGATTCCTTCCTTATACTATTCACAAAAAGTAAGTCAAATTAATCCTATAGCTAAATGTAACAGGTAAGTTTATAAACCTCTTAGAAGTAAATATAGGTATGGATCTCTGTGACTTTGCTTTAAGTAAAGTCTTCTTAGATTTGAGCACAAGCAGCAACATAGAAATTAGACAACTTGAAATTTGTCAAAATTAAAGATTTTTGTGCTTCAAAGGAGAAGAGACAACCCACAATATTAGAGAAAATATTTGCAAATCATATATCTAAAAGTCTTATATCTAAAATATGTAAAGATGTACAATTCAATAATAAAAAGACATAACCTATTTAAAATGAACATCACATCTCAATAAACATTTTTCAAAAAAGATATAAAAATGACCAATAACCACATGTAATGATGTTCATTACCCATCGGGGATATGCAAGTCAAAACCACAATGAAATACCATTTCACACCCAGTAGATGGCTATAATCAAGGAGAATAAGTTGTTGGCAGAGATCTGGAGAAATTAGAACCATCATACAATGATGAGAATGTAAAATGGTGCAATTGCTTTGGAAATACACTGAGTAATTGTATTAGTCTGTTCTCATGCTGAGACTGGGTAATTGATAAAGGGAAGGAAGTTTAATGGACTCAGAGTTCTACATGGCTGGGGAGGTCCCATAATCGTGGTGGAAGGTGAAGGAGGAGCAAAGCCACATCTTATATGGTGGCAGGCAAGAGAGCTTGTGCAGCGCAACTCCAATTTATAAAACTGTCAGATCTGATGAGACTTATTCACTACACGAGAACAGTATGGGGGAACTGCCCCCATGGTTCAATTATCTCCATCTGGCCCCACCCTTGACGCATGGAACTTACTATAATTCAAGGTGAGATTTGGATTGGGACACAGCCAAGCCATATCAGTAATATAACACACAATGCATGAATATAGTAAGTATTACCAAATATACTGACTACAGTAGAAACCAGTCTAGAATAGAAAAGCAAAAGTAGAAACAGGGCTGAGCAGAGGCCAGAAGCTCAGGAAATTTGGTGTCAAAGACTTTTGCTTTTGAAGTTCAATCTCAACCTCTGCAGGTACTTATCTTGCTCCTTGCCTATCTGACCTTATTAATGCTTACATTTAAATGCTATTGTAGGTGGGGTGGGCTGGATTACACTTTAAGTTGTTATTACTGATCTATACTCCAGGGCAAATGAATTTTGAAAAACAGTTTGATTAAAAAAATGGGGAAGAATCTGTAAGGCATCAGATATTGTAGAAAGTAGAAGATGAATGAAATTGTAAGGGGCTAAGAAAAGGAGTTAGAGGAAGCAGGAGCCTTCCCAGCTAAGATCATGACTCAGCCTAGTGCTCTCCTTGAGTTGCCACATTTTTGTAGACATGAATTCTATAGATAAAGGTTTCACTATCATATGGGCAGGCTGGCCAAGAAAGTCTTGATTCTTCTTTTAATGGGGACTCTTGGGGCCAATAGCTGTATCAATTTTACATGTGTGACAGGCCCAGTCTAAGTCAAATCATGAAAGGCCAGGGCAAAGTCCTTTGTCTGGGATGTTGGCAATACTTGCTGGAGAATATGGGGCTATCAAAATATAGCCTAGGTATTTTCAGTCTGAATAGTTTCCACTTATGTGGTTCAAAGACTCTAGGTGAGTGATTCTCAATTATTGGAGCATTTTTCCCTGGAAAGGGGTGAAGATCGTATTAGAATTTGAGGGATGGCAGTGAGTGGATATTTGACGATGCAAGTTCAATATACTTACTCCATTAGTAACACAAATTACAAACAATAAGTGGTTAGTGGAAATATGCAGGAGATAGAATGAGAAAGCACTGTTAGAGTGTTAGAGACATAGGACAGAAAGTGTCGATAAATAGTGCTGTAGACCAGTAGGAGATACAAAGAGATCTGAGAACAAAGGATGCTCCTCTTTGGTGAGTCACAAGGGTCCTTTGAGTCTGTGGAGTAGTGGAGCTGAGACACCATAGGACTCAGTGACTGTGAGTGCTGAGGAAAAGTGTGAGTTTGGCAATTGAAATGCCTTGTGTTGATTCCATGTTTAGGCCTCTTTCCAGCTTTTCCCATGGAGCTTCTCAAGAGGACCATTGAAAATTCTCACTTGGTCTGTGGTCTCTTTGGGAAACTCATACTACATGTCAGAAAGTACATGGCTTAGTAACATGCATTTTCTGATGCTAGATGATTGGTTGGCCAGGTAAAAATGTCATATAGTTTTAGGAATATTGGAGGTCATGTGCTTTTTTTTTTATATTATTATTATTAGTAAGATTACACAAGGCTAGAATTTCAAGTAAAGTATTAAGCTGACTCTTTTAAATTGGAATGATTCAGACCTTTATTGTCATGAAGTATACCTTCAAGAATATAATCATTAATTCACAAATGTGCCGAAACAAAGCGTGTTGGTTATTCTCTTTTTCCCTACCTTTCAGCCCTACTCCCTTCAGATCTGTTATCCATTCTTGGACTCTGGAAACTGACTTCCTAGGAATAAGTCATTTGGGATCTTTCACTGGTTGGCTTTGGATTGGGTTCAGGCAGTGGGAAGCACCAGCAGGAGATCAGAGGGAGGAGGAGACAGCTATTCTTTGATGTCCCCTCTCTGGCTAGCTGTGTCCTACTGCACTGCACCTCCTGCTGGGCATCTTCCTCTCCTCAGCTCCAGCTCTCACTGGGTTCCCACAAGGATGTTTTCTCATTGCGTCTCTTCGGCACTGGGGGTGGTAGTGCCTTCTCACTAGCAAGTTCCTGTTTCTAGTTTCTGGATGCTTCACTATTGTTTGATAAGATTTCCTTAACTTGCTCACACTGCTGTAAATCATCTATTCAAGTGTTAACATTTACTCTCTCCAGGAGAAATTTCTTCTGGGACTCTGAATAATACACAAGGAGCCACGATTTAAGAAAACTACACAGGATTAGACTTAGAAGTGGATTGCCCACAAACTAGTTCAGTGATCTTTGTGAAAATGCTTTGGCTTTTCTGAGGCTTTATTTCACCTCATGTAAAAAGGGCAGGAAATTATCTTCCGATCTCAAATCAAATATGGCATAAATAGCTGAAAGAGAAAGTGGCAGGTTGGACTGGATGACAAGCCTTGCCATTTTTAGATAGTGGAGACAGATACAAGCAGGCCAAATTGGAAACCATCTCAGGTGCTTCAGGGCGATTTTATCTTTGCAAGAGAAGAACCAAGAGACAACTTTGTTTCAAGCCAGATATAACCTAAGACTAGATTTCCTCTTGATAAGGAAAACTGATGCAATGGCCCAGGGAGGTTGGGGAGAACTGGAATTGTAAGGTATTTATGTGGGAGAAGGCAGTCTTTTCCTTGATTCTCAAATGCTATAATCAAAGAGAAGTAAGTCACTGACTAGATAGTGGGTTGCCTTCATTGCTAAACTACATGTGCTGACACTTGTAGCCTTGAAGATCTAGAGTCCTTGTGGACTCTCACCTTAGAGTTCTAAGTCCACTTCAAGCCCCAGTGTCTTGGTTCATTTAGTCCTGAGGCTCCACTTCAAGCCCTGGTGTCTTGGTTCATTTAGTCCTGAAGCTCTGACAGGTTCCACTCCTAATGAACTTTTTGAAATCTTATGTTTTTGACCTCAGTTTTCAGAAAGCATAAAAATGGATTGTTTAAAAATTACCATTCCTTTGTGTTTTATTTTAAAAATCAGATAAATTTTCAATTAAACCAGATTTATTCATTATGGAGAGCTCTAATTTGCTATTAAAAGTTTCTGAAAAGGCTAGCTACTAAAATGTCAAGTGTGGGGATGAATGAGAGAGTGTGGAGGGAAAGTAAGCAGAGAAAACCAATGCTGGAATTAGTGGAGAGAAGAAAGAGAGACAGAGAGAGAGAGATTGATTCTGCTCAAGAGTGGGAAAAGGAATGATGGCCACAATATGGTAGTTTGTTGACTAAATCTGGAAGAAAGAAAAACTATCTCAGTGATATTTTGAGAACTTTTCATTGAGTATTTATTTGGAAGTAAAAGTTCCTGAAGAAATGCTGAAGATGTTGATTCACCAAAATATGATATTTTAATAAATATTGGATTAAACTATGAGAAGATTCAAGGGTAGTTATCTAATACAATTTAATAAATTTTTGAAAATATGAACAAATGAATTAATACCCACCATTTGATTTTCTTCATTATTTCTCATTCATCATGAGAAAGAAAAGAAGGTTAACTGAGATCAGCATGGGCATTCTCACTCAACGTGACAACAATCATTTAATTGACATCTGTGCTTGGAATAGCTTCTCCAGGTGTAAGAATCCTTCAGCTTCCAAAGCTGAGGAGCTCTCTGTATCACCAGTGATATTCAGAATGCATTTTGAAGCTCTTCCAGCTTTTATCAGTTATGTTTGGTTTCATTCAGAGCATTGTTTTTTTTTCCAACTACCATCATCTGCACATTAGGGTTCCAAGAGATTCTCATTTCAAGGGCAGCTTGAGTCAATTTAGCTGTGAAAAAATTCAATTCTGATAAGCTTTGGCATATCATAACAAGACCCAAATGTCTCATCCTATTAGTGTGCTATCTTTTGGTATGCATGCCGTTGTTATTCACCGCACTTTGTTCTGTTGTCATATTCATTTCCCTTGTTGTCTTATCCATAGCTCATGTTTTCCCTCTGCAAAACCACCAAGAAATTATCTTAGGAAAATCAATAGAAGGCCTGATTTTTAGTATAGAAGCCAGCAAAACCTGGAGATGTAGGGAAGAAATTATGTCAGAGAAACACAAAAGAGGGATTGGTGGACCAATTATCTAACTTCTGATGAATATAATTAAGATATTATTTCCTGATAGTTATCATAGATTATAAGGAACTTCTATTTCTCTAAAACCAGAATAATTAGCTCTCTGAAATTATAGAATATAAATAACATCTGATTATTCTGGTGCTTTAGTTGTCTTTATAGGAGTAATATGTGAGAGACATGAGAGCTGATCTGAAATGAATTTCTTGAGTTCCCAAGTGCCTCAGAAACTTTACTTACAGTTTCTAAAGACCTTTTAAATGATGGGCTTAAATTATAATGTTTGAGTGGGTTTTTACTTAAAAAGTGTGATGATACCCAGAGGTATCGATAAACCCTTCAATATTTCAACTGTAAGTAAGCAAAGTAAGTTAGCAATAGTGGCTTCAAAATAATATGTAATATAATCCAACATATAGTTAAACTGAAAGTCAAAGTGTGCCCATCATATATATGATGTTGGGTATTTCTCTTGATGTTTCATTGGTGTTGTTTCCATTAGGATTCTAAGAATTCATCAGGATCCACCAAAGATAGAGATTAGGTAGATTACCAAAGATAAAGATTAGGTTTCTCTAAAAAAAGATCAAAAACTTTAGACTGAAGCTTAGTCTCATTTTGCAGTTTGCAAAACATACCAATGAAGCAATACATTTGGGATTTTACTATATTCGCAGATAAGCACATTGCATCATAACTAGGAGATTTTAGTTTCCTAGAGGAAAGGTATGACTGGCAGAAGAAACTATTTGTAAAATGTTTGAAGGAACATAGAGTGGTGGAAGGGGAGACTGGACAGGCATAGGGAGAGTTGTGAGAGGAAAACAGAAACCAGATGGCAGAGAAAGGGTCTCTTGAGTGGAGGTGATGGGGACAAGATGGGAGCTAAATTTGCCCCAAGTGTGATCAGGTCGGATATGTCCATTTATTTAGTTTAGGCTTTCCCCTGGCACACCTGGGTCTCATAGCTGCTCTGGAATTTTCCCCTCCAGCCACTAACTGGGTAACAGAGAAGCAGCAATAATCCAGAGGGGAGAGAATGAGACTGGGGGCACCAGGTTAAAGTGTCTTTCTTACTGGAGGATGATGACTGCTCTCCTCAGTTCAAAGGGGAAGCTAAACTTGTGTATAAAATGTCTGTTAGGTGACCTGTGAATGTATTTGTTTTTATGGAATCACTAGACCAGAAGAACAGCAGCTCTTTCTCATTATGCATCTGTTTTTGTGCCCCTTGGAAGCATTTAAGACACATTTACATTTTCTAGCCAACACTGACTAAATGAAAACTCAAACCCCACAAATTTTGATGGAGGTGTTATATTATTATTAAGGAACTTTTCTTCACCTGTTTCTCACTTTTATTTTTCATTAGAATTTTGTAGATGGAGACTTTGAAGGGCTCTCTTGAGCAAGGAGCTATGCTTACTCTTCAAATGGATAATCATTTTTCTAAACCAGTCTTACCCTCAAGGAAGGACAACAGAAAAAAGCAGACAGTTCCTGCCCTAGGCACAGAGTGGTCCCATTTAAAACTATATCAAGATTCCAACTGAGACTGTTCCCTGGTGATTAATTTTTTAGATATTACTGAAAAAACTATCAAAAAAGCTTCTCAATCTACACTAAAGGAAACCCACGTTATAGATGGGTTATTATTAAAACACATAGTAGGCACTCGGATATTTAATGGATAAATGAATGAACAAATGTCCTCCTGGGATTGAATGACTTACCCTGTAGACATATGATGTTTCAGTATAAAGACTAAATTGCTTGGACATGTCTCTTTGTGGGATTTTCACTATTTTGGTTAGATTGTTTTCATTAGCTCCTCTCTGCCTGAGAGCGAAGATTTGAAATCTAAGTATTTTCAAGTGCAATTTGTCAATCCTGAGCCCTCTATTTCAACAGAGCACACCTAATTTTTTTTATTACTAATTAATTTATTTAGAGGTACTGGGTCAGCCTCTTTTGGGAAACTGATGAGTGAGAGACTCCCTCCAAGCTCTCAGTTTACAGTATAGGATAAGCTCTCAGCTTACAGCAGAGGATAATTACTTAGGAAATACAAAAGTAACATCATTTGGAACACAGCTCAAACAGTAGTCTATTAGCTATCTAACACCTTTATCTGAATAAATTTTCGGAGAATTCTCAAAATGTGGCACAATTTACTAGTTTTCTCCTGTCTGCCTGTAAACCTATCACACTTCCCCTTTTAAAAAATCATGCCTTTTTCACACGTTGTCTCATTCCTTCCCATCACTGCCATACTTTTTTGAAAATGAAAAGTCTTTTCCTGTTGTTTCCGTCTCTTCTCTGCCAACTTAAGTCATGAGTCTATGGATTATGACCTGCATCCCCATGACTCTGCTCTAGTGGCCCTGCAAGATCACTAGGGATTGCAATATACAAAGGCTTTTCTTTCTGTATATTCTCTTGATGTTTGTTACATAAAACACTATTAGCCTCCTCCTCTTTCTTGAAACTCTCTTTCCTTATTTCCCATGACATTAGCATGTGGCAATTCTGCTACCTGAATGGCTGCTGTTGCTTGTCTCTTTTGATGGAGGTACTCTCCTTTGTATCTTAAATATGTAGATAGCTGCAGGGTTGTCTTGCTTGTTCTGCTTCCATTCTTCTTTCTCCTGGTTCTAGCATCTCGGTGGTTTTCCTTCAGAGAAGCAACTTCCATCTCATCCTCAGCCATGTAGTCCTGGAGGTGTTAATGTAGCTCCCTGATTCTGGGGCTCAGCACCTGGCCCTGGCCTGTGCAATCAGCATATTCCATCGGAAATCCCCCTCAGTGATTCACTGGGACATTGTTGTGTGACCTGAATTGAGCCAATCATTGTCAGCCCTGGAACATTTGCTAGAACTATTGGGAAAGAAAACTTTTTGTTTCTGGCAGTGTTGACTTTTTACAATGTAAGTCTAAAGCTGCACAATACAGTTTTACCTATGCAGAAGAAGTCAGGTAGGCATCTACCTAGGGGGAAGGAAGGATAAAGGGGGTACAGGGTAAAGAGGGCATCTCTGCAGAGTGACAAGGCCAAAGCAAATGAATATCTCCTCAGGGCTGCAATAGCCTGAAGTAGGGTGTTTGAACCCAAATGATGGGCTTTGATTACCTTTATTTCAAATATAATTTATTTAATTACACATTCATATAATTTAAATTTTAATAATTTTAACAATTGATTCACAAAATTCCTGAAGATTTAACAGTGGATTGCAGCCCACTTGTGCCTCTAGTATGAATATCTGTTGATGTTTCTTGGCTGAATAAATTATTACTACCATGGCTACTGATATGGTTTGGCTCTGTGTCCTCTCCCAAATCTCATCTCAAATGGTAATCCCCACGTGCTGAGGGAGGGACCTAGTGGGAGGTGATTGGATCATGGGGGTGGTTTCCCTCATGCTGTTCTTGTGATAGTGAGTGAGTTCTCATGAGAACTGATGGTTTTAAAGTGTAGTACTTCCTTGCTGTCTCTCTCTCTCTCTCTTGCTGCCATATAAGATGTGCCTTGCTTCCCCTTTGCCTTCTGCCATGATTATAATTTGCTTGAGGCCTTCCCAGCCATGCAGAACTGTGAGTCAGGGAAACCCCCTTTTTCTAAAAAAAAATACATAAATTATGTAGTCTCAGATAGTATCTTTATAGCAATGTGATAACAGACTAATACAGAAAATTGATACTGGCAGAGTGGGATACTGCCATAAAGATAACCTGAAAATGTGAAAGTAACTTTGGAACTGGGTAACAGGCAGAGGTTGGAACAGTTTGGAGGGCTCAGAAGAAGATAGGAAGATATGGGAGAGCATGGAACTTCCTAGAGACTTATTGAATGGTTTTGACCAAAATGTTGATAGTGATATGGACAATGAAGTCCAGGCTGAGGTATCAAATGGAGATGAAGAACTTCTTGGAAACTGGAGCAAAGTTCATTCTTGCTATGCTTTAGCAAAGAGAAAGGTGGCATTTTGCCTCTGCCCTAGAGATCTGTGAAACTTTGAACTTGAGAGAGATGATTTAGGATATCTGGTGGAAGAAATACTAAGCAGCAAAGTGTTCACGATGTGACCTGGCTTTTTCTGAAAGTGTTCAGTCATATGTGTTCACAAAGGGATGGTTTGAAATTAGAACTTATGTTTAAAAGGGAAGCAGAACATAAACATTTGGAAATTTTCAAACAATTTTCTGGGGAGAAATTCAAGCTGGCTCCAGAAATTTGCATATGTAAAGAGGAGTTGAATGTTAATAGCCAAGACAATGGAGAAAATGTCTCCAGGACATGTCAGAAATCTTGGCAGCAGCCCCTCCCATCACAGGCTTGGAGACCTAGGAGGGAAAAATGGTTTTGTGGGGTGGGCCCAGGACCCTGCTGCTCTGTGCAGTCTCAGGACTTGGTGCCCCGTGTTCCACCTGCTGCAGCTCTGGCTGCGGCTAAAAGGGACCATGTACAGCTCTGACCATTGCTTCAGAGGGTGCAAGCCTTGAGCCTTGGTCACTTCCACATGGTGTTGGGCCTGCAGGTACACAGAAGACAAGAGATGAGGTTTGGAAACCTCAGCCTAGATTTCTGAGGATGTATGGAAATTCCTGGATGTCCAGAGAAGTCTGCTGCTGGGGGAGACCCTCATGGAGAACTTCTGCTAGGGGAATGCAGAAGGAAAATGTGGGGTTGCAGCCCCCACACAGAGTTCTCACTGGGGCACTGCCTAATGGATATGTAAGAAGAGGGTCACTGTCCTCCAGACCCTAGAAAGGTAAATCCATCAACAGCTTGCACTGTGCACCTGGAGAAGCCACAGACACTTAATGTCAGCCCATGAAAGCAGTCATGGGGGTGCTGTACCCTGCAGTGCCACAGAGGCAGAGATGGCCAAGGGAGCCCACTTCTTTCATCAGTATGACCTGGATGTGAGACATGGAGTCAAAGGAGATTTTGCAGCTTTAACATTTAATGACTGCCCAGCCAGGTTTTGGACTTGCACGGGGCCTGTGACCCCTTTGTTTTGGTCAATGTCTCCCATTTGGAATGAGAACATTTACCCAATCCCTGTACCGCCATTGTATCTTGGAAGTAACTAACTTGTCTTTGATTTTCCAGGCTCATAGGTGGAAGAGACTTGCATTGTCTCAGATGAAAGTTTGGACTTGGACTTTTGAGTGAATGATGAAATGAGTTAAGACTGGGGGACTGTTGGGAAGGCATGATTGGTTTTGAAATGTGAAAAGGACATGAAATTTGGGGGAGACCAGGTGAAGAATGATATGGTTTGACTCTGTGTCCCCACCCAAATCTAATCTCAAATTGTAATCCCCACATGTTGAGGGAGGGACCCTGATTGGATCATGGGGTTGGTTTCCCTCATGCTGTTCTTTATGATAGTGAGTTCTCATAAGAGCTGATAGTTTTAAAATGTGGCATTTCCTCGCTCTCTCTCCTGCCACCATGTAAGATGTGCTCTGCTTCCTCTTTGCCTTCCATCATGATTGTAAGTTTCTTGAAGCCTCTCTAGCCATAAGGAATGGTAAGTCAATGGAACCTCTTTTGTTTATAAATTAGCCAGTCTTAATATCTTTATAGCAGTGTGAAAATGAATGAATCCAGCTACCAAATGATAATTTTTATAATTCAGTGTTGCTTCTCACTCATTAGTATTCGACTTTAAATACCAGCTTTCTCTTTTTCTTACTTATTTATGTATGTGTTTATTTATATTAGTCTGGACTCATCGAGACTTATTTTTATTTAATATATTATACTCCATTAATATCATTATTTCTTTTGATGATCAAATTGTCCACAATTTGGTAAGTGGTAGGCCCTTCAAGCTGGTGCCTGTTACGTTTTCACCTATCCTAATAATTCTTTTAGGACTTTTCTTTCAGGATTTTAGGATTTTTAAAAATTATTTTTTGTTACTTTCTGGTGCAAGAAGATTATTCTCTACATATTTACCTGTTTTCTTAATCCCCCATGTATGTAACCATTATCTCATTGCTGTTGCCTCCTGGAACATGATCACCCTTGTTGTTTTACCTGCAGCCCACTCCAGGCCTCCCTGGAGGCCACTGCAGCCCTAAACAGACATTCAGTTTGTCTGTTTGGGCCCTGAACACTGTGTGGGATTTTGCTGACCTTGTCCCCATGCGTAGATGCCCTCCTTGCTTTCCTTCGGCTCTGACACACACCCCTGCCTCACATCCCCCTGTGTGGACTTGGTCAGTTTGTATTTTATGCTTTCATATATTTTAGACTCAACTTGTTACTATTTTGTTGAGGAATTTTGCACTGATGGTCTGGAGTTGGCAAACTCCTTAGAGGATCATATAGTAAACATTGTGGGCTTTCAGAACACATGTTTTCTATCTCATCTGTAACTGCTTGACTCTGTTATAGCAAGCAAAAGGATACGGCTGTGTTCCAGTAAAACTTTATTTATAGGTGGTCAGCCCACAAACTGTAGCTTGCTGACACTTGGTTTCTGTTTAGAAGGTCTGCAGTTTTGGTCTGTAGTTTTATTTTTCTTAAATGCCTTTGTCTATTTCAGTATCAGGGCATTGCTGGCTTGATAAAATGAGTTGGGAAGTGTTCTCTCTTCTTTTATTTCCTGGAAGAGATCGTGCAGAATTAGTAATATTTTTTCCCTAAATATTTGTTAGAATTTGCCAGTGTAAAAACCTGGGCCTAAAGCTCTCCATTACCTTTGACATCTCTGTCACAAACTGGGTTCTAGAGACCAGGAGCTAATCTCATAGCAATCGGGAGGGGTGCTTGATAAGACTGCAATAGTGTAGCTTTCTCATTTTCTCTGACCACCTTTTTTTTTTTTTTCTTGTAAAATCAAGCAACTGATTCTTGAAAGAAGAGTTTTTTTCTTTTTCTTTCTTTTTTTTTTTTCTTTGGTACAATGTGAACTTTTCTCTGAAATTCCTAGATGGGAATTTAGTTTCTTTATTATAAAAAAAGGGCCAAATTTTATTTTTTTAATTTAAAAAATGGTGAGAAAGGAGTTAAGATTATATATATACACACATATTTCTCTCTCTCTCTATATATAAAATCTCTCATATATGAGAAAAAATATATGTAGTATTTATATATATAATACTAATATAATGTTACTAATACTATATAAATAGATATAGATTTATATATCTCTCATATATGTGAGAGAAAGAGAGTGAGAGACAGAGGAAGAGGGAGGAAAGAGAGAGAGCGATTTGGGGAGAGAGATAAAGAGATGTTGCAAACCCTAGCAAGCAGATAATATAAAAGATATTCCGACATACCTTTCATTACCCTGTAAGACACTCCTGGTCTTAGGTTAATATTCTGGACTTGCCATATGTTAAAATCTTACAGTGACACATCATTTCTCAGTCACAAATCCTGGATTTCAGTTGAGATTACTCAAGATATTCTAGTGAGAGGAAAGGAATTCCAGGCCCTTCAAACAAAGCTGATAGTTTATCATCAATGGGATATACACAGAGAAATGCTCCTTCCTGGATGCATAAAATGATTATTGGCCCAAGTAAAGAATATCAAAATACTGTCACTTACATGTAATCAGCAACATCCTTGACCTTCTGGAAAGAAGTAATGTTTAAAATATATGCGTGTGACCTGTAATAATCTGAAGGACATTCATCTTCCCTGCTTTCTGTCACTTCCCAGTTAAACTTCTCTTTGTCAGGTGCTGTAATAAAAACAGCTGAGGAAATGGAGTTACAAATTTATGCTCACCCTGCAGATGTGTCTGCTTGAAGTTATTTTGTTGCTACAAACAGATTAGGAGAACAAAATCCAAAACTAATGATCTTTTTGTTCTTGGAAATAATACATTCCCTAGCAGTGAATGAATCCCTGTCCTTTGACTTCACTGCCAAGGGTATGTTTGTGCAGCCCAGTTTGTGATCTGAATGATATATTTCTGTCCCAAGGACTATGCCAAAAGATACTGCATACTTTGTTAGTTTTAAGCCATCCTCAGCCCGGCCTGCTCCAGCCATTGCATCGTAACACAAATGCTGTACTGGGTTTCTTACCTTTGTTTCTTCAGAGTCACTTTCTCTCACTCTCAACCCTACTCTGTACCAAGCAGGGTGACCTTTTGGGATTACATCAATAGCGTCCTTTGCTTGGGTTTGGCCAATGGGGAGGCATTAATAGATGATCCAAGTTGGGAAGGATCCCCCAGTCCCCTCCTTGTGGGTTCTTAACTGATTGATTATGTCCCTCAACTGAGGGTCACAATTCTTATAAGACGGCTTTCTCCACACAGCTCTCTCAGTAACCACTGCCTTCCTTTTCCTCTTCTGGCTTAGGAGTGGTAACTAGAAATACTAGCCTGGAAGCTCTTGTAGTTCCCCTATGCCCTACCCTCACTTCTGTTAAGTAATTTTATTAAACTCTCCTCATACTTTCTTTATTTGACTGTGCCATCTGTTTCCTGCCAGGACCTAGATTGATACAGAAGGATCATTACAACAAATCTCTTTTCAATCTTTTTTGTCTCTCTGATGCCACGCCATAATACTTTTTAGCTTAGCTTCCCTGGATTGAAATCAATTTATCAGAAAAGCCCTGAGGGCAACAAAAAAGCTGAAAAGTCAAACTTGTATTTCTATTAGGTACTTAGTTTTGTGTATCTGCAAAGTTAATTGAATATAAGCTAGTTAAAGCATTTCACCCAAGATTCTGCTCCATAAGTTTTTGGCATGCACTTTATCTGTGGCTATGTATTAATCTAAAGCACCTTAGTGCCATGTTTGACCCTCACATTCTTAAATACCTCCCCAAAGAAGAATTAAGAGATGAGGAAGGGTCCAACGGAGTCCTTTGTGTGGGATAATCTGGGTGAGGTCTAGGGAAATGTCAGAAAGGGTGATGCTTATTTTAAAAATTTACATTTAAAAACAGACTCATGTTTATTGCACTATTAATAATAATCAAGATATGGAATTAACCTAAATGTCCCATCATGGATGAATGGATAAAGAAAATGTGGTACATATATATAATGCAATCCTGTTTGGCCATGAAAATGAATGAAATCCTTTCATTTGCAATAACATGGGTGAAACTGGAGGACATTATGTTAAGTGAAATAAGCCAGACACAGACAGACAAATACTAGATAATCTCACTCATATGTGGGATGTAAAAGATTGTTCTCATAGAGGTAGAAAGTAGAATAGTGGTTACCAGAAGATAGAGAGGGTAGGAAAGATGGGGGGATGATGAGCGATTGCTCAATGAGTACAAAGCCACAGTTAAATAGGAGGAATAAGTTACGGCACTCTATTGCATATAAAATGACTAGAAGTAATGATAATGTATATTTCAAAAAAGCTGGAACTTTTTGAATGCTCTCATCACAAAGAAATGACAAATGTTTAAGGTGACAGATATGCTAATTACCCTGTTTGATCAATTTTTATCTGTATCATAACATCACATTGTACCCCATAAATATGTGCAATTATTATGTGTCAGTCATAAATGGAAAATAAATAATATCTGCCTAATGAAATTGTTGTGATAATGAAGTGAAATATGCCTATGAAGCATTTTGCACAGTACCTGACACAAACCTTCAAAAACTGTTTGTGTTTTTTCCTTTATAATTATAAAGGTGCTTACAATTTTGAAAACTGTGCTCATATGTTAGAAAGTAAAACTTTATGAATATTTCTTTTAAAAAATATGTCAATGGATGTACTTTCAGAAAATAACTCAGTAAATAACTGTACTCGTTTGAGATACCCTCCCCCTTGACTCTAAATTTTGCAATGAGTAGGAAACAGATCAGATCACAGATTCTTTTTTCAGTTTGTGAGAGCTAAGATATTAGTGATCTGGATTATATTTTCTCCCCCAGTTTGTTAAATACTCACAGGGAAAAATAAGTCAAACTGAAATTGTCACTTTCATAATATAAATCTTTCCATTTTGGGCTATAGGATGTCTTTCTCTCTTAATCATTCAGATATTCTTTTAAAACCTTCAAATAATCCCTATGAAGTTATTGCTGTATATTGTTATGACTTGGAAATATACATAGTTTTTTTGTTAAGTAAAAAATGTCAGAAGGGCTGATACTATTCTTCCAGGATGTTGTGGCTTGTAGATTGTCAGATAATGGTGTACCTGCATTGTCATATATTATCTAAGTTGTGACCCTTTTCAAAATAAGGGACCAGAAATGGAATTCATTTATCTGGAAAAATGCTTGCATCTCTGATTCTTGATGAATGATAGCTTTGCTGAAGGATGTAGAGTGCTACCTTTTGATGTGTGTTTGTTGGAAGAAGGCTGAATTTATTCCACATTAATTCCCTTTCAATAAGAGTTTCTTTCTGTCTAGTTGAAATAATTTTTGGATGCATCGATTAAAAAACAGCATATTCCATTTATTACTTAATATTACTTTAGATATAAATAATTTTCTCTGCAACTATTTATAGTAATTTTTTTGAAGTTTGGATTTAAAAATCAAAAGTGACATAAATTACTTCATGTAACTTTTATACTTATGATTACATTTATTTCTTCATCAGATTCCTAACAGGCAACAGTGGTTGTGATATACAAAGGTGACAGGAGTTCTTATAACCAGGAGAGGAAATTCTCCTGTGAGAGCCATTACTGTGCATAGATTAGTTCTTTCTTTTCCTTTCTTTTTTCTTTTCTTTTCAAAAGATGTAAGATGGGGAGAGGTTTTTGAGCAATGAGGTTTGTGGAGAGGCATACATGACATTTCCGTTTATCTCAAATTATGAATCTTGAACTGCACATTTCCCAGCTATTGCAAAAGATTCTGGAGTGAGCCTTCTTTACTATTAGAGACATATGGGCTTACATTGCCTTTGCAGTCACATTTTTCAGGGTGTGTGTGGAACAAACTGTACGTGTAGAGTTTTATGGATTAATTTAAACATCATGAGGAAAGTGCCCAGGCCCTCCTAGTTATAGGACCTCATTTATTATAATAGCAACAGCAACCATCACTTTCACTGAAAACTCATTTTCTGCTATTCGTGGTCATGAGTTTCTCAGCATCTTTATCAATGCAATTTTAATGCCTTTTTCTTAAAGTTTTAAATAATTGAGGGTTGAAGTTGGTGGAGATTCTCTGTATTTAATTAAAATAGTTGTTTTATGAGACTGAGAACTTAAAGTTAGGCTGTTGTCTGGAATCCTTAAGGAATTCTTTTTAGATTTGTGCAAGGCAAAAAAAACAGCTCAAGGCATTTCTTGGGGAGAGTATTCATTTTGTCTTCTTAAAATTAATAATATCCTTGAATTGATACTCCAAGCCTCTTTTTCATAGAAAATATCTTTATGAAAAGTGTTTTTAAAATATGTGTATTATTTATCAAATAATATTTAAGAAAGCATTAGGGTCTGATTATAGCCAGGACATGCAGAGATTTCATAGGTTCAAGTCATCAAAAATCTAAACAAGAATGAGATTAAGAAGTGTTAAAAACCACTAAAATAAGTTAAAAACATGGTACCAGTTAGTTCAGGCTTCTGTTGTGACATAAAATTGATGAAATATCAGTGGTCCTGATCCAGCAGATAGTGATGGTGCCGTTAGAAGTTTAAACACTTTTCACCAATGCCTATCCATCTCTGTTAGGAATTTATGTAAGCTTCGTGGGACGATTCCAAGCCACTTCACCAAGAGACAAAAGAATTTCTCCTTTTTGAAGTTGTCAGGCATAGTCAGTGGCTACTCTGAAGCCAAATAATATACGACATAAGATTATTTCCCAAGATGATTGGCTTGTTTTATTATCTAAAGTTAAACTCCTCCATATGCCCCCTGAGATGCCGACTGGCTCAGAAGCACATGAAATAAATACATACAACAAATCCGTTATTTTGAACATGAGGAGAGAACATACCATTTTTATTAGTAGAAAAACATGATTCTCTTTGACCAAACAAAGGTTCAAAAGAGATTTACTTATTTGTGGCTTGATGGGGTACTCAGTGTTTAATCTTCTCTGGGCAGCCTCAGGTCTCTGGCTGGCCCTGAGGTTCAGACCATCCACTAATTTCCAGTTTCTGACCCAGGCTGGTCTTACAAGGCTGTGGTGAATCAACCCTACCCAGTCTTTTAGCATCCAAGTGCTGGGTTCCATACCTGAGTTCAAGGTCTGGTACTCTTGCTAACAGAGTGGCTTCCTGAGATAACGTTAAACTTTTGGGTCACAGTTTGTTTATTTGAAAAATGGGATGAGGCTGTGGGAAGAGGATTGATTTGCATTGTCTGGGAATTCCCCTGAGTTTTAACCTTCTTGAAATTTACTAATTTTGTTTATTTCAATTGTTTATTTTGGTAGGATGTAATTATTTGATTTTTGGTTAAACATGAAACTAATCTTTAAGGAAGACTTACTCTTCATATCTAAAAGGAAAAAATGAGTTAAGTAAAAATTATCCCAGGCCTAAAAGTCAATATCCATCATATATCCACATTATATAACATCCATCTTTCCCCCATTACCTCAACCCATCACTCACCAAGCAGGGGAAGATTTTATTCAGATGTGGCCACAGATTGAACCAAAACTGAACATCTGACTCATTTGTGTTCCTAGAGCAAAGAAATGTGCCCACACATAGCTTATTATCTGCTCAGATTTCATTTTGCCAAAATTTATAATAAGAGACACAGACACAGAGAAGAAGATGGTTGGGGTTGAGGAAATCACAATAGAGTGTTGGAGCTGGTGACCCTATTGTACTATATACTTCACTAAAGTATGACTAAGTTAAGCAGATATGGGGACACTTTAGAGGGAATCAGAGGTGAAGGACCACTAGCCCTGTGAGGGGCAGGAGAGCTTTCAGGTCTACACTCCCAGTTTCCATGATGTCTGGCAGTGCCTGCTGTTCCTTGGATCTGTGAGACCCCCATATCCTTTCCACTTGACTTTGGGCAATCTCTGTCTCTTGTAGCCAAAAGAGCTGTGAATGAAACAAATATAAAGACATTATTATAAAATCCAAATGAATTGGAATGAAGGGTGAATAAAAGCATCATGCTTTCCAAAGAACCCTGGTCCCATACCTGGGTTCAAGGTCTGGTACTCTCACCAACAAAGTGGCTTCCTCAGAGAAGTTTAGACTTCTGGGTCACAATTTGTTTATCTGTAAAATGGGATGTGGCTGTGGGAAGAGGTTTGATTTGCATCATCTGTAAATTCCCCTTAATTTTAACATCTTGAAATTTACTAATTTTGTTAAATTTCAACTGTTCATTTTGGCAGGATTTAATTCTTTGATTTTGGGGAGTTTTAGAGAGTAGAAAGAGGAAGGCAAAGATGAGAGAATGATGGAAACCCAGGAGTAGGGCCTTCTGGATTGAAGATCTAAGGGCCTCAGTCAATATTGAATATGGCATCTGAAAGACATGATTCCGTGACAGAGCTTAGGAGTGTCCCTTTTCCCCTGACATGTCAAAAGAAGGACAGGTTGAATAGAAAATGAAAGTTCCTATCTGCTTTAACTACCCACAGTGGGAACTTTTTCTCTGGGATTTGAAAATTTCCATTCTGACTTCAATGGCTAATAGACAGTAAATTATTTTCCTGCCGGTCAAGAAGCTGGAAGGGAATGTAGACCTTCTTTGATCATCTCTGGCTAAAGGGACTTATGGAGATAGAATGGGATGTAAGAATACTTATAGGGAAGCTGGAGGGTTCTCATGTGCTTCTTCCCACCATCCACTCAAACCATCCCCAGGTTTAAAAAAATTCATTAAAAATTGACGAATAAAATTATATATATTTGTGGCAAAAACATGTTTTGAAATATGTATACATTGTAAATAAAGAAAATATGATGTATATACACAGGAGAATATGCTATTTAATCCTAAAATAGAAGGAAATGCCAGCTTTTATACCTAAAATTTCATCAGTGATAGGAAACACTGACCTCTAGATGCTAGAGTCTCAAGATTTCAACTTAAAGTTAAAATTGTTTCTTTTTTAGAGTATTAGCAAGTTTGTCCATCTTCCCCCACTCCCCCTCCACTCCCCTCCCCTTCCCTTCCTTTCCCCTTTGCTTTCCTCTCCTCTCCTCTCCTCTCCTCTCCTCTCCTCTCCTCTCCTCTCCTCTCCTCTCCTCTCTCCTTTCCTCTCCTTTACTTTCATCTTTCCTTTGCTTTCCTTTCATTTTTCCTTTCCTTCCAACTAATTTTACCAAAATAATTACCAGGATCCCAGGGATTAGGGGCTAGGGAAACAGTTAGAGGATAGGGAAATAGGCAAGGGGATGGGTGAAGGAAAGAAAGTAAGGAAGGCTGAAAAAAAAAAAGTTCCTGTCTGCATAATTGTTCCAAGGGCCCGCGTGGTAGGCAGAGCGATGATTCCCAAAGATGTTTATGCCCAGTATGTTACCTTACATTGCAAAAAAGATCTCGAAGATGTGATTAAGGGCATGGACCTTAAGATTGAAAAGATTATTTTGAATTATCCACATGGGCTCAATGTAATCACAGGAATCCTTAAAAGCAGAGAACCGTTCTATGCTGTAGCCAAAATAAGAGGAGATCTGACTGTGGGCAAAGAATTGTCAGAGAGATGAAACATTGAGAGCATTTAAAATGGAGGAAGGGGACCATCAGCCAAGGAATGCAGGTAGTGTCTAGGAGCTAGAGAAGGCAAGGAAACAGACATCCCCCTACAGCCTCCAGAATGTAATGAAATCCTACAACACCTTTTTTTAGTCAATGAGACCCGTGCTGGGCTTCTAACATGCAGAAGTATAAGATAACAAATTTTGTGTGTGTGTGTGTGTGTGTGTGTGTGTGTGTGTGTGTGTGTGTATGGGTTTAAGCCCCTGAGCTTGTGGTAATGTCTTGCAGCAGCAATAGAAAACTAACATAGCATGCACAATTATGAGTAGTGCTATGTCTACCTTCTCTTTAGAATCATGGTCTTCATTCCTGATGATCAATGCAAGGTTGGCAACCATTCATGATTTGTAGCCTTCCTGGAACTCTTTCCACTGAACAGGAACTCAGAAGGTCATAGTGGAAAGAAGACCAAAAGTTGAGATACATGGGTTTAAGTTTAGGGTCTGGGCTCTGCCACTTGGTAATTGTGTAACATGGCACAAAAACCCTCTGGCTCCAGTTTTTCTCAATGCAACAATAAGAAGTTTAGATTAAGATAATCTGTAATTCCTTTTAGTGTGGGCCCTTGGTGATTTTTCTGAGTGACTGCCTCACTCAGTCACTCAGAGTCAATGTTAATGGCAGACTAAACATAGTCGTGCTTATTTGGTAAAGAATGGGTGTTTAAATGTATTCGTCAAAAAGAAATGTGTTATCTTAATTTTTCTTTTTTTCTCAACAAGGAATGAGATTTGAGGACTACTTAGGATGTGAGAGGATTTAGATTAAATCTGGGACCAGAAACTTCTAGTTTAATTTTCAGCAGAATATTAATTACATATTTTACATTATTGGAGGATACAATTTATCGATCCACAATCTTTTTTTCAATATGAAATACAGATTCCTTGATATTATTTTTTTTTCTTATTTTTACCTCGATCAGGAGTTCTGCCTTTCTAGTATGCATAGTATTAGGTTGTCTTTTCGCTTAGAGTATTCTCTACTATATTTTCGATATGATATTTATTCTGCCTCAATATATTTATTTAAATTTTTTACTCATTTGATTAATTTCAATAACTTTTTTATCCATGGATTTTTAAAAACCTATTAACAAAACCGAAACTTTCCTTAAGTTCTTTTTTGTTATTTTGCCAAAATATTGGCAAAATATTTTGTTAAATAGTTTATTTGTTATATGTTGGATAGCTTTGGCTACTGAGGTGGAGAAAACATTTGTTTTCATTTTGCAGTAATTGTGCATGTCAATTATAAAACCTTTACTTTGGAAATTTTTATTCGTCTTTATTGTCAGGGAACTGAACATCAGGAGACTAGACACATTACAGAAGAACCTCCCTTTTAAATTTTTTCCATCTGAAAATTAGATATTTATATGAAATACACAAAACATACCTTAAAGTAATAGTGTGATTCATGTAAACTGATATGTAATATTTAGGAGCATAAAATCATAGAATATCAGAGTTGAAGGGACTAAACTGTTATTATCATTAGTATTATTTTTTCAATATTCTTTTACTGTGGTAAGAATGCTTAACATGGGACCCTCTTGACAAATTTTTAAGTGTAAAATACAGTATTGTTAATTATAGGGACAATGTTGTACAGCAGACCATCAAAACATGTTTATCTTGCATAATTGATACTTTATATTCTTTCATTAGCAACTCCTCATTTCCTCCTCCCTTGAAAACCACCATTTTATCCTCTGATTATGAATAAATATTTTAGATACCTTATATAAGTGAAATCATGCAGTATTTGGCTTTCTGTAATTGGCTTATTTCACTTAGACTTGTAATGTCCTCGAGGTTCATCGATGTTTTCACATATTGCATGATTTCCTTCTTTTTTTTAAGGCTGAGTAATATTCCATTATATGTTTATACTACATTTTCTTTCTTCATTCATCTGTTGATGGACATTTAGGTTATTTCCATATCTTGGCAATTGTAAATAGTAATGCACATTGCAGTACTAATATATGTATTTGAGATTCTAATTTCAATTTTTTGGATAAATACCCAAAAGTGGGATTGCTGGATCATATGGTAGTTCTATTTTTAATTTTTTGAGAAATATTCATACTTTTTTCATAGTGGCTGTACTATTTTGCATTCTCAGCAATAGGGTATTAGGGTTGCAATTTCTTCACATTCTCACCAGCACTTGTCTTTTGTTTTTTAAATAATAGCCATTCTTGCCAGGTGTGAGGTGATATCTTATTGTGGTTTTGCTTTGTATTTTTCTGGTTAGTGATGCTGAGCATCTTTCTATACAACTGTTGGCCATTTGTATAGCTTATTTAGAGAAATGTCTATTCAAGACTTTAGCTCATTTTAAAATCAGATTATTCATTTTTTTGGCTATTGAGTTCTATATATATTTTAGAAATTAATTCATTTGATATAGGGCTTGCAATTTTTTCATTCCTAAGTCTATCTTTTCACTCTGTTGATTGTTCCCTTTGCTGTGCAGAAGCTTTTAGTTTGATGTAGTCCCACTTGTCTATTTTTGCTTTGTTGTCTGTGCTTTCATTGTTACTTTCATAAAGTCATTGCCAAGACTAATATTTGTCTGCTATTCATCAAGAATATTGGCCTTTAGTTTTCTTTTCTCATGATATCTTTGTCTGGTATCAGGGTAATGCTGATCTTATGAAATGAATTTGGAAGTGTTTCCTCGTCTTCAATTTTTTTGAAGAATTTGAGGATTGATGTTAATTCTTCCTTAAATGTTTGGTAGAATTCATAAAGCCATCTGGTCCTGGGCTGTTCTTTGTTGGGAGGTTTTTAATTACTGATTCAATCTCCTTACGAATTTAAGGTCTATTCAGACTTTCTATTTCTTCATGATTGAATCTTAGTAGGTTGTATATTTCTAAAAACGTATGCATTTCTTCTAGGTTACTCATTTTGTTGGTGTAAAATTATTTATAGTAGTCTCTTGTGATCTTTTTTTTATTTCTGTTGCGTCAGTTGTAATATATTTTCTTTAATTGTGATTTTTAAAAATTCGAGTCTTCTCTCTTTTTTTTTTTCTTAGTCTAACTAAAGGTTTGTTGATTTTTTTTTTTGGTCTTTTAAAAAAACCCAACTCTCAGTTGTGTTAATTTTTTTGCTATTAGTTTTCTATTTTATCTATTTCTGCTCGAATCTTTAATATGTCCTTACTACTGGTTACTTTGGACTTAGTTTGTTCTTTTTCTAGTTCCTTAAGGTGTAAAGTTAGGTTGTTTATTTGAGATCTTTCTTTGTTTTTAGTATAGACGTTTATCACTATACATTTCCCTTTTGGTACTACTTTTGCTGAATTCCATAAATATTGGTATGTTGTGTTTTCATTTTCATTTTCTCAAAATATTTTCTAATTTCTCTTTTGATTTTTTATTTGACCCAATGGTTGTTTAAGAATATGTTGTTTAATTTCCACACATTTGTGAATTTTCCAGTTTTCCTTCTGTTATTGGTTTCTGGTTTCATTCCATTGTGGTTGGAAAAGATGCTTGGTATGATTACAATCTTAAATTTTTAAAGACTTGTTTTGGGCCCTAGCATGTGATCTCTCCTCAAGATTTCTTGTGTGCTTGAGAAGAATCTGTATTCCGCTGCCATTGGGTGGAATGTTCTGTATGTGTCTGTTACATCAATTTGGTGTACGACATTGTTAAGTTTAATATTTCCTTGTTAATTTTCTGCCTGGATGTTCTGTCTTTTATTGAAAGTGGGGGTATTAAAGTCTTCTATTATTATTTTATTCATGTCTGTTTCTCACTTCAGATCTGTTAATGTTTGTTTTACATATTTAAGTGTTCTTGTGTTGGGTGCATATATATTTATAATGGTTAAATCTTCCTGGTGAATTTAACTTTTTATCATTATACAGTGTCTTTTTTTGGTGTCTTGTGACTTTTTTTTTTCTTTTAACTCAGAGTCTGTTTTGCTCTGCTCTCTTTTTGTTGCCATTAGCATGGAATACTTTTTCCATCCTTTCACTTTCAGCCTGTGTTTACTCTTAAATCTAAAGTGAGTTTCTTGTAGAGGACATATAGTTATAATAGATCTTTTGTAAAAAATCCATTCAGGTGGTTTATGTTTTCTGATTGGGTATTTCAATTTATTTACATTTAAAGTAATTATTGTTAGAGAAGTATTTACAGTTGCCATTTTGTTAACTATGTTCTATTTGTCTTGTAGTTCTTTGGTCCTTTGTTTTCCTCTTGCAAGCTTCCTTTGTATCTTGTTTTTTTTGTATAGATATGCTTTGATTCCTTTTTCTCTTCAATGTAACTTTTATAGGTATTTTCTTTATGGTACCATGGGACTCACGAGAAATATTTTATAGTTATAATAGTCTACTTTAAGCTGATAATAATTTCAAACACATACAAAAACTCTACACTTTTAATATTCCCCTCCCGCTTGATGTTATTGATGTCCTAACTTATATCCAGTAATATTATGCATCTGTTAGTACATATTTTTAGTTGTAGTTGCTTTTGATAATTTTAATTGTCATTGCTTTTGACTTTTAAACTGGAATTTAAAATGATTGTGTCCCCACTACTACAATAATACAGTGTTCTGTATTTGTCTCTGTATTTGCCTTAACCAGTGGTTTTTATACTTTTTAAACATGACTGTGTTGCTGTTCAGCATTCTTTCATTTCAACTTGAATAACTTCTTATAGTATTACTTGTAAGGCAGATCTAGTGGTGATGGACTCCCTCAGCTTTTGTGTGAAATAACTTTATCTCTGTTTTGTTTTTGAAGGATAGTTTTGCTGCATATAGTATTCATGTTTGTTTGTTTTTTGCTTTCAACACTTTCAATATATCGTTCCACTCCCTTCTGACCTGAAAGATTTCTTCTGAAAAATCAACTCATAGTCTTAGGAGGCTCCCTATATGTGACAGGTGGTTTTCCTCTTGCTGCTTTCAAAATTCTCTCTTTTATTTTTTTTGAGATGGAGTCTTGCTCTGTCTCCTAGCCTGTAGTGCAGTGGTGTGATCTTGGCTCACTGCAATCTCTACATCCTGGATTCAAGTGATTCTTCTGCCTCAGCCTCCAGAGTAGCTGGGATTAGAGGCACACAGCACCATACCTGGCTAATTTTGTATTTTTAGTAGAGACGGGGTTTCACCATATTGGTCTTGAACTTCTGACCTTAGGTGATCCACCCGTCTTGGCCTCCCAAAGTGCTGGGATTACAAATATGAGCCACTGTGCCTGACCCTCAAAATTCTCTTTGTATTTGACTTTTGACAATTGAACAATAATGTATCTTTTTGTAGATTTTTAGGGGTTTATCTTTTTGGGGCTCTTTAAGCTTACTGGATCTGATGTTCATGTCCTTCCCCAGCTTTGGGAAGTTTTTGACCATTAGTTCTTTGATTATGCTTTCTGGTCTTTTTCTTCTCTCATCCTTGAACTCCCCTAATGCATATGTTAGTCTTTTGTATGGTGTCCCACACATCCCTTAAGCTTTCTTCATCATTTTTAATTTTTATTTTTCCTCAGCCTGAATAATTTCCAAGGAACTTTCTTTGAGTTTGGTAATCATTTCTTCTGCTTGTTTGCCTGCTGTTGAATCCCTGTAGCACATTTTTTAATTCAATTATTGTATTCTTCATTTCCTTGATTTGTATTTGGTACTTTAAAATATTTCCAATATCTTTGTTGAAATTCTCGCTTTGTTCTTCTGATCTCAGTGAGCATAGCAAATGATGGCTGTTTTAAATTCTCTATCAGGCAAATAAAATAACTTTGTTTCATTAGAGTTGGTTTCTGGAGATTTATCTTGTTTTTTTTTTTTTTTTTGTTGTTGTTGTTTAGAATGTATTTCCCAATTTTTCTTTTTCATTTTCCTTGACTCTCTGCATTGTTGTCTGTGCATTAGGCAAAACAGTCATCTCTTCCAGTCTTCACAGACTGGCCTCATGTAGTGGAAGATCAGCCCAGCCAGAGATCCTGGAGAACTCTCCAACCTTTGTGCTGGTTCAACATGCTTTCTTTGTTCTTAGAGACCCCCTAGGCAGTTATAATACACTGTGTCCTGTCAGTGCTCCAAGACAAACAAGACTGAAACCCATTCCTTAGGGAGCTTCCCCAAAAGTTGGCTCATGGATGCTCTGTCACGCAACCCCTCCCTTCCACAAGGAGAAGCTGAGACCTGGGTTTTCCACCTATTCATACAGTGTGGATCTGGGTGCGGGGCGGGGCAGGGGGTGAAGGAAGGTGGTGATTAGTTGTGTGCTAAATGAAACCAATGTCTCTGCTCTTACTGACCTCCAGGTGGCTAGATTATGCTGGGTCTTATGAATGCTCTAAGACTCAGCATAACCTGGGTCATAAACAGAAGCCAGTCCTCTGGATAACACCGAAAAGTTGGGGCATTTGATGCATAATCCACCTTTTTTCTTCTTCTTCCCCAGGGAGAGACTGAGAGATGGGGCTTTTTGTCCATTCCTTCTGTGCTGAGCCAGGCTATGGCTGGCTATGGTGACATATCAGCCTGCACTGCCATCTCTGTTTTCAGTGACTCCAGGTGGCTAGATTTTTCTGGGTCTTGTCAGTATTCCAAGACAGGCTAGACAGATAACTGTCCTCTGGGTCATCCCCAGAAAAGTTGGGGCATTGGATATGTAATCTACCTCTTTCCCCCGCAAACGTAAAGTTGAGGGCTGAGGTTTTTCATCTGCTCATGGTGTTGAACCAGAAGAAAAGGTATGGGTCTGTGGCGATGCCAGCCCACACTGTTGTCTTTGTTCTCACTACCTATACAAGGCCCGATTAAGTCAGATCTCACCTCCATGACAGACTAGACAGAAAACAGTCCTCTGAGTAGTCCCGAGGGAGGAACTGGGATCTGAAGACTTTTGTTATCTCACCCTGTGCTGATCCAGTGGAGGGGGCTATGGACTATGGCAACTGCCAGCCCAAATCGGTATTTCGGTCCTTCGGTTTTCACTGGGCCTACGTGGCTATAAGAAGACAGGTATTGTCAGCATTCCAAGACATGCTAGACAGAAACTACTCCTTAGGCTAACCTCTAGAAAAGGTGGGGCATTGAACATGTTCACCTCTTTCCCTCCCTGGGAAGAAGTGGGGAGCTGAGTTTTATCTGATCATATGGCACCGTCCTGGAGGTCTCAAATTTTTCTCCCAGCTTTGGTGTGAGTAATTTCACGCACACCTGTGGCACAGGAACCTCTCAACTGGTTTCTAGGTTTTAGAATTTGTCCATCAACTTTTTTTTTTTATTTTGAGTTTAGGAGTGGAGGTTTAATAAGCAAAAGAAAGTGAAAGGAGAACAGCTGTCTCTCTTGTGAGAGAGAGGGGTACCCAAATGGGAATTCCCCATCAACTGTTGTCAAATTGGTGTGTTTGTTGGGGAAAGAAGGGTCTAGAGCTTCCTATTTTGCCGTCTTGCTGGTGTCACTCTATCATTACTATTACGGAAATGTTTACCAAACCTAAAATTATTAAAAAGTTAAATCTCAAGTGTAAAATAAACTTAGAATGGATAATCCAGTGTATATAAGTAATAAAAACAACCATAAGGAAGTTTATATTTATTTTATAGTTCTTTTGGAGCTTAAATTTTGGATTGCTAGTACCTCATGGTGATATCAAGTCTGAAACAAGCCATTGGCTATTTAGGGACTGACAAATAGCAATAGCAATACTGACATTAGGCTAAAAGGTTGGGATATGTGCCCCAGTGCTGGCTCTTCCTAGCTGTGCAATCTTGTGTCAGTTCTTTTATTTCTCTGATCTTTAGTTTTCTTGTACACCAAATAAGGCTATCGATAAGCAGCTTAATGGCTTGTTAGTAATAAATGATTTAGATAAAAAGTGCCTGGAATATAGCAGGCATTCAATAAATTCTTATGCTTTTGTGTATACACATTATAATCTGTGAGGCTTAACACTTCATACTGCAAGATGACCTGTAAGTTAGAATATATATTTGAGTAGTAGACTATCTCACCTGCATTGCAAGCAGTGTAATAGGGAGATAATCTATATAAAAGTACTACAGATATGAGGCCACTGCATTGTTTACTAGAAATATTAGATCTATATTTGTCGTCCACCTGTACTAAGTGCATTGGAATTTGTGACACCAATTTTTACATTTGCTCCATTTCCATTTTTTTCTTTTTTCTTTCTCACTTATTTTCAATTTATGCTATCTTGCTGTGTTTTACATAACTTTGTGTAATGCCATCACTCCATTCCAGAACAAAGTAGGTTGCTAATGTGTATGTACATATGTGAGCATATATGCACACATATTAGATACTTCTAGTTTAAAAAATTATACACCACTCAGGAAGAAGTAGGTAAGCTTTTGAATCCTTTCTTATTTCTACGTGGTGTACCTCATATTGTCCTGAACAGTTGGGTGTAAGTTTCAAGATGAGGAAGAATTAAATTTGGGCATCATACTAAAAAATTTTTTCCTTAGAAACATTGCATGCCTAATTTATGAAAGATTGAGCCAACATTACCAAATTGGTTTATGGCCATTTATGACAAAATGTGTGATACACACTGTTCTACAGATTAAACAAAGTAGCATTTAATTATCTCAATGATGATTCTCAATTTTCTGAATGACAAAATTGTGGGAACTTGTCCCAACAGTCTTACCGGCAATCTTTCTAGCTTTCCCAGGCAAGGCCTACTTCTCGAGTTTGTTACTCATTTGCATCTGGAATACATTGCTACAGGAGAGCATGGGGGTCTTTCTGTGTCCTGGGTTTCTTCAGGGGAACTGTTTTAGGAAATACGATGCTTGGGCAAACAATATTTCAGTTTCAGTTTTACATGGACTCATTTATGGATTTAGTCTCAGTAATACTTTTTATGTGTATTAGACCCAAGGTCTCATTCTGAGTGGCTTTTCTTTTTCTGACCATCTTTCCTGTATGTACTCAGTTTGTGACAGCATGATGCTTGCAGAGATTGTTTACCTAAATCAGAACTGTTGATTAAGAACTTTAGGACTCGTACTATACTACAATCTTCGTTCTTATAAATGGAAGGATCATTGAATAAACACAGAACAGAGTCCGGGGTGTAAGGACAGTGACAGGTCCTTGCATATCAGGTATTGTCAGATGCCAGGTTTGGGGATTCTAGTTTTTTTGAAATTAATCTCATAGTTGTCATTGGTTTGTAAAAAATCAGTTTAGTTATTGACTTTTCCATATGTGAAATGCTTTGGGTTTTAATCACTGAAGAATATAAACCAAATCAAGCAATATCTGGTAGAGAAAATATAGAAAAAATATTTGCTTAAAGTTAAATATTTGCTTGTTTTTCTAGATATCCCTAACATGCTAAAAAAGCTCTATGATCAATAAAATATTAATATTTTGAGAGAGAGAAAAATAAATAGGAGTAAAGTACATGCAGCAAAAGTATTTTCCATTGGGTATAGAAAGTTATTGTATTATATAAGCTGATATTTCAGTTCAGTAGGAAATAAGTACTTATCTACTAAATGATGTCATTTCATAACTGGCTAGCCATGTGGAAAAAAATTAAATTAAATCCTCATTTTATGATACACACAAATATAAACTCCAGATAGATTAGCAAGTAAAAAATGAAAAGCAGAATAAAAATGTGGAGGAAAATCTGTGAGAGTTTACGTATTATCTAGAGACAGGGGAAACCTTCTCTACCAAAACCAGAACAAAGAAAATACAAAATATAGAGACATGTGACTATATAAAAATTAAGAGCTGTTGTAGAATTATGTGCTGTTGTTAATTTCTACTCTTGAATTTCATCCAAAGTCATTTGATTGGGCTCCTTGGAACACACACCACATTTGAAATTTAGCTCCTAGAAGAGCAAAATCTGTGGCTAAATGTCCAAGAAAAATACTCCAAAATAATGACACTCATTAAGGGACACACTTTAATCACTTTAAGTAGGTCAAAAGAACAAGTCATTTCTTAATGATGATCATACTCCAAGATCTTGTCTATGGAAGAAAGTATCAAATGTTCAAGAAGTAACAGAAATGGGAAGTCTGAAGGGCTGCAAATCTCAGAAATTATCCCAAAACAAAGCCAGGTAAAGGATGGAGAGTGAATTTTAATCATTTATAATCAGAAGTGGTATAACTTTTCCAACCAGGTCAGACTTGCCAAATCTTGAGGGAACAGACAATGAGGACAGAAGCATTGGTGATTTAGTGCTTTTTGCTGATAGAGCTTTACATTAGATTTTCTTGAATTTCTGTAAAGGAGGCCTCAAAAATGAAAAATTTATTTTAAGAAATATTATTTTTAAAATCAGTCCATTTAATTCTACACTATTTTAACACTGTAAAAATTGTATTAGAGATAAGGTAAGAGTTATCTTTCATTTTCCTGCCCTTCCCAATGGTGAACACTTCTACTGGTTTGCCTTGTGATATCTGTCTTTTGCCTGTACACTTGCATGCATATGAGTGCATGCATTTGTATTTGAAAGTGTACATACATCATACGCACTTAACATCCAAATGACAACATGTTAGAATCCATTGTTATGTAACTTGAGTTTTTACTTAGCAATATGTCTTTTGTGGAATGTCTGTTGTGAATACATGTAAACAGATATATCTGATTCCTTTCAATAGCTGTCTAGTATTCCTTGGAATGGGTATCATGGGGAAAAGCAGAATCAGGGCTCAGGGATTCTTGAGCAACAACTCTGCCTCCAAAGTCCAACCCATGATACAGATTTGTTTGTAGACTCTCTATTATGTTGCATTGATTTATTTTTTCTTGTTAAAAATTTTGGCAGAGATCATATATTTTAAAACTTATAACTTGATAGTATATTTTTATATATAGTTGTATAATTTGAGAATTAACATTTTATAAAATTAATTCTTTCTATCAAAAATTACTGCCTTTGCATTTACCCATGTATTTTTTAAAGTGACTTTTAGTCAGATTTTACACGTTGTTCCACGTATTTCTTGCAATTACTGGCTAAATGCACTTTATTTATTAAATTTTCTAGTAAGTTATTGTCCAAGTTTAAGAAAATGTTGAAGTGCTGTGCTCTGTCTCCAGCTATTATGCTAGATACAAGTTTTCATTTGTTGCATTTTCAAAATAGGTAATGAAATTATTTAAAAATAAGGACATCTTGTCTTTTCCTTTCCAATAGTGTATTTTTATAAGGGCTAGGACCATCTTTACACTCTTGAATAAAAGAGGTGAGAGTGAACAGTCTGCATTTTCCTAAGCTTTTTGGAATTGCTTTTTATCTTTCATCATAGAGGATAATATTTACTATGAGTTTCTTGTAGCTAATTTTTGATGTTAAAGATATTTCTTTTAGTATTGACCTCAGTTTTTTAAAATTGAGAAATCAGGATTGGTTAATATGGCTCATCACTTTATGTATTTTTAACATTTGTTAAAATGATCAGGTATTTAGATATTTTCTCCTTCAATTCCTTTTATTGGCATACTCTATAAAATTGTATATATACAATTGCTGGATTTAATCTTCAAGTATTCTACATAGTAATTTTTGCAGTATGTTTACAGCAAGCATGCGCAATGGTTGTCTTTTTCAGTGGGACACTTTTCTTCCTCTAATTTTGGTGGAATAGTTATGCTACATTGTATAATGATTTGGGCTACTTTACCTTTTTTAATATGATAAGTTGTTTTAAATATATATCAATAACTGATTTTATAAAGATCTATTAAAAATTTCCTATAAGATGACCTAGGACTATTGTGTTTTTTATAAAGGACAGATCCTTGACTATTTATTTCTTATACGATAGGTTTTCTACCTACTTGGGCCAACTTTGCTAATTTTTTTACTTTCAAAACGAATCAGTCATTACATTAACATGTTCAATGCATTGATATAAATAGATTGGTACATTTGCATTTTCTCACAAATTAAAAAATCTGTTTCTATAACTATATTGAATATACTTTTTTTTCTTTCTCTCTCTTTCTCCCGCTCTCTCCTTTGTCTCATGGCCCTGCAGATTTTTGTCTATTCATCTTCTAAAAGCTTTTGATTTTAAGGGCAATGTGTTTTTTCTTTTTCTTTTAATTTCTTAAAATTTTTTTATTGCCTACTTTTCTTTTTTTCATTTTTAGTCTTTTTTTTTTTTTTAAATAATAAAGGACACGGGGCTACAACATTTCTTCTGCATATTGCTTTAGTCTTGCTTAATAGTTTTTGATAGTAATGTATTTCTTTGTGGGTAGTCTGTCTTTTTCTCTGGGTAGCTTTCAGTATTTTCTTTTTGTAGTTAATGTTCTCTACATTATGTATGAATGTGTATCTTTTTATTCTTGGTTAGCTTCTTCAATCTGAGAAATCATGTCTTTTTTAATGGTGGAAAATTCTCAACCAGCATTCTCCTGCTTTTCCAGGCTAGCTGGCAGAAATTTTCTAGTACTTATTTTATGGACAGATAAACATTTCCTGCATTCCAAGTTTAATTCCAATTTCTGTGTTGCCCTGTGCCTATGGTGTCATCACCTCTCTCAGGCTTATATACTTCTGAGACTTCTAGGAGTTTCTATAGGTGACTCTAGTTTTGAGTTTTCTTTTCATTTCTGGCATCTGTAGGTTTTCCTTTTTTGCTTTTGAACATTTTTCCCCCAGTAATTTATCTAAGTTTCCAGTGGAGGAATGGACTTTTGGCATCTTCCTACTCTACTAGAGTGGCCAAAAGTTCTTGACTTTATTAGTCCTTGTTTCAAGTCACTTCATTTTTTTTTCTGAATATAGAGTAAACCAGCTAAATGAAAATAAATCCTTACATATATTCTCAATTAATCTGCCCCTGAAACAAGCACATCTCTGTTTAGAGGTTTATAAAAGCATTAATCACAATCAGGTATAAAGAAAATACATGGACTTTGGGCTCAGAAACCCATGAAGTTGAATTCTTGTTTTGTTGCTTATTGGCTTTTCATTGGTTTTGTTTCTTTTGAGCATAATTGCTTTATCTTCTAAGAGGAATAAAAGTACTTCCCTGCCAAATTGTTGTGAGGATTGATAGTAATATAAATGAAATACAGAGATTAATAGTGTGTACTAAATAACTGAGAGCTACTATTTTCCTTTCTGCCAGTGACTATCAGGAAATAGACAAGTGTTTCAACTTCCTTGTGTTTCCACATCTTGTGTTGATAAAAAGGGGGCACACATAAGGAATCATGGTTTATCTTTGGGCCCAAAAGTATTTAGCAAGATTCCCTTATGCTGTATTTGAAGAACCATCCAGATTCATTGTGTCACACAGAATCTTGGGCAGTTTCCATGAGCCGCATTGGCTATCGGGGAATAGCATTTGTGGGAGCAGTATTGTGGGAATTGTAGAAGCTATTGTGGGAATTATAGAAGCATTTGTGGGAATGTTAGAAGAAGAGATTCAAAGAGCAGCTCAGAGAATTTACCATCTCCCATCCCTTACTCTTTTTCATTGTTGTGTGAAGTTCTTCACTTTCCTCAGCCACCCCTTTCACTGCAACAAATCCTTCCCTGAGCTCGCCTCCATCTCCATCCAGCAGGGGCATCAATTTCCGGACACACACACACACACACACACACACACACACACACACACAAACACTATTTAAGTAAGGATACATACAGTGTAAGTTATTATTATTATTTCTTGAGTTAGTTTTTTAAAAATTATTATTATACTTTAAGTTCTAGCATACATGTGCACAACGTGCAGGTTTGTTATGTGCCATGTTGGTGTGCTGCACCCATTAACTCGTCATTTACATTAGGTGTATCTCCTAATGCTATCCCTCCTCCCTCCCCACAATAGGCTCCAGTGTGTGATGTTCCCCTTTCTGTGTCCAAGTGATCTCATTGTTCAATTCGAGTGAGAACATGTGGTATTTGGTTTTCTGTTCTTGCGATAGTTTGCTGAGAATGATGGTTTCCAGCTGCATCCATGTCTCTACAAAGGACACAAATTCCTCCTTTTTTATGGCTGCATAGTATTCCATGGTGTATATGTGCCACATTTTCTTAATCCAGTCTGTCACTGATGGACATTTGGGTTGATTCCAAGTCTTTGCTATTGTGAATAGTGCTGCAATAAACATACGTGTGCATGCGTCTTGATAGCAGCATGATTTATAATCCTTTGGGTATGTCCCCAGTAGTGGAATGGCTGGGTCAAATGGTATTTCTAGTTCTAGATCCCTGAGGAATCGCCACACTGTTTTCCACAATGGTTGAACTAGTTTACAGTCCCACCAACGGTGTAAAAGTGTTTGTATTTCTCCACATCCTCTCCAGGACCTGTTGTTTCCTGACTTTTTAATGATTGCCATTGTAACTGGTGTGAGATGGTATCTCATTGTGGTTTTGATTTGCAGTTCTCTGAAGGCGAGTGATGATGAGAATTTTTTCATGTGTCTGTTGGCTGCATAAATGTCTTCTTTTGAGAAGTGTCTGTTTATATCCTTTGCCCACTTTTTGATGGGGTTGTTTGTTTTTTTCTTGTAAATTTGTTTGAGTTCTTTGTAGTTTCTGTATATTAGGCCTTTGTCAGATGAGTAGATTGCAAAATTTTCTCCCATTCTGTAGGTTGCCTGTTCACTCTGATGGTAATTTCTTTTGCAGAAGCTCTTTAGTTTAATTAGATCCCATTTGTCGATTTTGTTGCCATTGTTTTGGTGTTTTAGACATAAAGTCCTTGTTCATGCCTATGTCCTGAATGGTATTGCCTAGGTTTCCTTCTAGGGTTTTTATGGTTTTAGGTCTAACATTTAAGTCTTTAATCCATCTTGAATTAATTTTTATATAAGGTGAAAGGAAAGGATCCAGTTTCAGCTTTCTACATATGACTAGCCAGTTTTCCTAGCACCATTTATTAAATAGGGAATCCTTTCCCCATTTCTTGTTTTTGTCAGGTTTGTCAAAGATCAGATGGTTGTAGATGTGTGGTGTTATTTCTGAAGTCTCTGTTCTGTTCCATTGGTCTATATATCTGTTTTGGTACCAGTAGTTTGAAGTCAGGTAGCGTGATGCCTCCAGCTTTGTTCTTTTGGCTTAGGATTTTCTTGGCAATGCGGGCTCTTATTTGGTACCATATGAACTTTAAAGTAGATTTTTTCCAATTCTGTGAAGAAATCTTTCCAGTTCTGTGATGGTAGCTTGATGGGGATGGCATTGAATCTATAAATTACTTTGGGCAGTATAGGTATTTTCACGATATTGATTCTTCCTATCCATTAACATGGAATATTCTTCCATTTGTTTGTTTCCTCTTTTATTTCGTTGAGCAGTTGTTTGTAGTTCTCCTTGAAGAGGTCCTTCACATCCCTTGTAAGCTGGATTCCCAGGTATTTTATTCTTTTTGTAGCAATTGTGAATGGGAGTTCACTCATGATTTGGCTCTCTGTCTGTTAGTGGTATATATGAATGCTTGTGATTTTTGCACATTGATTTTGTATCCTGAGATTTTGCTGAAGTTGCTTATCAGCTTAAGGAGATTTTGGGCTGAGATGATGGAGTTTTCTAAATATACAATCATGTCATCTGCAAACAGCGACAAATTGACTCCTCACTTTCTAATTGAATACCCTTTATTTCTTTCTCTTGCCTGATTGTCCTGGCCAGAACATCCAGCACTGTGTTGAACAGGAATGGTGAGAGAGGGCATCCTTGTCTTGTGCTGGTTTTCAAAGGGAATGCTTCCAGTTTTTTATGTAGCTCTTATTATTTTGGGACACGTTCCATCAATACCTAGTTTATTGAGAGTTTTTAGCATGAAGGGCTGTTGAATTTTGTCAAAGGCCATTTCTGCGTCTTTTGAGATAATCATGTGGTTTTTGTCATTGGTTCTGTTTATGTGATGGATTACATTTATTGATTTGCATATGTTGAACCAGCCTTGCATCCCAGGGATGAAGCCAACTTGTTCATGGTGGATAAGCTTTTTGATGTACTGCTGGATTGGTTTGCCAGTATTTTATTGAGGATTTTCGCATTGATGCTTATCAGGGATATTCGTCTGAAATTCCCTTTTCTTGCTGTGTCTCTGCCAGGCTTTGGTATCAGGATGATATTGGCCTCATAAAATGAGTTAGGGAGGATTCACTCTTTTTCTATTGATTGGAATAGTTTCAGAAGGAATGGTACCAGCTCCTCTTTGTATCTCTGGTAGAATTTGGCTGTGAATCTGTATGGTCTTAGACTTTTTTTGGTTGGTAGGCTGTTAATTATTGCCTCAATTTCAGAGTATGTTATTGGTCTATTCAGATATTCAACTTCTTCCTGGTTTAGGCTTGAGAGGGTATATGTGTCCCGGAATTTGTCAATTTCTTCTAGATTTTCTAGTTTATTTACATAATGTGTTTGTAGTATTCTCTGATGGTAGTTTGTATTTCTGTGGGATCGGTGGTGATGTCCCCTTTATCATTTTTTATTGTGTCCTTTTGATTTTTTTCTCTCTTCTTCTTTATTAGTCTTGCTAGCGGTCTATCAGTTTTGTTGATCTTTTAAAAAAAACAGCTCCTGGTTCATTGATTTTTTGAAGAGATTTTTGTATCTCTATCTCTTTCAGTTCTGCTCTGATGTTAGTTATTTCTTGCCTTCTGCTAGCTTTTGAATTTGTTTGCTCTTGCTTCTCTAGTTCTTTTAATTGTGATGTTAGGGTGTCGATTTTTGATCTTTCCTGCTTTCTCTTGTGGGCATTTAATGATATAAATTTCCCTCTACACACTGCTTTAAATGTGTCCCAGAGGTTCTGGTACATTGTGTCTTTGTTCTCATTGGTTTCAAATTGTTTATTTCTGTCTTCTTTGCATTATTTACCCAGTAGTCATTCAGGAGCAAGTTGTTCAGTTTCCACGTAGTTGTGTGGTTTTGAGTGAGTGTCTTAATCCTGAGTTCTAATTCGATTACTCTGTGGTCTGAGAGACAGTTTGTTGTTATTTTTGTTCTTTTACATTTGCTGAGGAATGCTTTACTTCCAATTATGTGGTCAATTTTAGCATAAGTGTGATGTGGTGCTGAAAAGCATATATATTCTGTTAATTTGGGATGGAGAGTTCTGTAGATGTCTATTAGGTCTGCTTGTTGCAGAGCTGACCTCAAGTTCTTGATATCCATGTTAACTTTCTGTCTCATTGACCTGTCTAATATTGACAGTGGGGTGTTAAAGTCTCCCATTATTATTGTATGGGAGTCTTAAGTCTCTTTGTAGGTCCCTAAGGATTTGCTTTAGGAGTCTGGGTGCTCCTGTATTGCGTGCATATATATTTAGGACAGTTATCTCTTCTTGTTGAATTGATCCCTTTATCATTATGTAATGGCCTTTTTGTCTCTTTTGATCTTTGTTGGTTTAAAGTTTGTTTTATCAGAGACTAGGATTGCAACACCTGCTTTTTTAATTTTGTTGTTGTTGTTTTCCATTTGCTTGGTAGATCTTCTTCCATCCCTTTATTTTGAGCCTATGTGTGTCTCTGCACATGAGATTGGTCTCCTGAATACAGCACTCTGATGTGTCTTGACTCTTTGTCCAATTTGCCAGTCTGTGTCTTTTAATTGGAGCATTTAGCCCATTTACATTTAAGGTTAATATTGTTATGTATGAATTTGATCCTGTCATTATGATGTTTGCTGATTATTTTGCCCATTAATTGATACAGTTTCTTTATAGTGTCAATGGTCTTTACAATTTGGCCTGTTTTTGCAGTGGCTGGTACCGGTTATTTCTTTCCATGTTTAGTGCTTCCTTCAGGACCTCTTGTACAGCAGGCCTAGTGATGACAAAATCTCTCAGCATTTGCTTGTCTGTCAAGGATTTTATTTCTCATTCACTTATGAAACTTAGTTTGGCTGGATATGAAATTCTGGGTTGAAAATTCTTTCTTTTAAGAATGTTGAATATTGGCCCCCACTCTCTTGTGGCTTGTAGGGTTTCTGCTGAGAAATCCACTGTTAGTCTGATGGGCTTCCCTTTGTGGGTAACTCAACCTTTCTGTCTGGCCGCCCTTAACACTTTTTCCTTCATTTCGACCTTGATAAATCTGACAATTATGTGTCTTGGGGTTGCTCTTCTCAAGGAATATCTTTGTTGTGTTCTCTGTATTTCCTGAATTTGAATGTTGGCCTCTCTTGATAGATTGGGGAAGTTCTCCTGCATAATATCCTGAAGAGTGTTTTCCATCTTGGTTCCATTCTCCCCATCACTTTCAGTACACCAATCAAATGTACATTTGGTCTTTTCACATAGTCCCATGTTTCTTGGAGGTTTTGTTCATTTCTTTTTACTCTTTTTTCTCTAACCTTGTCTTCTCACATTATTTCATTAATCTGATCTTCAATCACTGATACCTTTTTTTTCTACTTGATCAAATCAGCTGTTGAAGCTTGTGCATGCATCATGAAGTTCTTGTGCTGTGGTTTTCAGTTCCCATCAGGTCATTTAAGGTTTTCGCTACACTGTTTATTCTAGTTAGCCATTTGTCTAATTTTTTTTTCAAGATTTTTAGCTTCCTTGCAATAGGTTCGAACATCCTCTTTTAGCTCGGAGAATTTTGTTATTACCAACCTTCTGAAGCCTACTTCTGCCAACTCGTCAAAGTCACTCTCCATCCAGCTTTGTTCCATTGCTGGTGAGGAGCTGTGATCCTTTGGAGGAGAAGAGGAGCTCTGATTTTTAGAATTTTCAGCTTTTCTGCTCTGGTTTCTCCTCATCTTTGTGGTTTTTATCTAGCTTTGGTCTTTGATGTTGGTGATCTACAGATGGGGTTTTGGTGTGAATATCCCTTTTGTTGATGTTGTTGCTATTCCTTTCTGTTTGTTATTTTTCCTTCTAACAGTCAGGTCCCTCAGCTGCAGGTCTGTTGGAGTTTGCTGGAGGTCCACTCCAGACCCTGTTTACCTGGGTATCACCAGCAGAGGCTGCAGAATAGCAAATATTGGAGAAGAGTAAATATTGCTGCCTGATCCTTCCTCTGGAAGCTTTGTCCCAGAGGGGCAGCTGCCTATATGAGGTATCTGTTGGCCGCTACTGGGAGGTGTCTCCCAGTTAGGCCACACAGAGGTCAGGGACCCACTTGAGGAGGCAGTCTGTCTGTTCTCAGAGCTCAACACCCATGCTGGGAGAACCATTGCTCTTTTCAGAGTTGTCAGACAGGGCCATTTAAGTCTGCAGAAGTTGTCTGCTGTCTTTTGTTCAGCTATGCTCTGCCCACAGAGGTGGAGTCTAGAGGCAGTGGGCCTTGTTGAGCTGTGTGGGCTCTGCCCAGTTTGAGCTTCCCGGCGGCTTGGTTTACCTACTCAAGCCTCAGCAATGGTGGACGCCCCTCCCCCAGCGAGGCTGCCATCCTGCAGTTCGATCTCAGACTGTTGCACTAGCAATGAGCAAGGCCCTGTGGGCATGGGACCTACTGAGCCAGGCACACGAGAAAATCTCCTTGTCTGCCAGTTGCTATGACTGTAGGAAGAGCACAGAATTTGGGCGGGACTGTCCCGCTTTTCCAGGTACAGTGTGTCACGGCTTCCCTTGGGTAGGAAAGGGAAATCCCCTGACCCCTTATCCTTCCTGGGTGAGCCGACATCCCACCCTGCTTCATCTCGCCCTCCATGGGCTGCACCCACTGTCCAACCAGTCCCAGTGAAATGAACCAGGTACCTCAGTTGGAAAGGCGGAAACCACCCATCTTCTGCGTCGGTCACGCTGGGAGCTACAGAACAGAGCTGTTCCTATTCGGCCACTTTGGAACACCCACCGAAGCATTGTTCTTAAAGACTTTATAGATCTTCACTTAATTTCTACAGTGTCTATGTGAGGTTATTAATTTGATTATCTCCGTTTTGTTGATTAGAAAACTAAAGCAGAGAAACAAAACAAGTTACCTAAGGTCATTTAGAAAGGATACAATCAAGATTCAAACATAGGTAATCTTGTTCTAAACTCTATGCTTTTTTACCACTATGCTATGCTAACTCCCACATAATTCAAACTAAACAAGACTTGGGTTCAAATTTTGACTATGTTGTATATTCACTGAGCAACCCTGGAAACTAGGTCTCAGTTTTGTCATCTGTGAAATAGGGACAATAATACCTATTTTACTGGATTGCTGTGAAGATTGAATGAGATAGTTTATATAAAGGGACGTATCAAAGTTCTGGTACCAAGTGGATAGTAAACAAATGCCAGAGCCTTCTTCCCCTGTTACATTAGTGTTAAAAAATTTTAATGGAAAAAAACTTATTTTCCTCAAATGTGGCCTTTTTGAAACCTAGTTAAAATATTTGGGAAAGGATGTCGTACTCATTTTTTGCATCCTTTAAGATTATTGCAAAGAAAAATGAAATTAGTACCTGTAAGCATAGAAAATTAATCATTCTCTCCTTTCCTTCACTTGTGCTTTGCTTGCCACTGCTTAATGGTGTTTTTTTTTTTTTTTTTTTTTTTTTTTTTTTTTTTTTTTTTTAAATAATAGGATGGTAGAGCTGAGAATGAAAGAGATGGATTTGTGGCTCCTTTTGGAATTTTAAGTCCAAGAATGTTCCTTTGATTAAATATTGTTATAAATTTTCTTGAAAAGAACTTTGTTTGCTGAGTTTTGAATGAAGAATTATACAACACAGATCCCATATCTTGTAATAAGCTGAACTCTCAGTGAAAATTGCTCTAATAAGAGAACCATATATAAAGAATTTTGTGGTGAGACTGGCATACAATGGAGGGATCCATTTCTTAGACATCACTCAGATATGCTCCACCAGCAATAACTGGGTTGTTTATTGAGATGAAGGGTTCAGGCATTTCTGATGTCTAAATCTGAGGGCTGCGAATAGAGAAAAGTACAATTAACTCAGCGAACTTAAACCACATTCTTCCATCTGTTGAGTCCCTCTGTGTCAGGCTGTGAGGAACCGGTGCTGTGGGAATGGGGCAGTAACAGATGGCTGAGAAATGTGCCCTTCTTCTTCCACCACTGTCCTTTATAACAGCTTAGCTTGAAAATCTTTAACATATCATACATTTATCTGGTATTAGATACATGGAAAAAAGTCAGCATTGTGCTCTGTGTGTCACAGGCTGTGGGTTTGGCAGGACACATGGATGGGTTCCCAGGCCACGTAAACCCACGTGAGGAAGGGTAACCAAACCCCTTTTCCATTTCCAACCCATACACATGTCTGCAGAAGAAAAAAGACTAAACAAAATATTCTTTTTAAATCCAAAATCAAAACAAATAGAAGGATGAGTGGGAGGAAGATCTGGTCAAATTTACTTTAAATGCCTCCAGAAAGAGGCCCTAGCACAGTAAGTGAGAAATTCTTTGTTCCAATGTTTGAAGTGTCAGTACACTTTCAGTGAATGTTTAACCCATAAAGTCTTCTTAATACAAATAAAGTTCTTACTTAGTAACTCCTATCTGCCCCTTATTGCAATAGGTGCTGTAGGTCAACTGGGTGTAAAGCCTGTCCTCAAAGAGCTTGCAATTTTCTTTTTTGTTATTTTATATTTGTCTTCTGGATAAACATAGCAGAAGAACACTCGATAAACACAAGTGTTCATATCTGCTCTCTTTCAAAAATCTACTAAAATAATGATAAGAGAATAAAACAAGTATAAATTTGAAAGGATAAAGAGACAGAATGAAGAGATAATAGGCAAGAGAGGGCAACAAGTTTTTGGAAGCTAGAAATTAAAGAGAGAAGTAGCAACTGATTTAAAAGAAAGGTACAGCTGAAAGTGTCCCCAGAAGGGATACCCTAGGAAAGCAAGCTGAGTTTTCTCTGCAGAACATAGCAAAGGCTCCAAAGACAGAGGTTCCAAGTGCAGCAAAGATCAAGGGGTTAAAAACAAAAGAGGTTAATTGACAATTTACATAGGAAGCAAACTCTCAGGTGTTTATTTATTTATTTATTTATTTATTTATTTATTTATTTTTTTATTATACTTTGAGTTCTAGGGTACATGTGCATAACGTGCAGGTTTGTTACATATGTATACTTATGCCATGTTGGTGTGCTGCACCCATCAACTCGTCAGCACCCATCAATTCATCATTTATATCTTGTATAACTCCCCAATGCAATCCCTCCCTCCTCCCCCCTCCCCCCTCCCCATGATAGACCCCAGTGTGTGATGTTCCCCTTCCCGAGTCCAAGTGATCTCATTGTTCAGTTCCCACCTATGAGTGAGAACATGCGGTGTTTGGTTTTCTCTTCTTGTGATAGTTTGCTAAGAATGATGGTTTCCAGCTGCATCCATGTCCCTACAAAGGACGCAAACTCATCCTTTTTTATGGCTGCATAGTATTCCATGGTGTATATGTGCCACATTTTCTTAATCCAGTCTGTCACAGATGGACATTTGGGTTGATTCCAAGTCTTTGCTATTGTGAATAGTGCCGCAATAAACATACGTGTACATGTGTCTTTGTAGTAGACTAATTTATAATCCTTTGGGTATATACCCAGTAGTGGGATGGCTGGGTCATATGGTACATCTAGTTCTAGATCCTTGAGGAATTGCCATACTGTTTTCCATAATGGTTGAACTAGTTTACAATCCCACCAACAGTGTAAAAGTGTTCCTATTTCTCCACATCCTCTCCAACACCTGTTGTTTCCTGACTTCTTAATGATTGCCATTCTAACTGGTGTGAGATGGTATCTCATTGTGGTTTTGATTTGCATTTCTCTGATGGCCAGTGATGATGAGCATTTTTTCATGTGTCTGTTGGCTGTATGAATATCTTCTTTTGAGAAATGTCTGTTCATATCCTTTGCCCACTTTTTGATGGGGTTGTTTGTTTTTTTCTCGTATATTTGTTTGAGTTCTTTGTAGATTCTGGATATTAGCCCTTTGTCAGATGAGTAGGTTGCAAAAATTTTCTCCCATTCTGTAGGTTGCCTGTTCACTCTGATGGTAGTTTCTTTTGCTGTGCAAAAGCTCTTTAGTTTAATTAGATCCCATTTGTCAATTTTGGCTTTTGCTGCCGTTGCTTTTGGTGTTTTAGACATGAAGTCCTTGCCCATGCCTATGTCCTGAATGGTACTACCTAGATTTTCTTCTAGGGTTTTTATGGTATTAGGTCTAACATTTAAGTCTCTAATCCATCTTGAATTAATCTTCGTATAAGGGGTAAGGAAAGGATCCAGTTTCAGCTTTCTACTTATGGCTAGCCAATTTTCCCAGCACCATTTATTAAATAGGGAATCATTTCCCCATTTCTTGTTTCTCTCAGGTTTGTCAAAGATCAGATGGCTGTAGATGTGCAGTATTATTTCTGAGGACTCTGTTCTGTTCCATTGATCTATATCTCTGTTTTGGTACCAGTACCATGCTGTTTTGGTTACTGTAGCCTTGTAGTATAGTTTGAAGTCAGGTAGCGTGACGCCTCCAGCTTTGTCCTTTTGACTTAGGATTGTCTTGGCAATGCGGGCTCTTTTTTGGTTCCATATGAACTTTAAAGCAGTTTTTTCCAATTCTGTGAAGAAAGTCATTGGTAGCTTGATGGGGATGGCATTGAATCTATAAATAACCTTGGGGAGTATGGCCATTTTCACGATATTGATTCTTCCTATCCATGAGCATGGTATGTTCTTCCATTTGTTTGTGTCCTCTTTGATTTCACTGAGCAGTGGTTTGTAGTTCTCCTTGAAGAGGTCCTTTACATCCCTTGTAAGCTGGATTCCTAGGTATTTTATTCTCTTTGAAGCAATTGTGAATGGAAGTTCATTCCTGATTTGGCTCTCTGCTTGTCTGTTGCTGGTGTATAAGAATGCTTGTGATTTTTGCACATTAATTTTGTATCCTGAGACTTTGCTGAAGTTGCTTATCAGCTTAAGGAGATTTTGGGCTGAGACGATGGGGTTTTCTAAATATACAATCATGTCATCTGCAAACAGGGACAATTTGACTTCTTCTTTTCCTAACTGGATACCCTTGATTTCTTTCTCTTGCCTGATTGCCCTAGCCAGAACTTCCAACACTATGTTGAATAGGAGTGGTGAGAGAGGGCATCCCTGTCTTGTGCCAGTTTTCAAAGGGAATTTTTCCAGTTTTTGCCCCTTCAGTATGATATTAGCTGTGGGTTTGTCATAAATAGCTCTTATTATTTTGAGGTACGTTCCATCAATACCGAATTTATTGAGCGTTTTTAGCATGAAGGGCTGTTGAATTTTGTCAAAAGCCTTTTCTGCATCTATTGAGACAATCATGTGGTTCTTGTCTTTGGTTCTGTTTATATGCTGGATTACGTTTATTGATTTGCGAATGTTGAACCAGCCTTGCATCCCAGGGATGAAGCCCACTTGATCATGGTGGATAAGCTTTTTGATGTGCTGCTGAATCCGGTTTGCCAGTATTTTATTGAGGATTTTTGCATCAATGTTCATCAGGGATATTGGTCTAAAATTCTCTTTTTTTGTTGTGTCTCTGCCAGGCTTTGGTATCAGGATGATGTTGGCCTCATAAAATGAGTTAGGGAGGATTCCCTCTTTTTCTATGGATTGGAATAGTTTCAGAAGGAATGGTACCAGCTCCTCCTTGTACCTCTGGTAGAATTCAGCTGTGAATCCATCTGGTCCTGGACTTTTTTTGGTGGGTAGGCTATTAATTGTTGCCTCAATTTCAGAGCCTGCTATTGGTCTATTCAGGGATTCAACTTCTTCCTGGTTTAGCCTTGGGAGAGTGTAAGTGTCCAGGAAATTATCCATTTCTTCTAGATTTTCTAGTTGATTTGCGTAGAGGCGTTTATAGTATTCTCTGATGGTAGTTTGTATTTCTGTGGGGTCAGTGGTGATATCCCCTTTATCATTTTTTATTGCATCTATTTGATTCCTCTCTCTTTTTTTCTTTATTAGCCTTGCTAGCGGTCTGTCAATTTTGTTGATCTTTTCAAAAAACCAACTCCTGGATTCATTGATTTTTTGGAGGGTTTTTTGTGTCTCTATCTCCTTCAGTTCTGCTCTGATCTTAGTTATTTCTTGCCTTCTGCTAGCTTTTGAATGTGATTGCTCTTGCCTCTCTAGTTCTTTTAATTGTGATGTTAGAGTGTCAATTTTAGATCTTTCCTGCTTTCTCTTGTGGGCATTTAGTGCTATAAATTTCCCTCTACACACTGCTTTAAATGTGTCCCAGAGATTCTGGTATGTTGTATCTTTGTTCTCATTGGTTTCAAAGAACATCTTTATTTCCGCTTTCATTTCGTTATGTACCCAGTAGTCATTCAGGAGCAGGTTGTTCAGTTTCCATGTAGTTGAGCGGTTTTGATTGAGTTTCTTAGTCCTGAGTTCTAGTTTGATTGCACTGTGGTCTGAGAGACAGTTTGTTATAATTTCTGTTCTTTTACATTTGCTGAGGAGTACTTTACTTCCAATTATGTGGTCAATTTTGGAATAAGTGCGATGTGGTGCTGAGAAGAATGTATATTCTGTTGATTTGGGGTGGAGAGTTCTATAGATGTCTATTAGGTCCGCTTGGTGCAGAGATGAGTTCAATTCCTGGATATCCTTGTTAACTTTCTGTCTCGTTGATCTGTCTAATGTTGACAGCGGAGTGTTGAAGTCTCCCATTATTATTGTATGGGAGTCTAAGTCTCTTTGTAAGTCTCTAAGGACTTGCTTTATGAATCTGGGTGCTCCTGTATTGGGTGCATATATATTTAGGAGAGTTAGCTCTTCCTGTTGAATTGATCCCTTTACCATTATGTAATGGCCTTCTTTGTCTCTTTTGATCTTTGATGGTTTAAAGTCTGTTTTATCAGAGACTAGGATTGCAACCCCTGCTTTTTTTTGTTCTCCATTTGCTTGGTAGATCTTCCTCCATCCCTTTATTTTGAGCCTATGTATGTCTCTGCATGTGAGATGGGTCTCCTGAATACAGCAGACTGATGGGTCTTGACTCTTTATCCAGTTTGCCAGTCTGTGTCTTTTAATTGGAGCATTTAGTCCATTAACATTTAAGGTTAATATTGTTATGTGTGAACTTGATCCTGCCATTATGATATTAACTGGTTATTTTGCTCGTTAGTTGATGCAGTTTCTTCCTAGCCTCGATGGTCTTTACATTTTGCCAAGTTTTTGCGATGGCTGGTACCGGTTGTTCCTTTCCATGTTTAGGGCTTCCTTCAGGGTCTCTTGTAAGGCAGGCCTGGTGGTGACAAAATCTCTAAGCATTTGCTTATCTGTAAAGGATTTTATTTCTCCTTCACTTATGAAACTTAGTTTGGCTGGATATGAAATTCTGGGTTGAAAATTCTTTTCTTTAAGAACGTTGAATATTGGCCCCCACTCTCTTCTGGCTTGTAGAGTTTCTGCCGAGAGATCTGCTGTTAGTCTGATGGGCTTCCCTTTGTGGGTGACCCGACCTTTCTCTCTGGCTGCCCTTAAGATTTTTTCCTTCATTTCAACTTTGGTGAATCTGGCAATGATGTGTCTTGGAGTTGCTCTTCTGGAGGAGTATCTTTGTGGCGTTCTCTGTATTTCCTGAATTTGAATGTTGGCCTGCCCTACTAGGTTGGGGAAGTTCTCCTGGATGATATCCTGAAGAGTGTTTTCCAACTTGTTTCCATTTTCCCCCTCACTTTCAGGCACCCCAATCAGACGTAGATTTGGTCTTTTTACGTAATCCCATACTTCTTGCAGGCTTTGCTCATTTCTTTTTCTTCTTTTTTCTTTTGGTTTCTCTTCTCGCTTCATTTCATTCATTTGATCTTCAATCGCTGATACTCTTTCTTCCAGTTGATCGAGTCGGTTACTGAAGCTTGTGCATTTGTCACGTATTTCTCGTGTCATGGTTTTCATCTCTGTCATTTCGTTTATGATCTTCTCTGCATTAATGAGTCTAGCTGTCAATTCTTCCACTCTTTTTTCAAGATTTTTAGTTTCTTTGCGCTGGGTACGTAATTCCTCCTTTAGCTCTGATAAGTTTGATGGACTGAAGCCTTCTTCTCTCCTCTCGTCCAAGTCATTCTCCGACCAGCTTTGATCCGTTGCTGGTGATGGGCTGCGCTCCTTTGCAGGGGGAGATGCGCTCTTATTTTTTGAATTTCCAGCTTTTCTGCCCTGCTTCTTCCCCATCTTTGTGGTTTTATCTGTCTCTGGTCTTTGATGGTGGTGACGAACTGATGGGGTTTTGGTGTAGGTGTCCTTCCTGTTTGATAGTTTTCCTTCTGACAGTCAGAAGGACTCTCTGTTGGTCTGTTGGAGATTGCTTGAGGTCCACTCCAGACCCTGTTTGCCTGGGTATCAGCAGCAGAGGTTGCCGAAGATAGAATATTGCTGAACAGCGAGTGTACCTGTCTGATTCTTCCTTTGGAAGTGTCCTCTCAGGGGTGTACTCCACCCTGTGAGGTGTGGGGTGTCAGACTGCCCCTAGTGGGGGATTTCTCCCAGCTAGGCTACTCAGGGGTCAGGGACACACCTGAGCAGGCAGTCTGTCCGTTCTCAGATCTCAACCTCCGCGTTGGGAGATCCGCGGCTCTCCCCAAAGCTGTCAGACAGAGTCGTTCGCGTCTGCACCGGCTCCCGCTACTTCCCCTGTTGGTCTTCAGCTGTGCGCTGTCCCCAGAGGTGGAGACTACAGAGACAGGCAGGCTTCCTTGAGCTGCTGTGAGCTCCACCCAGTTCGAGCTTCCCAGCGGCTTTGTTTACCTACTTAAGCCTCAGCAATGGCGGGCGCCCCTCCCCCAGCCTCGCTGCTGCCTTGCGGATAGATCGCGGCAGACTGCTGTGTTAGCAGTGAGGGAGGCTTCGTGGGCGTGGGACCCTCCCGGCCAGGTGTGGGATATATTCTCCTGGAATGCCTGTATGCTTACAGCGCAGTATTGGGGTGGGAGTTACCCGATTTTCCAGGTGTTGTGTGTCTCAGTTCCCCTGGCTAGGAAAACGGATCCCCTTCCCCCTTGCGCTTCCAGGTGAGGCGATGCCTCGCCCTGCTTCAGCTCTCGCTGGTCAGGCTGCAGCAGCTGACCAGCACCGATTGTCCGGCACTCCCTAGTGAGATGACCCCAGTACCTCAGTTGAAAATGCAGAAATCACCGGTCTTCTGTGTCGCTCGCGCTGGGAGTTGGAGACTGGAGTTGTTCCTATTCGGCCATCTTGCTCCGCCCCCCTCCTCAGGTGTTTATTTTCTCCTGGAACACCGTGAGTACTCCTCTAGGAGTGTAGAAACCTGCACTATTTCTTTCGAGACGCTAAAACCAGATTGGCTCTTCATTTAGGGAGGAAGGAGTGAAGGAGTGAACTGTTTCACTGAAAAAGGGAATCAAGTGGTGTTCATATTCATTTTTTTTTTTTTTTTTTTTTTTTTGAGACGGAGTCCCGCTCTGTCGCCCAGGCTGGAGTGCAGTGGCGCGATCTCGGCGCACTGCAAGCTCCACCTCCCGGGTTTATGCCATTCTCCTGCCTCAGCCTCCCGAGTAGCTGGGACTACAGGCGCCCGCCATCTCGCCCGGCTAGTTTTTTGTATTTTTTAGTAGAGACGGGGTTTCACCGTGTAGACCAGGATGGTCTCGACCTCCTGACCTCGTGATCCACCCGTCTCGGCCTCCCAAAGTGCTGGGATTACAGGCTTGAGCCACCGCGCCCGGCCCGTGGTGTTCATATTCAATGGTGAGCCACACTGCTCCCAACTCACTGCTGTCTACCAGAATGCTGGTTCTCAGGCAAGCATTTCTCAGGCAGGAGATTGGAGAGTCCTTCTCTGGAGAAACTGAAAGGATGAAGGTATTCTGATATAGGAGGAGCCTCAGTAAGAAATCCATCTTGTTATCTATGCATCTGGTGAACCCTACCAATTGACAATTCCCTGTCCCCTCCACTCCTAAGCTTTCCTTCTCGTCACCTCTTCCTGCACGGAGTGTTCCAATTATCCTTTCAAGCCTTATTCTTAAACATGAACTGATATCTAAGGATGACCAAAAAATATTCAGTAAAATCCTTCACTGAATACAGGCTATAAAAATTAAACAGAAAAAAGGAAATAAATACAATGAAGGGATAGAAGGAAACTTTTTGCAAAGCCTTGAGTTAATATCCTCAGAGAAATGAGAAAACACTGATCCATAGCGTTGGAATAGGATACTATAAAGAGTAATATTGAGAAGTAGAAAAGACTCATAGGTATTAAAAATATGATACCCCAAATTAAAATTAAATACAAGTGCTGAATGGCGATATTGAAGAAATATCTAAGAAAGCAGAATGGTGTATAAAAAGATAAGATAAAAAGAAACAGAAAGTTGAGGTTCAGTCTAGGTTCCAACAGGCTTGTGGAGGCAACATTCACTTAAGAGAAATTATAGAGGACCAAAAAAATTAACAGAAATTTCAAATAATCCGTATAAGGGCATGCATTTCCATATTAAAGGGCCTGTCAAATGTCCAGAATAAAAAAAGACCCACATCAAGATTTATTAGGAGATAGAAAATCCTGAAAGGATCCAGATTGATAAAATACATCATATTTTCAATCTAGAGCTAAGAATGGCATAGATCGATCCAAGAAAGTTTGTGAGCTAGAAAACAATGAAGTACTTTCAAAATTAGGATGAAAAATTATTTCCTCCCTAAAATTTATAGTTCTTTAAAAATTATCTGTCCTGTATTTTTTTCTGAAAGAACCACAGGAGAATGTAAGAAACAGAAATACCGAATCCAGGAAACATAAGAAGTAAAAGGATTCTCAACATATTGACCAAGAAAAGTTTGAGGGTGACAGCTATTTCTGTGAATGATTAATTACATATTCATGATTATGTAATATTAGTTGGTTATTTTAACTAAAAATTTGATATATTAGGAGAATGGGGGAAGTAAAGTCAGGTAACTATTGCTGGCGATATTGGGAATGGTGATTTTTGCTATGAAAGGGTAGGATCCTTGTTCTCACTCATAGGTGGGAATTGATCAGTGAGATCACTTGGACACAGGAAGGGGAACATCACACACCGGGGCCTGTTGTGGGGTGTGGGGAGGGGGGAGGGATAGCATTAGGAGATATACCTAATGTAAATAACGAGTTAATGGGTGCAGCACACCAACATGGCACATGTATACATGTGTAACAAACCTGCACGTTGTGCACATGTACCCTAGAAAATAAAGTATATACATATAAAAAAAAGAGTAGAATCCTGATATACAATAATAGGAAGTAGTATTTAAACTGATAAATTAATGAATAACAGTATAAGCACATCATTTGGTGTCATATAGTTGAGTGCCATAAAATTTGCTAAAATCATGAAATTAATTGCTTCTGGGAAATAGAACTCTTTTTAGTAACAGTGAGGCAATATTGATTTTTTTATAGCTTTTTAGTTCTATTAAAAATTTTTAATCTTGTGCCTGGATAAAATAAAAAATGTGTATAAAACTATTTTAGGCTATTTGTATTGTATCTGTTACAATAGACTTGTTATGCCACAGTAACAAACAACTCCAGACTTTCAGTAGCATAATGCAAGAAAAGTTTATTTCTTGCCCATGTCTTCAGGTGAGTCAGCAGAGGTCTCTGATTTCCTTCCTTCTGTAGTCTCTCAGGAACTCAGGGATGAAAGCTGTGTGGGCACATCACTTTCACAATCATTGAAGCAGTGGGAAAGAAACTCTGAAAGTTTCTAGTTGACAATCAAGTGCTCTGGCCACACTTCACTTCTGCTCGCAACTCATTGGTGAGAACTAGTCACAAGACACCATCCCACCACAAGAATGCCAGAAAAGTTCACAGTTCCATCTACACAAAAGGTAAGGAGAACCAAATATTAGGAAGCAGAAGGACTATCACATGTGTTTTTCCATTTCACTTCGGTCTTTTTCCCCCATCACTCTCCTTTCAATTTTCTACTCCCCAACCCTAGTAATTGGTGTTAATCCAGTGACTGTCTTTCTATTCTTTGTGTTTTTATAAAAATGCAGCCATTGTATACATATGTTGCTCTGCACCTTGCTATCCCTACTTAGCAATATAGTGTGAGTATTCTCTAAGGTCAAAATATTTTGATCTAACTAATTGCTATATAATACGGCACAAATGTGCTGCAATTTATTTACTCAATCTCTTATGGATGGACATTTAGAATATTTCTGGACTTTTGTCACAGCAAATAGAATGACAGTGAACAGTCTTATACTTACATCTTTCCATATTAGAACTTTATTCTGTTATGATGATTCATAGACTTTGGGAATCCGTGTAATCTTTTATGTTGCTTTTGCTAAATTGATGGGTTATCAATTTAAATATGGAAATATGACAAATGTCCTTGAAAAGACTGGTAATTAACAGCATATGTAAACAAGAGAAAAATTAAGTGCTAAGGCAATAAGAGAAATTTTCAAGAGAGAGGCAGCTCTCAAACTATAAGTAAGTCAAAGAACATTCCAGAGGTGGAGACCAGCACAAACAACCTCCCAGAGGCAGGGATGCTGCTGCCAAGTTTGTTGAACAGCAAGATGTGCTTACTTAAAGTGGAAAACACATGCAGGACCATGGGGAAGTGATAGTTTTGGACTGGTGGGCTGGGAGAGAATTGTACTGAGTATTATGATAGAGGAGAGAAATTTAGACCTAAAATGGGAGGCAATTGTCAGCTGGTATAGATTTCTCCACAGAAAAGAGACTTAATAGGAAGAAGTACTTAAAAGAAGAGCATTTTGGCAGAAGTTTACAGTAAAATTGAGTGGAGAAGAGCTAAAATGTTGTATTACAATAATACAGGCATGAAGGGGGTTTTACATGTCTAGTCAACATATCCTTGCATTTAACAAATACGATTTTACTAAAAGAAAGGATACAGTAACATAGGGTTAAACTGTATTTTTGTTCGTTTAAAAATCCTTGAACACTTATCAGAATGGCAGAAAACAAAAGAACAGATAATTTAGGAAAATAAAAGCTGTAAGTAAAAGTAAAGGAATGAATAACATTAAATTAAAACATTCTGAATTAAGGAGAAAGCCACTTTTTACAGCAAAAGGCAACAAATAATTTGGCAAGGCCATTCTCTGTATAAACACAGCTGTCAGCAAATGGGGAACTCAAAGTAAAGCTACTTCTTAAGATGAGTAATATATTGTACAGCTACTACATGAAGGAAATCTTAATGTAGGTTAAACTTTTGGTATATTTTTGACCCATGAATTCAGTGCTACATAATTTGTTCATAATTTTTTTTTTCCATTTCAAAAATGTTATATCTTTGAGGCCTTTGTTTTAGACTGTGAGGAAAACAGAAGTGCTAATTTTAGAATGTGGAGTCAAGCAAGAAAAAATAGTACATGATAATCGTATAGGCTAATGGGAGAATATAGAAAAGCAGATGATACACAGAATTTTTAGAGATGAGTATTACATGTGAATAGATACAAACCCTTTCAATGCCAATAAAATAGTCAAGTCACTTACAGGCCAATAAAAGTTGAGCAAATTCTAAAACCAAACCAAAAAAAAGTCTTTTTTTTTTTTTTTGATGGACTTTTGCTCTTGTTGCCCAGGCTGGAGTGCAGTGGTGCGATCTTGGCTCACCGCAACCTCTGCTTCCTGGGTTCAAGCAATTCTCCTGCCTTAGCTCCTAAGTAGCTGGGATTACAGGCATATGCCACCATGCCCAGCTAATTTTGTATTTTTAGTAGAGATGGGGTTTCTCCATGTTGATCAGGCTGGTCAGGATTACCCGACCTCAGGTAATCCACCTGACTTGGCCTCCTAAAGTGCTGAGATTACAGGTGTGAGCCACTGTGCCCAGCCGTCTTTTTTTTTTTTTTTTTTAATGTAAAACATTAAATTTCAATTTTTATCATTTTCAGGTTTCATTTTTTTTGATACTAAAATGTGTCTGATGACTTTCTGGAATTTCTTATCAGTTTTCTGCATCTCTTTCTGCAACAGTATAGAAGGAACAATTTTGGCCCTCAATTTTTTCATTCTTACATGACACTGAATTCTCAATTAAAATGTCTCAGAATGCACAGCAATTTTAATAGGTAATTCCAAAGTGATTTCTTTCAGTATTTTATTGTATTTTTTTCTAGGAAAGGGTAATGTAGTATTTGTGATAACTACTTCTGGTTTTCCTTTCTCAAGACTGGTTTTGTCTACCTGCCTTTACTTATGGTTCCTTTTATGCAGGCTATTGGATATCAGCTATGTGTATGTAATGTCATGATTTATCATTTTTTTCCCTCTGACCCCACAAACTTTAAGTCATATCCTCCCTCAACATGTAGCCTTCACACTTGTGCCCTAGTCCTTCTTTTTGCATGTAAACTATAAAAGACTTAAATGTTATACCAGTGCAGTTCTGTCATCCAATAAACTCGTAAGCCTATTTCTGACAGCAGCATCAAAGGGCATTCTGTGGAAAGTCATGGTTTCCTCATGGCACCAACATCAAAAGATTAGAAATTTATCTTCTAGAGCAATTTTTCCCAAATATCTTAGTTTTAAACATTAGTCCCTATAAATATTCATTGCTTTATATAAATTATATTGGTAAACTACTGGAAACTGCAAAAAGAAAAAAAAAAACAGGTGAGAGAGGAATTTAATTCCTTTCACATCCCATTTTCTGTTCACCTTTCCAGAGTTAAAGTGCATATGTTTTTTTGTATAGTTATTTTCAGATAGGAAGTTAGGCATTTTAAGAGAATACTGTGGTGAGATGACTGGGATGGACAAAAATTTCCCTTCTAAGGCAACTTCCTACCTCCTAGTTTGGTGCTTCTCTAACTCATCCCCCTTACATCTGCAGACTGATATCTTTGTAAAGTATAATGAAAACTAATAACAAAAATGAAAACAAAAACATACAAATTACAACAACCCCAATTTAATGATTGATTTAATAAACATAAAATTACTTTGTTAAGTTCCTGTAAACTTTGGAAATGCTCATATCAAGTGGTGTACTTAATCTTACATAGCAGCAAAGAGTTTGGGAACTAGCACCAGACAGTGGTGGGTCACGCTTTGAGGAAGACTGTCATCGACCTTATTTCCAGTCAGTATTTTCAATTTCCCAGGATAGAGATCTTCCAGGTTGTGCAACAGAACATGATCAAAGAACAAAATTAATGAAAAATAAAGAAATGGTGCCTTAGTCTGTTTTTTGTTGTTTATAACAGAATACCTGAACCTGGGTAATTTATAAAGAAAATATTTATTTTTTAATAATTCTGGAGGCTGGGAAATCCAAGGGCATGGCTCAACATCTGGTGAAAACTTCCTGGTGGAAACTCGGCAGGTTGGAAGTGGCACAGAGCATCACCTGGTGAGGGGGCTAAGTGTGCTAACATGTTTGCTCAGGTTTTTCTTCCTCTTATAAAAGCCACCAGTTCCACTCCCATGATAACTCATGATAGCCCTCATGGTTCAGTGACCTCTTAAAGGCCCCGCCTTTCAATACTGTCACATTGGGGATTAAGTTTCCAGCACATAAAATTTGGAGCACACATCAAGTCAAAGCAAATGGCATACATTAGGCTCTGAAATGTACACAACTCTCAAAGCACCAAGATTGATTTAGTAACTGAGCCCTGTGATAACATGACTCATGTGGTGTGTGAAGGCTGAACAAAAGCCCCCTGCAAACTCAACAAAACTACAATATGTGCTTTGGAATGTGATTTAAAAAGTGCCTATTTCTGTAAGGAGATGAATAAAATTATAGACCCCAAAATACTTTCTGTATTTTTCAGAAGAAAGTTTCTGACAAACCAATTTGAGGTAGAAGGTAAGGCCATAAGACACCAAACAAGGACAGATTGTTCTGTGTAGTATTCATATAATCATCAGTTAAGTCTGTAAACCTTGAGTATGAATCCAAGCTCTGCCACTTACTAGATCTCTGAGCCTTCAAATATAACTTCTCTAAGAACTGCTTTCTGTATATAGAAAAAGGGGAGATAATATTGGTGTCTACCTTAAAGGGTTGCTGCTAGGAGGACTAAAATACGGTACTCAGTATGTGTTAGTTATTATTGATAATAATAAATTATTTCATATGTCAACAGTATCTCTACAAACTCTAGGTTGTGGGGCAGATGTACTTTTAAACATACTTGCCTTGTGTTACATATGACAGCATTTCCCAAAATCTTACACAGAAAACCCACTGTGTTCCAAACAAAAAGGTCAATTAAATTTGAGATACTCTGAATGTTTTGAGATATATTATAAGACACATTATTATATCAAGGTTTCTGGGAAATCATGTTCAAATAATCCTGTGCGCTTTTACTGAATACAACTATTCGTAAAACTATTTGATCACACATTTTTTAAAAAGAAAAACATAGCAGCTAAAAAGAATTAACATACAATACATGCTTATTGTGTGTCAGGTCCTAATAGAATAGTTTGCTTATTTAATGTTCACTGTGGAATAGGTACCCTTGGTATCCCCATTTTACAAGAGAGACCACGTAACGTGTTTCAAGTTCACACAATTCGGAGGTAATTCAGAACCAAACATTTAATCTCTGGTGACCTCATACTTAACCATTTTACTTGTGGTTGCAGATCATGCATTTATTCTCTTCCTGGGATCTAGCATTATACAGAAGATACTTTAGGAAATCCTGATTTTGAATAATTTTTTGTTCAGGCTGGTGTACTCAGGTGATTTGTACACAACACATTGTTTGCACACCTATTTTTTCCCCCTTACACTATGCTATTCATTTGTCTCTTTTTTCCCCCTCTCAAAATTCTACACTTTATTGTCGACCCTGGTTAAATCTTTTCCATGTAGTCTTCCTTGTAGTTCTAGCCATGGTGGTCTCACTTTCTCTGAATTCTTAGACACTTAGCATCTGTTTCACCAAATTCACACGTCATTATTGGACAGATGTTCTATTGAACTCTGGATATGCCATTAATGTGAATCTTGTCTTCTTAACTACCATGTAGATCTTTGAAAATGGGAACCATTTTATACTGAAAATTCTAAGAATATAATAAATGCATGTTTATTTGAATTTTTTTTACTTAATATCTGGAGCTGTTTCAAGTTTATTTGGTATGTGTCCCAAGTTGCTAGCAGGAAGGAAAAAACATTTCTATCAGTGGTCCTAACAATGACCATGCAAAGTGGAAATAATCACCTTTGTTCTTTCATGTAAGTGAATGATTCATAAGTTCAATTAAAAATCACATTTTTTGTAGTTGTAAATTATAGCAAATGACTAAGCCTATGGTCTTGAAATTGACAATAAATATTATTAAATATATTCATAGGGAATAGAACTTACCTGTTAAGGTCATATTTTATTTACTTCTTAATTTGGTTACTAGAGTGACCTATTTCCCAGGTGAAGTAGGAAAGATCTGGTGACAAAACTATTTCAAAACTGAATCATTGGAAAATCCTTAAAAAGTCATTTTATTCTCTTCTCCTTCCACTGAGATGTATGCCACTTATAAACTGCAGAGAGATTAGATTTTATGCTTGTGTAGAATTGGACATGACCCAAAGATGTGTAACTTTTTAAAATAGAAAACATTCAAAACATTGAGGAGGAAGGAATTCTTCCAAACTCATTCTATGAGGCCAGTATTACCCTGATACCAAAATCAGACAAAGACACATCAAAAAAAGGAAACTGTATGCCAATATCTCTGATGAATACCAATGCAAAATTTTCCACAAATATTAGCAAATCAAATTCAACAATACATTGAAAAGATCATTTATCATGACTAAGTGGGGTTTATCCCTGGGATGCAAAGATAGTTTAATATATGCAAATCAATTAATGTGATACATCATATAAACAGAATGAAGGATAAAAACTATATAACCATTTCAATTAATGCTGAAAAAACATTTGATAAAGTTCAATATCCCTACTAAACTCTAAAAAAGATACAGAAGTAACATAAATCAACATAATAAAAGCCATATATGACAGACCCACAGCTAGTACCATATTAAATGGGGGGAAACTGAAAACCTTTCCTCTAAGAATTGGAACACAACAAGTATGCCCACTTTCACCACTGTTATTCAACATAGTACTGGAAGTCCTAGCTGGAGCAATCAGACAAGAGAAAGAAATAAAGCATCCAAATTGGAAAGGAAGAAGTCAAATTATCCTTGTTTGCAGATTATAGGATCTTATATTTGGAGCTTAACATACAAAAATCAGTAACATTTTTATGTGCCAACAGTGATAATCTGAAAAAGAAATAAATTAATCCCATTTACAGTAGCCACAAATAAAATTAAGTACCTAGGAATTAACCAAATAAGTGAAAGATCTCTATAATGAAAACTATAGCACATTGATGAAAGAAATTGAAAAGGTTGTCAACAAATGGAAAGATTTTCCAGGTTCCTGGATTGGAAGAATCTGTATTGTTAAAATGTTTATACTACCCAAAACAATCTAAATATTCAATGCAATTCTTATCAATACTATGACATTCCTCACAGAAATAGAAAAAAACAATGCTAAAATTTATATGGAACCATGAAAGACCTAGAATAGCCAAAGCTATTCTAAGCAAAAAGAACAAAACTGGAGGAATCACAATACCTGGGGTCAAATTATACTACAGAGATATAGTAATCAAAACACCATGGTACTGGCATAAAAACAGACACATAAACCAATGAGACAGAATAGAGAACCTAGAAACAAATTCATACACCTACAGTGAACTCATTTTCGACAAAGGTGCCAAGAACATACACTGGATAAAGACAGTCTCTTCAATAAATGGTGCTGGCAAAACTGGATATCTATGTGCACAAGAATGAAACTGGACCCCTATCTCTCACCATATGTAAAAGTCAAATCAAAATGGATTAACTTAAATCTAAGTCCTCTCATGATTGTCGTAGCACTGTTCACTATAGCCAAGGTTTGAAAGCAACCTAGGTGTCCATCAACAGATGAATGGATAAAGAATGTATGGTACAGATACACAATGGAGTACTATACAGCCATAAAAAAGAATGAGATCCTGTCATTTGCAAAAACATGGATAGAACTAGAGATCATTATGTTTAGTGAAATAAGCCAGGCACAGAAAAAGAAACATCACATATTCTCACCTATTTGTGGGATCTAAAAATTAAAACAATTGAACTCATGGACCTATAGAATGTAGATAGAGGGTTACCAGAGGCTGGGAAGGGTAGTGTGGAAGTGAGAGTCAGGGAAGCAGGTATGGTTAATGGGTACCAAAAATAATAGAATAAAGAAGACCTAGTATTTGATAGCACGACAGGGTGACTAGAGTCAATAATAATTTAATTTTACATTTTAAAGTAACTGAAAAAGTATAACTGAATAGTTTGTAGCACTAGGATAAATGCTTGCAGGGATTGATGCCCCATTCTCCATGATGTGATTATTATGCAGTGTGTGACTGTATTAAAACACCTCATGTAACCCATGCATATCTACACTTACTATGTACCCACAAAAATTAAAAAGTAAAAAAATTTAAAAATAAAAAGTAAAAATACTCAAGTCTTTCTGTATGTCTTAATTCAATTTAAAGATAGTGGTTTACTGTTGTTTGGACATTTTCTGGGAAGTGTTAGTATATGGCGGTGGAATTTGTTAAAAACATAATCCAAAACAAGCTATGAAATAAAAATGACTGCAAAATCAAAATTTTAAAGCAATGAAAACAATTCTAAAATACAGAATATAGAAAAGTTTAGTAAAAGTCATTCTACAAATTAGTGGAACTAGGACAAACTGGGAAATCCAACTAGTGAATTGTTCTGATCTTGAAAATGGGGTTTACCATGTACTGTGGAATGAATGTTTGTGTCCCCCAGATTCATATTGAAATTCTAACCCTTGAGGTGATGATATTAGGGTATGAGGGCTTGGGGGTGGATAGTTCGATCATGAGGGTGGGGCCTGATGAATGAAATTTGCTCTTGTAAGAAGAAACACAACAGCTTGCTCTCTACAATGTCAGGATACTTCAAGAAGGTGCCATCTGCAAACCAGGAAGGTGCACTCACCAGACATCAGATTTGCTAGCATCTTGATCTTGGACTTCCCAACCCTCAGAACTATATGAAATAAATGTTTGTTATTTAAGCTATCCAGTTTATGATTATTTGTTATAGCAGCCTGAACTAAGACATCATAAAAATTCACTCATGGAGTCAATTTGCCATGATCTGATTCATATCGAAGCTTCAATATACTTCCAAGGCAAAAACCCCTCATTGGTTTTGAGAAGCATATGCTTGTGTGTGGAGCAGAAGGCCATGCATGTCTCTTGTCTCATACTCCAGCAAAGTGTTCTCTGTACTTCCCAGTTATCATATCACCTGCTCAGCTTCAACTTCCATTTGGTAGAACTGGCTGCAGTATTTAACTTAGGTGCAGTCCAAACAAACTTTTTCCCATTGCTCTGAGTTTAACTGTGATGTGTGCAGGGTTTGCATGTATATCCCCAGGGCCAGATGCTATAGAAGTCAAGGTAGACTGAGGTTAGTGCCTACTGAGCCACACAGTTAGTCAGCAGAGAGTTGTAAAATACATAAAGGTGGCAATATGGTGAGTGCTGGGACAGCCCACTCAGGTGCTATAAGAGATGTAGGGGAAAAGTCAGAAAATACAGCAAAAAGAGTTAGCATTTGAGGTGGAGAAGAAGAGGTAGAGATGGGCAGGACATCCTGGGGAGTGGAAACAGCCCTTGCTAAGGCACCAGAACATGAAGTGTGAGCTTGAGGAAAGAGCAAGGTAAAAATGAGAGGGCAGATGTCTGGCAGTGTTCATCAGAATATAGAGTTGCAAATGTAGGTCAGGCCCTAATTTGTTTTATCATTTGTCTTCCTTTGTGTTTTCATTAGTATTTGCTCTGTGTCTTCCATCAATTAATGCAGTGCCTAGAAGAGAGATAGATTTCTACTTCCTTTATTTTTTCATATCAGTCATCAGACAAATATTTGCTAGATGCTATCTGCACAGAATCATGTTAAACTTGAAATAATTTGATAAGTTCTACACAGTGTGTAAGTAAACCTCTGTGCAAGTCTTTGTTCACAATAATGAATTTCAAGATATGAAGATCCCATTACTATTTAAACAATTTATTCTTTTTTAAAAAAATAAGTGTTATTGTGTATGTTTAAGGTATACAACACAATGTTCTGGGACAGATAGTAGTAAGACTACTGAAGTGAAGCAAATTAACATATCCATGGCCTCACATAGCTTCCCATTTTTTGCATGTGCTACAAGAGCCACAAAATCTACTGATTTGGTATGAATCCCAAATACAGTAAGATTTTTTTTTTTTTTTTTTTTTTGAGACGGAGTCTTGCTCTGTCGCCGGGGCTGGAGTGCAGTGGCCGGATCTCAGCTCACTGCAAGCTCCGCCTACCGGATTTACGCCATTCTCCTGCCTCAGCCTCCGGAGTAGCTGGGACTACAGGCGCCCGCCACCTCGCCCGGCTAGTTTTTTGTATTTTTAGTAGAGACGGGGTTTCACAGTGTTAGCCAGGATGGTCTCGATCTCCTGACCTCGTGATCCGCCCGTCTCGGCCTCCCAAAGTGCTGGGATTACAGGCTTGAGCCACCGCGCCCGGCTACAGTAAGATTTTATTATAGTTTTCATGTTGCACATTGGTTCACTAGACTTCTTCATCCTATGTCATCTACTTTGTATCCTCTGATCTACATCTTCACACTTCCTCCACCAACCTTGTTTGTTTTGTTCTCTATATCTGTAAATATTTTTAAATAAAAGTAATTAAAAATATTTTGCTCATAGCATAATAACATGTAAGTGTTTATTTTTGTAATTCTAAATTTTGAAGCCTCTTGATTTTTCAGGGCACAGAATATTTATAATTTTAGAATATATTTTGTTACCCAACTCCATCATTACAATACCTGTTATAAAATTTATCACAGTATAGACTCAAGAAATAAATGCTTTTCTTTGGCAATTTAATTATGATGACATAAAGAGACATAGCATAATATATGTATTCATATAGAAATATATTTTGCAGGAAAATGTAGTAGGTAAATCACATTTTGATAAATCGCATAATAGGAACAAGATATTTAACAGGTCCCTAGTTTGACTGCTTTTGTAATGGGAGTACTTCTCTTCACTTGGCTTTTTTGGGTAAATTCAGATATTTTATGTATCGATTACACTTGATGGATGGTGCATATCATCTTTAAAAAGAATTCAAAAGATTTCTCCTGACCAAATGTACATTATTCTATAACTTTTAGAAAATAATAAAAGTATTTTTAAACTAAGGCTGTCAATGAAATGTAAATTAATTTCACATTATTTAAATGCATGTAGTGGAAATTATTGCTCAGGTGCAGTTTTATTGATTTTTTAAAAAAGAATTGCAATTCAAAAAAGACCTAAATATGCCAACTCTAATAGAAGGATTTAAGTAAGTGGGTTTATAGAAGTATAGTGAATGGTATTTTAGCTGGAGGATTGGACATATTAAAAATTTCAAGAATTAAAGGACAAGAGAATCTGATTTATCCAGATACAAATTCTCAGCATGTCAGAGTTAGTGGTTCTTATTTAATTCAGAATTCCTATTTTTAATATAAGTGAGGTTTCCAGCAGTTCTAGTGGGGAGCGTGTAATTGCCAATGTAAACCAATGCCCACTGTTCAGCCAGGAGCCAGGCAGGATGAAAGAATTGAGAAAAAGTGTGAACTTCTGCAACTTAGACTAATAGCCAGCTAAATCTGAGGCTTAATTAACCCATATATTTATACCGTATTTTCACAAAATGGTAGCTGGAAATTTGAAGGTAAAAATGGAACTACTTCTTGCAAATCCATCTGGAGACTGTTAAATATAACTTACTGATTTTTTAACATGAACATTTTTTCTTGTTCTCCTGCCTCCTTGGAAATATAAACTTTTATGCATGGTTGCTGGTACTCATTGCCATCAACTTCTGTCCTTCTGCAATTGATGTCCTATTATAGTGTTTTTTAAAAGCTCACAAAAGATAAAAAAAAGAAATCAGCTAACACAATATATTTGCTAGCAAAGAAAAAAGTTATTTATGTGCTAAATGGGAAGTAGAAAATATTTTATGATTATTTAGAGATAGAACCTACTCTGTCATCCAGACTGAAATGCAATGACATTATTATAGCTCAGTGCAGCCTTGAGCTCCTGGGCTCAAATGATCCTCCCATCACAGCCTCCCAAGTAGCTAAGACTACACCTGGCTGATTTTTTTTTTTTGCCAGATCACACATTTTTTATTAAAATCAACTTTGTATTAATACATTACAAGGTAATTTTGTGGTAATACATTATTTTATTTTATTATACTTTAAATTCTGGGGTACATGTGCAGAATGTGCAGCTTTGTTACACAGGTATACATGTGCCATGGTGGTTTGCTGCACCCATCAACCCATCATCTACATTAGGTATTTCTCCTAGTGCTGTCCCTCCCCTAACCCCCAACCTTCTGACAAGCCCCGGTGTTTGAGGTTCCCCTCCCTGTGTTCATGTGTTCTCATTGTTTAACTCCCACTTATGAATGAGAACATGCAGTGTTTGGTTTTCTGTTGTTGTGTTAGTTTGCTGAGAATGATGGTTTCCAGCTGCTTCCATGCCCCTGCAAAGGACATGAGCTCATCCTTTTTTTTATGGCTGCATATTATTTCATGGTGTATATGTTCCGCATTTTCTTTAGCCAGTCTATCACTGATGGGCATTTAAGTTGGTTCCAAGTCTTTGCTATTGTGAACAGTGCCACAATAAACGTATGTGTGCCTGTGTCTTTATAGTAGAAAGATTTATAATCCTTTGGGTATATACCCAGTAATGGAATTGCTGGGTCAAATAGTATTTCTGGTTCTAGATCCTTGAGGAATCGCCACACTGTCTTCCACAATGGTTGAACTAATTTACATTCCCACCAACAGTGTAAAAGTATTCCTATTTCTCCACATCCTCTAGAGCATCTGTTGTTTCCTGACTTTAATGATCGCCATTCTAACTGGGTTGAGATGGTATCTCATTGTGGTTTTGATTTGTATTTCTCTAGTGACCAGTGATGATGAGCTTTTTTTCATATGTTTGTTGGCTGCATAAATGTTTTCTTTCGAGAAGTGCCTGTTCATATCCCTCACCTACTTTTTGACTGGGTTGTTTTTTTTCTTGTAAATTTGTTTAAGTTCTTTGTAGATTCTGGATATTAGCCTTTTGTTAGATGGATAGATTGCAAAATTTTTCTCCCATTCTGTAGGTTCCCTGTTCACTCTACTGATAGTTTCTTTTGCTGTGCAGAAGCTCTTTAGTTTAATTAGCTCCCATTTGTCGATTTTAGCTTTTGTTGCCATTGCTTTTGGTGTTTTAGTCATGAAGTCTTTGCCCAAACCTATGTCCTGAATGGTATCACCTAGGTTTTCTTCTAGGGTTTTTATACACCTGGCCAATTTTTAAATTTTTGTAGAGACTATGTCGCCCAGGCTGGCCTTGAACTCCTTACCTCAAGCAATTCTCCCATATTGGCCTCTGAAAGCACTGAGGGATTTTAAAAGTTTTTTTTTTCTTGTTTTTCTGTTCTGAGTCTAAAGGAAAAATGTTTCATGAGTACATTGATAATCATATTCAAAATGCAGTTTTATTTTTGTCTGTTTCCTTTTTCTTTTTATGTACATATTATTATCAAATTTATTTCCTGTGTCTTTCTGGGCTCTTTGGTGAATATTTGCTTAAGAGATCTAATTGATTTCTGCCTGTCACTGAGTGTTTCGGGAGAGCTGGGAGTCTTCCTTGTGGAAAAGTTTTTAATCACATATTTAATTTCTGTGATAGATACATGATTATTCAGATTTTATACTTCCTGTATAAATTTTGATAGCTATTTCCCTATTTCTCAATTTCATCTAAATGGTCAAATTTATTGGCATGAAGTCATTTGTAGTATCCCTTATTATCTTCTTAATGTTTGTAAGATATGTAGTGATGGTTGCCCTTCTTATTCATGATATTGACAATTGTGTCTTCTCTTCTTTTTTTCTGAACAGCCTTGTTAGTGGTTTATTGATTTTAGGAGTCTGTAGAAAAACCAATCTTTGTTTTTGTTGATTTTTTCTCTGTTGTATTTTGTTTACCATTTTATTAATTTCTGCTCTTTTTATTTTCTCCCTTTTACTTTCTTTGGGTTTATTTTTTTCCTTTAACTTTTTGAAATAAGTAGTAGATACCTGTTTTTTGTTTGTTTGTTGGTTTGTTTCTTTTTTCTTTTTGCCTTTTCCCCTTTTCAAATATATTAATTTCCTACTAATTAAGGCTTTAGGTACAGATCACAAGTTTTACTATGATGCATTTCCAGTACCATTTAGTTCTAAGTGTTTTGTAATTTCCACTGTGATTTCTTCATTGACCAATGTTTTATTTAGTGCTTAATGAATCAAAGTTTATTTATAATTTCATACTTCTCCTTTTTAGTTATGTGTATTTAGTAATATATTCTTTTAGTTTTTAACCCTGATTTAAAACATATTTTCAATTGATTTCTAGAATCTAATACCAGTGAGCACTTTTACCAGATTTATAATGTTAAATCTTAGAAATTCATGTACCACTCACTGCCTTTTAAGTTATTGCTGCTCTTTTGTTGTTATTTAAATTCTACATACAGTTTAAATCCCATATGACATTATTATTATGATTGTTTTCTACTGACATACTAATTTATTTCTTCCTTAATAACCATACGTCTGGTGCAAATTATTTTCCTTTTGCCTGAGGAGCCCTTTTTTGCTTTGTTTTGTTTTGTTATCATATTTGAAGGGCATATTTTCAAATGTGTAGAATTTAAAACTGATAACTATTTTCTTTCAGCCCTTGGAAGTTATGATTCCATTATTTTATGGCTTTCATTATTTTGTTTAGGAGTCAATTTTAAGTCTTGCTGTGTTTTGGAGGCAATCGTTTTTTATTTGTTTTGCAAAAAATGTATGCTACTTCTAAGATTTCTTTTTTGGCAGTTTTGCTATGAGGCGCCTGAATATTGTTTCCTTTGTGTTCTGTTTTGAGTTTTTGAAGCATTTCATGCATACTGTTACTTAGTGACTTTCACCAGGTTTTGGAAAATTAGCTATCGTTTCTTCAAATATTACTTCTGCCCTATTTTCTTTTTCTTTTTCTTCTCCTAAAATTCCATTTACACATATGTTAGGCCTTTCACCATGTCCAAATATATCTGTATTTTCTCTTCTCTTTTCCTCTCCATATGCCAATTTGCATAATTTCTATGGAATTGTTCTGTTTCCTGTTTTCTCACAGCTTAATCCAGTCTGCGTTTAAACCCATCAGTTAATTTTGTTATTAATTTGTGATTGAAGTGGAGGATTTCCAAAGGATTTTTTTTTTTTTTTTTTTTTTGAGACGGAGTCTAGCTCTGTTGCCCAGGCTGGAGTACAGTGGCGTGATCTCGGCTCGCTGCAAGCTCCGCCGCCCAGTTTCATGCCATTCTCCTGTCTCAGCCTCCCGAGTAGCTGGGACTACAGGCGCCCGCCACCGTGCCCGGCTAATATTTTGTATTTTTAGTAGAGACGGGGTTTCACTGTGATCTCGATTTCCTGACCTCGTGATCCGCCCGCCTCAGCCTCCCAAAGTGCTGGGATTACAGGTGTGAGCCACCGCGCCCGGCCTGGATTTTTTTAATAGTTCCAATTTTATGGCAAAATTCTCTGTCTTGTCATTTATTTTCCAATGAATTAATCAGAGTAATTTTCAAATCTGTGTCTGATAATCTAATATATAATTCATTTTTGGCCCTACTTCTATTGTTCATTTTCTTACTTGGCCCCAATTTTAGGTATTTCTGGTAATTATTTATTGAACACCTAATTTTGTGTGTTTGTGTATGAAAAAATTAAGAAGTTCTGGAGGCCATTATCTCATTCCTGAGAGGATTAATTTCAGCTCTATAGAGCTGGCTCTATAGAACCAGATAGAATAATGAAAGGTCATCTTTGCACAAAGGTGGAGCTAATTCAAGTCTGGGTTTAAGCTCTTATATAGCCTCATGCATTTACAGTTAGGATGTAGTCTTAAAATGTAGTCCTTCACAGATTTTAACAAAAATTCTGGAGATCACTGAGAAATTGACAGGATCTTACACATCACTTAGGAATTGACAAATGCTGCAGAAGAGGCACAAAATATCAGGCACTGTTATTCCTATCTTGCTGGAACTTTTATTTCAAATTCTCCTGCTTTGGCAGCCTCGAGCTCCAATTTTTGTGTCCTCAGCATTATATACTGTGGGAAGCTCTATTTCCCATTTCAGTATTTTGGTCATTTTACTTAGCAGAAAATATGGGAAAAACAGTTTAGAATTTTAGTCACTTCAGTGTGTTGCCCATTTCTGTAGGATCTTGACCCCTCATGTCCTAATGCCCTTGGTATCTCTGTGATGCCTCCAAACATATATATTTTATACTTTGGCATTTTCTCAGTTATTTTAATGTGAATTGCTTAGTCTGCCACGAGCTATTGTATCATAGACAGAGGTCCTCTCTAAAACTGATTTTCAGTTAAATCTTCTCTTGACAGTCCCTCTTGCTCCCCACAGGCTGTGGGAGTCCTTCCTTCATGGTGCTTCTCCTACCCTTACTTCTCCTCTCGTAATTTGTTAATGACCATCAAAAGGATAGGGGGAAGGAGGCAGAGGACATATGTTAGTCCTTCCTTGACTGTCAGTATAATGAGATGCTTTTATTCTGAGTCTAGTAGGAGTTTAAAATGGACTCTTTTTCTTGGGGGACCTTTGGCAAGTTCTTCTGAGGGTCCATTAAAAATGTTTTATCTGCTCTTCTTGGGTCTTAGCCAGTGCATTTTGCTTCAGTGGGCCACTCTATTCTCATCTTTTGGTTTTCTGGTGGTCTCTGGGATGGTCTCCTTCTATTTGGATTCCATTACCTTTCCAGGCATTCGTCTTTGGCAGAACTCAAAATGGCTCCATATTGGTTCTTTCTCTTTCATATCCCATATTTTGTTCATGAGATACTCAGAATCGTTGCATCTGCTGTCAGTGAAAATTTAACTGCTTTTAAATACATTCCACTCTTTTTGACTTACTTCCTTGGCTGGTAATGGTCATTTGCTTTCAGATTCTGTACGTGTTTTTATGTATCATACAGCAATCCATTGCAACTCCCCCAGATCCCAGGAAACACATACCAAGCCCTTTGATTGGTCTCTTTGAAGTCTCTCTACCAGTGGGGAAAAGCACATCTCACATTTCTCACTGACTTACGGTACACTAGCAGCCCTTTTAAAAGAAATCTCTATCTCAAAAGATAAAAAAAATAAAAATAAAAAAACTCTCTTAAACTCCATCTCTTTACCTTTTTACCCTTACATTCGTTTTCTAGAGCTGCCATAATGGATTACCACAAAGTGGGTGACTTAAAACAATGGACATTTATTGTCTCACAGTTATGGTGGCTAAAAGCCCAAAATCAAGGTGTTGGCAAGGCCCCGCTCCCTCAGAAACCTGTAGAGGAGTAGCTGTTTCCCAGCTCCTGGTTGTTTGCTGGCAATCTTTGTCATTTCTTGGTCAGTGGAGGTATCCTTCCAGTCCTCTGCCATCACACGGCATTCTCCCTGTATGCCTTTGTCTTCAGATGGACATCTTATAAAAACACCAATCAGATTGAATTAGTGGCTCCTCCTGCTTCTGTATAACCTCACCTTAACTATATTTGCAATGGCCCTATGCCCAAACAAGGTCATATTCTCAAGTACTGGGGGTTAGAACTTTTACACACACACACACACACACACACACACACACACACACACACACACTTTTTTTTTTGTCAGGGGAGACACAATTCTACTTTTAATTTCTCCAGATTAACTTATTTCATAACTCATTTTGGTATCTGTTATTTATTGCCCATGGCTCAGTTGAAACTTCCAATTGAGCACTTTGTTAGAGTTGAATATGAATTGTGTTATGTCTTTCATTGTAGAAATACTCCTGGTGAACAGTATTGGTTAATATGGGTTTAGGCAAGATGTGAACCATCAAAGAATTATAAAAAGTTTCAAGTGATACCTAGGCGAGTTTTTTTAAAGGTAACTCTATACTTAAACATTTTTAGTAAGAGATAATTTGAGTTATCTGATGTTGTGTGAACTAGTAATTGTGTGGAGAAGATGGCCTCAAGCTGAGACAATTCTAGAAATTTTAGTTGGTTAAAACTGGAAAACCAAACCAAACAAAAGCAAAACAAAATCCCAAGTCCCTAAATGTAATATTTTCATAGTTAGTGAAGGTTGCCTACACCTCAAATAAATCTTGCTTTTGATGCATTAGTGCTCAATATAATTATATCACTTCTTCAGTGGAGCATTCCTTGTATGCTTCAAATATGATAATTATCACACAGTAAAAGTTTGAACATAATTTTTACAGTCTTTATTATTTCAAGATAAAGTGATAAAAGACCAGAACATATATTGGGCAAAAACTCTGAAAAGCACTTAAAAAAAATTCTGAATTTGCAAACTGGAATTTTGTGGCCAGTGAGAAAGGCAAGACCCTTCAGTTTTCATTTGATAAAAGTTGGAAAGAAAATTAAGACATTATTAACCAATATGGTTCCTACAGTTTGAAGGGAGAATGACTTGTCATGCTGCCATTTGCAGAAGAGTTCAGAAACAATGAAGGCATCAGATAAAGATAATTTAAACATTTAAATGGTGCTAGGAAACTTATAATGAAAAAAGTATGTAACTATTAAATTATTTTTTCATCCTATTCCACTTTCAAGAAACAGCTATTAATTCTTTCATTCGCTTCTTCAAGAAATTACCTCCATAATTATAAATAAAATAACATGTAGTCATGCATTGCTTAACAATGGGGATATATCCTGAGAAATGCATTGTTAGGTGATTTCTTCTTTGTGGAAACATTATAGAGTGTATTTACACAAACCTAGATGGTATAGCCTACTACACACCTAAGCTATGTGGCATAAGGCTATTGCTCCCAGGCTACAAACCTGTGCAGAGTGTTACTGTACTGATTACTGTAGGCAGTTGTAATACAATGGTAAGTATTTGTGTGTTTAAACATATTTAAACATAAAAAAGGTACAGTAAAAGTATGGCATTATCTTATGGGACTAGTGGTGTATATGTGGTCCATTGTTGACTGAAACATGGTTTCACAGTGCGTGACTGTGTATGTATAGTGTTTTTTACTGATTCAGCACTTTTAGACATTGACTATTGACTTCTTACATGGCATATAAGGAGTTTTTACTCTGTTGCACCTCACTTTTTCCAGAATAGTTATATCACAAATTTTAATTATTTTCATTATTATTATAATGGTAAATATTGTTCACTAATCAGCCAAGTAATACACATTTATGTTCTCTTTCTTTCACTGTTGTTTGTATTTCCTGGAATTAATTGTCTCAGTTCTTTCATTTGCTTAGTTTTCCTTGAATCTATGACTAAGTCTCATCACATCATTCAATTATTCTGCAGATTACTTATTTTTAAAATTTCCCGTTTGGTAAAACTGCTCAAGTAATCTTTAATTCCTGTGTTTTTTTCTTTCTTTTTTTTTTTTTCCCCTGAAGACATTCCTTCTGCTGCCCTTTATATCCCTTCTCCAATCTAGATTTGCTATGCATGATAATAGCTGTCATCTTGGGACTCTCCTTTGTAGAAGTTCCAGGAATTCTCTTTGCCTTGCTCCTGTGTTAGGTTCTCATTTCCTTTTCCATTATTCCATGTCTTTTTCATTTTTTCTTTTTTTTTTGTTAGTTTGTTTTGTTTTTCTCTCCCCTCCTCGCCCGCATTGTGGTGAAGAACATTCTCCAATAGATTCCTGAAAAATAGTGCAATAAGTGCACAGGAAATAAATAATTAGAAACCATGAATGTCTGAAATTGTTTCCATTCTATCCACACACTATATTGATAGCTTGATGAGACATACACTTCTAAGTTGAAAATATTTTTCCTAAGAATTTTGAAGGTGTCACTCTATTGTTTTCTAATTAACATTGCTGTTAAGGGCTCCAGTGACACTCTTATTCTCAATTCCTTGTTTGTGACCTACTTTTGTTTTCTGACAACTTTTAAACTCATCTCTTTTCCTGTAAAAATTTATGGTGAGAGATTTTAGAATGGATATTTAAAAATCTTCATTGTCCTGAGTATTTGCAGTTGGGAACCTTGTGCTTTATAGTTTTGCAAAATTCTCTTTTATTATTTTTTCCATCAGTTCCGACATCCTAATAGATTCTGACATCCTAAGTCCTTCAATGTTATTTCTTCTTTCTCTTTGTCTATCCTTTTGTTTTATTTTTTAAAATATTTTTATCTTTCATTTTATGTTTACATTTTTATTTTTGCTGTCATATTTGTAATTTCTAAAAGCTCTTTTTACATTTCCTAATCTCCCTTAAAGATAACACATTGTTCTTTATTTCATAAATAGAATACACTTTCTCATCCCTGAGGGTGGATGATACAGTTTTATTTTTTAAATCCATTTTACCATGACATATGTTGGATTTGGATATGATCTTTTCTGGCGGGATATGAAGTCTTTCTGCTCGGAAAGTACTCCAGTCTTTTAAATCTCCCATTGAAGCTATAAACTTTTCAATAGACACTTCATGCATAGTTGGCAGCTCTGATTTTAAAAAGTGGAATGGATAGCAAAAATAGGAATTTGGAGTAACAGAAGTCCTGGGTAATCCTAAAATAATGCACATAGAGAACATATTTAAGACAATGGGTATAAATCATATTTCTGAGAAGTGGGAAACACGCCTTTCTTTCACAGATCTACTAGTGAATTATCATCTAAGCTATCTTAATATAAACCATAATGATGTAAATCCAAATCTCTACTAAATAAATGAAGTGTTTCTGTGAAGTTAAACCAATTAATACTGCCTGTTTCTAAAGCAACTTCTTATGAGCCTTTCTTTTAAAAGCACTTCCATTGTGACCAAGCAGCTTCAAAACCTGCCTTCTTTCTCACCTCTTCTACTTTTGCAACAGTACTTATCCCTATTTTCTCTTTGCAAATCTTACAAGCAGGACTTTGGTTCAACTTTTATTGAATGAATTAACCTCTGAAATAATCTTCACACTGTTAGTCTTCTCCAACACATCTTGAAACACTTTTGCCAAATTTACCAAATTTAGCTTCATCAAGTTTAATTCTGACCATATTCTCTTTTGCAAAAAAAAAAAAAGCCCTTTTATAGGTTACTCATTGTCTCCACAATTAAGTATGAATTCCTAAACTGGGCATTGAAGGATATCTACATATCCTTTCTGTTTGTCCTCTGCTATTTTCCTCATATATTCCGTACTCTATTAGATACAATACTAATGCTCTTCTCTTGCAAATTCATATGGCTACAGGACTAGGCAGGGAGGGTTTTTAGTGATGTAGGTCTATACACTTTGTTTAAACAAGTCTGTTGAGGTATAATTGACATACAGTAAGCTGTATATATTCAAAGTGTACAATTTGAAAAGCTTTGACATATATGCATATTTGTGAAACCATCACTACAATCAAGATAATGAACATATCTATCACTCCCAAAAGTTTTCTTGCATGCAGAAAGGAGGGCCTGGGATTGGCCCACAGAAACAGAAGATACTCGGGGTTTGGATCCCCCCACTGTGTGGCAGGTTTATCAGCCTCTGATTCTGCCTACACAATTTAGGCCATAAGATGGAGCCCTAGCCAGAAAATTTCAAATAGTTGCAGCCAAGTGTTTGGCTCTCTTCTGAAATTGGAAAAAGGATGATTTTTTTTTCTTTCACTTACTGACTTTCCTGCAAGAGTGTGATCTTGTTTTCTGCAGCCAAAACAAACAAGCTTGAAGATGATGATAGGTATCATACCCAACCACAAAAGCAAGGGGATTATCTGAGGCATAGCAAATGGCTTTGGCATGTTTCCTGGTTTCTGCCTGTGCAACACACCTGATTAACTACAAAAATAGTCCTATAAGCAATGGAATTCTCTTTCTCCTCCTTTCCTCCCTGCTTTTCTTCCCTTTAGTATGAATTTGGGTGTGGACAAAGTAATTCCAAATGGAGGGTCCAATAATGGGTCTCTATGATGGAAGATTACAGGGGCCTGCAGTTACATGCAAAACCCTGGGGTGTGAGGAACCACCCTGTCTATGGCAGACAAAACACAAATCCTGAAGACAGTGAGCAATAACTTATTTTGGCGTGAATATTAGCCACATCCATGTGCAATCAATGTTAGTCATTCTCAATGACACCCGGTTTCCTTCTAAAGACAATACACATAAACATATAACCATATTTCACATTTTTTGTTGTTTTGAGACAGAGTTTCTGCTCTTTTGTTTAAGATGAAGTACAGTAGTGTGGACATAGTTCATTATAGCCTCAAACTCCTGGGCTCAAGCAATCCTCCCATCTCAGCCTCCTGAGTAGCTGGGATTACAGGTGCACACGATCAGGCCCAGGTAATTTTTTTTTTTTTTTTTTTGTAGAGACAGGGTCTTCCTATGTTGTCCAGGCTGGTCTCAAACTCCTGGCCTCAAGTAATCTTCCTTCCTTGACCTCCCAGAGTGCTGGAATTATAGGCATGAGCCACTGGGCCTGGTCCCTATTTCACAATTTTAATAAGAAAGATAATTATTTCTTGTCTCTGGCAATACAGTGCAATCAAGATTTTTACATTAAATATTTGAGAAAAATTACTCTTTAGGTATTTCTGAAATGTGAATACCTTGAGCAAGGCCGAATGCTATTCCTGAAGATGTTACTGAGCCCTTTACTCTCAAACAGGCATTTGAAGTAGTGGTCAAGATCTAATAGTCTCAGACCATTTAAGGGTCACTTGCAGGAGATCTACCAAGGGGATAACATAAAACCACTACTTAAGGGCTTGCAAGAACCACTGGAAACCTATTTGTAAATTCGTGGAGTGAATAATATATCATTGCAAATGACCACCATGCTGGTGCTTTCAAAGTAAACTTTCTGTTGATGTATAACAAATAAAATGCACAGCTTTAAAATGTATGGCTGGATGAGTTTCCACAAAGGGCATATACCTACATAATCACTCCTTGTATCAAGAAGCTGATCATTGGAATCCCATCTTGCCCCCTCCTGATAAGGTAACGACTATTCTGGTCTCTAACATCATTGATTCGTTTCACATGTTTTGGAGATGTATACAAATGGAGACATAGAGTATGTACTTTTTTATATTTGAAGGATTTATCCATATTGTTGTGGGTAAGAGTTGCTTATTTTTGTCATTGCTGAACAGTATTCCATTGTATGACTATTTACAATGTATTTATTTGTTCTTCTGTTGATAGACATTTGATTTTTTCAGTATTTGTCTGTTTTTGTTTGTGTTATTCTTTAAACTTTTATAGGTGATTTTTGGTGCATATTAGAATGCATTTTGAGGGTTACTATACTGAAGAATGGAATTACTGGTTCATAGAATTACCTTTTTGGTAAGCACATCTTTACCAAAGGGTAAGAAAATCTTTCCATTGTTTTTCATTCCTTACTACATTTATGTGTTCCACATCATAGAATTTTCCTTTTGCTTGAGAATTTCATTTATCATGATTTTTTTCTTTAGACCGTTCAGTTTCTGTTTGTCTGGAAATATCTTTATTTCACATTCTTTTAAAAAGCTATCTTTGCAGGGTATAGAGTTCCAGACAGTTTTTTTCTTTTGCATTTTAAGGCTATTATTGCATTTTATTATGGTTTTCATCCTTTCTGCTCAGAAGTGCAATGTCATTCTTAATGTCACTCCTTAAATATAAAGTGTCTTTTTAATATGATTTATTAAATATATTTTTCTGTCTTTGGCTTTTAGCTATTTATACTGAAAAACCATTGCCTAGGTATAGTTTATTTTACATTTATCTTGCTTTGGGTTTCTTGCACTTCTTGAATCTATGACTTATGTCTGTCATTAGCTTTGGAAAATTCTCAATTTTCATCACTTAATGAATTACTTGGGATTTTATTTATATAGCTTTGTTTTCTGTGAATAAAAATAGTTTTATTGTATTCCAATTTGGAAATCTGGAAATAAAATCCACCTTTTATTTTTCTATCTTGTCAAATTGTCCTGGTTATAATCTCTACTATAACATGGAATAGGAGTGGTGAGAACAAATATCCCTGTTTTAGTTTTTATTTTAGAGGGAAAGCACTCAGTCTTTTACTGTTAAGATTGTGTTAGCTGTAGGTTTTTGCAGATGCCCTTTATCAGATTGAAGAAGTGTCCTTCTATTCTTAGTTTGTTGAATTTTTTTAAATAAGAAAACTGTGTTGGATTTTGTTTAATTCCTTTTATGTGCCTGATCACATAGTTTTTGTATCTTATTTTATTTATATGGTGAATTATATTAATTTAATTTTGAATATTAAATCAACTTTGCACTCCTGGAATAAATCTTACTTGATCATGGTGTATAAATAATCTTATAGTTAGCTAGATTCAGTTTGCCAGATTTTTTCCATACATATTCATAAGGGTGAATGGTCTGCAGCTTTTTTTTCCTTGTTATATTTTTGTCTTTTTGGCATCAGGGTGATATACTGGTCTCATATAATCAGTTTGAAATTGTTCCTTCCCTTTCTATTTTATGGAAGTGTTTGTGAAAAATTGTTATTGATTCTTTTTAAAATGTTTGATTGAATTTACCAAGGAAGCTATTTAGGATCTGAGATTTTCTTTCTGAGAAGTTTTAAAATTAATAATTAAATTTCTCTACTTGTTACAGATCTACTCAGATTTTCTACTTCTTCTGTTAGTTTTGGAAATTTATGTCTTTCTAGGAATTCATCCATTTCATCTATCTAATTTGTCAGCATATGGTTCTTTATAACATTCCCATATAACCCTTTTTTTCCCTGAAGTTCTATAGTAATATCGTCTTTCATTCCTGATTTTTGTAATTTGAATCTTCTCTCTCTTTATCTTCGTTAATCTAGATAAGAATAATTACTCTTTACTTGATTTTAGCCAAAAGGCCAAGAAGTATTGATAGATTATTACTCGTTAAATATTATTTATGCTCAATTTTATCTCTTGTTTCCCTCAAGGACTAAATGACACATACGTAGACATATTCACTATAACCTATACATTTCACATTCTATTCTGCATGTTCTACATATACTTTATGTTTTAGTTTAGAAATTTTTTACTGATCTGTCTTCTAGCTCTCTAATTCTTGCACCAGTGACAGCCATTCTATAAATTAAACTCCTTTACTATATTGCTAATCTAGTTATTTTTATGTTTGATAATTTCTATTTTATATTTTTCTTATAGTGCAGTTTTCTGATTAAAGTTTCAATTTGTCATCCATTTTTTTGAAGATATTAATCACACTTATTTTAAAGTCCACCTATGAGAACTCTAAAATCTGGATCACCTCTCAGTCTGTTTTTAGTCTATTTATTTCTGGATTTTGTTTCTTGGGAGACTTGGTGTATTATTCCATTCTCGCAGTGCTATAAAGAAATACTGGAGACTGGGAAATTTATAAAGAAAAAAGGTTTAGGCTCACAATTCTGCAGATGCTAGCATCTGCTTGGCTTCTGGGGAGATCTCAGGAACCTTACAAACATGGCAAAAGGCAAAGGGGTAGTGAGCACTTCACGTGGCTGGAGCAGGAAAAAGAGACAGAGAAGAAAGGTTCTACACACTCTTTTTTTTATTTTTTATTTTTTTTTATTTTTTATTTTTTTTATTTTTATTTGTTTTATTATACTTTAAGTTCTAGGGTACATGTGCATAACGTGCAGGTTTGTTACATATGTATACTTATGCCATGTTGGTGTGCTGCACCCATCAACTCGTCAGCACCCATCAATTCATCATTTATATCATGTATAACTCCCCAATGCAATCCCTCCCTCCTCCCCCCTCCCCCCTCCCCATGATAGACCCCAGTGTGTGATGTTCCCCTTCCCGAGTCCAAGTGATCTCATTGTTCAGTTCCCACCTATGAGTGAGAACATGCGGTGTTTGGTTTTCTCTTCTTGTGATAGTTTGCTAAGAATGATGGTTTCCAGCTGCATCCATGTCCCTACAAAGGACGCAAACTCATCCTTTTTTATGGCTGCATAGTATTCCATGGTGTATATGTGCCACATTTTCTTAATCCAGTCTGTCACAGATGGACATTTGGGTTGATTCCAAGTCTTTGCTATTGTGAATAGTGCCGCAATAAACATACGTGTACATGTGTCTTTGTAGTAGACTAATTTATAATCCTTTGGGTATATACCCAGTAGTGGGATGGCTGGGTCATATGGTACATCTAGTTCTAGATCCTTGAGGAATTGCCATACTGTTTTCCATAATGGTTGAACTAGTTTACAATCCCACCAACAGTGTAAAAGTGTTCCTATTTCTCCACATCCTCTCCAACACCTGTTGTTTCCTGACTTCTTAATGATTGCCATTCTAACTGGTGTGAGATGGTATCTCATTGTGGTTTTGATTTGCATTTCTCTGATGGCCAGTGATGATGAGCATTTTTTCATGTGTCTGTTGGCTGTATGAATATCTTCTTTTGAGAAATGTCTGTTCATATCCTTTCCCCACTTTTTGATGGGGTTGTTTGTTTTTTTCTCGTATATTTGTTTGAGTTCTTTGTAGATTCTGGATATTAGCCCTTTGTCAGATGAGTAGGTTGCAAAAATTTTCTCCCATTCTGTAGGTTGCCTGTTCACTCTGATGGTAGTTTCTTTTGCTGTGCAAAAGCTCTTATGTTTAATTAGATCCCATTTGTCAATTTTGGCTTTTGCTGCCGTTGCTTTTGGTGTTTTAGACATGAAGTCCTTGCCCATGCCTATGTCCTGAATGGTACTACCTAGATTTTCTTCTAGGGTTTTTATGGTATTAGGTCTAACATTTAAGTCTCTAATCCATCTTGAATTAATCTTCGTATAAGGGGTAAGGAAAGGATCCAGTTTCTACACACTCTTAAACAACCAGTTCATGAGAACTCACTCACTGTTGTGACACAGTAGCAAGTGGGAAAATCTGCCCCCATGTTCCAGTCACCTTCCACCAGTCCCCATATCCAACACACACTCAGCGCCAGCCCATGAAAGCAGCCACTGGGGTCTGTACCCTGCAAACCCTCAGAGGTGGAGCTGCCCAAGGCCTTGGGAGCCCACTACCTGCACCAGTGTGCCCTGGATGTGAGACGTGATGTCAAAGGAGATGATTTTGGAGCTTTAAGATTTAATGACTGCCCTGCTGAGTGTCAGACCTGAATGGGGCCTGTAGCCCCTCTCTTGGCCTATTTCTATTTTTTGGAATGGGAGTATATACCCAATGTCTATATCCTCATTGTGTCTTGGAAGTAACTAACTTGTTTTTTTATTTTATAGGCTTGTAGGCAGAGTCTCATGGCTCCACCAGGCAGTGCCCCAGTGGGGACTCTGTGTGGGGTCTTCAACCTCCCATTTCCCCCCTGCACTGCCCTAGTAGAGGTTGTCCATGAGGGCTCTGCCCCTGCAGCAGACTTCTCCCTGTCATCCAGGCTTTTCTATACATCCTCTGAAATTTAGGCAGAGGCTCCCAATTTTCAGCTCTTACACTCTCTACATCCACTGGCTTAATATTATGTGGAAACTGCCAAGACTTATGGCTCCACCCTCTGATGTGGTGGCCTGAGCTGTATCTGGGGCCCCTTTAGCAACTGCAGGAGCTGGAGCAGTTGGGATGCAGAGAGTAATGTCCTAAGCCTGCACAGGGAAGCAGGGCCCTGGACCTACCCCACAAAACCATTCTTCTCTCCTAGGCCTCTGGGCCTGTAATGGGAGACCTACTGTGAATGTCTCTGAAATGCTTTTGAGGTCCCTTCCCTATTGCCTTTGCTATTAGCATTTGCCTTCCTTTTAGTTGTTCAAATTTCTGCAACCTGCTTGAATTGTTCCCCTGCAAATCCTGCAAATGGGCTTTTCTTTTTTACCACATGGCCAGGCTGCAAATTTTTTAAACTTTTATACTTTGCTTCCTCTTTAAATAGAAGTTCCAGTTTTAAGTCATTTCTTTGCTCACTCATATGAGCATAGGATATTAGAAGCAGCCAGGCTATATCTTGAATGCTTTGCTGCTTAGAAATTTCTTTTTCCAGATACCCTAAATCATCACTCTCAAGTTCAAAGTTCCACAGATTCCTAGAGCAGGGGCACAATGCAGTCAACCTCTTTGCTAGGGCATTACAGAAATGACCTTTGCTCTAGTTCCCAATGAGTTTCTCGTTTCCATCTGAGACCTCCTCAGCCTGGACTTTATTGTCCATATTACTATCAGCAGTTCAGGCACAACGATTTGACCAACATTGAGGGAGTCCCAAATTTTTCCTTGCCTTCCTATCTTCTTCCAGGCCCTTCAAACTCTTCCAACCTCTGCTTGTTACCCTGTTCCAAAGCCACTTCAACATTTTCAGGTATCTTTATTTCAATACCCTACTCCTGGTACCAATCTTATATTAGTGTTCTCTTTCTTTGTAAAGAGAACTGCTACAAAGAAAGACCTGAGACTAGGTAATTCATAAAGAAAAGAGGTTTAATTGGCTCATGGTCCCACAGGCTATACAGGAAGCATGATGCTGGCATCTGCTTTGCTTGTGTGGAGGCCTCAAGAAACTAACAAACATAACAGAAGGCAAAGGGGGAGTGAGCACTTCACATGGCTAGAGCAGGATGAAGAGAGAGGTAAGAGTAAGTGCCACACACTTTTAAACAACCAGATCTTATGAAAACTCATTCACTATTGTAACACAGTACCAAGGGGAAAGTCTGCCCTCATGATTCAATCATCTTCCACCAGGCCCTACCTACAACACTGGAGATTACAATTTGACAAGAGTTTTGGTCAGGGACACAAGCCCGAACCACATCATTTGGAAATTTCTGAGTGCATACCAGCCACTGTAAATATCATAGAAGTTTTGGGTGATACTGCCTTACAACTCATGAGAAGACTTATTCTATCCTCTGACAGGAAGTCAGAGTAAGGACAGACCACCTCATTCCACGAGTGTTCTCTCTTGATATTGGGTCATTAAGCATAACATAACACATTTAGGAAACAGAACAACTTTATTTTAAAGACAGTAGGCTTTTTAAAAATTTTAAGATAAAATCTAGGAAATTAATCTTTGAAGGTTTTACTTCAATATTGGTGGCTCCACAAAAGTCACCATAATGTTTGATTAGAAAGCATTGATGGAAAAGGTTACTGTGCTCATTTTAAGCCATGGGGTGCTTAATACTGGGATACTGCAGAGTGTTTTGCTCACTGTCCCTCAGAGAGGTGGTAACTGGCAGGAACTTAGACCCTATTCCCATAGGTGCTGAATAATACTTAGTCATTAAATTGAACAGCAGAGCTGATTATTTTGAGGACAGTAGTGTCTAAATTCTAGGATTGTTTTAAGGACTAATTGTGGGACCAAAGAAGCACTGAATACACTATAAAATTTACATTTAATATGTATTTATGTATATCTGTCAATCATTTGTAAAAATGATTTTTTAACATACTCTTCCCTCCTTGCTCTCCTCTCCCCATCACTATACACATCTGTTATTGCCTGTTTGCATGTTACCCTGGGCATCAGATCTCCCTTTAGCTAGCGTCTCTATACTACTCATTCTAATAACTGATTATTCAACATTTAGCTGGCCTATCTTCTGTAATGCTTATATTTTTTAGGTTACCATACCCTATAAATGCTTATGTAAACCTCTTGCCTCAGTGTTACTTGAGAAGAAACTATAGTAAAGTTTATTATCAAGTAAAGTCAAAGTCAATTCAAACAAATTCCAAATCACTGTTGACTTCCCAGAAGATTTGGATAGATGACATGAGCTTTAAAATTGTGGACTGATTAACCTAAGGCATTAAACATGGAGACAAAGAAATGTCGAATATGGCTTCAAGGTCTCTCGTGTTATAAATGTAAAAATTGAAAATTTGAAGACAGAGGGAACTTTATTTTCCATAGCTTATTATTTTAGAATAAAGTAAACAAATTTCCCTCCAATTCTTTTGCAAATAAAATAAAGAGAACCTCATTTAGTTCAATTAAGTACTATCATGTTTTTATTTTTTAATTTATAGGATTAAGATTGTTTATTGGAGCAACTTCAAACAGAAAGGCTCCAAACCTCTCAAATAAGCCAAAATCTTGGCATTCTCCTATCCAATAGAGTTATTTTCAGAGTAAAGTGGTGTTAATGTTTTTAGATGGAAACAACCTCAATGGAATATGGAATCCCAAGTTTTCCTTATAAGAAAGCACTTTTTACTGAGCTGTTGAGAATGCTGACATTTGAAATGCACAGGCATGGTTAGTTGGTGATATGTTTAGACTGGATTGATTTAGCGGGAGAGAAATTTTAAAGGTCGTGCATGAGCCAATGAAGTTGAGGAAGTGACTTGGCAATGTTTAAGCATGCAGCTTTCTGATATCCAGAAAAGCATTTGTTAGTGCTAAGTCCCAATGAAAGGAATCTTTAACAAACTGGCTACAAATGTAGTTGTTTTCCTCCCTGTAAGAAGTTGATGCGGCCTGTCCTTTGGATCATCACAAAACAGAGATCTATGCATTTTTAGTAAATAGCCATTGTGTTCCTACCTCTTTACAGGAAGAAACAGCTTCTCAACTACAATTTCCCCTGCCAAAGAAAGATTTTACTTGTGAGAATCAATTTGAAAATTGAGTAGGAATTGGTATTTTGTACTCTTTATACTACAGAAAGAGACTTAATAAGTTAAAAAATAATAGTGTAGTGTGATGCCTCCAGCTTTGTTCGTTTTGCTTAGGATTGTTTTGGCTATTTTTGGCTCTTGTTTAGTTCCTTATCAATTTTAGAACAGTTTCTTCTAGTTCTGTGAAAGATGCCATTGGTAATTTCATAGGAATAGCATAGAATCTGTACATTGCTTTGGACGGTATGGCCATTTTAACAATACTGATTCTTTCTCTCCATGAGCATGGAATATTTTTCCATTTGTTTGTGTCATCTCTGATTTCTTTCAGCAGTTTTATGGTTTTCATTGTAGAGATCTTTCACCTCCCTTGTTAGCTTTGTTCCTAGGTATTTTATTCTTTTTTGGCCATCGTAAATTAGATTGTGTTCTTGCATTGGCTCTCAGTTTGGTAACAGTTGGTGTATAGAAATACCACTAATTTTTGTACATTGATTTTGTATCCTGAAACTTTGCTGAAGTTGTTTACCAGATCTAGGAGTCTCTCTGGACAGAGACTATGGGGTTTTCTAGATATATAATTATATCATCTGTGAAGAGAGATAGTTTGACTTCTTCTCTTCTCATTTGGATGACTTCTATTTCCTCCTCTTTTTTTTTTTTTTTTTTTTTTTTTTTTGAGACGGAGTCTCGCTCTGTCGCCCAGGCTGGAGTCTGGAGTGCAGTGGCCGGATCTCAGCTCACTGCAAGCTCCACCTCCCGGGTTCCCGCCATTCTCCTGCCTCAGCCTCCCGAGTAGCTGGGACTACAGGCGCCCGCCACCGCGCCCGGCTAGTTTTTTGTATTTTTTTAGTAGAGACGGGGTTTCACCGTATTAGCCAGGATGGTCTCGATCTCCTGACCTCGTGATCCGCCCGTCTCGGCCTCCCAAAGTGCTGGGATTACAGGCTTGAGCCACCGCGCCCGGCCTCCTCCTCTTGCCTGATTGCTCTGACTAGGACTTTTGGTATAGGACAATAAACAGACATTTCTCAGAAGAAGACATACAATACACATGACCAACAAACATGAAAAAAGGCATACCATCACTAATCATTAGAGAAATGCGAATCAAAACCACAATGAGATACCATCTCACACCAATCAGAATGACTATTAATAAAAAAGTCAAAAAATAACAGATGCTGGCAATGTTGTGGAGAAAAGGGAATGCTTACACACTGCTGGTGGGATTGTGAATTAGTTCAGCCCCTGTGGAAAGCAGTTTGGAGATTTCTCAGATAACTTAAAACTGGACTACTATTTGACCCAGCAATCCCATTACTGTATATATACCCAAAGGAATTTAAATCATCCTATGAAAATGGCAAACACACACACTTGTTGATTGCAGCACTATTCACAGTAGCAGAGACATGGAATTACCCCAGGTGCCTATCAATGGTGGATTGGATAAGGAAAATTCGGTACATATACATCATGGAATACTAAGCAGTCATAAAGAAGAATGAAATCATGTCCTTTTGCAGCAATGTGGATGCAGCTGGAGGCCATTATCCTAAGCAAGTTAACACAGGAACAGAAAACCAAATACCATGTGTTCTCACTTATAAGTGGGCGCTAAACATTGAGTACATTTGGTGATTACTTGAATGATGAAATAATATATATACCAAACCTCCATGACACACAATTGACCCATGTAACATACCTGCACATATACCACCTGAACCTAAAACAAAATTTGGAAAGAAAAAGTAATAATAGTGCAAACAGCTAACTTATTTTATAGGACCTATTAGCACACTGAATATGTTTCATTAGACACTTTGATGAAGAAAAATGGTTTTCTTATTCAATTAAGGTTTATAACTGAAGGGCTGAAAACCTAAGAAGAAACTCCTTTGGTTTATTTTATTGAAAACTCAGAGACCTTGCTTTTGAAAATTAGTCATTCTCATCTTTCCAATGCATAGGTTGGGAATCAGTGTGTTCAACAGGATATGTGCCTACTTCAGGGAGATCTGTTCTTCAGTTGCCTCTACAAGGAAGATACTTGGGCCCATCACCCCTTCATCACCAGAGAAAGATTGTTTTCCAGGAGTCAAGGGGTAACTTGGAAAAGTTGGATGGGACCATTTGAGATTTTTAAAAAATGGTATTTCCTACATATGTCTTGGGAATTCAGTGTGGACACAAATTATTTCTCTGGGGAAATAAAAGCACAGGAAGCCAGACATAAAATAACAAAATGCTATTAGTATCCTACTAGGTGCCAAAGCATACTCTAAAGTTGGTCATCAAAATGTTACATTATTAGTATCCAAATCAATGGAACAGAACAGAAAATACAGAAGTACACCTTAGTAGTTAGAAGACTTAGTGTATTATCCATAAAGGTGGTCCTACAAATTAGTAGTAGAGAGGATTATTGGGTCATAATTTAACAAAATTGTGCTGTGATGATTGACTGATATTTGGAACATATAAAGTTAAAACATCACCTTATTTTATAAGCCAAAGTAAACTACAGATGGGTTAAAGAGTTACATATAAAACCATGTTTTGAAAGAAAAATATGAATAAAATTCATCTAATTTAGACTAAAAATCCTTCTAAGAATAAAAGCCACGAGGAAGTGCCAAATATTTAAACTACATTAACATTCTGGCATACAAAGTTTAACAGTATCATATTTTAGCTATGTAAGAAAGCACAAAAGCATCAAAATGAAAAGATAAATGTGGCAGAGGGTTAATATTTTTCTTACAAAGAGAGCTGTAAAAATCATTAAGCAAAACAAGGCTCCAATAAAGTAATGCTCAAACAACATAAAAAGAAGAAATATAAATGGACTATAATGGATACTAAAAAAATTAAAATTCATCAGTAAGTGAAAATGCAAACAAAAATGGGATAATATTTCACAGATCATATGGAAAATGATACTAGGATTGCTGGCAAGGATGAGTGTAGGGAGCTTAGTCCCATCCCACATTGATGGTAGGATTATCAATTGTTATTAATGTCTGGAAAATAATACAGCAATGTGTGCTCTCTAATGAGGAGTACTTTATTATTATAATTATTATAGAAATCAATTATTTTATAAAAAATTATTTTTATTTTTGATTCGGGGGTACATATGCAGGTTTGTTAAAAGGATATATTGTGTGATACTGGGGTTTGGGCTTCTAATGATCCTGTCACCCAAGAAACAAGCATAATGCCTGATAGGTAGTTTTTCAGCCCTTCCTCTTCTATCTGTCTCCCCTTCTTGGAATCCCCAATGTCTACTGTTCCCATCTTCATGTCCATGTGTACCTATGTTTAGCTCTCACTTATAAGTGAGAACACACGGTATTTGGTTTTCTTTTCCTGTGTTAACGTGCTTAGGATAATGGCCTCCAGCTGCATCCATGTTGCTGCAAAGCACATGATTTCATTCTTTTTTTATAGCTTCATTGTATTCCATAATGTATATGTACCACATTTTCTTTATCCATCCACCACTGATGGATCCTGGGTTGATTCCATGTCTCTGCTATTGTGAATAGTGCTGCAATCAACAAATACATGTGTGTGTCTTTTTAGTAGAATGATTGATTTAAATTCCTTTGGATATATACCCAGTACTGGGATTGTTGGGTCAAATAGTAGTCCAGTTTTAAGTTATTTGAGAAATCTCCAAACTGCTTTCCATGGGGGTTGAACTAATTTGCATTTCCACCAACAGTGTGTAAGTATTCCCTTTTCTCCACAACCTCACTGTCTGTTATTTTTTGACTTTTTATTGATAGTCATTCTGATTGGTGTAAGATGGTATCTGATTGTGGGTTTGGACTTGCATCTCTCTGATAATTTGTTATGTTGAGGATTTTTTCATAATGTTTGTTGGCCACTTCTATATCTCTTTTGAGAAGTGTCTGTTCATGTCCTTTGGTCACTTTTTAATAGGGTTATTTGTTTTTTTCTTGGTTATTTGTTTACTTTTCTTATAGATTTTGGGGCATCACTATGTTTCCCAAGCTGGAGTGCAGTGGCTATTTATAGGTGCAATTATAGTATACTGCAGCCTCAAACTCCTGGCCTCAGTGATTCTCCTGCCTCAGCCTCCTGAGTAGCTGGGACTAAAGGCATGTACCGCCATGCCTGGCTAGGAATGATTCTTAAGAAATTATCACACTTAGAGTCAAATGCTACTGGACAAGGTTTTTTTTTTTTGCCACATTATTTATAGTGAAAAATAAGATGAAAATGAAAAAAAAAACTTGCTATGCATTCAACAAAAATAAAATTATCCAATAAAATAAAGGAAATATTATATAATTATTGTAAGTTATGTTTTCAATAAATGCTTAAGAACATGCAAAAACACCTATGGTTTGATATCAAGTGATACAAGGCAGGGTAGAAAGTTTATAATAAATACTCTATTAATTTAGGAAAATTTTATGCATGTATGTACATATGTAAATATATAGAAGAAACTGGTTGAAAATATATTAAACTGTTAACACTTTCTTGTGGGTGGTAGGATTACATGTTTTAATTTTTGCTTTTTATACTTTATTGTTGTTACTATTTGTACATGAAATTTGATTTGATTTTAATGAGAAAAAATAGTACATTTTAAAATTTAATATTTAGTACTTAGTAAATAAATCAATTTACTTGAAATTTTTTAACTTACAACATATCATGATGAGCTACATAAAAGTGACTAATGTCTTGATGGATATCTGTGACTCAAACATTTAACACATTCCTTACATATTTTAGCAAGGGAGGGGCATCCTTGTTCTTCTCCCTCCAGGTCTGTCTCTTCACCATAAGATGTGGCAAGAATAGTGAAGCAATGAACTTCTTCAGGTAAATGGTGCAATGCAAAAAAAAAAAAAAAAAAAAAAAAAAAAAAATTCAGACATTTCCCCATAGGATGTTGTCATCCATTTTACTCTTGGCAAGACACTGATGGTTAGCAAATAGAGTTGTCCCTAAGGTGACAGGCATTTATTTCCTCTGGTACAGGCAACATTTACCCCCTCAAATGGACAAACTGGCAAAGCAGTGTGATTAGGAAATTGAACCCATAAGCATTCTATTGCTCCCCTTCACCTCTGCTGTACTTTAACCGTCCCCTTTGCTGTCAAGTCTCTTGAAGAGCTGGTCTGCATCCGTATCCTGGTTTCCTCAGCACTTCCTCCACCTTTCCACCCCCAGCAGTGTAACTTCTGTCCTTTCCATTCCTCTAGAAGTGTACTCTTCTTTGAGAGACTGCCCAGTACCCAGATCCAAATGACCTTGCCTCAATTTTCTATCTTCTTGACCTCTCTAAAACATATAAAGCTAATCACCAGTCCCTTTTATTTTGAAACAGTCTCTTTCCTTGCCCCTGGACACTGTATCACCCGTGTTAAAGGAGGTACTCTTCAAGATTTCATTGGCTCTATGTATTTCTGTCTTTGTAGTCTTGGGGAAGGGGAAGAACAAAATTACATTCTCGTATTTTAATTATTACTGTCTTGAGATTGCTATTAATAGTTTATTCATTTCTTCCATTATCATGATGATGATGATAATGATGAAGAAGAATATCAACCTTCAAAGTGTCTTAGATGAATTAACTAATTTCAATTTCCCAATAATGCAATGAGGTAGATACTACTGTTTTCCATATTTTTCTAACGAGGAAATTGACACACAGAGTTTAAAAAACTTGCCCAGATCCACGCCTGTAATCCCAGCACTTTGGGAGGCCAAGGCGGGCAGATCACGAGGTCAGGAGATCGAGACCCTCTTGGCTAACGCGGTGAAACCCCGTCTCTACTAAAAACACAAAAAAATTAGCCGGCTGTGGTGGCGGGCACCTGTAGTCCCAGGTACTCGGGAGGCTGAGGCAGGAGAGTGGCGTGAACCCGGGAGGCGGAGCTTACAGTGAGCCCAGATCGCGCCACTGCACTCCAGCGTGGGCGACAGAGTGAGACTCTGTCTCAAAAAAAAAAAAAAAAGAAAGAAATCATGTTTAAAATGCTGACTGTTTTTCTGAATGTGATTGGGTGCCCCGATGGATTCTAAACTGGGTAGAGACATGACCAGACTTTCATTCTATGAAAATGACCCTGGAGCCAATACCAAGGATGGAGAAAACAAGTTGCAGGCAGGGCAAATGGGTGATCCAGGGAAGAGATGAGAGGGCCACAACTGAGACATGCGCATTTGCAAGGGAGACGAGGGCCAGACACAACCTTAGAGCGTGCAATTCACAGAAGTAGTGTTTGATTATATGTGGGGAAAGATTAAAGGGAGGAGTAGAAGCTAAGGATGACTTTTATGCTGCAGACTGGGGTGGAAAATGATCTCAATTCCTAAAATGAGGAATCAAGTAGGGGAAGCAGGTCTGTGGATGAAGATGAGGAATTCAGTTCTTGAAATGCTGAGTTACAGTAGGTGACTGAGTAGCAGATTAAAAAGGAAGCTGCAAATGTAAGTCTTGGAGTAGGATGAGTGGATTTGGGGATCCTGGATATGTGAAAGAATGGTAAGTAAGACCATTTGGTGGGAATAAGAAGAGGAGTCAGGCAATAGATTCCCCAGAAAATATGGATATTTAAGGGACAAAAGTAAGCAGAGAAAGCAGCAAGGGAGTCAGAAAGAACTGCCAGGGAAGTTTTTGTACAGTTTTGTTAAATCTTTCCAAATTCATAAAGGGCTGACCAATGTCCTGTTTACTTAGAATATAAGTCTAAATTCCAGGAAGCCCTGGTGAGAAAGCAGGTCAGGAAAAGAAGAGGCATTGGTGAGGAGTTTGGCCTTCTTGCTTTCTTTTGTTTCTAAGTGGCAAAGAATAGGCTGTTCTCAAAGGATAAACAGAAGGATCTACAATGAGGTGTGCAATCGTTCTGCTGGGCTGACCATCTGTGCGAGAAGAACCAAAAACATAAAAATAAATAATAGTCTCTCATTATGAAATGATATGACAGCTTAGGACAGGAATTTGGCTACTTTTTATTTTTTGATTTAATATTTCCAAAATAGCTTTTCTTTGATCACTTTTCAATTTAGATTTTGCTTTTAGAATAATAGAATCATATGACACAGAAATTCCACCCAATTCTACCCAAGAGAAATGAAAATAAATATACGTCTATACGAAAGCTCAGAAAATGAATGTTCACAGCAATGTTATTCCCAATAGCCAAAACTGGAAACAATCTAGCTGTCTATCAACTAGTGAATGGATAAACAAAATGTGATATAGCCATACAATGGAACACTTCTCAGCAATAAATAAGAACAAACTGTTTGATATATGCTGTACATGACTGACTCTTAAAAAGTTATGTTAAAAGAAAGACTGAAATGAAAGCAATAGTTGCTTGGATTTAGGGGTGGTAGCAGGAATTTACTGCATATGGGCTTAGGGAAGTTTTTGAGATGATGAAAATGCTCTAAAACCATAAATTTACTAAAAAATAATGTATACAGTTACAATGGGCACATTTGACGATACGTAAATTATACCACAATAAAGCTTTATGTACCATAAAAATCATAGATTCATATCTTATGGCTGAAAGAGATCATCTATCCAACTCTTTGTCTCAGGTTCTTCCAGTTTTTTTCCCACCTATTTCAAGTTATTCCTCTTACTCATTGACAAGCTTCTACACATGATGACATTTATTTAACCTGGCTAGGAGACAGAGTGGATCATAGACCCTTATAGACATGTTGAAACTTTGTAGTTACCTTCCTAAATGACTAAACCTGTATACTTTAGTAACTGAAACCTTTGTAGTTATTTTTCCAAATGACTAAATGGATTTGGCTGAATTTCGTATCCAATACTAACTACAAGATATTTAAAAATTACCAAAATCAGTTGTTGAAGGTTGGGATAAAACTTGTCAGTTGTGATAAAGTTTATGTTGCTTGTTGATTTTCTGAATTCCTTCCCTTGTGTAAATTACAATATTGTTGGCTGATTGGGAAATTTTAAGAATTCTTGAAGTTTGGATGTGTTTCTCTCTGATTTTTCCTTCTAGAAGACTAATTCTCTCTCATTTTTGACATGTAAACTATTTCTGGTGAATCTTACAAATTGTCAAAAAGAAGATCCTTGCAAATCATATGTATTGTTCATTATTCTCATGTATCTATGAGTGTCACAGCTTATTAATGATAAAAATAGGATCAGAGGCTAGTGTAGGTTTAAAATTCCTAAGTGGTTTTTATGATATTGTTCAAAGATTTTATTCTAGTTACCTATTACCTCTCTTGAACTCTTCTCTCACAGTCAGACTTGTTTATCTGATTCCAAGTACAAGTGTACATTAGGATGATTTACAGACACCTCTCCCTCAAAGAGTGAAAAATTGAAGTCATTATGTTCTCCCTAAAATTGTGTTCTGTTGAATTTCAAGTCATAGCTCCACTATGTGTTAGTTTTATGATGTTGTACAGTAATTTAGCCTCTTTAAGCCTTAGCTTAATTTTCTATAAAATGAAGATCATAATAGTATCCATTTCATTGGTTTGTGGTAAATATTGAGATAATTTTAAAAGTATCACAGATTTGATAGTTTATAAATAGCTGAAATTTATTTCCAATAGTTTTGTAGGCAAGAAGTCCAAGATTAGGGTACCATCATGGTCAGGTTCTGATAAGGACCCTCTTCTGAGTTGCAGATTATTATCTTCTCATTGTCTTCTTACATGGTGCCAAGAGAATAAGAGAGCTTGGGGTCTCTTTTATAAGGGTGCTAATTTCATTCATCAGAACCCCACCCACCTAATTACTTCTCTAAGGCCCCATTTTCTAATACCATCACATTAGGGGTTAGGATCGCAACATAAATTTGGGGAGGCACAAACATATTCATTCCGTTGCAGGTATCTTCATCAGAGTATCTCTGAGCTGTAATATTAGCTGTTGCTCCTGGCTGTGCACCTTTCATTTCTGATTTTCCTACAAGGTTCTATGAACCAGATTCTTTTAATAAATTCCTGAAAAGTTTTTTCAGTAGGTTTCTTCTATGGTCTGAATGTGTCCCCTCTGAAACTGATGTTGAAATTTGATTTCCAATATGGCCAAATTTGATTTCCAATGTTGAGAGGTGGGGCCTAGTGGGAGGTGTTTGAATCAAAGGAGATTTTCTTTCATGGGAGGCTTCATGCCATTCTTGTAATAGTGAGTTCTCACTCTTGAGCATCTGGATTAGTTCTCACAGGAATGAATTAGTTACCATGAGAGTGGGTTGTTATAAAGTGAGGATGCCCCTGAGTTTTGCCCCCTTGCAGGTAGTTGCTTCCCCTTTGACCTTCCACCATGTGATGACATAGAACACAAGCCCTCACTAGAAGCCAAGTGCCATGCCCTTGAACTCTCCAGCCTACAGAATTGTGAATTAAATAAACCACTTTTCTTGGTACATTACCCAGTCTCAGGTATTCTGTTTAGCAACACAAAATGGACGACAGTTTGTATTGTTTGCAATTAATAGCCCTGACTGATAAAGCTGTAGAAAACTTTCGTCAAATGAAAGCTTACCTAGAATATGGAATGTGTAAAACAAATAAGCATTTTTAAAAATGAGGAAATCCAAGAACAGGCAAGCTGATTAACTTACTTACGGAATTGCAACCAGTAGGAGTGACTTTTATGGTGATTTGGGGGGAAGAAGATTTGATGGTCTGGAGTAACGGAAGCTGCCCAGGTTCATTGGGTCATATCACTTTGGCCATGAGTGACTGAGGCAGCTGTTTTCTCATGGAAGTTGAAGAAATAAACTTCTTTCTTATTACTTCTTGAGTTTTCCTAGCGAGGGCCTGGTAGTCTGCTATGTGGACTTTTCACTAGGGTACTCTGTAGGCTTCCCATATGGGACCACCCCTTTGTGAAAAGCACAGGGGGTGGAAGTGGTGAGGTGTGGTTGGGAGTTGATGCCGCACAGTTTGGTTTAGTCAGCCTTCCCAACTAGGTCATACAAATAGAAAACATGCTCTCATGCTCTTAAAGAGAGAGAATGGCTTCAGGCTGCAGAATTTAATGAGACAATTTAGGTGCCAGGCCAGTCACAGCTTTTGGAAGGAGAGTATACATGGACTAGGTCTTCTACACTACAGATTGCTTGATAATTACAGTGTGTAACTGGTTGCATTCTATATCACAGAGCAAGAAGATCTCTTTTTGCCAAATGTCCAGAAGGGTTCACCCAAAGTCATGACAGGTGTTTTTATTTCACTTGCAGACTTCTTTGAAAAGCTCTTGGCATGAATAAGTATTTGGCATGGAAGTTTAACCTGAAGGGAGTTCCAAGTTGCAGAAAGCCTTTCCTTTGGCTAACAAAATTCCTCAACCTCTTTCATTACCAATCTCTTCCCTCTGCTTCCAGGAATATTTTATTTTGAGAGGTCTCAAACTGGATCACACCAACATCTGCATACTAAAAGCTTAATTCTGTACTTTTGAAGATTTCAGAGGTAGATAACATATATCCTCTTTTGCTACTTCCATATTAAATCTGTGCCTTATCTCAGATTCTGGGGCCTCACTGTCCTTAGTTGGTCCACAGACACATTTCTGTAGAATAGAGACACTGATAAAATTTGCTTATCATATGACCTTTTGTGGGTTAATTTTTGTGTTTCATATAAATCTCTTCCTTATCTGTTTGGTCACTATTCCTTTCCTGACCATTTACTTCCTTTGTTTCCAGCTTTTTTTCCATTGTTTTTTTGCCCTCTGCATCATTGCCATTCTTTAAGGTAGTAGGAAGGAAATGTATTCATGTTGTCCTCTTTTTTGATTATGATTTTCACAGTTCTACTAAATACAAGCACAAATACAAGATAAGATCCTTCATAGAAGTGTTCAGCGCCATGGGCAGCACAATTCTGTCTTGTCTACTTGCATGTGATGGGAGTTCACTGCTTGGTCATGACGTTTCTCAGGGTAGAGGGGACTTTTTGAGGGGCATTCCCTGTCTCAAGGAAGACTTTAACCTACTTCATCCCACATAGATTCTTTGCCAATGGGAATTTTATAACCTCTTCTAGTGTCTAATGATGTCTCATGAATTTCTGCCTTCTGTTCAGACGTGTATGTAGACGGTATAAACTGAAATGGTGTCAGCTCCTGTTATCTCTCCATTTCAAAGGATAGTTTGATGCTGAGATAGACTGGGAATTTCAGATTAAGCTCCAGGTCAGATTGCAGAGGTTGGGTTGTTAAGAAATCCTCAGGCTTACTTTGAGTAAATTGTTCTGAACTTTAATATTGTCAAGATGGCCTTAGAACTTGCCAGCTTTAAACATACATGTACATGTGTCTTTGTAGTAGAATAATTTATAATCCTTTGGGTATATACCCAGTAGTGGGATGGCTGGGTCATATGGTACATCTAGTTCTAGATCCTTGAGGAATTGCCATACTGTTTTCCATAATGGTTGAACTAGTTTACAATCCCACCAACAGTGTAAAAGTGTTCCTATTTCTCCACATCCTCTCCAACACCTGTTGTTTCCTGACTTCTTAATGATTGCCATTCTAACTGGTGTGAGATGGTATCTCATTGTGGTTTTGATTTGCATTTCTCTGATGGTGAGTGACGATGAGCATTTTTTCATGTGTCTGTTGGCTGTATGACTATCTTCTTTTGAGAAATGTCTGTTCATATCCTTTCCCCACTTTTTGATGGGGTTGTTTGTTTTTTTCTCATATATTAGTTTGAGTTCTTTGTAGATTCTGGATATTAGCCCTTTGTCAGATGAGTAGGTTGCAAAAATTTTCTCCCATTCTGTAGGTTGCCTGTTCACTCTGATGGTAGTTTTTTTTGCTGTGCAAAAGCTCTTTAGTTTAATTAGATCCCATTTGTCAATTTTTGCTTTTGCTGCGGCACTATTCACAATAGCAAAGACTTGGAATCAACCCAAATGTCCATCTGTGACAGACTGGATTAAGAAAATGTGGCACATATACACCATGGAATACTATGCAGCCATAAAAAAGGATGAGTTTGCGTCCTTTGTAGGGACATGGATGCAGCTGGAAACCATCATTCTTAGCAAACTATCACAAGAAGAGAAAACCAAACACCGCATGTTCTCACTCATAGGTGGGAACTGAACAATGAGATCACTTGGACTCGGGAAGGGGAACATCACACACTGGGGCCTATCATGGGGAGGGGGGAGGGGGGAGGAGGGAGGGATTGCATTGGGGAGTTATACATGATATAAATGATGAATTGATGGGTGCTGACGAGTTGATGGGTGCAGCACACCAACATGGCATAAGTATACATATGTAACAAACCTGCACGTTATGCACATGTACCCTAGAACCTAAAGTATAATAAAAAAAAAAAAAAAAAAAAAAAAGAACTTGCCAGCTTACAGAGGCTTTTTATGCTGGGTGTGCAAAGACCGGAATTTTCCTTGTGGAACTTGGCTTCAGTGAATATCCCCAAGGCCAGGATAGAATTTGCATAATTTCTGGGGGTGGAAACAATACCTTCCTTTCCCCAAAATCACTTTGGTATTAGATCATCATGAACATACATTTTCTCCCTATAATCAGGGAAAGGAGAGCAACTAACTAAATTAAATGGAGAGCTATTCTCCATTTAATAGTTATTGATAAGCATAATTAACGGAATCAAACTGTGTATATAAGTGACATGTAACTCTTACTGTGCACGAGCGGAAAAGCCATTGTATGTAGGGCCAAATCCAGGCAAATTCAGAGATAACAAAATATAAAGTTTTATTTTTTAAATCTCTTTATCTGGGACCTCTCCTATCTTCATTAATATTCTCTAATACTAATTCATATACCCCACATGCACCCAACACTCTTATGTGTCCTTCCTACTTTCTCTTTTAAAAACTTTCACTCAAGAAAAGGTAAAAATGCATTCACACTATTCAGCACTACCAGCACTATTCACACCAAGCATAGCTGAATGCAATCAATTATAAAACTCTCTGTGGAATATTAATGAATTTATAGTGTGAGAGATATAGTTCTGTATGGTAGATTTTACTCCATGGAAACTATACCACAGAGAAAATTGGACCATGATATTTGACCTGAAGTCAACCTAATTATTTTGAATAGTTCTTATGGAATGACAAGACAAAACATTTGGTGTAGAGGTTGTCCTGGAAAAATTAAGACACAAGATCATTGCACACTAGTGAGATCACCCATCATATCTTCATAAATTCTGTTTTGCTGTAGTAATTTTAGGACTAAATCTGGCGTAACATGACCTTTTCATTTTTTTGTTAGCCATTAGTTAACAGTAGACTAATGTAGACTATTAATATAAACTCGGTCGACCATAAGTTATGTTGATGGGAAAACTAGCACATATTAAAAATTCTTAGAAGTCACTTTCACTTCAGTAGTACACATAATATAGACCTTGTATAACTGGATTTCAGGATATGATTATTGAATTTATTTGGAAATCATTTCCAACAAATATAAAACCCACCAGTTCTCTATAATTTTTTAATGGGGCTGCCTTCCAACATGGAGGAGTTAGGTTAGTATTCACTTCTAGCCTGGAGCAAATTGCAAGTTTTCTCAAGTATTTATATAAATGACCCTTTACCAGACTATTCTAGAAAAATACATGATAAAATAAGCCTGTTTGAAATGCAGCATTTTCAAAATTCTAAATTTGAGGCAAGAACTCTTGATCCTAATTTAAATAATTTGTATATATTTTTCATACCTTTTGTTCCTCACTAACATTTAATCCCACTTTAAATTATGGGAATAGTTTTTTTTTTTTTTGAGGGGGAGAAAAATCTATGTTCACATAAGGAATAGATATATAAAATCTATGTTCACATGCTGCCTTCCAACATGGAGGAGTTAGGTTAGTATTCACTTCTAGCCTGGAGCAAATTGCAAGTTTTCTCAAGTATTTATATAAATGACCCTTTACCAGACTATTCTAGAAAAATACATGATAAAATAAGCCTGTTTGAAATGCAGCATTTTCAAAATTCTAAATTTGAGGCAAGAACTCTTGATCCTAATTTAAATAATTTGTATATATTTTTCATACCTTTTGTTCCTCACTAACATTTAATCCCACTTTAAATTATGGGAATAGTTGTTTTTTTTTTTTTGAGGGGGAGAAAAATCTATGTTCACATAAGGAATAGATATATAAAAGCTATCATTGAATAGACTACTTTAGTATGTTATCCTGGAAGGTAAGGAATACAAATCTTCCATGCCTTTCACAATCGTTGGCCCAGGGTAGATACTCAGTAAATATCAGTTTAATAAACAGAAGTGAAAAAAAAAAAAAGAATGACCAATTTGAATGATAGACTCAAATATTTTCCTTTGAAAAGCATCACATATTTGTGGTTTAAAATGACATCTGCCTAAAAGTCCTCCATGGACTATCTTCTAACATCTTCTAAAATAGTTAAAAAAATAAAAATGTAGTGAAAATGAAAACAGTCTAAATGTAATTCTTGGAGACAACCTACGGTACAGTCTTGGAGAAACTCCAAAGACCAATATTACCAATGTCTGGATTGAAACAATACAACTATTATCCTAGCCTAACTGTGTTTTGCCACATCAAATCTTACCTACATGAAATAATGGAAGATATCTACCTCAATTACTAATCTCTGATTTAGACCTGGGGCAAATCAGCTGATTTGCAATTCCTCCAACTAGAAAAGTGAGTCTTCTACTCATACTCATGGAGGATGTCAAAATGCTCCCATTTTTTCCTCTATATTAAAATAAAGTGAGCTCATCAAGATGATATATATATCTAGGAGATGTCAACTCTTCAGAAGACTATCAGAAAACCTGTTGACCAATCAGAACTAAATTTATTAGACCTAATGCCATAAAGCAGAAGCCCACCTTGATCATCTTAGAAGTGTCATAGAAGAGGCAGATCACAGGAGGATTTTCATAAAGGTTATCCAGACTTAAGTGGCTTAAGGTTGGTATTTCAAGGTGGAAACATGTTAGAATTGAGCAAAGTTCGTAACATAATAGTTTAAGATTGACAATTACAATGGTGTGAGGATCTTGAATGATTCCTAATAAGTAAAATATTTCCTGGGCAAGCTGCTTAGATTTTTTTTTTTTATGAACTTGTTTTCAGGAATTTTGTAAAGCAATAAATGAAATTATGTATTTGTTGACATCCTTATCTTCCTTTAATAATGTCCTAGTATAAATAGTTAAGTCATGTTGACACAGGTGTCCTGACTTCTCTGTTTGGATAGTGAAGCTCTGTGGATGCAAGTGTTTTCAACTCTCACCAGCTAGGAAGTAGGGAGAAACTGAGGTGATCATTGCATCCTAGAACATTTAAAGCAGAGGTAAGTAGTCTAAAAATAGGAAGAGTCCTGGTTTCAGGAAATGCCATGGATTGTAAATTGTGCACAATCTCTTAGGATTATCAGACACCTAAGAGGTGGAATTTGAAGACAATCTCACCTAAATTTAGCTGAACCACATGAAAGCCTGGAAGACACTGGGAATTAAATTAGAAACTGCACATGTTAACCTGCAGTAAGCCTCAAATGGAATTTTGACTGTCATCCAGCCGAAGAATGAGCAGGGCCAATGACCTGCTATTTCCCTAGTCTTTTGGAAATACCACATCTTTATAGGGATCCTCTTATTTGAAGATAAGTAAACAGAACAAAACTTACACAGAGCCAATAGAAATACAATTGGAGAATGGAAAAAAAAAATCATGTGTAGGCTCATGGAAGGGCATGTTGCTCAAAATGATTTATCTTGGAAATCACAGAAAAGTTTATAAGCTATTTGGTGTTCTTGGTAGGGTGCACAATGACCTGACCGCCATGAAAAAGGAGCAGAAAATTATAGGCATTGAAGAACTCAGATAAAATGAAAAAGGCATAAAATAAAGAGATGAGAAGATAAGATACAGGGGAGCAAGAAGAAAATAATTAAGATTAACAGTTTAATAGCACATTCTTTCTACAGGTTCCTTGTTGAAGAATAAACAGTTTTGAATTGTGTTGCAGGATTTGTGACTTTAGAAGCAATTTTTCTTTTAAACATGCTACAGCAGAGACAAAGAACTGCTGTTCAAACACTGGAACTAACAGTTTTTTGGTAACAGTTTTTGGTTCTGGTGGAAACAAGAATACAGCTTTGGGGAGGAAAATAAAAAATTCAAAAATTACATTTGTTTGGTTTATGAATTACCACAATCACATTAAAATCATACTTCATAATTCTTAACTTTTGGAAAACATTTAGAAGTCTACAGTGCATATGGCTAAAAACAGGCCCTTATAGTAAATGAATTTAATAGTAGTATAGTCGTTATTTCTATGCACTGAATCGTGGAAAAACAACAAAAATAATTTCATTATATCAGAAAACAGTTATAAAATAGATCTTAGTTTAGCTCATCAGGTCACAAGTACTGTGTATCCTCTAACCTCTCTGACCAGCAAAGAGAATATATGTAGAACACAGTATTGGAATAAACAAATAAAAATTTCTTTCTTTTTTTTTTTTATTATACTTTAAGTTCTAGGGTACATGTGCATAACGTGCAGGTTTGTTACATATGTATACTTGTGCCATGTTGGTGTGCTGCACCCATCAAGTCGTCAGCACCCATCAATTCGTCATTTATATCAGGTATAACTCCCAATGCAATCCCTCCCCCCCTCCCCCCTCCCCATGATAGGCCCCGGTGTGTGATGTTCCCCTTCCCGAGTCCAAGTGATCTCATTGTTCAGTTCCCACCTATGAGTGAGAACATGCTTTATAAATAGATGAGTGGGTTCATAATTTTCTTTTAATCAAAACTGACTTTTTTTTTTTTAAAGGAGAATCACATTTGTGGTTACAGATTTTTTCTCTCTCTCAAGATGAGAATGCTATATCCTTTAATTTAGATGTGTGTAAGACATTGTATAACTAGATTTCAGCAGAGTAACTGAATTAGAAAAAACTAGTTAATATAAAGTTAGATATAAATAACTTCATAAAGCTGGTTACAAAATTTAATAGAAATTTCCTGGATAAGAGTGAAATGAAGCTGCCCTGAAGAATATCCCTACTCCAATTCATAATGAACTGAAAGGCAATAAGAAAGTACAAATCAGCACCCCCACGTCTTTCCCCTCCAACAAATAAAAAAGTCCACAGCAGCAATTAAAACCAGAATGGGACAAAACCCAGTGCTTTAAAGAATTATAGCTAAGGAAAGAAACATGACTGTGGAATGGTGAATCTCTTAAACCCAACCCACTCCTCAGGAGCCCTAGTGACAAGTAGGAAAATTCCTGAGAATTTTGTCTTACATTCCCCCAGCTGGAGAGAAGCGACCTGAGTCGTGACCTTATATTTGCCCTGACTGGAGTTAGGGGAAGTCGCCATGTTTGAAATTAATGATTCAGGTACAATGAACAAGGGCTGCCCCTCCCTGAGAGAAGTAAAAATTTCAGAACTAACAATGAATTTGGGGCCTGATCCAAAATATGAAAGCATATCTCAGAGAATAATACTTTGCCATGTGGAGTGAAACTTGATGCAAGAACTTCAAAGCCCAGATCCTTTTAACAAAGATTACTCAACATTGTAACTGAAGTCTCTTTCCTCCCTCTACTGCCCTGCTCTCAAGCTACTGGGGAAGAGAATGAAAGATCCTGTGTGAAGCCAAAGGAAAAATCCTCAGCTAATACTGCCACATTTGGCAATAATGAAAAAAAAATCAATGCTTTCATGTGTTTAAGGTTTAGCAGTGCTAATAAAATATCATCTTCTAGGAACTTAGAATTGTAAGACAATAGAGCACGTTGAACAATTTTTGTTATTGCTCAGAAAGCATCACAGACTGTATATTTCTGAAAACACAAAAAAGTAGAAGAAACAAATCATGGTAATGCCATTCTCCATTTAAATGATGATCATAGACCTATTATCAAACACATTAACAACATTGTAAAACAAACAAATACGTTAAAAAAAATTTTGTGATACCATGTACTTTTCCAATGAATAAGGCTTAAAAATTTAAGTGTTAACAAGGCCTAGAGTAGTGTTTTATAAATCAAGGGTCTTATACAATTAAATAATTATTTGATCTTAGTGACTCAAAATTATTATTTTTAAAAATTATAAAATAAAATGGAACAGAATAAAAATATAGTTTACCCTTAAACAACTTGTGTGTTAGGAATGCTGACCTCCCTGAGAAATTGAAAATCCCTGTGTAACTTCTGACTCACCAAAAGCTTACCCACAAATAGCCTACTGTTGACCAGAAGCCTTACTGGTAACACAGAAAGGTGATTAATGTATATTTTGTATGTTATATATATTATACACTGTATTCTTAGAATAAAGTAAGCTAGAGAAGAGAAATGTTATTTAGAAAATGATAAGGAAGAGAACAACAACACTTGTTGTTCAAGGCTCCACTGAATATCAGTGCATTTTGTAAAGGTAAGTGTTTTGTTGTAAAACTGTTATTTAATTTGTGTGTGTGTATGTGTTCACAGAGTTGTGAGGTAAAATGCATTTCTTTCTGGGGATTATACAAAAGAATTTTTAAGGCCACCAGCCTACAAACTAAAGATTACATTTCAGATGCATGAAGAACATCTTATATCTTACATTTGAGAAAACAAAACACGAGAGAAAATCTTTTACAATAAATAGCAGAGCATACCAAAATCTAACCTTCACTAGTCAGCAAATCAAGTCTGTTTAGATAATTAGACTAGAAAAATTCAGTTTTTTAAATCATCTTAAAGTAAGGCTCCCTCCAACGTTCCTTTTAATTAAAAAAGTATCATTAAGCCCTAGAGACCACTTACGTTCTTGTCCTAATTCCCACCTATTCCAAAAGATTACTTTTTTTAAAACTCAAGATTTATGAATTTTACTCTACAATTTTCTTACTAAATAAAGACTTGCAATTTGTAATTCTAAATTGATTTTATAGACAATATTAAATGTGAAAAGGCTATTCATTAAAATTTCACAGATATAGCCATCTCTGTACATAAAAGCAAATTCATAGCTTTAAATCATATATTAAATATAGGATAGGAGAAACAAAAAGCAGATAGGAGACAGGACTAACATGCAGCTCCCACTTTGATGGAAAGAACAAAATCTAAAGACTCACCTTGTGAACATTTACTTCAAGAACAACTGCAAGAACATACCAAGAAAATAGAAAGAATTCACAGATCCTCTGAAAGCAGCAGCTTGCTGCTGTGAACACTGTGAGACAGCCAAAAACCTGTGAGTTCCCAATGTGTGAGGGGAAAAAGCCTCCAAACACACATTCGCACTGGAGAACCTGAAAATCCAGGTCACTGGAGAAGGATTTAACCTTACCTATAGCTGGAATGGATTTAGGGGGCTGAACAACATGTAAAAGTACAGGAAGCAATAGAAAGGGCCCTGTAGGCACTCCCAGTTCTCAGCTCAAGCCCAGGGAAGTCATTATTGGCCTTATCTCACAGAAGTCCTTGGGGAAGAGAAGGCAGTCAGAGGAATTTGGGAGGGTCCACAGGGTAAAGGAAGCGCCTAGCTAAAGTTTGTAATAATTTCAACTGAGCATGAACTTTCCTGAGCAGTATCCAGTATTGGTAGGGAGGAGGGGTGGACAGGAAGTACAGATATGAGTGCAGAAGCCACAGCCAAACGTGTGGGCAGGGATGGAGGGGCAAAGTCTGAGAGCCCTGCTTGCTTTCTCAGCAGGGAGGCTTATAGCCTGGGGCAAGGTCTCAGCCTTGCTTGAAAGCTGCCTGGATATAAACTCAGAATGATTAGGGAGGCATGGCAGGAGTGAGACTGGCCTTGCTGGTTGCGTGTGTCACTGCTAGCTTTCCTTCACTTCCCTATGACACAGTAGAGGCAGCCATAACTCCCCTGGGAACACAACTCCATTAGCCTGAGAACCAACCCCCACCCCCTACAGTGGTCACAGTTTGTCCCACCCAGGAGAGTCTGCGCTGGGGCCCACCTAATCCTGCCCCCACCTGATGGTTTTTTTCTACCACCTGGTAGCTGAAGACAAAAGGCATAATGTCTTGGGAAGTCTGTGGCCCTGCCCATCACCTGAGAAACTAGAGTACTCATCCTGGCCAATGTAGGACAAGATCATATCCCCCTTCTACTGTGTCTGGAATTGGTGGGTTCTTGGTCTCTCTAACTTCAAGAATGAAGCTGCAGACCCTCATGGTGAGTGTTACAGTTCTTAAAGATGGTGTGTCTGGAGTTTGTTACTTCTGGTGGGTTCATGGTCTTGCTGGCTTCAGGAGTGATGCTGCAGACCTTCACGGTGAGTGTTACAGCTCGTAAAGGCAGCATGTCTGGAGTTGTTCATTCCTTCCAGTGGGTTCATGGTCTCACTGACCTCAGGAGTGAAGCTGTAGACCTTCAGTCATGAGTGTTACAGTTTGTAAAGGTGGTGTGTCCAGAGTTGATCATTCCTCCTGGTGGGTTCTTAGTCTTGCTGGCTTCAAGAGTGAAGCTGCATGCCTTCATGGTGAGTGCTACAACTCATAAAGGCAGTGTGGAACCAAAGAGTAAGCAGCAGCAAAATTCATTGCCAGGAGCAAAAGAACAAGGCTTCCACAGCATGGAAGGGGACCTGCGTGGGTTACCACTGCTGCTTCAGGCAGCCTGGTTTTATTCCCTTATCTGACCCCACCCACATCCTGCTGATTGGTCCATTTTACAGAGAACTGATTGGCCCATTTTACAGAGAGGTGATTGGTCCGTTTTGACAGGGTGCTGATTGGTGCATTTACAAACATTGAGCTAGACACAGAGTGCTGATTGGTGCATTTACAACCCTCTAGCTAGACATAAAAGTTCTCCAAGTCTCCAACTGACTCAGGAGCCCAGCTGGTTTCACCTAGCGGATCCTGCACTGGGGGCCGCAGCCAAGCTGCCCACTAGTCCCATGCATGGTACCTGTACTCCTCAGCCTTTGGGCGGTTGATGGGATTGGGTGCTGTGGAACAGGGGGTGGTGCCTGTCGGGGACCCTCGGGCCATGTGGGAGCCCAAGGCGGGGGCCTCAGTCATGGCAGGCTGCAGGTCTCAAGCCCTTCCCAGCGGGGAGGCGGCTGAGGACCCATGAGAATTCGAGCATGGCGTGGGCAGGCTGGCAGTGCTGGGGGGCCCGGTGCACCCTCTTCAGCTGCTTGCCCAAGTGCTAAGCCCCTCACTGCCTGGGTTGGCGAGACACTCCAAGTGCAGGGCCCACTGAGCCCACGCCCACCTGGAGCTTGCCTTGACCCGTGAGTGCCATGAGCAGCCCCGGTTCCCGTCTGTGCCTCTGCCTCCACACCTCCCCACAAGCGGAGGGAGCCGGCTCTGGCCTCAGCCAGCCCAGAGAGAGGCTCCCACAGTGCAGCGGCAGGCTGAAGGGCTCCTCAAGTGCAGCCAGAGTGGGCGCCAAGGCTGATGAGGTGCCGAGAATGAGCGAGGGCTGCCAGCATGCTGCCAGCATGCTGTCACGTCTCACTACTACTGCAGCTGCAACTCTCTTGAAAGTGCCACCTCCTGGCTGGAGGTCAACCAATTCAAGCCATTACAGCAACTTAGAACAGAACAACACTGCTCCAATAAAGGAGAAAACAATAGCTAATTCTGCTACCTGCAACACCCTAGCTAATCAGAGGTCTTCAGTTTGTCTACATGACAGCTTAACTGTTAGCAAAACCAGCATTTCAGAAAAACAGTGTACTAAACAAAAGTATAACCAAAGACTCCCACAGAGTCCACTTCACTCCCCTGCCACCTCAAATGGAGCAGGTACTGATAACCATGGCTGGGAGACCTGAAGATGAATCACATCACAGGACTTTTTGCCGATGTTCCCCAGCACCAGCCTGGAGCTTGGTATCCCTGCTAGGTGGCTAGACCAAGAAGAATGGTAACAATCACTGCAGTCTGCCTCTCAGGAAGCCCTATCCTTAGAGGAAGAGGGAGAGCAACACATCCAATGATCAGTCTGTGAGACAAAAGAATCTGAACAGCAGCCCTTGAGTTTCAGATCTTTCCAGTGATGCAGTCTACTCAAATGAGAAGGAAACAGAAAAGTAATTTTGGTAATATGACAAAACAATGTTCTATACCTGCAAGATCACACTAACTCTCCAGCAATGAATCCAAACCAAAAAGAAATCTCTGAATTGCCAGAAAAAGAATTCAGAAGGTTGATTATTAAGCTACTTAAGAAGGCACCAGAGAAAGGTGATAACCAACTTAAATAATTTAAAAAACACTACAGGATATGGATGAAAAAGTCTCCAGAGAAGTAGATATAAAGAAAAGACAATCACAAGTTCTAGAAATGAAAGACACACTTAGAGAAATGCAAAATACACTGGAAAGCTTCAATAGAATTGAACAAGTAGAAGAAAGAAAGAGCTTGAGGTTAAATCTTTTGACTTAACCCAATCTGACAAAGAAAAAATATTTAAAAAGTGAACAATGCCTCCAAGAAATTTGGGATCATGTTAAATGACCAAACATAAGAATAATTAGTGTTTCTGAGATAAAGGAGAAATCTAAACATTTGGAAAACTTGCTTGAGGGAATAATCAAGGAAAACTTCCCCAGCCTTGCTAGAGGTCTAGACATCCAAATACACAAAGCTCAAAGAGCACCAGGAAATTCATTACATAAAGATCATCACCTAGGCACATAGCCATCCAATTATCTAAAGTCAAGATGAAAAAAAGAATATTAAGAGCTGTGAGGTAAAAGCATCCGGTAACCTATGAAGGAAAACTTATCAGATGAACAGTGGATTTCTCAGCAGAAACCCTGCAAGCCAGAAGGGAATGGGGCCCTATCTTTAGCCTCCTTAAACAAAATAATTATCAGCTAAAAATTTTGTATATAGCAAAATTAAGCTTCATAATGAAGGAGAGATAGTATTTTTCAGACAAGCAAATGCTGAGAGATTTGCCACCACCAAGCCAGCACTACAAGAAATGCTAAAAGGGGTCCTCAGTCTTGAAATAAAACCTTGAAATACACCTGAATAGAAGCTCCTTAAAGCATAAATCTCACAGGATCTATAAAACAATAACACAATGAAAAAAACCCAAGGTATTCAGGCAACAACTAGTATGATGAATAGAATAGTACCTAACATCTCAATACTTATGTTGAATGTAAATGGCCTAAATGCTCCACTTAAAAGATACAGAATGGCAGAATGGATAAAAATCCATGACCGAAGTATCTGCTGTCTTCAAGAGACTCACCTAACACATAAGGGCTCACATAAACTTAAGGTAAAGGCGTGGAAAAGCTATTCCTTGCAAATGGAAAACAAAAGTGAGCCAGAGTAGTTATTCTTAGATCAAACAAAACAGACCTTAAAGGAACAGTTGAAAAAGACAAAGAGGGGCATTATATAACAATAAAAGGATTAGTCCAACAGTAAATTATCACAATTCTAAATATACATGTGCCTAACACTGGAGCTCCCAAATTTATAAAACATTTTTACTAGATCTAAGAAATGAGATAGACGGCAATGCAATAGTAGTGCGGGATTCAATACTCTACTGATAGCACTAGACAGGCCATCAAGAAAGAAAGTCAACAAAGAAACAATGGACTTAAACTATATTCTAGAAAAAATAGACTTAACAGATATTTACAGAACATTCTACCCAGCAACTGCAGAACACACATTCTTTTCATCAGCATATGGAACATTCTTCAAGATAGACCATATAATAGGTCACAAAACAAGTCTAAATAAATTTAAGAAAATTGAAATTCTATCAAGTACTCTCTCAGACCACAGTGGAATAAAATTGGAAATCAATTCCAAAAAGAACCTTAAAAACTATGCAAATACATGAAATTAAGTAATCTGCTGCTGAAAGATCTCTAGGTTAACAATGAAATCAAGATGAAAATTAAACAATTGAACTGAAAGATAATAGTGACAAAACCTATCAGAACCTCTGGAATACAGCAAAAGTGGTGCTAAGAGGAAAGTTTATAGCATTAAATGCCTGCATTGAAAGTCTGAAAGAGTACAAATGGACAATCTAAGGTCACACCTCAAGGAACTAGAGAATCAAGAACAAATAAAACCCAAACCCAGCAGAGAAAAAGAAATAAAAAAGATCAGAGCAGCACTAAGTGAAATTGAAACAAGAAAAACAATACAAAAGAGAAATGAAACAGAAAGCTGGTTCTTGGAAAATATAAGCAATATTGATAAACCATTAGTGAGATGAATGAAGAAGAGAGAAGACCCAAATAAACTTAACTAGAAATGAAATGGAAAGTATAACAACAGATACCACAGAGATACAAAAGATTATTCAAGGTTACTATGAACAGCTTTACACACACAAGCTAGAAAACCTAGAAGAGATGGATAAATTCCTGGAAATATACAACCCTCCTATATTAAACCAGAAAGAAATAGAAACTGAACAGACCAATAACAAGTAGCAAGATTGAAACAGTATTAAAAATATTGCCAACAAAAAAAGTCCAGGACCAGATGGATTCGCAGCTAAATTTTATCAGATATTCAAAGAAGAATTGGTACCAGTCCTACTGAAGCTATTCCAAAAGATAGAGAAGGAGGGAATCCTCCCTCAACCATTTTATGAAGCCAATATCACCCTAATAACAAAACTAGGCAGGGACATAACAAAATACAGAAAACTACAGACCAGTATCCCTGATGAACATAGATGCAAAAATCCTCAACTAGCTAACCAAATGCAACAGCATAGCAAAAAGATAATCCACTGTGATCAAGTGGGTTTCATATTAGGAATGCAGGGTTTGTTTAACATATGCAAGTTAATATCACAAGTCAATAAATGTGATACACCACATAAGGAAAAATAAAAACAAAACTAATATGATTATCTCAATAGACACAGAAAAAGTATTTAACAAAATCCAACATCCTTTTATGAATAAAACCCTCAGCAAAATCAGCATAGAAGGGACATATCTTAAAATAATAAAAGTCAGTTATGACAAACCCAGAGCCAACTTTATACTGAATGGGGAAAAGTTGAAAGCATTTCCCTTGAGAACTGGAACAAGACAAGGATGCCCACTTTTGCCACTTCTATTCAAAATAGTACCAGAAGTCCTCTCCAGAGCAATCAGACAGGAGAAAGAAATAAAGGGCATCCAAATTGATAAGTCAAACTGTCACTCTTTGCTGATGATATGATCACCTACCTAGAAAACCCTAAAAACTTATCTAAAAAGCTCCAAGAACTGGTAAATGAATTCAGCAAAGTTTCAGGATACACAATTGTTGTACACAAATCTGTAGTTCTGCTATACACCAACAATCGCCAAGCTGAGAATCAAATTAATAACCCCTTTTACAATAGATGTAAAAGTAAATAAAATACTTAGGAATATACTTAACCAAGGATGTAAAAGACCTCTACAAAGAAAATTACAAAACACTGCTGAAAGAATTCATAAACAACACAAATGAAAACACACACAAATGATGTGTTTTCATGGATAGTATCAGTATTGTGAAAATGACCATACTGCTAAAAGCAGTCTACAAATTCAACGCACTTCCCACCAAAATACCGCCATCACTCTTCAACAATCCTAAAATTTATATGGAACCAAAAAAGAGTATAGCCAAAGTAAGACTAGGCAAAAAGAACAAATCTGAAGGAATCACTTTACCCAACTTCAAACTATACTATAAGGCCATAGTCACCAAAACAGCATGGTACTGGTATAAAAGTAGTCATATAGTAGGCATATAGAGAAATAGAACATAATAGAAAACCCAGAAATAAAGCCAAATACTTAAAAGCCAACTGATTTTTGACAAAGCAAACAAAAACATAAAGTGGGGAAACGACACCCTATTAAACAAATGGTGCTGGGATAATTGGTTAGCCACATGTGGAAGCATGAAATTGGATCTTCATCTTTCACCCTATACAAAAATCACCTCAAGATAAATCAAAGACTTATCTAAGACCTGAAACCATAAAGATTCTAGAAGATAACATTGGAAAAACCTTTCTAGACATTGGCTGAGGCAAAGAGTTCATGAACTTTTGGGTTCAAGAACCCAAAAGCAGATGCAAAAAAAAAAAAAAAACAAAGATAAATAGATGGGACCCAATTAAACAAAAAAGCTTCCACACAGCAAAAGAAATAATCAGCAGAGTAAACAGACAACCCATAGAGTGGGAGAAAATATTCACAAATTATGCATTGGCAAAGGACTGATATCCAGAATTTACAAGGAACTCAAATCAGCAAGAAAAAACCAATCCCATCAAAACGTGGACTAAGGACATGAATAGACAATTCTCAAAAGAAGATATACAAATGGCCAACAAGCATATGAAAAAATGCTCAACATCACTAATTATCAGGGAAATGAAAATCAAAACCACAATGAGATACCACATTACTCCTGCAAGAATGGCCATAATTAAAAAATCAAAAAATAATAGATGTTGGCATTGAAGTGGTGAAAAGGGAACACTTTTACACTGTTGGTGGGAATGCAAACTAGTACAAACACTATATATTTTACCTAACAACTAGAAATGTTACAACAAAACAAACAGAAAGAAAAAAAGAGAAAGAACTGATAAATATGAAAGCACACAGAAATGATTTTGTATACAGAATGGATAAATAAAATTGATGTATTTCTTTGGGAAAAATTATAACTACGGCAAGATTAAAAAAGCTAAAAGAGAAACCCCATCCCCTGCAGAATTAAAAACAAATTTGAAAGAAAAATGGTATTTATCACCAGAAAAAATAAATTATTGAAAATTACAAAAGAATAATATGTGCAGCTCTATTTGGAAATCCCTGAGACTAGAGATATTTTTTGAAACAAAGTTAATAGCGGAAAATATTAGTTGTTCAATAATACTGGAAGAAATAATAAAAATTAGTTATCTTTCCCAAAGATTGCAGTCAAATGGTCTTAAAGAGTAGTTATTTTGAACTGTTATGTTATAACTATTTCCCTCAGTTTGTTCAATTTTTGAAAGTATAGAAAAAACGAAAACATCTTCACTAGGTTTTATGGAGGTAGCATAATGTTGATACTAAATAACACAAAAATTTAAAAACGAAAATAAATATAAAAGAAACTACTTAGCTCATATTTGAGTTTAAAAGATAAAATGTTTAGTAAAATATTAGCAAATCAAGTTTCAAGCATATTAGAAAGAAATATTGAGATCAAAAAGGGTTTATTCCAGAAATAGACGGGATTTTAAAAATGGTAATTCATTAATAGGTTAATGTCAAAATTGTATATTTTAATATTTCATATAGTAATGGTATTAAAGAAGGACATGTTTCCTATTTAAAAACAGCAAAACTTTAAAAACTCTTTGTAAAATAGAAATATATCAATATTTTTGAAAATTATAGAGGTTATCTATTTTCAAACAATAGACAAAAGGGTGCAGGAGCCAATGAAACGTGCTCCCAATGGCTAAAGCTAGAACAAGTTGAACAGCAAAATTTTTAAAAAGTATTGGATTGTAACTCAAAGTGTAAAAAACTATGCACGAGTTCATACAGATATGAATAAATTATTATATCAATTGTTCGATGAGGGAGAAGAGATAAATTTATTTTGCGACTGGGCATGGTGGCTCACGCCTGTAATCCCAGCACTTTGGGAGGCCGAGGCGGGTGGATCACGAGGCCAGGAGATTGAGACCATCCTGGCTAATATGGTAAAACCCCGTCTGTACTGAAAATACAAAAAAAATTACCCAGGCGTGGTAGCATGCGTCTGTAGTCCCAGCTACTCAGGAGGCTGAGGCAGGAGAATGGCGTGAACCCAGGAAGTGGAGGTTGCAGATACCATAGATCATGCCACTGCACTCCAGCCTGGGCAACAGAGCGAGACTCCGTCTCAAAAAAAAAAAAATTGTAGAATTCTAAGTAAGTCATGTAGATATTCTAACCTAAGAAGAGAATAAAACTTTCCATCCTTTAAGACTACATATAATGACTTCCTTCTAAAGAGTACAGTATGGAAAGAGGGAAAAAAGTGTAATATTACAATGGATAAATCTGACAAACACACTTCATGCAGGTGACCGAGGTAAACATAAACAGTGATAAGTTATGACATTACGTTTCCTGGATATGACATGAAAAGGCATTTTATACTTGTGGTCTTCTTTCTTAAACCCCGTATATCTAGTCTAATCAAGAGAAAAACATCAGAAAAATCCTAAGAGAAGTCTGGAGAATAACCTCCTCAAAATTGTCAAGGTCATCAAAAACAAAGAAAGTCTGAGAAAATGTCACAACCAAGAACCTAAGGAGCCAGGACAACTAAATGTCATGTGGTAACCTAGATGGGATCCCGGATCATTAAAAGCAATCAGGTGAAAACTAACGACATCTGAATAAACTATGTATGGATTTTAGTTACTAATAAATGTGTCATTTGTTCATTAATTGCAACAAATGTACTATAGTGTAGTTGTAACTAGTATTAGTGTAAATCAATTGTTTTTTTGGCCATTAAAAGTAAATGGCAATTACTTTTGCACCAACCTATAATATAAAATGTTAAGGGGAAACTGTGCAGAACATATGGGAGCTCTTTGGAGTATCTGTTCAATTTTTCTGTAAATCTAAACTGCTCTAAAGATTGTTAAACACATGCAAAACGCAATTGCCACATTCAGTCTGAGCAGTGAAAACCTATTCTAGTGGATTTTTTGATTACTATAGTTCTTTTTAGAAGTTCTAACAATCAGTAGTACATGAAACAGAAATATAGTTCAAAAATAGATGAAAAATAATCTTTCCTCACAGGAGATAGTACAGTTTCCTAGAAAATTAAATAGAATAAAAAAACCCCTCCTAGACATAAAAAGAAAATTCAGAAAACTGAGTGTGGCTAGAATATGTATATACTTTTCATACACTGGTAATAACCAGTTATAAAATAAAATGGAAGATCTCATTTGTAGTCCTCCAAAATAGAAAATACCTAAGAATTAATAGGAAGTTTCTACACGAAAAAGAAAACCTTGCAAAACTATACTGAAAGATGTAAAATATTTGTATAATGGAAACAAGGCTCTTTGTGGCAGAATCTGATAGTTGTTGTCTGATACCCATTTTGATTTCTTCATTTTAGGGATAGAACCCCATGTTTTTAGTGGGGAACATGTAACCCAGGAAGAGTTCACATTTCCCAGCCCATCTTGCCTTTGGGTGCAGTGGTCACAGCATTAAGTCATGGTCTATTGGGTATGAGTGGAAGTGATGTGAACATCTAGGCCACATCCTTAAGAGGAAACTGCTCTCACTTTCTACTGCTCCATGCTTGGGTCTGCAACACAGATGTGGTGGATGTGATGAGCTCCCGATTTACTGGACTTTCCTTAAGTGGAAGGTTATTTATTTGAGATGCACTCTCACTCTGTTGCCCAGATGGGAGTGCAGTGGCACAATCTCGACTCACTGCAACCTCCACCTCCCAGGTTCAAGCGATTCTCCTGCTTCAGCCTCCTGAGTAGCTGGGACTACAGGCACGTGCCACCGTATCCAGAATTGGTGGGTTGTTGGTCTCACTGACTTCAAGAATGAAGTCGTGGACCCTCGCGGTGTTACAGTTCTTAAAGATGGTATGTCTGGCGTTTGTTCCTTCTGATGTTCGGACATGTTTGGAGTTTCCTCCTTCTGGTGGGTTCGTGGTCTCGCTGGCTTCAGGAGTGAAGCTGCAGACCTTCACGGTGAGTGTTACACCTCTTAAGGCCCTGTGTCTGGAGTTGTTCATCTCAGGGGGTTTATGGTCTTGCTGGCCTCAGGAGTGAAGCTACAGACCTTCTCATTGAGTGTTACAGCTCATAAAGGCAACATGGACCCAAAGGGTGAGCACCAACAATGTTTATTGCAAAGAGTGAAAGAACAAAGCTTCCAGCCGGGAAAGTAACCCAAGCGGGTTGCCACTGCTAGCTGGCAGCCTGCTTTTATTCCCTTATCTGACCCCACCCACATCCTGCTGATTGGTCCATTTTACAGAGAACTGATTGGTCCGTTTTACAGAGAGCTGATGGATCCGTTTGGACAGAGTGCTGATTGGTGCGTTTATAATCCTTTAACTAGACACAGTGCTAGACAGAAAAGTTCTCCAAGTCCCTACTAGGTTAGCTAGATACAGAGTACTGATTGGTGTATTTACAAACCTTGAGCTAGACACAGGGTGCTGATTGGTGTATTTACAATCTCTTAGCTAGACATAAAGGTTCTCCAAGTCCCCACTAGAGACAGGACCCCAGCTGGCTTCGCCTAGTGGATCCTGCGCCAGGGCCTCGGGGGAGCTGCCTGCGGGTCCCCTGCTGCGGCTTCACTCCTCAGTCCCTGGGCAGTCAATGGGACTGGGCACCACGGAGCAGGGGCCGGCACCAGTTGGGGAGGCTGTGGCCGTGCAGGGAGCCCATGGCAGGTGAGTGGAGGGGGAGGCTCGGACATGGCAGGCTGCAGCTCCCGAGCCCTGCCTGGCCGGAAGGCAGCTGAGACCCTGGGAGATTTGGAGTGCAGCGCTGGCGGGCTGGCACTGCTGAGGGACCTGGCACACCCTCTGCAGCTGCTGGCCCAGGTGCTAAGCCCCTCACTGCCTGGGGCTGGCGGTGCCAGCCAGCTAGGCTGCTCTGAGTGCAGGGCGCCAGCCCACACCCACCGGGAACTAGCGCAGGCCCACGAGCACCATGCGCAGTCCCGGTTCCAGCCTGCACCTCTACCTCCACACCTCCCTGCAAGCAGAGGGAGCTGGCTCTGGCCTCGGCCAGCCCAGAGAGGGGCTCCCACAGTGCTGTGGCTGGCTGAAGGAGTCCTCAAGCTCCTCCAGAGTGGATGCAGAGGCTGAGGAGGTGCTGAGAGCGAGGGCTGCTCGCAGGTTGTCACCTCTCACCACCACGCCCAGCTAATTTTTTTTGTATTTTTAGTAGAGACGGGGTTTCACCTTATTAGCCAGGATGGTCTTAATCTGACAAGCTCATAAAACCTGCCTGCCTTGGCCTCCCAAAGTGCTGGGATTACCAGGATGAGTCACCATGCCTGGCCAAAAGCTTATTTTTGTCTTCATTTTTAGCTTTAGTATTTTCTTTCTCCAGCCCCCCCGCCCACCCCCAGGTGTTTAGAAACTACAAAGTAACCTTGAAAGACTCCAACATAACACCTTGACTAAGCTTGAATCATGCGACTATGTTGCCACCTTGCTCTGTTTTTCCTGCCCTTGAGGCCTTTGGCAACATCCTCTGTGATATGAATACCATTTGTAGTTTGCCTACACTTTTAATAAAACCTTTTTGCTGGAATAAGCATTGCTCCTTCCAAGTTGTTGCTTGCCCAAGAAGGCAATGCCCATAAGTGCCACCATATGAGCAAATCTCTTGCAACACTTGTGTCTTTGGTTTTGTGCACAGGTGCTGATGAAGAGATGTTCTTCCTAAGGAATCAGGTTATTCAGGCTTAGTGGCATATTTTTCCGGTTGAAGCTTGTTTTAGAAATTGTTGTAAAGTTTCTTTTAGCATGTATAGAGAAATAAGTCAATCAAATAGTGAGATATTCTCATTGTAAGAAGAAATTCAGAATATCTTACTTATTTTTCTTACTTTCCTCCTGTCTTGAAACAATGCCACTAGTATAGAAAGGTTGTACAAACACAGTTCTTAAGGAAATTGACACATGCTGAACATTGATTGTGGGGGTAGGTGTGGGGGAGGTGGAGCTTGAGCTGGTCTATTTTCTATTGCAATTCCAACTTGTCTAGTTGTCTGTCAATCCATTCTCTCTTCATCTCCTTATCTCCTTTCTCTACTTGCCTAGTGGAGCAGCGTCTGGAGATCTTCTTGTTGAGTGTATGAGCACACACATGTATACTCTCCAGTATCTGAGAAGGGCAGAATCAGCCCAGTTCCACCCATGTGACTGGACAAACAATTCCAGATGATGTTGATAACACCTTTGTTTATAAAACAAATGTTACTAATGTTCTTATGACAAATGGGTTAAACCGATAGTTTAAGATCCCTACATTTGGCTTGCATAGTAGATTTTCCTCTTGTTTGCAAAATGAAAATTGTTATATTATTCTAACTGCAAAATAATACATGTTTTTGTAAAATGTTCAGATATTAGAGAAACATATTAAAGTAAAAGTTACCTACATTTCAGTATCTAGAGATAACCACTCCTACCACCTTGGTGTGTCATTCCAGCTGTAAAATGCTGGTTCAGATTATTTTTTAAAGTAGAAGACTTTAATGAAAAGGTTGAGAAATGCTGGGTTAAACAATATTAAGCATGCTTATTGTAAGCCACAGAATTTTTATTCCTGATTGTGCTATGAGAAACTCTAAAAAAGACTTAATTTGCAGTACTTCCCAAATCTATGAGACTGGACTACTGTTTTTTGAAGAACAAAACAAAAAAAAAATCTGGAAAATGCTATCCTTTGAACATTTACTCGTACATTAAGACATGTCATACAAATGAGATAAAAAACTCAACCTAGTTTTTATCCTGTTTCCATATAAACTCAGCAATGTATGATGAACATTTGCCCATATCCATAAATAGAGATTTACATCATTCTTAATGGCTGTGTAATATTCTGTTGTATATATGTATTATCCTCTAGTGAACGAAATTCTCTGTTAGTGGACATCAGACACAAAGGAACATTGAGCAAAGAGGCAAAAAAAAAAAAAAAAAAAAAAAAAAAAAAAAAAAAAAGAGAAACATGCACAGAATTCACAAAAATATTTGCAAAAACTAAAATTAAATCAGTAAACAAACAGGTCAGTATATCTTTAAGAACATGTACAGAGAACACAGAATTCACAGAAAGAGAAACAATAGACCATTATAAATATAACATAATGTTCAGCTTTACATCTATGCCATGCAAATGAGGATATCCAGTTATAATATTTAATTGATTAAAGTAGCAAAAAATAAAGACTAACAAAATATGGCATCGTTGAGGATTTGGGAAAGTGTACACTTTTACCCTGTTAGTGAAAAATGTAAATTGGTGCCACCTTTCTTGAGGGTAGGGTATCTACACCCATTAAAATTTTCAATAAGCATATCCTTGGAAACAGCAGGTCTAGTTTAGATTACTTTTTTGGCTACAAGACTATGATCTCTTTTTTATAAACAATCCCTTGTTGAGATCTTGCCCTGGGTTGCACTCTGTGCTAGATTCATGGACAGGACAATTTTCTCAAGAAGTCTATGACATATAGAGTTTGACCAAATAAGGCTCACACAGAAACTACTGGACTGTCTCCAAAAACTTTTGAATCTCCAGTAATAATAATGCATTTGAATAAAATAATGATTATAACACTGAAATTAATCAAGATTTTTCTAAACAGAATGTTTGTAGTTTCAATAGTGATTAGAAGAAAGTTTATATTCCTTTAATTTCCTGGCAGAGCTAGCATTTACTGCAACTGGAAATCCTGCTAGTGAGTATAAGCTAATAAACAGCCGGTTTCAAAAATCAGGATTTTTTTATTCTGAGACATGTTTTTCTGTCTTTTTCATCTTCCACATAATTACACTTCTAGTTCCGTCATGTTTTCCTGCTTCAGTCAGTGCGTGGTAGCTTTCTTCATCAGAAAAATAAATTCTAATGCAGAGGAAGAAGTCAGCTGGATTCATATATTTAATCCATTCTGTTGGAAGCTCTGTGAGGGAATGGATTGTTTTACCTCCACAGATCCCCAATACCCAGTGCCTATTGCTAAGCCCATTGGGTGGACTCAATATATTTGTTGACTATAGTTTGAGTGGACCTCACATAAGGTGATATTAATGAACTTAGAGCTTTGAAGATGAGTTCTAGATGGAAAGTTTAGCCATGATATCAATTCCACATCCAAGTACTTTTAAAACATAATTGCCTAGAGAGAAAAGTAAAATCACTGGATAGAAAGAGTAGAAACTTCATGGCCAAATGCAAATTTAGGTAAATGAAAATTATAAGAAGCAAGTATTTGGAAATTCTCCTTTGTCTAAATCAGACTGAGTCATTAACATAGAGTATGAAGAAATAGGTGATTTGATAAATATGAAAATAAAATGGAAGGAGAAGGAAAGGGGATCAGAAAAAGTATGCACTAAGGACATTAAGTACAGATTATACCTTTAGGGATATACTACCTTTAATCCTCCCTATCCCTACAATGCTGCAAGATTATTGTTACTGTGCTTATTTTACAAACGAGGACAGAGTGTGTATAACAGTTTAAATAATTTACTAAAGACCACCTACCCTGCTAGTACCTGGAATACATTGGAAATAAGCTCTGCCATTCCTTCTTATAGAGAAAGACTTGCCAAACATGGTGAAGATAGCAAATAGAAGAAACAGCATAAAAATTATCCATTTGATATACTATGGAAGTGGTTCTCACACTTTAGTGTGTCAGAATCACCAAAGAGCTTGTCAAAACTGGCTGTCTGGGCCCCACCTCCAGAGTTTCTGAATCAGTAGGTCTGGAATGGGATCAGATAATCTGCATTTCCAACCAGTTCCCAGGTGCTGCTGTTGCGGCTGCCAGTCCAGGAAACACACCTTGAGAATCATTGAAATAGAGGAATTTCATTATTATCATCTGTCTTGATTTTAGAAGGGCATTTGCAAAGTCTTTTTATGATACCCATTTTGTCAAGATTTTTTAAACTATTAATTCATAATTAATTCAACAACTGAGTCATTCAGCAAATAGAATAGTGATGGAGACAAAGCATGGAATTACAGTTGAAACCTGTTCCTAATATATAAAAATTGACTTAATAACTTAATAGATATTTTAAAAGTTTAGATCACAAAGTCAATGTATGGTTAAAGAAAAGAGGCTCTAAAATTACTAAGGCTTCTGATTATATTAATACAGGCAGTCTATCTATTTTGTTAATTTTTTTTGAGAAAACTGCTCCTGAATTCATTGATCTTTTGAATGGTTTTTGTGGCTTGATCTCCTTCAGATTAGCTCTGAGTTTGGTTATTTCTTGTATTCTTCTAGCTTTGGGATTTGTTTACTCTTGATTCTCTAGTCCTTTTAGTTGAGATTTTAGGTTGTTGACTTGAGCTCTTTCTAGATTTTTGATATGGCCATTTAGTGCCATAAATTTCCCTCTTAACATTGTCGTAGTTTTGTTCCAGATATTCTGATTCATTGTATTTTTGTTCTCATTAGTTTCAAAGATCTTGATTTCTGCCTTAATTTCATTATTTACTCAAAAGTCATTCAGGAGTAGGTTATTGAATTTCCTTGTAATTATATGGTTTTGAGTGAATTACTTAGTCTTGAGTTCTAATTTGATTTTACTGTCATCCAAGAGACTTATGATTTCAGTTCTTTTGCATTTGCTGAGGAGTGTTTTACTTATGATTATGTGAGTGATTTTAGAGTAAGTGCCATGTGGTGATGAGAAGAATGTATATTCTGTTTTTTTTTTTTTTTTGGATAGTTCTGTAGGTATCTACAAGGTCCAATTGATCCAGTGCTGATTTCAGGTCCTTAATATCTTTGTTGATTTTCTGTCTCAATGATCTGTCTAATATTGTCAGGGGAAAGTTAAAAGTCTCCTGCTATTATTGTGTGAGGGTTTAAGTCACTTTAAACGTCTCTAAGAACTTGCTTTATAAATCTGCATTCTCCTGTGTTGGGCACATATATATTTAGGATAGTTAGCTCTTCTTGTTGAATTGAACCCTTTATCATTATGTAATACCCTTCTTTGTCTTTTTTGATCTTTGTTGGTTTAAAGACTGTTTTGTCTGAAAACATAATTGCAACACCTGCTTTTTTTTCTGTTTTCTATTTGCTTGGTAAATTTTCCTTCATCCCTTTATTTTGAGTGTCTTTGGATGTGAGATGCATTTCTTGAATGCAGCATACCAATGGGTCTTGGCTCTTTACTCAGCTTGCCACTCTGTGTCTTATAATTAGGGCATTACATTTAAAGTTAGTATTGTTATACATGGATTTCATCCTGTCATTGTGATGCTAGCTGGTTATTTTGCCAACTTGTTTATGTGGTTGTTTTTTAGTGTCACTGGTCTGTGTACTTGAGTTTATGTTTGTAGTGGCTGGTAGTGATTTTTCCTTTCCATATTTAGTGCTTCCTTCAGGAGTTCTTCTAAGGCAGGTCTGGTGGTAATCATAATATGACAATTATGGGAAAGAATCCCACTGTTCCCTGGGTTGAAGAGAATATATAGATTAATAAACTTAATTCCAGGTGCCTCTTCAAAAAGTAGAAGAGACTCCAGAGTAGTGAAAGTTCTAGAACTAGTACATGAAATGCCAGGACACAAGGAAGAGTAAGTGGCTCAACTTACTTGGGTTGTGGAGTAGCAGCTCCTACGCTGGTGAGGAATTGTACAAAATAAACTCCATCTGCCTCTGACTTAAGATTTAGTTCAAATTTTAGGGGAAAGACACATAAACAACTATTATACTGCAACATAAAAGGAGCCAATTGCTATAATAGGGCTTATTAAAAATCGGCCAGGAGAGAATAGGAAAGAGGGAGAAGATAGGACCATTATGATCCAGCAAGGTTCACAGGAATGTTGCATCCAAGGTGAGTCCTGAGAAAGTAGTAGAATTTCAAAATGTGGAATTTAAATTTATTCAATTCAACCAACACTTGTGGGACATTTATTGCATGTGGGACTAGGCACCAGATACAAAGATAAATACAACATTGTTTCTGCCCTCCAGAGTGCTGACCATGGCAGATGTTGTGCTAGTTGCTGGGTATAGGGTGGTGGGAAGAAAACAGAAGTAGGTTCTAAGTCTCATGAAGTATATATGACAGAAATTTGTATAATGGGATAGAAATTTTGAAAGATGGTGGAAAGGAACTCTATGGAAAGAGCATGACAAGAAACACCAATATTGCTGTCAAATGCAAGAGGTACTCTCCTTGCCTGAGCAGTTCACTTGTGGGAGTGAAGATATGAATAAATACAGTGAGAGATAGTTTGGGTGAGTATTAGTGTAGATAAATGAAGGGGACATGCCTGGTGAAGTTTAGACCTAATTAATTGGGTAACAGGATTTATATAAAAGATGTGGGAAAATGGGGTTGACATCATCCAGTCTGGGAGGATAACTGGTGACCACATAAAGGACAGATTTGAGAAGCAATAGGTTAGATGTGGGGAAATTAGGTGAGAGGTCACTGCTCAGGACCTTGTGAAAGGGGAGAGCTTTTGGTCATTATGTTAGGAAGTTCAAAGATGATATTAAAGAAAAAATGTACATGGTATATGCTTAAAAATATTCAAAATAGCCATTTCCTTTCTTCTCTCTTTCCTCCCTGCCTTCCATGTCTATTTGCCTCTCCTCTTCTCTTACCTTTTCTTACTATTTGGAAAGATGTTTCTAGGTCCAATAAAATATTTTTGTGTTAAAATTACTAGAGGGATTTTTCCTGTGTTTGACTGAGAGATTCTAAGGGGGCAGTTTGCTAAATTGTATCACTTATTTATCAGTTGGTAAAAACCAAATCCCTATTTTCATAGCATTCATTATGATTTGGACCATAGGTATGAGTGCATGCATTGCATATTTTATTGTGTTTTCCTTTTTGGCATGGTGCATGTTAAAACGATTTTGTTATTAAGCTCCACTTTTAATGTAATATTATTCCAGTTCTATGCTGAAGGTACTGTGCTGCCAGAGCAGGGAGTTTTCTGTACTACTTACCAGTCATTGGCTTCTCTTATACCAATGTCCTTTCCTTTGGAGCAGGAGAACCCAGGGAAACAAATAAAGCATAGGTTAAATAGTCATCAAGTCAATAGCATTTTGGATTTCAAGCAGGACAACAGAGCACCACTAACAAATAAATGTAAAATGCTAAACCTAGTGAGGCTAAGAAGTTTAACATCAAGGGAAACTAATAAAATTAAAACTTCAGCAGTCTGCTCTCACCTTCACACTAAACTGTTCTCAAGTTTATTTGGTAATTCTCTTATTCTGACTATATTGCGTCAGTACAAACAGCGAGAGGAAAATCTAACTTACGATGATAAACCTATGGCTCTCATTAAACTCTGTGACATAGTTTATTTGCAAAGAGCGTACTTAATGTGGTCTTTGAGTTATTGTTTCAAAGAATTCCATTTATCAGAAGGGTATTTTCAATGGCTGTGGATTCAGGCAACATTTATTTGTATATTAGATTGATTAGATTACTTCCACCAATTTTAAAATAATTATGTCAGAGAATAGAATTTTTTGTTTGGTGTGATAAAGTTAATTATATTGACTTGAATAACAAAAATAAATATGATTGAGGAAAGGGAATGAGATAATATTTCTGTTAGCCTGTTAGGATAGGAGCAAGTGATAATTATTGAGAATCCACAGGTTTGGCATTAACTAACTGAAAAATAAGAATACATGTCACTGTAAGGAAGAAATATTGGTGATAATGTGCTCATGGCTATTTCTGTAACTCTAGCTCTTTATACCAGTGGCACAGATGCTGCTTCTGAGTGTAGAAAGATGCAAAATTTGCAACTTCAAACAAGTAAGCGAGAAATGGAACTCATCTAAATGATCTCAACTAAGACCTATCTAGGAATCTGTACTCCACGAACATGTAACATATCCAGTTTCAGTTACTTTTGGAAGTTCTTCCTTCCCAAGGCCATACCAGAAAGCAGAAGGCATAAAGGGCCATGAGAGAGGCTTTCATCTCAGGCCTTGAGTGGTTGCTGACACCTCATTAATGAAGCCGGCCTGGGCTGTTGTTTATGGTGCTGCTGCTCCTGCGCCAATGTGAAGGTGGGAATCTTGGCCTAGGCTGAGAGTTCTGGTGTTTAGGGCTCATTTTATTTGCACTCTGAAATATTTTCCTGGCATTCTAGCACTTTATGGGGACTGGCTTCCCAGTATTCTTGGGATCCTGTAGACCCTGTCTTCTTCATAGCCTTTGGGAATCTCTGCTTTTCTTACTCTCAAGATTATTTTTGTTCTCCTACTCTCCTCTTGGGATCCAGATGACAATCTTTATTTATTTATTTATTTTATTTATTTTATTTATTTTTATTATACTTCAAGTTCTAGGGTACATGTGCATAACGTGCAGGTTTGTTACATATGTATACTTGTGCCATGTTGGTGTGCTGCACCCATCAACTCGTCAGCACCCATCAATTCATCATTTATATCATGTATAACTCCCCAATGCAATCCCTCCCCCCTCCCCTCCCCATAATAGGCCCCAGTGTGTGATGTTCCCCTTCCCGAGTCCAAGTGATCTCATTGTTCAGTTCCCACCTATGAGTGAGAACATGCGGTGTTTGGTTTTCTCTTCTTGTGATAGTTTGCTAAGAATGATGGTTTCCAGCTGCATCCATGTCCCTACAAAGGACGCAAACTCATCCTTTTTAATGGCTGCATAGTATTCCATGGTGTATATGTGCCACATTTTCTTAATCCAGTCTGTCACAGATGGACATTTGGGTTGATTCCAAGTCTTTGCTATTGTGAATAGTGCTGCAGTAAACATACGTGTGCATGTGTCTTTGTAGTAGAATAATTTATAATCCTTTGGGTATATACCCAGTAGTGGGATGGCTGGGTCATATGGTACATCTAGTTCTAGATCCTTGAGGAATTGCCATACTGTTTTCCATAATGGTTGAACTAGTTTACAATCCCACCAACAGTGTAAAAGTGTTCCTATTTCTCCACATCCTCTCCAACACCTGTTGTTTCCTGATTTTTTAATGATTAATTAGCACAGACTCAGACCCTTGTGAAAGATTACAAGGGGATTTTTATCCAAGCTGAAGGAGATGTTAAAAAGGTCTTGCTTTTGGTTTGGAATAGGGGAAAAATCTATAAGGCAAACAACTATAAAATAGTATGTTGGTATATTACAACATTTCTTATGTTGCTTCCTTTCTCTGGTGATGCAGATGTGGTCTTACTGGTATAGACTGGTTGGGTCTCTTAATGACTGCCGAGGGCCTATGTGTTATACAGCTGGGGGCTCCATTCCCCTCAGAGTCAAGCTGTACAGAGTCAGCATGGTTGCACATCAGCCTGGGTTCAGTGTTGGCAAGCAGAATATCCTGACAAACACGGTAGGTTGCAGAATTAGTCCTGCATCTTGCCACCTCTATCCACCTCTCCCTCATCCCCCAACCCCTCTCAACATGTGACTCTTGCTTATTTCCCTATATTTGCTTTTCTTCACTTCTATGATCTGTTATGTGATTCCGTTCTTCTGATTTTCTTATTTTGAGTTTCCCTTTGAAGGATAAGCAATGCTGGAAATTTCCTGTCAACATGGCAATGTCTTTGTCCCTTTGTGTCTGAGCATCACAAGGTATATAAGATATCTATACAATAAGATGGAAAATATATCTGACTTCACTCCTATTTGTAAACATTTGGGTCTGGGAAGAATGCGGAAAGGAAATGCTAATACTACATTTCAAGCTTATAAACATTTACAAAAACACATGCATCAAATTTGTTTTTTAGATACCATTTTGCAACATGTAGATGCAAATCATACCAAAATAACTTCTTTGACAGGTATTTCTCTGAGTAGGCATGGTGTCAGTTCCATTAAGGCAGAGGGCTTGATACATTTTTTGATGGTTCGATGTCTAAAGATCCCTTTCCCTCCCTTCCCTTCCCTTCCCTTCCCTTCCCTTCCCTTCCCTTCCCTTCCCTTCCCTTCCCTTCCCTTCCCTTCCCTTTCCTTCCCTTTCCTTTCCTCCCTCCCTTTCTCCCTTTTTTCTCTCTCTCTCTCCCTCCCTCCCACCTCCCTCCTTTTTTTCCTCCCTCCCTCTTTTCCTCCCTTCCTTCCTTTCCTTCCTTTTCTTCTCTCTTCCCTCCCTCCCTCGTCTCTCTCTCTCTCTCTCTCTCTCTCTCTCTGTCTCTTTCTTTTCAACACAGTTTGGCTCTGTCACCAGGCTGGAGTGCAGTGGTGTGGTGTGATCTTGGCTCACTGCGTACATGTTCAAACGTTTCTCCTGCCTCAGTGTCCGAGTAGCTGGGATTACAGGTGCAGGCCACCACATCCACCTAATTTTTGTTTTATTAGTAGAGATGGGGTTCCACCATGTTGGCCAGGCTGGTCTCAAACTCCTGACCTCGAGTGATCCACCTGCCTCAGCCTCCCAAGGTGCTGGGATTATAGGTGTTAGCCATGGCACCCAGTCTAAAGCACCATTTCTATGTGGACACCATACCAACATTTTATTCCAGACTAAAATCCCAAACAAAAGACAAAGAAAATCTGTAAAATTCTTGCAGCAATTTTATAATGTTTTGTTTATTGGCTATATTTTAAATAAATAAGTGAAATATTACATCAAATGAAAGCATCCACATTGAATTCTAAACAAATAAAATGGAATGAGCAGATTGAGTCAGGGAGCAAGAAGTATTTATTTGAAGCCCTGTAATGTGCCTGATACTGTTTTAAGTGCCCAGGAATGCATGAAAAACATATAAAAATAATCCCTGCCAATAAGGAGTGTTAAATCTAGATTGAAAAACTATGTGTAGAAAATAGCTCGAGAACAATGTAGGAAATGACAAATTTCTTTTGGTAGGTATAAACTTAAGTACAATATGATCAGACTATAAATTTATTGTAGGTTCAGTTAGGAAAGTGAAGTTGCAGTAGGACCAAGAAACATAAAATCGAAGAATCAGTTTCCTTCTTTCAAGACATATTTGAAGTCTTGCTCGTGGTTGGAAGAAGATGCACTGATTCTAAATATGTTTAATATGTTTTACTAAACCGATTTAGGTACCATTGGTAATGTTGGGAGGGAGTAACTCCCAACTTAGGCCAAATGCTCAGTGGGGAAACATCCTACCTTGGCAGGAGAACAAGATGAAAGGTGAAACAATAAGGCATTTTCCAGGTTCAACCAAGTTCCATGTAAACTGAAGAAGCTAGGGTGAGAGCAAGACAGAATTGTAAAAAGATCAAATGAAAAAGAATTTGTGCACTGACTTGCCTCTGTGACTCATTTGAGAGTGAAATTGTTATCACATGAGCCATTTCCTGAAGTTTTAAAAAACATCAGGCCCATCTTTGAACTCTGGTTTATCTGCCTCCAAAGTCTGTGTTCCGGCATCCTTCATCTTCCAACAAAGAGCCCCAGGAGGTGTTGTTGGTAGAAATATATCATGAAATTGCTTGAGGCGCTTCTAGGAGACAGAAGACATTGTGGACCTAGCAGTAGAGCAGAGAGATTCAAACTCCAGCGAATCAAAAATGGTCTAGGAGACAACTGGGGCTGGTGGTGACTGTGGAAAGTATACTCATGTCTCAGAGGACCCCTGGCTAATCAGCCTCTGCCAACTGTTGTCATAAGGAGATGTGGGTATACTTAGTCCTCCAGTGTTTCAAGAGGAACCAGAAATCTAATTGTTCATGTAAAATATCTCTCATATTTTAAATGCTGGTATTTATTTGTTTGTTTTTAAAAATAAAAATATTCTATAGGTCAAATAAAACATATTTCTGGCTGGTAATTGGTCTATGAGTCAGGAGCTGGCAAACTCTGAGATGGTGTGCCATGCTGAGCAAGGCTCATAATTTGAAGGTTTCTTGTTTCAGCTCTTCTTTTACTTGAGAAAGCCTTTAGGGAGACAAGGGTTATCTTCCTTTGTGCTTTTGACTTTCAGGAGAATGGAGCTATTCTGGAGAGAGAATGGCAATGGATTAAAGGCTCCGAACCTGCCTAGGTCTCAATCATAGAAACCCGAAACAGCCATTGAACCCCATTGCTAATCCCTGTGCAGTCTATAGTCACACCTGGAGTGTCGACTTTTATAGGTGGAGGTTAGCTTTATATACCTTCATTGTAACTAGGCCGGGTTGAGACAGAAAGTGAATACCCAAGAAACACCCTAATGCTCACAAAACCATTTAATGTAGATCTAGGCATATGAAATGGATAATATTTGATTGTTTTTGACCTTAAAAGAGTCAATTTCATATTATTGTTACTGGCTCAAAGCCATTTCCTTTCTCAGATACTAGCCCATATAAGCAGATTTGTGAAGTCATCAGAGTTTGATTTTGAAGAAATTTAGCGTGATGGTTAAAAGTATGGGGCTATAGAGCCAGGTTACCTGGGTTTGAATACTGGGTCTCCTACCTTCTAGCTGGTTTGCCTCAGATTCCTTATCTGTACAATAGAGCTAAAAGTAGAAACGACCCTATTATAATATGTTTGAGAAGGCCAGAGGCATTATTGCATGTAAGACTTAGAGGTACAAGCATCACAAGGTATGCTCTTGGCAAACGAAAGTTATTATTTTCATTTTCTCTTTCTTCACTTGTCCTGATTTGATTGATTAGGAGTCCTTTCCTGTTATGCCTTACCCATTCTCATTTTTCCCTTCAAAATGACCTCATTTATATCCTTATCCAGATTTCTTACCCGTCAGTCCTAACCTTAGTTGACACAGGAAACACAATTGGACAAATATGACTGATGTTAGCTTACTAGGTAACTTTTACCGGTAGCATTTTCGTTTTTAAAAAAACACTGGAAGAAGCTTTGTTTGTTTGTTTCCCAAACTTGTCTGGTGGTAAGAAGTTTCCAAGACTATTAAATCTCCAGACTCCATCCTTGGAAATTTTGTTTTTTTTTTTTTTGTTTGGAATGGGCTCTGGGAATCTATATTTTTAAATTATTATTTCCAGTCAAGTTTGGGAACACTGTTTTTAATGCAATTTCTGATGATGGCACGCCATCCTCTATGATTGACACATTTTCTTTTCCTTTCTTTGGGGGAGTTTGCATATGCACTTCTAATGCTCCCTAAATCACAAACATGGGCAACTTTCTTCTCCACCCACACAGATAATCTGAGATCTTAATTTTAAAATTAACTGTGAAGCGCACCATTTCCTCTCCCCACCCAAATTAGTTACTCTGCCTTAAAGTCTTCAAGGAAAAGATCTTGCTTGCATTGTTGCTCATACAAATACTTTTCAGATTAGTGCCATTCAAAGTGAGGAGGAACAGGAGCATTTGCACCATCTGAAAACATGATAGACATGCAGGATTTCAGGCCACATCTCAGATCTAATTGACTCAGAATCTGCATTTTAACATGCACACTAACGTTTGAGAAGCACAGGTTTAAAGTGTAAGACCTTGCTGATACACATTTAATTTATTCAATATAGTTTTGTTGGCAGTGAATTTTATAAAACCTCTTCTGTGTTCTTGATATTATTATTATTATTTGAAACAGAGTTTTGTTCTTGTTGCCCAGGCTGGAGTGCAATGGCATGATCTCGGCTCACCACAACCTCCGCCTCCTGGGTTCAAGTGATTCTCCTGCCTCAGCCTCTTAAGTAGCTGGGATTACAGGCATGCACTATCATGCCTGGTAAATTTTTCTTTTTTCTTTTTTTTTTTTTTTTGTATTTTTAGTAGAGGCGAGGTTTCTCCACGTTGGTCAGTCTGGTCTTGAACTCCCGATCTCAGATGATCTGTCTGCCTTGGTCTCCCAAAGTGCTGGGATTATGGGCGTGAGCCACCACACCCAGCCTCTTAATATTATTTTTAAGGTAATATAGTGTTTTATATTTTGACAATATTTTAGATGAAAGCAAAAGCATTATGTTGCATATTTCTATCTGTAGAGAGCCTTTTCTGTATGTTAAATCTTCCTACACATAGGTAACACTTTAAGCAGTTCATTTTAGCCAGACAGTAACCATGTGGCTAACTAACCACTATGAACATTGGCTCAGTGAAAGGGCTGAGCATGCCTTCCATACATGGCAACTTACAGAAAAAACACATGAATACGATGTGGATTTTCTATTTACTTGACATATTGGTGCTTTCTTTGCAGACTACGTCTCAGCCACCTCTCTTTAGCATTTTGATAACAAGTTACACAGAATATCTAAAACGAATTTAGATCAATGACATTTGTTTACTAGACAGTAGTACTCATTTTTCCATGTTTAGTAGGGAGAGCAATTCACATTTAAAAAATTATGCTGACTTAGATACATGTAATAAAAATTAACATTTTCTTTTTATCTCCTTAATCTTTACCTCTCACCTTCTACCTTCCAGCCCCCGATCTTCTCATGTAGCATGTGCCCCACTACAGTACTTGCTTATTTAATATTTATTGAGTTATAAAAGAATTGAGTTTCACTCATGACTGTGCTGCTGGCCCTGTGTCAGTCTTTTCAGTTATGTCTAAATACACATGTAATGCTGGTGGTCCACATCATCTTTTTGCAAGAGTCATCCAGCTCTCTGTGGACACTCATTAAACACTTATTGAGAATGAGGTTGTTTTTGCAGAGCATGTCTCTTTGAGAAGAAACATGAGCATGGCAACATGCTCGTATGGATTTTTAGTCTATTTTTAGTCTATTTTGAGGATCATCCACCTCTAAGGGACTCAGATTAAAAATACGTTATTTCATGAAATAAAAAGAAGCTATTGACTCAGTGTTTAGAGAGTGTATGTATTCTACCAGAAAGGTAATCAGCTTCTCCAAGTCATGCATACTCTCGAATGGAACATATACCAGGAAAGGGGGATGTCTGGATCAGTTTTATTTACACAGGATCACAGGGTTTAAATAAAGGCAATCACAAATCATTCGTATTCCTGTCTTTACTTTCTACAACCATAACCTCTCTACCCATATTGATAAGTCAAATCTATATGGAGAATTGGCTTATTTAAAATAGAATTTTAACAAATACAAACAACAACCCAGAAGTGGAATTGTTTTTATTAGTCTTGAAATTGACTTGGGGATGTCTTTGCCATCAGAATATTGTTAGTATGACACCATTAGAAGGTTCAAAATATGGTGCAGCACAAAGCAAAGCATGTAGTCAACTCAAATTGTGATGGTGCAGAGCATGACACTAAGTATGTAAATATCAGTATTGTTTTACTTTATAATAGCCATAAAATTTTTCATAGCTTTTTTACTGCCATGTGTGGGTTTGGATTAAAAAAAATTCCCTCATATTTTAAGTTCAAGCAGGTTCCAAATCACAAACATCTGGAGAAGAGTTTTCTTGAAAAATTATTAATTTCACGGTACTTTATTTTCAGAATATCTTACAGTTAAAAACAAAATCAACTATATATTTCAACACAAAGAAAGCAGAATGAAGTTCATTATGTGGTGAAATGCCAAGACCAGATGTTTTTAAAATGATCTTGGACACTCAGTTTCTAAGAGCATAGAAAAGTATTAGCAAAACCATGTTTAAACTGAAAACTCTGATAAACAAAATTGTTTTTATATTTTTCAGTTAGAAAATGTAATACATGCACCATTGTACCATTGTGAATTATAAACTTAAACTTTTTTTTGAAAGGAAGGAATGCTATCCATAATGATGCAAAGCTGTGAACCCCTCATGATCTATTGTTGGATCTATTGCCTCTTCTAAAGGAAGTCTACAGCTGTGCTGTTCAATATGGTATCCACTGTATATAAGGGGCAATGGCCACATAAAGTTTGGCTACTAAGACTAAAGAAATACATTTTGAAATATTATTTAATGTTAATTAAATTAAAAATTTAATAGCCACATGTGACTAGTGGCTATAATATTGGTAAGTGCAATCTTACACAATAAAAAAGAAAGAACTCTAGTTCCTAGGAAACCATTTTTGGCTTTTTAGTGCCTGAAATTTTGGCAGTAGATTGCTATATCCCAATTGGGCTCTTAGATTTTTCCAGACTAAACAGGTTAATGTAGATGAAAGTTTAAGCACAGTCTGTGACAGTGAAGTGGTATATATGCTCACTCAATTACTTTACTACCACGGTTGTTAATGTTTCTACACAGGCATCTTTCCTTCCAAATTCCCTGGCTTTCTAAGAAGTTCACCCACAATTCTGCATGTGGGAGAGCAGCTTTGGTGTGAGTTTCTCATTGCTCTTGGCTCTACTTCACATTTGACTTCTTTCAGGTAATGCCTCCCCTGAGTTATCCATTTGAGTAGGGAGGGAGGGCCAGGATTGCAACCATATCCCATATCTTTCATTCAGTCTCTAGAGATTAAAGGGCAATGTAAATAGGATTTCCATTCATGCTGAAAATGACTAGGAGATAAAGCCACAGGCACACATCACAAAGAAATAAAGCGGAATAAAGGCAGACGAGTAATAGAAGCCTAAAGAGTCAACCAACCTATTGAATAAAATATATTCACTAATCCTGGAGAAAATACATGTTTAATACTCTAAGTTAGAAGACATGAAGGTAAAAAATTTGACCAAGGAATGTACGAATCAATCAGATATTACTGGTGCAGGGAATGTTTTGAAGAGTAATTTCAACATCTTGTATAATAATGAAATGCACCCAGAGAGAATAAATGAGTTGACTCAGATCACATGTGTATGGAAAGAGCTCTGGTCTATACTGTGAGTCAAAAACGACTAGGCCAGTGGTTTTAATTGATAAAACATTTCATACTTCTTTAATATTCTGCAGAGAATGCCACTTACTGTTGTTTCTGAAGTGACCTGAAGGACAGTGGAGAGCCAACCTAATGCAGGAATGTCTCTTGTCTCTTTTCCCAGCACTCTCTCCAGAAGGGAAAATCCTCAAACAAGTCTTCAAATATGAGCTTTTCAGCTATCCATAATAACCTATAATTTCAAGCTTTTTAAGGTCATTCTGGGAGAGAGGTTTAAAATGAGAGAATTCTTTTTCCTTTTGAAAAAAGAAACCTCTGGTTTTCCAAACATTTCATAAACCTCTGGAATTCTTTGGAGTGAGCCAGAAGTGGAAAAAGTAACTGAAACTGCTTGGGAAAAATTAGTAGTAGCTGCTGAAAAGAGCATTTATCAGTAATCCAGACATTGAGGACGTTTGGACTTTGTTGAACAGGCAGTTTGTGGCAAGAAATGACTGGATTAGGGGCATTGCTGGTCAGGCAACCTGGGCTAGAAGTGGCTGGGTTGTATTAGTTTCCTAGGGCTGCTGTAACCAAGTACAACAAACGAGGTGGCTTAAAACAGTGTAAATTTATTCTCTCACAGTTCTGGAGGCTATAAGTCCAAATCAAGTTGTCCTCAGGGCCATGCTTTCTCTGAAGGCTGTAGAGGAGAATCTGTCCCATGTCTTTCTCTTAGCTTCTGGTATTGCTGGCAATCCTTAGTGTTCCCTGACTTGTAAATGTGTACATCAATCTTGACCTCTGTTACATGACGTTCTGTCCTGCAGTGGTTTCCTCTCCTCTTTAGCATGTGTCTGTCTTATGCAAATGTACTTACCCACACAGTGACATCTAGTGGGTCTGAACATAGATAGTTGAATCCTCTTGAATGCTGGAATCTCTTGATAGTTTGACTATCTCTTTATTTGAGGATCATAAGCCTATGTGTTTCCAAGGAATTTTGCTGACACTGTGGAGCTATCAGCATGAAATAAGGCTCAAATTTATTAGTAGCTCTGTGAATGTAATAGATGGAAACTATATTTGACCTGTTTTTTTTTTTTTTCTTAGAAAGCCAATAAAATTTCACACAAGCCAGGATGGAACATGAGACACAATTCATTTCCTCCACCATTAATATCTTTAAGCCATAAGAGAGGCAAAGTCTCATCTGAAGGAGACTTCACATATTTGTGTATAAAGTTTTCTTCATTAAATGTGACTCTTAAATGGAAAAACAAAGATATGTTTTACTCAGAGTTCTCTTCAACTTTTCTTTCGTCACCCTCTTCCTCCCCCGCTGACAGCTTTGTTTCCATTCCTTGAGAGCTCTTTGTCTTATCCACAGTGGACGGATCATGTTTTCAAGAGCTTTTGCATATATCGTCACAATCCTAAGGGAAAGTTTATTGAGATGTTCAAGTATGGTTTGGTTTAAATGTTTATATGTATACACACACACACACACACATATATACAGCTGATATGAATGAAGAACCACATGTCAAATTTTAAACATCAGATGAATAACATTAAACAAGTAGAAATGTTTGTTTCTTGTGAATGTAGTCATTGGTTCAAATGTGAATGTTAATATATTATCAGATTACTGTGTAATGCTTTCAAAGAGGCCAGGAAATAAAGTAACTGCTTGTTCTAAGATAAATGGTCTCACAAAAGACATGCTACCCTTTGTATTGTCTTTCTGAGAACCTAGCAAAACAAAAATAGTATTAGCCAACCATTTTTAATTTTTGCAACTATGTAAATTTCAGCATGAGGGCTTTCTCAGAACTTGAGTCATAAAATATCATTACTAAAAAAAAAATAGCCAGCCCATTTTCTTGCCTTTTCTTCCTCAGTTTCCCAAGGTGAACTATTGTTGGGCTTACATTCAGGCCTAAACATAGTCTGGGTCCTAAGTCAAGAGTTTCCTTGCACAGCAGCTCATCTTTTTGTGGGGCATTGAGTTACACTGTGTTGGGCATAACCTTGCTGTGCCAAAGCCTCCCCTGGTTGTTGGCCCAGTCAGACATTGATGTAGCTTCCTCCTGTCATATACTAGTTTTTCTATAAAACAGACTGTAGTCTGCCTTCTTGACTGAAGCCCTGGTGCCTTGGTTAATTCTTACAATCCTCTTTCCAGGGAGTTTGATCCTGTTCTCTGAACTCCCACGTTCTGGCTGAGTGTACCCACCTTCCAGGGTCACGGTGCTACTCACTTTCCTGTTGCTGCTGGCCAATGCAAGCACCTGACTCTGTGCACCAATAGCTACTTCTGATTTCTTGTTACTTGTTCTTGTTTTTGTGTTTTTGTGAACCACACTTAAACTTTTTTTTTTTCTTTTTAGACAGGATCTTTCTCTGTTGCCCAGGCTGGAGTGCAGTGGTGTGATTATGGCTCACTTTAGTCTCGATTTCCCAGGCTCAAGTGGGTCCTCCTACCTCAGCCTTCTGAGTAGTTGGGACTACAGGTATGTGCCACCATGCCCTGCTATTTTTTTATTTTTTTATTTTTAGTACAGACTGGGTCTCACTATGTTGCCCAGGCTGGTCTTGAATTCCTGTGCTCAAGTGATCCTCTCACCTAGGCATCCTAATGTGCTGGGATTATGGGCATGAGCCACTGCATCCAGCCTTTAACATATTTTGACACTACCATGAACTGACTGGGTTCCCTTCCCCACTTCATAGGTGTTTCCCCAGTTTCATTAAGTCAGTTCCTCAGATTTCAGATGCCACCCTCCTGCTCTCCAGAGTTTCCATAGGTGGGGCTCTCTCTGGCTGTGCTCATGATGGGGAGAGGCCTGTGTTCTGCTATCCTAGACTTTGTATAAGGAAACTAGGATGGCAATCTGATTGGAAGGGAAGGTCTGTGAGATTTTCTGGGAAGCTGCATTAAGAACAGACACACCATTTTCTTTAGATTAAACACGTATTAGAGTTGACTTTGGGAGAGGTTGGGTAGTGGAGTTTAAGCCCTCTGCAGGTACCCCTTAGTGCTACTGCAGAGCCTAAACATTTCTTTCTCATTTTCAAGGAAACTTTCTTTTTTTTGTCTCAAGAACTTGATACATAGTAGAAAAAAAAAACTAAATTATTACATTAAAAAAACCCAATATAATCATATTAACAGCTGACCAAAGGGCCTAAATATCTTGATCCAGAGAAGTGACTAATTACAGCCACCTTAGGCATATGGTATGCCAAGAATGGGGGCGGTAGTCTTGGTAATTTGTAATTCTTGGTTCAAGATGTGATCTTCCTTAACTTTATGTATGAGGCAACCCAAACAATGAGAAGAGAGTGCTTACTTATGTGTCACTTTTCCCCCTAAAGTCACAGTGTGATCCTTTGGCATCTGGAACAAGTAAACTTCCTCATAATAATGAAAATTTGCTTTGGATTTCAATTTCTCCATTAAAAAAATCTCCTCATCATTTAAGTATTTTAATAAAATGCCTATTCAAGCCATTTATTCTTCTTATTCCTTTCTTGACTGCTTTTCTATTTGATCCTTGCTGATTTATTTTATGTCAGTCTTTTTTCTGTGACTCTACAATAACTCACACTTCGGTGTTGCTACCTCAGGTTGCTTGCTGAGAAAATAGAGTTTAAGACAGAGGTTCCTCCAGTGCTGTGTCCTAAAAAAAGGGCTTGAAGGTAGGAGCCTAAATCAGTCAACCATTTGAGGTAAGGACAAGTAAAACACATAGCCCAGAACCAGGAGACAGGTTGTTTGTTTATTTTTTTTAAATCCTTAATCCAAAATTAAGATAGGCAAAATTTTCAGCAGAAGTGAGAACATCAAGAAAATACTAGGAGCCATTACTGAACTAGAATTCTCAAAGTTTTTATTTTGTTTTGTTTTTAGAGCCATCATTGACTATGACCAAGACCCTTAGGCTGAGGCACTTTTCTCGGTGGATGTGAGGCCATAGAAAATTTTTAACTGATTTGGGAGCCAAACTTGGAGAAAATAGGAACAAAGATGGCAGATAATAAATTTTGTAAGTTATCACATGATGTTGCCTTGAATACTTTTACCTTGATCTTGAGTTGATAGGTCAAAGGATTCCAGATTTGCTTTTACTTTACTTCAAAGTGGACAGCACATTTTCCTAGACTATATCTTTAAAGCAAAAATCAAATCTTCACCCTAGAAAACAGAAATCTATTTTTCATGTAATGAAAATTATGTCTGAGAAAGTCTTTACTGCTCAGTTTTCCAGTTTTTAAGTTAAAAAATGGTCTATTTGCTTCCTATGACAAGTACACATTATAAAAAATAAAACCTTCTTCGATTTCACACTGTATCAATATACTAAATGTCTAGAAGAAAATAGATCAGGACTGATCCTTGAGTCTGGGTGCCAGGTTGAAGTTAGTGTGGTATTTGATGGACGGGTAGTATGCATGAAAATTAGCTTTGCTGTTGCAAGCGTTGTTTATTGTCACAGAATAGTTTGCTCTACACTGACTGCTACAAAATTATAGTTTGGTAAACAACAACAGCAAAACACAGAGGCTGTGATAAGGGATCAGTAGGAGTGTGTACACATGTGTGCGTGGATGATCAAGTGCATGTGTCCGTGCTTATGCATAAACCCTGGAACTAAACGTTTCCCTTTTTTCCTGCCATACGTTTCAGTTTCTCCTTGTAATTAATTTGTTCTATTTGGAGTAGCAAATGGACAAGGAAGCATTGCCAAATTTGGAGCTGGTTGCATCCATTTCTTGTAGGGTAAGAAGGACAAGGAGGACAATATTTTACTGTTTTTCCTTCATAATTAGGACAAAATAGAATATGATGACCTCTGCAGATCTGTCTAGCTTTATGACTTTATGATGTTAAATGTTAATGTTAAATGATAGGCAAAACTGAATTTTCATGAGTAAAAGATGTATTATACCTTTGTACAGAGAGCTAAAATAGACAGCACGAAGGTAGGAATTGTGTGAAACATTTACCCTTGTGTATAAAATGGCTGCTGAGTGTGTAGGTATCACTCACAGCTAGTGATGACCAGGGAGATTGAATTATTATTCAGCATGGTCCCATAGCCTTCCAGTAGCTGGGTCCCTACCCCTTGAACTAAATATCATGCACTGCAGTGACTTAAACTGCATTTTCATTAAAATATCTATGATTATAGAATGAAAGATTTTGCATTGTTAAATGGATTTAAAGAATCAATGATGAGAAAAAGGTAATTGGGGATGAGAAAAGTTAAGGAAAATGTGATTTTCCTCTGAGATGATGTAAAAATGTCCAATTGTCTGTTCTGTATGATTGAGCACTATGAATCTACTATGGACAAACTTCACAAGATGCTGAATGTGATTTGCTTAGAAGAGCATGGGATTTGGAATTCAAGGATGCTTCAACTTGGATTCCTCCAGAAACAGAATCTGAGATAGAGATGAGTGTCTAGGAGGCTTATTAGGAGCTTCCTTGAGAGTAACACCCATCGAAGGGAAGAGAAGCAAGTAGTGAGGAGGAAGAAAGTGAACTCTGAGGCAGCTTCAGTGGAGGCCATAGCTGACACCAAGTGGGAATTGAAGGCTTCCTAGCTTGCAGAACAAATAAAAGAAAAAAATATAAGTTAGTTCTTTACGCCAAATTATACCTCTTCCAAGGTAACCGACATCCAAGCACTAATATGGGATTATAAAGGATTGGTCCTCTCCCCTATCTCAAGACAGTTCAGAGAAAACTGAACTCCCCTTGGAGTTTCCTGCAACATCTCACACTATTACTACTATCACCATGAAAGATGGTGAAAGTGTCATTGAATGAAAAGCTTCTACTTATCTTGGACTCTATAAAGTATAAGAACTGAGTGATTTGATTTATATGGCAAATTTGTTCTCATAGTTCCTTCTCTTTTGTCCAAACTCTCCCTTTACTGGCACCACTTCCCTCACTCTTTCTACTAGTTCACCCATTGCATGTATTTTGCTAATGAGTTATCTGTCTTACTTTTCAGAATACATAATTTGTACAGAAAGATTTTTTTTTTGGTTAACTATGATGCATATAATAGCTTTGGGAAAAATTACTGAAATGATAATTGTGATAGTCTTTACTCAAGCGAAATCTGCCTATGATACTATAAATGTATACTACATACTTCTGTTAACAGGCATAGAATTCATGCTGCTATTTGTGTATGTGGGGTAATAATTTCCTAAGCAATCTGTTTTATAATTACAACATGTTTCTTGAATCTCTTTTAAGATGGACAGGGCACAATTCTCCCCTACTTGACTTTTTTTGGGAGTTCTAAGTTAGGAATGATAATATTGCCAGTATTAACAGAGTCAGAATAACACACATGATGTCTTTAACATTTGGAGTTTGAAGATTTTAGAATTTCTTTTTGTGTGTACACATAACAAATATAGTTGAGCATATAACCATCTCTAGATGTATATATTTATAAATGTTACATGTTCATATTTGGAAAAAAAGTAAAAGCCTAAGGATAAAGTGTACTTTTTAGGTCAAGGGTAGCAAAATACTTCATGTTATGACGTTGCATTTTGATTATGGTTTTCTCAAATGGAAAGAAATCTCCAAGAATAAATCAAATCTAGGCTTACTTGACTACTCAAGCTTAGTTCTTTATTGAAGTTCTGAAATCCAAGAGAATAATCTCTAATTTGGCACCATTCAACTGACTATTGAATCAGGCTATAGAATTGGCTTGTTTCCTCTTTTTCTTCATCTGGCATCACTCATTTTATCTCATTGTTTTCTGTCTTCCTATAAATTCTGATTCTTTTATGGCTAACCAAAGTCCTAGGGTTACATTTTAAGTAATGAAGACAAAAAATGTACTTTTCTTGAAGGATTAAAGTTCTCCAACTCTTTCTCTTTGTAATTCTATCTAAAACGTGTGACAATTGTGGAAAGAACTGATTACATAAGTGTATTCTCCAGCAGTAAATGTGGACCCAACTTCTACATGTGGACACAGCTCCAGGGGGCAACAAACAGCCCTGAGAGTGAACTTAGTACAACATCCAGTAGCACAGCATTGTTACTTAGAAACTGCTGAGAAAACTGAGGAAATGCAGTTATTCCGACAAGTGTCCTGACATAGTGGGGGCATAACTTCCATAATCTTTAATGAAGACCCTTGACTTTTCTACTTGTGGGAAGGGAATTATAAATTTATATCTCAGCTTAATTTTTTAGAGGGGTTGTGATTTTGGGGAGGGTTTAGCTAAAAGTGCCCCCTCCCCAACCTAGAATTCTTCTTATGCACAAGAAAAACTGGACTTATCCAAGTCTTAGTGACACTTAGAAGAATTCGGTAGACTAATGACTGAAAATGCACGTTGTCAGAATAAGAAAACAAAATAGGGACTTCATCAACCAAACCAATATTTGAAGCTTTGCTGGAAGTCAGATGGACAAAAACCAAGAGTAACCAATGAGTCATAGCTCAAAACTTTAGTGAAAAATCCTGTCATACAGGGCACGCAATATTATAAAATCTGTTGAAATGCTTCAGAGATTGGGACCTGTGCCGATTCTGCCAGGCAAGGTTCTCAGCACAGGCTGCTTTCCATCTTGCTGAAATCAGTCCACTTTCAGCTCCAGGCTCCAATGGGGAGCATGCATTGCATCAGACTTGGGCTTTTGATCCAACAGTGCCCAGTTGCAGCTTGGACAGCGTTGTTTGAGGTGATGTGGCATAAAGTGCTGTCTAATTCGGGGAAGTAATTAATTAAGGTCAGAATGTAAGGAAAGAACATTGATAATGAGATGAGGGCTGAGTAGACATGCATTAGTGGGTCTCTGGGGTATCATATTTCTAATTTGACCACAAGTATCCTCAGCTAAAGTGAACTGAGGAAGCCTCTGCTTGCCACAGGCAGCTTGACATTAACACTTGACCCTAAGTGTCAGCAACTCTTGTGGCTTGGTGCTGACAGTCAAGAAATCTGATCACCTCTGGTTTCATCATCTTTGTTTGGAAAAGCTGCATTACCTGTTTTATATAAAAGGATTAACCAACCAAAGCCAATAGGTAGTATAGAAAGACTTCAGGAAAAAAAAAATGAGGTTGTGGAGTTGTGAAAACCTTAGGGGTAAAAGTTGTCTCTCCAAATGCTTCTCCCTAGTTTTGGTAGACATTAACCTCCATTCAAATGGAAACACCCTCATTTAAGCAAATGCCAACTGGTTAATGTAAAAATTAATCAGTAAGATTCCTTTCAAACCATCCTTTGGATTTTAGGCATATTATTACTTCTAAGTCTTGAATAATTACATGAACAAGCTTATTTTAAGGTTGAACAGAGGACTGACAGTAGAAAATCTTGAGACATCAAACAAGGCAGCTTCTGAAATTTGTGAAGTACATTCATTTTAAGAATATGAGGGTGACTTGCATGCATTTTTGGCAGCTGTGGTTGTGTGGCTAGGTGAAAGTGTTCAGACGAATTATGAATGGGAAAGAGTTGATTATTCAGTGCAGAGCACAGGGTGTTCAATTTGGCACACAGGGAATAAGATTATGTGGTGTAATGCCAGCTGTGTCCATGTGCTCTTGTGGACCTAGTATATTAGCAAACTGGAAAAGCTATCTCCTCTGTTGATGTAAGCATGCCACTGATATTCCTCATTGCAAGATACATTCCAACCATTTATATTTCAAGCTTCTTGGAAAACAAAATCTCAGACTGCCTGGAAGGTTTTGCTACTTCATGACATGCTGCCAGTATTTCATTAGAAACATATTTAGTTAAGTACCTTCAGAAGAATTTATATACAAAAGGAACCCCAAATTAAATTTTAATATTTTGTTATGTTTTGACAAATAGCAGTTAACTTGAAAGATAAAATTCTTTGAGAGTAGCATTATTTGTTGACTCAGTATTTACCTATATAACAAATCCAAAATATTTGTGTTTCAAAAGCAAAAAAACAAAGGATGAACTGAATGTTTCTTTTATATTGTGCCACATAGACCCAATTTAAAGGCTCAAGAGAAAAACTCCTCAGGAGGGTGTGAAATCTGATTCCTCATATGCCTTCCCAGGTCCAATCAAGAACTAATGGAGGAGATTTGGCTTCAGTGAGATCATTATATATACATGCATTGCTTAACAATATCAATAACTTGTATTCCTAAGTTATTTTTGTGGCTGTTTGTTAGTTTCTGGGAACCCTGACATTAAGTGTTACAGAATCAAAAATGGGGAAACGTTTATTTAGAATCAATCAATTGGTGGAAAGAAATCCATTAAACCACTTGGCTGATAATAGTGAACAGTTTCATTAATAGGTTGATGAGGGTATGTGAATGAGTAGATCCTGAATGTGACTCCACTAATGTGGCAACATTAACATTCTGAATGCAGCTCTTCATGAAATAAAAAGTTAAATTCAAATGTATTTAAAATACATTTAACTATAAGCACATTCAAGGCTTCCTAATTCTGACACATTGCAGGGAGGATTAGTATAGCACTAAGCTACTTTTCTAGGTTGGCCCAGTAAGGAAAAGAGTCAGAAAATTGTTGAAGGTCTTCAGGGGCAGCCGATGGCATCTATTAAAACTTAATTGAGTTGAGCATCTTCAACTTATATAGAATATTATAAGTTCTTCTATAAAAGAGCATATGATTTATGAAAATTAAATATGCTACATGCAATTTTATTAACAAGATAAACTTGTCCAGAAGCCCTTCTTTCCTGAACCGTATGAATGTAAATATTGCTTTGTGCCATTGAAAACAATTTGGTAGTTCAAAGTTGTGGAGTCTAAATTAATATTGAAAACTATAGAGAATCAAAATATCGTAGGACAAAGTTTAGATTCATTTTAATGATTTTAGATACTTTTACATAAAACTCATGTCACTAGCATGTGCATAAATAGGCATTATAATTTAGAGAAAACTATAATTAATCTATGTTTTGGGATTCTTTTTCAAAATTTGATCTAGTTGTATTTTTCTTCTGAAATCTATCATGCCATGTTTTATTGTGTGGAAAGCTAAGCATAAATAGTAGGGGCTGCATTTTTCTCCTGTGGTGGTTTGTGGTCATTTGAAACAGGCAAGGCTCTTCCACGTTCTGTATCTGTACCGGTGCTCTGTACCAGGACCTTGCATTGATCACATAGCATGGCTGTCCTTTGTTTTTGAATCTCTACCCTCCTTCTACCTGGTGGTCCTTGGATTTCCTTTCAGCACTTCCTTTCCTACTTCTCCTCTTCCTCCACATTGTTTTCTCCTTCCATTCTTCCCCTTCCCTGTCTCCTATTGCTTCTCATTTTCTTTCTTTCCTTTCCATCCCTTTCTTCAATACCTTTAAAAAATTCTCTTTCTTCAATAAAATACTCTTTCTTCAATACCTTTAAAAATTTTATGAAAATACTAATTTGAATTGTTGAAAATTAGAAAAGTACAGTGAATAAATGTCATATTGCCACCAACCACAGAACACCGTGTGGAAACTCTAATGCATGTCTTTCCAAATTTTTCATATGTATAAAAATACATTTTATAAACCTATAGCTTTTTATATATACACATATAGTTTTTATGTACAACTATATTTTACATGTTATGTGTTTATATACATGTAAATGTATGAATATATGTGTGTATTTGTGTGATTGGTTGTAGTATAACCTGCTTTTTCCAGTTAGCCGTCTTTTAGTCTGCTGTTTCAGTACATTTTCATCTAATATGATACCAAATCTTATTTAAATTTCTTCAGTTGATTCCAGAATGACTTTTGCTGCTGGTTTATCTAAACAGTATCCAATTCCCAGCCACAGTCTGCATCTGGTGGGTATATCCCTTTGAGTTTATTTTCATTATTTTTCTTATCCATCAGGATATGCCTAGATATATACCATTTTCGTCAAAACATATTGGATCTTACTGTCCTCTTTCAGTGTGCAGATTCAAATCTTTCGTCAGCCCAGATATATTATATTTTCATGTGTCTATTTCATTGCTTTCTTCCCAAATACCCAATATTTGCTGAGGAAAGATTTAGATCTCTCATCAGCCCAGACATATTATATTTTAATGTGTCTATTTCATTGCTTTCTTCCCAAATATCCAATATTTGCTTATCAGGTTTTCTATAACTTTTTCATCATTTACCACATGCCTTCTACTACTTCCTGTGTTTTAAGCTATAACTTAATTCCTGTGCTTTAAGATTTATTAACATTAGCTTACTGATTCTGGTCATTCACTGGTTAAACTTGTTCTTATTTATTATCAACTGATTTGTTTTCATTGGAAAATGATGATTGTACTCTCCAGAGGATATTTTGTTTTGTTTTATATTATGTTTGGATCGCCTTCAGCATTCATTATTAATTTTTTTCAGATGATCATCTGTCTGATATAGCAGTGCATATATCCACATTGTTTGCCTGGTCCTTTTATTATAGGTTGTGGGCTGTGGTAAAGATATCAACCCTCAGGTTATAGGAAGAAGCTTCCCTATTCTCTATCATCCCACAGTCCCTTAGCCAAGTGAAGGTAAAGAAGACCTTTCATTTTCAGTTGGAAACTAGAGAACAGATCATTGAGAGAAAAGATCCACAGCCCAAGAATCCTTTACACAACCAGAATTCATTCACATGTCAGGAAAAATGTGAAGTCGCGGATAGGCAAGCACTAACTGAATGCCACCCAAGTTCCCCATATGAGGAAAATGCATGAGAAAAGACTCTAACTAAACAACAAACTACCCCAGGCAGACACCTCAACCTGGACCAAGATAAAATAAACAATCACGGTGGGGCAAGGCAGTGTGGCCCAGGAATTATGTACACAGGCTCTGAGCAGCACACCTGGATTCAGTTTCTGATTATGTCTCTCACTGGCTGTGTGAAATTAGGCAAGTATTTAACATCTCTTTGTTTGACTTCTTCATCTGTAAAAGAATAAGAAAAATGGTGGAACTTATCCCATAGTATGGTCGTAAATATTTAATATTTCTATTAATCTTCATCTACAAGATCAGGCTCCAGAAAACAAACAAACAAACAAGCAAAAACCAAAACAAACAAAAAAGCCCAGATAGTTCACTCAAATTAGAGCAATTTCAGAATGGTTTGAAAAAGATATTATTTATCGAAACAAGGGCATAGGGTAAGAACACCAAAAAGAGTAACACAGTATGCCAGCTAGTAGCAGTGGAGTTGTTGCCACACTTGTTGTTGAAAGGACAAGGAGAGGAAGCCCTAACCAGAATTTAGAAAGAGGAAGTGGTGCAGAGGATATCCTCAGTGACTTTCTGTGGAGTTACAGCCATCCTGAAATGACCCACTGGGGAGGGAGGCAGAGGTGTGTGTGTGCGTGTGTGTGTGTGTGTGTCTGTGTGTATAAAATGTCCTTCAGTCTCACTCTATTCCTTATCTCCTGGTATTCTCTATCTGTGAGCCCAACTGGAAGCCAGAGGGCCCTGCAGTTCACTTAAATCATCCATACTGGTCAGCCTCCTGGGTCACACTGGAGGGGCAAGCTGAGCTATCCAGAACATCAACAAATTAAAAGTGAGTTCTCAATCTAAATAAATACCTCTAACATATTTCATGCTGGGAAATTATAGGTTGTCACCTAAAAATATGAGATCTATTTTGTTATAGATAATCGACAAATTACTGGTTTAAATCATATTTACAGGCTTTCTTTGCAGGAAAAAGGAAAAAGTCAAAAATAATTGAGTTATATTATTAAGTCGAGCAAGTTGCTAAAGTACATTTGCAATGTGTTCTTATAAGGAGTGTAATTTACTTGCCTAAAGTTTTGAGACAACATGGAAAAGATTTCAATTAAAGAATCTTAAGAGTGTACTTAAACATTTTAAAGAAGCTTAATAACCTATGTTGGATCAATATTTAAGTGACACATATGCTACAGAGGGGAACTGAAGTTGGAGTTTTATTTTGATGAAAGAAAAATTATCCCCATCTGGTGAAGGAAAGACAGCAGCTTGTACAGTGACTTCTCCTATTTCATTAGTCAATTAGTCCCTAGTATTGGCTTTGGCTACCATTTACAGTCACATTGATGTGGCATTAAAGACATCAAGTGTGAAACAGCAATCAGTGCTCTAACCAATATTGATCAACACTGTGGCTTGACATTTAGGCTTCCAAAGATATTTCAGAATGGCTTCTTCACCCTTGTCAAAGAAATCCAGCACTTCTTGACCACTGCAAGGTAGTGGGTGTCTGGGCAGAACAGAATAAAAGAAAATGAAGAAATAAGACATGGGTTTATTTTCCTTGCTCTTATTTATGTGTGCATTCCGTCCTGCTTTTTGATACCATCATATCAAACTGGATGAGTAATTAACTCTCAAAAATCTGTGACTTCTCTTATTCACTGATTGGGGTACTACAGTACTACTGAAACCTCTCAATGTCAATAATAACATGAAACACCAGGATATGCCAGGGTCTATCCCTTTCCTTTGATTTCCTGGCTTCTCCTCTTTTTATAACTCTTGAAAGTCTTCAAGACTTATGCCAGCAACTTTGATAGTAAATTTACTTATGATGTCAAGTAACAGGATCATAAAAATTAAGAGGTGAGAAAAATCTAAGGGATCATCTAGTCCAAACTCTAATTTTAAGGATGAGAAAAATGAGATCAACAGACTACTTAGCTGTGCAGAGGGCATAGTCATTAGTGGCCAGGACTAGGAACTTATATCTCTTTGTATCTAATTAATTGCTTTCTCTATTATTTCTTATTAACTGCTAAACATGGATGCAGCTGGAAACCATCATTCTTAGCAAACTATCACAAGAACAGAAAACCAAACACCGCATGTTCTCACTCATAGATGGGAACTGAACAATGACATCACTTGGACTCGGGAAGGGAAACATCACACATCGGGGCCTATCATGGGGAGGGGGGAGGGGGGAGCTATTGCATTGGGAGTTATACCTGATATAAATGATGAATTGATGGGTGCTGACGAGTTGATGGGTGCAGCACACCAACATGGCACAAGTATACATATGTAACAAACCTGCACGTTATGCACATGTACCCTAGAACTTAAAGTATAATAAAAAAAGTACAATTTAAAGAAAAATTTTATACCTACCTGTAAAATATATCTAAGAAAGCATTTAAATAAAAATAAAAAGAGATAAGTAGAACAGAATTGTGCTACTAATGATTATATAGATTCTTACCCTAATGCCTAAAGTAAATTATGATTACATGTTAGAAAAAGTGACATCAAGTTTTATTGTAACTTCAAATTAGGGTACTTATTTGATCACATGATCTTCTAGTGTTTGAAATATGGTAGACAATACATTGCATTCCTTTATTTTTTTAGGAGTATTGAAAGTAAAGAGAAACTCTTATGGCACATTTTTTGGAAGGAGAGAATAGTTAAAAATTGTTTGTAATAAAAGAATGGTTAGACTTATAAAACCTTATAATTTGAAGGGCATATACTGATTTCTATCTACCTTTCTACCTAAAAATAGGAATTCCTTTTGTAGTATCCCTGAGAAGCAGACCATGGTATCTGCTTACATTTTTCTAGTAATAAAAACACGTGATTTGTGCAGCAATAGTTTTTGCCAAGATGACATACAGTTCTTCCATATGGAGCCTAACTCAGTCCCTGCAACACTATACCTTTAACTCGGTAGTATTAATTCTTATTTCCTCGAAAGTAAATAAAACAATTTCTGTAACGTTTTTAGTAGCCATTGCACATACATTTAAAGATTGCTATTCTATTTATCCTAAGTGTTCTATTGTGCCAGCCCACCATTTCAAGTTGTTTTAGTTGTTCCATATAAAACATGGCTTTGAATTTCCCAGCCATTTTAGTGATTCCTCTGAATACAGTAATTTGTCAATGTACTCCTAGAAATGGATTCTTACATAACTATTGTGCATTCACAGTTCTTTCTTATATATTCCAGGTATTGTTTACCACCTGAAGTGGTTGGTACATTATGTTCTTGGATTGAGGCATAAAGCTTTCAGTACAGTTCTGGTTCATGTTCACTAGGGAGGCAGGGATTGATAAAATATCCGAGATCTTTTCAACATGAGCCTTGTTTAAATCTCCCTGATCCTATCCTGGTGAAATTCAGTTGATGAAACTTAAGTATAGAACTCTACATGTTTTCTTGCTAAATTTTTTCATGAGTTGTTTACAGTATTCTAGCATTGTGAATGACATGAGCAAGTGACAAAACTTGGGTGTGGGGACATTCTGGCTTTTAAGGGAACACACCGATGGTGATAAAGAAATATTGGCCAGGCACGGTGACTCATGCCTGCAATCCCAGCACTTTGGGAAGCCTAGGTAGGTGGATCACCTGAGGTCAGGAGTTCAAAACTGGCCTGGCTCATATGGCGAAACCCTGTCTCTACTAAAAATACAAAAATTAGCCAGGCGTGGTGGCAGGTACCTGTAATCCCAACTACTTGCGAGGCTGAGGCAGAAGAATCGCTTGAACCCGGGAAGCAGAGGTTGCAGTGAGCCAAGATCGCCCCCACTGTACTCCAGCCTGGGCAACAAGAGCGAAATTCCATCAAAAAAAAAAAAAAAAAAAAAAAGAAATATCAAAAGAGGAATAAGAGGAATGAGGCAGAAGGGGAAAAGTAAAAAGCTTCCTAAAGGCAAACTTGAATAATCTGTAATTTTGTCTGGGGCTGGCTAAATATAGGGCTTAACAAAAAGACATACTGATATTTTATTATGTAGAATTCATCTTTTATGCCAAAAATGTCATGGGGGTGAATTAGGGGTACATTAGTCAAAGATTCTCTATTATTTTGGTGTAAACTTTTTTAAAGCAGGACTTTTCAACCCAGTGCTATTGACATTTGGGACCAAATGATTGTTGTGAGAGGATATCCTTTGAATTGTATGATGTTTAACAGCATCCCTGACTGCTACCTGCTAGATGCCAGTAGCACTCTTAGTCTAGCTGTGACAACCAAATACATCTCTGGCACTCTCAAATGTCCCCTGGGAACAAAATTGCCCCTAATTGAGAACAGCTCGTCTAACTCAGTGAATAATTAATAAATGACATCAATCATGGTAAAACATGATGTTAAATTAGTTGTTAAATAGCCAACAGCAAACAGTAATTTTAATGAGCATGTCCATTAATAATATATTTCCATGCTCATTTTTTTGCAAGGTCTTTGTAAGGAATTATTTAATTTTTTTTTTTTTTTTTTTTTTTTTTGAGACACTCTCGCTCTGTCACTCCCAGGCTGGAGTGCAGTGGTGCGATCTTGGCTCACTGCAACCTCCACCTCCTGGGTTCAAGCAATTCTCCTGCCTTAGCCTCCCAAGTAGCTGGGATTACAGATGCCCAACACCACGCCTGGCTAATTTTTTGTGTTTTTAGTAGAAAGGGGGTTTCACAATGTTGGTCAGGCTGGTCTTGAATTCCTGCGTTTAGGTACTCAGCCCGCATCGGCCTCCCAAAGTGCTGGGATTACAGCCATGAGCCACCATGCCCGGCCTAATTATTTTTTTTCCCCAGTGCCTCCATGCTATTTATTTGCAAAATCTGTAAAATATTAATTCATTAAGTTAATACTTTTTGAATTTCTACAATGCTCTTGGTGTAATTCTACACACTGGGGTTACAGCAATAAATGAGAAAATGGAGAACCCCTGCTTTCATAAAGCATGAGTGTCTGTGTATGTGTGTGTGTGTGTGCACGCTCATGAGTGGTGTGCTGGAAGTGTGATAAAGAAACAATAAAATTTAAAAAAATCACAGTGCTACAAAGTGATTGAAGTGCCGTGAAGAAAACGAAAGCAGAATAAGACAGAACAAAGAGGGTATGTATCCTTTCATTAATTGATGGAGAAGACAACTTGTTTGAGGAGAGGACATTTGAGCAGAAGATGAGATTATATGAAAAAAATGAACCATGAAAGTTCTTAGAAAAGAATATTTTAGCTAGAGGAAATAACATTCTTATGGGATGAATTGCGTTCCTCCAAATTCATACATTTAAATCCTAATCCTGGTACCTGAGAATGTGATTGTACTTGGGGGCCTTTGGAGATAGGCTAATTAAGGTAAAATGAGGCTGTATGACTGATCCCCCAATTCAGTATAATTAATGTCCTTGTGAGAGGAGAAAATGTGGACACAGATAATATGTGAGCACAGAACAAAGACCATGTGAGGACCCAGAGAGAAGGTGCGGTCTGCAAGCTGGAGAGAGAGAAGAAATCAGACCTGCTGACTGATACCCTCACCTTGGACTTCTAGCCTCTCGAATTGTGAATAAACATATTTCTGTTGTTTAAGTCATCTAGTCTGTGGTTTTTGATATGCAAAACCTAGCAAATGGAACAAGCATGTCAGCTAGAGGGCTTTGATGTGTTTGATGAACAGCAGGCAGGCCAGAATGAAAGAATGAAAGGAGGAGAGTGTGGTAGAAGGTATGACTGAAAAAAAAAAAAAAAAAAAAAAAAAAAAAAGACAGGGATCAGACCATGTGGTGATAAGGGGGTTAGACTTTGTTCTGAGTATAATGTGGGCAGGTTTTTGAGCAGGTAACTGATACGAGTGACTTACATTTAAAGAATAGCAATTTCCTGCAGCATGAACCATTGACTTTAAGAGAGCTAAGAACAGAAGCTGTCGATGGATTAATAGGCATGTGTAGCAGCCCCTATGAGAGGAGAATGTGGCTTGGACAAGGCTGCTGTCGGAGTAGGTGAGAAATTGTTTGATTCAGGATATTTTCTGAGGGTAGAGCCAACAGATTTTGCTGATAGACCTGAAGTACTGTGTAAAGGAAAAAGAAAGCAAATACAAATCTTAGGTTTTGGACCTAAGTGAAAGAACTAATGATGGTTTTATTTTCTGAGAGGGGGAAACTGGAAGGAAGAAGCCTCAAATGTATGCTTATTGCGGTATCTGGCCAGCAGCCCTCAATGCAACGGGGCTCTCTCTTTGTTCCCAGGTGGATCGGCAGGTTGAGAAATAATAGACACACACAAGATAGTGAAAACTGGGTCCGGGGGGTCACTGCCTTCTGGTCCCGCGGTGCCAACAATGCACTGGATAGGCCAGCTTTGTTATATTATATGCATAATGAAATATTTTTCCTTAATTAAAAATGATAAATGGAGTAGTTGTGGTGAAAATGCAAAGAATATAGGAGTATATCGAATAAAACAGTTTCTGTTTGTAATCTCACTCCTGAGAGTTGAACAAGGCACTGTTAACAGTTAACACTGCATCTTTCTAGACCTTTTGTTCTAAGTATTTTTAATCTCTCTCTTTTACACACACACACACACTTCTTACAAAACTGATTTATATTATCATGAAAAAAGTGCCAGAATTCTAAAAATATTATTGAAATCAATGGAACATGTATTTATCGCCTTAAAAAAATTTAAGTGAGCTTGCTAGAATCGTATGTAGAAGGTCAGCTAGTGGGTGGTAAAACCACCACTTTGAGGAAAAATGAGTGACATTCTCAAATGGCAATCACTGCTGTTATTCTGGGCTCCAGATTCTGGATCTTTGTTGTCAACTGGATTTAGTTTTTATTAAGGTGAACTTTGTTCAATTGATTCAAATGTTATTTGCCTATAATTTTGCAAGTGTATCATTTTTGGGGTCTGGTGAAAAGTTATATACATATATTAGCCACTGGAGTAATTTTTTGTTTGATAATTAATGTTATTTTAAGGGCTATTTTTTTATGCAGTGATTTTTTTTTTTTTTTTTTTTTTTTTTTTTTTTTTTTTTTTTTTTTTTGAGACGGAGTCTCGCTCTGTCGCCTGGGCTGGAGTGCAGTGGCCGGATCTCAGCTCACTGCAAGCTCCGCCTCCCGGGGTTACCGCCATTCTCCTGCCTCAGCCTCCCAGTAGCTGGGACTACAGGCGCCCGCCACCTCGCCCCGCTAGTTTTTTGTATTTTTTAGTAGAGACGGGGTTTCACAGTGTTAGCCAGGATGGTCTCGATCTCCTGATCGTGATCCGCCCGCCTCGGCCTCCCAAAGTGCTGGGATTACAGGCTTGAGCCACCGCGCCCGGCCTTTTTTTTTTTTTTTTTCTAAAATGTTTATGTGATTAAACCAAATGTGAACACGGAGATTTAAGAAACGAAATTTACTTGCTGAATTCACCAAGTCTCTAAATGGGAAAAACAGAAATGAACAGATTCCATATAAAACATGCGGAGGAAAGGGCAAAATAAATTCAAAATCTTCATCTAAAATAATTTAACAGACCGAAGTTTTTAACCCATAAAGCACTATAAAATAAGATAAAGTGAGGCCGGGCGCGGTGGCTCAAGCCTGTAATCCCAGCACTTTGGGAGGCCGAGGCGGGCGGATCACAAGGTCAGGAGATCAAGACCATCCTGGCTAACACGGTGAAACCCCGTCTCTACTAAAAAATACAAAAAACTAGCCGGGCGAGGTGGCGGGCGCCTGTAGTCCCAGCTACTGGGGAGGCTGAGGCAGGAGAATGGCGTGAACTCAGGAGGCGGAGCTTGCAGTGAGCTGAGATCTGGCCAGTGCACTCCAGCTTGGGTGACAGAGCGAGACTCCGTCTCAAAAAAAAAAAAAAAAAAAAAAAAAAGATAAAGTGAAAATTATGTGTGTGGCTACTAAGTTAGTATATCACATAGAAATAAACATTGTAATACCTTGTATATGATTCTTGAAGAAATATTCTCAATCATAAACCAACAAATTATCCACAGTCCACACTATCCTGTTCTTTCTGGTCCTTCTTTCTCTCAATCCCCATACAACAAGAAATATATTCTAGAGCAAATGAGCGATACAGTGCTCTGAAAAAGAGTGAGTAAATTCAGAGGACCACATATGGCTCTGGAAAAAGGAAACATGGCTCACACGCTGTATGGGGTCTTTGGAGAGAGAAACAGTGCATCTATGCCTGTCACTGTGACTAGCCTTTGACATTGACATCTCATTTAATCCTTACAATCTGATGAGTATTGTTATTCCATTTTGTAGACAAGCAAACAGACCCAGAGACATTAAGTGACTTGCCCAAGTTCTTCCATTTAGTAAGCTTCAGGAGCAGAAAGGTATACGGACTTGTCGAACCTCAAAGATTAGGTTCTCTCCCCCATGACACAGTGCCCTCTGCTCTGCATCGGAGCACTGAACAGGTGTTTACCAGAGTAATAATCAATGAGGGATGTCATACATTTGTCACTTACTATTAGTTCCTTTATATTAGAAGTCTTTTGCAATTATATTTTCTATTTTCAAACTAAATATAAAACTCATAGTGTCTCAATCAACTTTACATCTTGAGCCTTTAGCATTGCATGTCACATAGAGTGAATGTGAAACAGACATTACTGATGAGATGGTGAAGGTCAATCTTTTGGCATCCCAAAAAGAGAGAGTGCGTTTATGACAGAAGCCTATTTTTTATTTAAAACTATCTTATACATACATTATACCATCTTAATATACACGAGGAAAATAAAATTGAGAAATATGAAAAATTTTATTTAGAAATGTAAAAAAAAAAAAAAATGTAAATACAGAATCTATAGCTTCCAAGACCTACAGACGAAATATATAATCAGTTATAGTTTTTTTCCTGTTGGGTTAATCTTTTTTAGTGTTGAATACACATAGGACTTTTGTTGTTTCAGATTATTTATTAATATTAATATAACTCAGGGCTGGTGCAGTGGCTCATACCTGTAATCCCAGAACTTTGGGAGGTCTAGACAGGTGTATCACTTGAGGTCAGGAGTTCAAGACCAGCCTGGCCAACATGGTGAAACCCTGTCTCTACTAAACTATTAAAATTAGCCAGGTGTGGTGGCAGGCACCTATAATGCCAGCTACTCTGGAGGCTGAGGCACAAGAATTGCTTGAACCCAGGAGGCAGAGGTTGCAGTGAGGCGAGATCATGCCACTGCACTCCAGCCTGGGCGATAGAATGAGACTCAGTGTCAAAAATAATAATAATATTAATATAACTAATTACTCTTCTCTGAGCTGCTAATGTGTTGTAAATGTTTACCAAATGGGGTAGGTTATTACTGTGCATGTATTTTCCCATCTAAATGTTAATATTGACATATAACTCAGGTTTTGAATGTTCCTTATTTCTTTACATTTAACTAATAGAGCTCATTTAGAGATGTCCAAATTTATAGTTTTGTGGTGTTATAATAAGCAATAGAATATTATTTATACTACATATTAATCCTGAATCATGAGGTTTTATGACACATGTAAATAATTCATATGCCCACTACATTTCTCATAAATAATTTCACCCTAGCTACAGGAAGGTTTCTTCTACAAACAGGCTAGATACCAAATAGGAGTGAAAATTGCTCCTTGAACTTTAAAACTGGAAAAGGTGGGAATAACATTTTAAAGAAATTTAGCTAATAAATTCTTGTCTTTGTATTTCCAAGATCGAATTTCTTTATGAAGAACTTCAGTTGGCTGAAGCAGATCACAAGTTTCTCTCATTGTAAAGAAAGGATAGCACTTTGCAATTAAGACTGAGACAAGTATCTTTTCTCCAGAAGAAGCAGGGCAAGGTATAGACAAAGTTCTACTAAGAGGGGAAGAGGAAGTAGGAAGCCACCTGCATTTTCCATGGGATTGTGGGAGGAGGAAGATGGAGGTCAAATATATGACAGGACTTCTCATCAGGGAACAAGTTGTGTTCTTCACCTTAGAGTCTAAAGCTGAGGAATATTAGATCACTCTCTCTTTTGGAAACCTAGAAAGACACTGCCTTAGCTTATGGTCTCAAAATAACATAGTGGGATTATAGTAATGACGTACATTAGTTTAGCAGTAGCCAAAGAAGATGTCTGGATAAATAAACTTGACTGGGAATTCTCAAGACTGACCTCGGACTCCGATGTCATAGAAATTCCGACATGCTCTGAGGGAGAGGGCGAATATAGTTAAGAATTTGACTGGTTAACTTGCCAGAGACTCATTCTAATTAAGACAAACTGATGTTTCACAAGGACTGGAGAAAAGGAAACTTGTCGAGGCAGGGACTGAATAGAAGTTATAGACAGACCTCATAGGAGACCCACAGTGCCAGTATAAGCTAATGTAGGCCTGGCTCAGCAAGATATGCAAACAAGAGAACACCAGTTGCCTGGAGACCAACAGGGTGCCAATGATGAGGCTGACAAGGGACAGCACCATGAAGAACAGAGATCCCAAAAGACACAGGGCAAGACAAGGATGTTTATGTTGTTCCTCCCCCACAATGAAGCCTTATAAACCTTCTATCTTTCTTCACTTGTGTCTTTAACCGAGATCCACCTTGAACGTGAGCATGGAGGTGGGAGAAAATTTGAATGACTGAACATTTACTCAAAGGAGACAGAGTAATGGAAAAGGGTCTCTTGTACTTGAAAAAGTTGAGACACCACTGGTCTGCAAGGCTAAGATCTCTCTTTCACCTTGGCATGAAGACCTGGAGATGAGTAGATAATTTTTTTTCTGCCCATTTGTAAACCAATGCATACTATAATTCTTGTTGACAGTTTTTTAGGCATCTTTTAAAAAATCAATTATTTTCCTAGATTGAGACACCAGTGAGGCTCGTAGCCTCTTTCCTCTTATGTGGTGGAGAGCTCCTTAGCAGCAGTAGTTTTGGCATGTACTATCTGGCCGCACACTTTTTTTCAGAAGACTTTAAAGGGTCTTTAACTCAGTGAATTATTCCTGGGTAATAGCAGATCATGAACAGTAGCACTTTTATCTAGCTCCACTTTTAAGTTTTCCTTTCAGGCTTTAAGAACCATTACTGCTGATCCTCTAAATATGCACTAAAATGTCTATTTGGCCAGTTTCCTCAACTTTGGTTGATTGGTTGATTCATTAACTTATTCAACAAATAAGTACAGAGTACTATGTGCCAGGTATGGTAAACCACGCTGAAAACTTACCCATTATCTCTGTCCTTATGGAACTCATATTTTGATTATTTGGATTATTGTCACCACAAAGGCACACTACAGCTCTTGCATACATAGTTTGTCCTTTATTCTCTACAATTGTTCCTATTGTCAAACAACTCATCCTTTATGTATGTGCAACATTTGCATTTTTTAATCTCCACTATCAGTTTTACCTTTTTCTGCTTTTATTTCCCTTGTATTTTTATGCCTTTTAATATCACTTTAAACATTCTTACTATGTCTACACTTACAGTGTCTTAAAAAGTTTCTAATGTTTGAAAAACAGTTAACCCATACCTATAGAAAGCACATCAATGAATGAGGTGCACAATAACCAAATGTGTAGCAATCTGCTACAGTTACTGACATCATCTATTGGTGATCAACTTTCGCTCTGAGACATAGTTTGTTCATATCTATGGAAATTCCCGAGTTAAAGTCTGTAAACTAAAAACAGAACATGTGTTTAATTATTTAGGTGAAGTAAAAAGAAATGATCAAGCAGTAACCAAAGAGACAAAAATTAATAATTAAAAATTTCTGCCTTTAGAAACGTATTGTCTGGATGCGGAGACCACTATCTAAAAATAACTTTTAAAATATGTTATGTATAAGGTTTTAGGTGTATAATAAATGAAGGTGTGTATAATTATCTACAAAGAAGAGGTTACATTTGATGTGGGCCTTGAATACTGGGTAAGAGCTGGCTGAGCAGATGGGAAAGAATGATGTAGGCACAGGAAACAGCACATGCCAAGGCAGAGAGGTGGGAAGGTTGCCATGAGGCACAACATGGGAAAGAGAGAGGGAGCTGGAAAATAAATCAGGGTCTGAAGGTGCGGGGTTTTGTGTGTCATGCTAAGGAGGCTGTAGTTAATTCTATAACAATGAGAGCCCCTAGATGCTTGACCTGTTGACCTGCTGACCTGTTCACGTTTAGGTTTTGAAGCTGTCTGGCAAGTGGACAAAGGAATATTTGTGCTGAGAGAAGGGTGAGGAAGTAGTGCTATCACTGGAATATATTCCTTATTTTATTTTATTTTATTTTTTTGAGATCATTGCTTGTAACAGGATTATATTACAGTTTGGATTTAAAATATCAATGTGGAATATCCTACAGAGTGAAAATATGTCTACTGAGTTACATACACGATATCTATGCAATTATTGACTTGATCGCTTTCTAATAGTGCGTTTTATTGCTGAAAACAACCCAATTCTCAGAAACATGAGTTTTATCGGTTCAATAGCACAAGTTTACAACTTGTAATTTCCAATACTTCCAGCTTATTTGGTGTAGACGTAGTTATTTCAAGTTTTTCAAGTTCTTATTTTAGAAAGTGTATTTGGTTCATTCATATTTGTAATCCTGATATGCTTTACACTTTAGTTATTTTATAAGGTAGCATTGCTGAAGAGAGTAATTGGATTGTGCTTCAAATGAAAATAAATCTAAAATTATTTTTCCTTACAAAAAATCTAAAAAATTGTTAACAAATTTGTAAACTCTAAAAATGTGCAAAAACCTATGCTAAGGTCAATATAAGACCTTTTTTTCATCTTGGCTTTATTTCTAAGAAAATAAAATTTAGAGTTGCCATAAAATCCTATTATAAATTCAATTTAAAAATTCAGCACTGAGTATAAAATCTCTAACATTATAAATGCAGATTTTGGGGGAGCATCTTGTCATAGTATACATAGTGCTCTTATGAAATTAAAAGATATATAGAGATCTCCATTTGGAATTGGTTGTCAAAATGTATAGTTATTTAAACACATTTAGAATAATTGAACTATAATTCTTTCTGAAAACGGTTACATTGAACAAAACAAAGCAATGCATATTTTGTTCCTGTACCTACCAATAATTAGATGCTAAAATATGCTTGAGCTGAAACCAATCTAGTTTACAATGGAATTGCAGTGTTTGTAAAGATGTCCTTTAAATGTTGGCTCATTTTTTTTTTTAAAGTTTGTTGGAAATCTTTAATCAAAATATTTAATAAATGTGCTAAAATAAGGTTTCAAAGCTTTTTAACAAATTGCAATGATCAAGAACAGTGCCTGCAACAGGAAAACAATGACGTTTATATCCCTAAAGAAAAGAAAAAAAGGATCCAATTAAATGACATGAGCTCTGGTGGATTTAAGATTTAATTTGTAAATTCTATAATGGTATTCTAGAATATCCTGACTTGTGGGAAAAAAACTTTTAATAAAACTCCTATTTTAATTGAACAGTTTAAAAATTCTGTTTTGGAATTGAGATGAAATTGAGAGGGCCTACAATTTTGCAGTGTCAAAATTTGGAAAAGTATTCAAAGGATCATAGATACAACTTATTTTAATAAGTTTTGTGCAAAATGAAGTTCTCTGGAGATCTCTGAATGAAATTATTTGTGCTGTAAAATTAATCTATTTCAACATAAAAAATAAAAATAGAAATGAGAATAACCTTCATTTAGCAGGCATTTTTCTGAGTACGTCAAACCTTTGGAAAATATGTTTCTCAGTAAAGTATATTTTCTATAGAAAGTTAAATTAAAAGTTATAATTTCAAATTTACTTGTCATAAAATACAATTTTGCAAAATATTGCAAGATATTTTCTAAAAATCTTAAAAAAATGAAAAAATTTCTCAAAAATATTATTTTAGGATGGAAATATGTATCAAGAATAGTTACTCAATATATGCTATTTTTAATATTCAATTAATCAATATATTTTAAATGTGTTTATATGTTTGTTTTTTAAATTATAATTTATATTAATTTTATTAAAAATAATTTTTGAATAAAACTATTTTACAGATTTACCAGTTTAATAAAACCAATTGTCAGTTAATAAATAAATGTTTCATAAAGTATATATCTTAACTATTTTAGTAATTTTGCTCATACTCAGATGTATTCTGGCTAACAATAAATTATACAGTCACTATATTTAACAGCTGCATGACCTTGAGAAAATCAACATCTCCATTAAACTTTAGTTTTCTCATCTAGGAAATAGAGATGATATTATTTATCTCAAAGTTAATTATGAGACATAAAGTAAATAATGTATATAAAGTGCTGATCACAGTCCTTGGCTATAATTATCATTTGATAATTAGCAATACTATTAATATAATGGTTCTTTTAAAAGAGGCTAGTGTTTTTTTTCTTCCCCCCAAGATGGTAGAGACTTTTAGCGTGCCTCACTCACTTGGAAATAGCAAGATAGTGTATAAAGATAAACTCTGTGAGCTTTAATTCAAGAAGGAAAATGGGAATCCACTGGAATCATGAAGGACATCCCAGATCCCGGGGAGGAGAATGAAAGCAAACAGCCCCTCTGACAGCATCTGGCTGATAAAAGTGAGTGAAGTCCCAGTACATGAGAGAGGCAGAGAGTCTCCCTCTGTGACTCACCTTTCCTCTAGGGATCTGAGCAGCCCAGGCTGAGGGACAGCACTTTATTTCTCCCAAGTCTTGGAGCTAACTTGGGGAGAGGCTTGGAGATGCTGTGAGAGAAAGATACTGGGAAAAGCTGCAGGCATTTTCCCAGACCCAGGACTGAGAACAGGATGCCGTTTTAAATCTAGATGCTCACAAAGTAAGGCATCCTTTGGAGACCCGGCAGCATGGCCATGCAGTCATGTAGTCTGCCTAAATGGAGAAGTTCCAGTCTGTAGTGATTGGCTATTATAACTTGGATGGTAATAAAATAAACTAAAACAAAATTAAAAAAGAAAAATAATAGATACTACAATCAGACAATTGACAAGTATGTAAGGAAAAGTTTCCACTTGTATAACATCATGCTAGCTATTATGACAAATGCAGGGATAAAACAGACTCTTATAGCCTGCTAGAGGAGACACCATTTACATTCATGAAAAATGACTGTGTTTAACCTATTGTAGTTGTAATTACATATCTGTGTGGTTACAGAAGTAGAAAAGGAGTTTGAGATAGGAGTGAATACTGTGACCTGGGGTTATCATTTCATCTTTACAATATGCTTAGCACTATGTAAGAAATTGGAAATACAAGAAGACAGAGTTCTTATTCTCAAGAAACTCAGAATCTCCTGAACCAAGGTAAGCTTCAGGTACCAGGTGAGATACACTATTCTGGGCAGTAGAATAGAACTTCACATAGAGGAATAAGCATTGTAGGTGGAGTGAGCTTTGTTTATGAGGGCGGTTGGCTCGGCTGGAGTGGAGGGAGCACTGGAGAGTGATGGGAGGTAAGCCTGAGTAAGCAAAGTAAGAAACTCCGTAATAAAAACACTCTGGACTGCTTTCTGAGCATGGCATTTGGGTGTAGTCTGGCATAAAAGTATATTTCTGAAGACCTGCTAGGTTGCTAAGTTTTCTGTTAGTAGCTTTATAATTCTTCCATTCCTCCTGTATTACATGGAGAACAAATAATATGGGTTTCACTTTTGTTAACACTGGTTCCTGTATCAACCAGTTCTCAATCATGTGGAAGGATGGCATTAGCAGCCACACTATGGTGTGGAGTTATTATGTGGGTAAATTTTTTTCACACATTTGACACAAAAAAACATTCTGCACAATAGCATATCAGACCTCATTTCTCTATTTTATAGAAGGAAACCACAGTCCGTAACAGTTGCCTAAGATCCCACTCAATGCGTGGACGGCCAGGACCCAAACTACATTCTCCTGATGCCTGGCAGGGGCTTTTTCCACTATATCAGAATCTCCACAATGGGATCCCAGGAATACTCATTCCAGAGGTGTCCCGTCCAGCGGGATCATTAACACAGACCTTGGAGGAGGGGGTGGGAATTTAGAGAGACAAGAGACACAAGAAATGGAGACAAGACAGTATCCTGATCAAGTCTCGTTTAATGGCGGCGGTGCAATGCCTTATATAGGCTGGCAGGGAAGAGGAAGTGCGGCAGAGCAGGCGGGGAGGAGAATAATGAGAGATGTCACCAGGCGCATGCTCGGTAGACTTAGTCTTTCCCGGGCGCGGGAAGTTATCTACGCGCGCGCGGGAAAAGTTCGCACACACGGGAAAAGTTGATGATGAAGAACCAGGAAGTGTGCCGTCTTGTCTCCACAATGCGGAGCTTAAGCAACAGAGGCCGCGGCAATTTCCGGGCCTCACGGCTCCGGACGCAGAGGTGTTAATTGGGGCTCACAGAACAAAAGTTTCTAGGGAGGAAAATAACCTTGGAAGTATTGCATGTTAAATCCTTCTCTCGAAGATCCAAAGTTCACAGTAGTACATTAAAGACTTACAAGAGTTCCAACAGTAAAGAAGAAAGTTATTTAACAATGTTAAATAGTTAAAATGACTTATTCGTAGAAAATGCTTTTCTTTGTATACTTTTCTAATGGGAAATTATTTTCCCTTAAGTTTGAATTGACTTCACTGTCTTCATCCTCATTTCTCAAATTTAGAGTAGCCCAATAGACTTTGCTGCAGGTAGCTGAGATGAGGAGGGCCAGTATTCCTACTGAAAAGACAGCAGAAGGATTTCACAGTGGGGCTTCAGCCTCAGAGATTACTGAAGGAGTAACTGGAACCCTGTTTTATTGAGTGTCACCAGACTGATGAGGCTTGTACTGGGCTGAAATATGAGCTAAGTGTATCTTATTTCTCACTTATTGAAAGCAGTGTGGCCAGCAGTTGAGAGCTTGATCTATGTGTCAACTAGCCTTGTTCTTGCTCCATAGTAACTCTGTGATGTTGAGGAAGTTATTTCAGCTTTTTGAGCCTCCCTTTTCTTATCTGTAGGATGGGGCTAATGATTCCTAAGTCTTAGAATTTTTGTTAAGGCTGAGATGCTGTAATATGGACCATCTAAAGTGTTACATATAATGTATGATATATAGTTTTTGTAAGGTTCCTAGCACAATTCTTGGCACACAGTTTGTGCTTGTGTTCAGCTCTATGGGGATTATGTGATAGCTCCTGCTTACAGAGTTGAGTGAATGTGACAGGCCTGTATGAGCGCCTTTACACATGTAAACAGGTATGTAACACACATGTACATAGTGTGCTTTATAGTTTGTATATTAGAAATAATAGCTGCTGTTTAGTGAAATTTCCTGTATGCCAACCACTCTACTAATGCTTTTATTTTTTATTTTTTTATTATTTTTTTTGAGACGGAGTCTCGCTCTGTGGCCCAGGCTGGAGTGCAGTGGCCAGATCTCAGCTCACTGCAAGCTCCGCCTCCCGGGTTCCCGCCATTCTCCTGCCTCAGCCTCCCATGTAGTTGGGACTACAGGCGCCCGCCACCTCGCCCGGCTAGTTTTTTGTATTTTTTTTTAGTAGAAACGGGGTTTCACCGTGTTAGCCAGGATGGTCTCGATCTCCTGACCTCGTGATCCGCCCGTCTCGGCCTCCCAAAGTGCTAGGATTACAGGCTTGAGCCACCGCGCCTGGCCTACTAATGCTTTTTATGAATTTCTTCATTTAATCTTATCAATGGTCAGGCTCATTCTTTTAATATTTTCATTTTATGGAGCAGAGAATTGAGGCACAGAAGGGTTGCATAACTTTCCCAAGGTTACACTATTAATACATTTGCAGAGCCAGGATTCAAATCCAGGAAAATGTTGTGTTTTTCTGCCTCTTTAATCAAGATAAACTATAGATTCATTTTAAAATTTCTATTTTTGTGTTAGACTTATAAACATAGTATAATACAATAGATATTCAGAAATTATTTTGAAATATATAAAACAATACTAAAATTAGTATAAATTTTAAAAAATCTATTATACAATCATCCAAATGTAGTTTTCACATGATATATTTCCTTTTAGCCTTTGTGCAAAATAATATTTTCCATATTTATAACCAATATTGTGTTGTTTATCAGTAATAATGTATCATAACAGTTTTAATTTTCATTTTAGTTTTCGTAGTTATTTTTAATCACTAATATTTCCTCAAGATGACATACATAATTTGCCCGATCATTCCTCCATTGCCAGACATTTTGATGTTTTCCAACCTTCTAATTGTTCTGCATACATGATTTAGGGTCACTTTTCGTAAAAATTCATAAAACCCTAAAAACAAACAAACAAACCTGAATCATCTATATACATCGTTGATTTTAAACTTAGTATTTCTTTAACAAACCGAATTCTGGGATTTTAGTTACAGAATATCACTATCCTTTGGAAAAGCAACTTAGTATACTCTAGGATTTTCAAAGCCTGGCCAGGGTTGCACAGATGCAATTCTTTGGAAGAGGACTTGGTACAGCCTGCTCACACAAGCATCCCCTTGGACTTTTATCATCACACATATTTTACACTCAGAAATGGGAGAGGGAGTGAACAAACAATGCCAAATTCCTACAGAAGAGAAACCCATTTCATATTATCAATCACCTCTTGGAATAAGTAACATGGTGTCAATCATGCTGCTAAAGTGAACTTCCATTGCTGGTTCCGTTTTCTGTTGTTTTTCTCTTCTCTTTATCCTATAAGCTATACTCAGAGTGTTGCTGTTAATAAAAGAATATTCTTCTTCTGTTTCTCTACAAAGATACCTAGTATACCTCTGTAATTTATGGATCCAGAAAACATTATTTTTTTAAATTGAATGCACCAGCACTAAAATTACATTTTTCATTCTCCATATTGCCTTATTACAAGTTTTAACAGAATATGAGATATTCCTATACATTTTATTCATCACACTTTTTTTCTGAAGTTATGGAATACATTTAGAAATGTCTTGGATCATTTTGTCATCTAACTTTTAGCTACTGAATCATGCCATGCTATCTATTTTGGATCATACTTATATTAGAAATAAACATCTATTGAGGTTTCAAAATTTCTTATTTTTTTCCAGAGTAAGTCATACATTAAATTTGGTATTACAATTTATTCCAACAGTACAGAGCCTACTTAGGAAACAGTTCATTTTTTCAGAGTATAATGAAAGGTTAAGCTTTGTGTATCTTTCTTGGAGGGCCAAGTACAGCTTGCCTACATCTGCAACCTTAGGGGAAATGATCACTGCATAAGCTTCATATTTTTAATGGAAAAGAACAAGCAATAGCTCTCCAAAGACTCTTTTAAGAAAGGCAAAATTATGGAACTTGAATATTTTCTGAAATGTTTGGCTTCATGATATATTTACATTAGGAACTCACTGTTTTCCTTGAGCCCTCAAACTTTTATTTTAAGACTTGTATCATTCTAAAGCTATAAGTTAACTGCTGAAGGATGGAATTTTACAGGATGTACTATGGACAGGGTGCAGGCAGAGGAAAGCATATGTTCTCACACTTTAAGTTGCTAGGGGAAAAAGGTATTTTAGCCCAAATTGGCATCAGATGGCAGGAAAGTCTTGGTTGGTTAAAAAAAAAAAAAGTCTGCTCTGTTGAACCACAATGAATGAGCTCCTCAGAATCATGTACATTTAAAAAATGATTCATATTTTTAAGCAAACTTGTAGAAAATTTGAGAAGGAAGGGATCTTGAGATTGTAGGTCGAGGTTAGAGTTCCGTTGGCATTTTCATCTTCCATTGTGGTGCCAGTGTTGCAATATCCATTCTAGCTGAGGAAAATACAACTAGCGCTCATTCTCAAAATCTCCAACCACCAGACATTTCCACTCAAACATCCTGCCACCGTCTGAAACTCATTTAATGTTGGACTGATCTTTTCACTGCTCCCCGAACCTATTCCTTTGCTTTCCTTCCTTATATTAATATAATCATTTTCTCATCCCTTAGACATGAAGACTTGAAATTAATTTTAACTTTCTCTCCCCCACATTCGATGAGTCACCAAGTTCTTTATTCCATCTTTCCTATGTATCTATCCCCTCCTGCCCATCTCGACCACCTCTTCTTATACTATACCTTGGAAGCAGAACACACCTGATCCAGAACAGATTTTTGGAGTTAGGTACCCTGGACTCAAATCCTAAAACTGTTATTTACTGGCTTGGGAAAATAAAATAGGGTTGTTAGGGCCATCTTATAAAATTGTGATAACTAAAAAATAATGTATATAAAGCATAATACTTGACACAAACCAAGCTCTATAAATGAAAGTTGATATCTGTCTTGCTGCTCTTCTTTTTTCCAAGCTCAACACTGGCAATTCAGTCTAACTAAACCATTTTCAGCATACTATCCTTAGCCTCTGGACTTGCCAGTACTCACTGCACCCCAAAGACTGGTTTTAAGCTATGTGGTTATCATCTCTTCCTCTACATACTTGAATGCTTTACTCCTTCTAACTAGATTTTTTGTTTTAACAATCCCCAGAAACTGGGTTGCATTTTCCCACCTTTCATTGCTGTCTTGCTTTGGCTGATACTACCCTATTCACTAGGAGTATCTTCTCTCTGTAAATCCTTTCTACATATCCAAATCTTGTAAACTCTTTAGGATAATGTCAAACCTATCATCACTGAAAAGTCATGCCTAACTGTGGCAGATGAGAGTAATTTTGTCATCTTCTGAACTTTTGTAGTTCTTAGTGTCAGTGACTAACTTTTTGGGCATAACCTTATGCCTTATGATATGGCTTTAGTATTGTTCTGAACTTTTCTTGTTGTGTGTTACTGTTACTTAACCTTCCATGTATTTATTTCTTAGCTCTTCAGTTGTTTTCTCAGTTCCTTGAAGGCAGAGAACATGTGTTTTCCTCTGTAGTCTCTGTCATAATATCTAGGACTTAGTAAATCTTACTAAATCATAAGTGATTGAAGAGGATACAATTACTCTTGCCTGACATTCAGATATCTTGCATTAATATATGGGGCAAACTTTTGTAGAGAAATAAAGTTGTGGAGCACTTGCTTTGTGCTAAGTACTAAACTGGGTAATGGGGATAGAGAGGTTGATAACATGGTTCCTCAAGGAGCTCACTCTGGGAGAAATGGACATGTAAATACATTCATGCAAGAGGGAGTATGTTTCAAGTAGTACTAGACATACTTGCGGCACATGGGAGGTTGTGGTCCATTCTGCACAAGGAGGCAGAGATGGTGACACAGAGAAGCAGAGGAGAAAGCTGAGAGCTGGTTCTTATAGAATGAGAAGTACTTTGCTCAAGAAATGGATGTGTGTTAGTATGTGGGTGGGAAAAAGAAGGAGTATCCTTTGAGGTACATGGCAATTCATAGAAGGAGATCATCTGTAGGAAATATAACAATCCTTTCAGAAGAATATGGAAATAGAGACTTCTGGTTCCAAAATGATGTCATAGAAGCAAGTTGGCTCACTCCCACCACAGAAAACCAAAAATAAATATATAGCACCAAGATTTATGAACAGTAATATCCCAGAACTCACATATAAGGAGACAGTTCCCAAGGTACAGAGAAGTGAAAAAACTCCAAGCAGGTGGTAAGAGAATAGGACTTCCATTCTGTGATGCTCCTCCTCCAAATCTGATTGGCTCCGAAAATGCAGAAAATTTCTTCCCAACTCATGGTCTCTACACTAGAAAAAGTGAGGTCATGAACAACCTTTTTTCCTAACATCCTGGGTTCCCTGGCAGGCAGCCTGTTCCTATCTCAACCCACAGGAACCATCAAGAGAGCCTGAAAGAAGAGATATTCCTTCAGGCAGAGACAAATGAAGGCAGGACAACAATCCCCAGCCCAAGAAACTCTACTCTGTAACTCAGCCAAGGGAGACGCCAAATCAGAGTGATTGTTCAGCAGCACCGGTCAGGAAGTTTGTTCCCACATATGTCTTGAGCAAGAGCCCCTAAGTAGCTTTCCCACACTGCCAAAATAACTCTTTTAGTATCTCCCTCATCTGGGATGGGCAATGCTCTTATCATTTACTAGAGCTGAGGCAAACCTGGACTTAAGGTGCCATCTAGTGCTGAAGAAAGACAGCAACTTACCAGAAAAAAATGATATTTGATAGATAAATTACAAAAAAACTCTAAGCATATTCAGTAATAACCAAAATGAGCCAGACATAGAAGACTGGCATAAATAATTCTTTAATGCAAAGACATAGAAATATATCCACAAGAAACAACAGCAAACAGGGAACCATGACTCCTCAAATGGACACAAAAAAATGACTCACCCTAATAAGACAGTGATATGTGAGTTCTCTGATCAGGAATTGAAAATGACACTTTAAAGGAAACTCAGTGATCTCCAAGATACCACAGAAAGAAATCAAGTCAGAAAGTTAGAGAAATTTAATAAAGAGATTAAAATAATTTAGAAAAAACAATCTTGGAACTTCGAAATACATTTACTGAGCTGAAAAATTTATCATAGGATTTCTACAACAAAATTGATCAAGCAGAAGAATTAGTGAGCTTGAAGACAGGCTATTCTAAAATACAGAGGAATAAAATAATGAAGATTATATATGAGATATAGAAAATTACCTAAAAAGATCAAATTTAAAAAATGTTGATGTTCAAAAAGGAGTTCAGCAACAGCAAAACTTATTCATATAAATAATAACAGAAAACATTCCAAAATTGAGAAAGATCTAATTATCCGGGTACAGATAGAAGGGCAGAGAACACCAAAGAGATTTGACTCAAATAAGACTACCTTAAGGCATATAATAATCAGACTGTCAAAGGTCAAGGTCAAAGAAAGGATCCTAAAAGCAGAAAGAAAAAGGAAGCAAATACCACATAAATAAAGGAGCTCCAATTCATCTGGCGACAGATGTCTCAAAAAAAAAAAAAAAAAAAAAAAAAAAAAAAAAAAAAAAAAAAAACCCAACTGTACAGGTCAGGAGGGCATGGAACAACATTTTCAGTACTGAAAGTAAGAAACTGCCATCCAAGAATACTGTGTCCAGCAAGACTATTCTTCAGATGTGAAAGAGAGATAAAGTTCTTCCCAGACAAGCAAAAACAGAATTCACTATCCACTAAAAATAACAAGCAACACATCAAGCCACAAGAGCAGAGAACCACAAAAGAAAATAGAAACAAATGAATATAAAAATACAGGAGTTGCAAAACAACCAGAAACAAGCAACAAAATGGCAGTAGTAAGTCCTTAATATCGGTAATAACACTGAATGTGAATAAAGACTGAATGAATAATGAAATATGACCCAACAATATGATACCTACAAGAAACCCATTTCTCCTATGGAAACACAAATAGCCTTAAGGTAAAGGGATGAAAAATGATATTACATGCAACTGGAAACCAAACAAGAGCAGGAGTAATTATACTGGGATAAAATAGACTGTAACTCAAAAAGTACAAAAAGAGAAAAGGTTACTATATAATGATGAAGGGGTCAATTCAGGAAGTGGATGTAACAATTAAAAAATATCTATGCACCCACCACTGGAGCTCCCAAGTATTTAAAGCAAACATGAATAGATGTAAAGGGAGAGATAGATGGCAATACAATAATATCAGGGACCTCAACACCTCACTCTCAATAATGGACAGATAATCTAGACAGAAAATTGATGAAGAAACTTTGGAGTTAAACTACACACTAGAGCAAACAGGCCTAACATATTTGCCGAACGTTTCACCCAACACATTCTTTTCATCAGCACATGAAACATTCTCTAGAATAGACTATATCTTAGTCCACTAAAGAAGTCCCAACAAATTCAAAAACAGACAAATAATATCAAATATCTTCTTTGACCACACTGGAATAAAACTAAAAATGAATAACAAGACGAACCTCAGAAACTACATAAAAACATGGAAATTAAACACATGTTCCTGAATAACCAAATGAGTCAATGAAGAAAGCAAGGAGGAAATTTAAAAATTTATTGAAACAAATGAAAATTGAATTATAACATACCCAAATATATAGGATATAGCAAAAGCAGTACTGAGGTAAGTTTATAGCAATAAGTAACTACATTAAAACAGTAGAAAGGCTTCATATGAAAACTCAAGCATACATCTCAAAGAAGTAGAAAAGCAAGAACAAACCAAACATAAAATTAGTAGAAGGAAAGGTATAATAAAAATGAAACATTAATTAAAAAATTGAGACTAGAAAAAAATATAAGACTAGAAAAAAATATAAGACTAACAGAAGCAAAAATTGATTTTTGAAAAGATAAACAAAAGTGACAAAACTTTAGCTAGATTAAGAAAAAAAGAGAGAAGGTCCAAATAAATAAAATCAGAAATGAAAAGAGAAACATAACAACTGAGACCACAGAAATAAACAGAATCATTAGAGACTATGATGAGCAACTCTATGCCAACAAATTAGAAACCCTAGAAGAAATGGATAAATTCCTGGATCCATACAACCTACCAAGATTGAATCATGGAGAAAAGGAAAATCTCAACAAATTAATGCATAATAAGATTGAAGCTGTAATAAAGTCTTACATCAAAGGAAAGTCCAGAAACTGATGGCCTCACTGCTGAATTTTACCAAAAATTTAAAGAACTAATACCAGTTCTGCTCAAACTTCAAAAAAATATTGAAGTGGAGGGAATACTTCCAAACTCGTTCTATGAGGTCAGGATTGCCTTGGTACCAAAACCAGACAAATATACAACTAAAAGAGAAAACTACAGGCCAATATCCCTGATGAACACAGATGCAAAAATCTTCAACAAAATACTGGCAAACCAAATTCGACAGCACATTTAAAAGATAATTTACCATGATTACATGGGATTCATCTCAGGGATACAAGGATGTTACAACATAAATACATAAAAAAACCCATGAAACATTACATTAACAGCAGCAAGAACAAAAAACATATGATCAATTCAATAGGTGCAGATATGAAAAAGCATTTAATAAAATTTACCTTCCCTTTATGATGAAAACCCTCATAAACTAGGTATAGAAAGAATATACCTCAAAATAATAAAGGCCATATATGACCAACCGACAGCAAAGATTGTATTTAATGGGGAAAAATTGAAAGTCTTTCCTTTAAGATCTGAAACAACAAGGATGCTTACTTTCATCACTGTTTATTCAGTGTAATACTGGAAGCCTGGCCAGAGCAATTAGACAAGAGAAAGAAAGAGTATCCAAATTGGAAACAAAGAAGTCAAAGTAGGCTTGTTCACAGACAACATGATCTTATACTAAGAAAAACCTAAACTATTCATCAAAAAGCTGTTAGAACTAATAAGCAAGTTCAGTAAAGTTACCAGATACAAAATTGACCAAAAAATCAGTAGTATTTATGTATGTCAATAGTGAAGAATCTGAAATCAAGAAATCTATCTCACTTATAGTAGCTACAAAGGATATAAAACAGCTAAGAATCAACCAAAAAAAGTGAAAGATTTATATGAGAAAATGTATAACCACTCATGAAAGAAATTGAGTAGGACACAAGAAAGGAAAATATATTTTATACTCATGGATTGGAAAAACTAATATTATTGAAATGAGAATACTACCCAAGGCTATTTACAGAATCAGTGCAATCTCTATCAAAATACTAATGACATTCTTCACAGAATTGACATCGTACTGGCATAACAACAGACACATAGACCAGTTGAATAGAAGCGAGAACCCATATATAAATCCACATACCTACAGTGAACTCATTTTTGACAAAGGCACCAAGAACATAAAATGGGAAAGGATTGTTTCTTCAATAAATAGTTCTGGGAAAAGGTAGATAACCATATGCAGAAGAATGAAGCTAGACTCCTATCTCACCATAAGTAAAAAACAAATCACAACAGATTAAAGACTTAAATCTTAGACCTGAAACTATGAAACTACTAGAGGAAAACATTGGGGTAATGCTACAGGACATTGGTTTGAGCAAAGATTTTTTTTGTGTGTGTAAAACCTCAAAGGTTCTGGCAACAAAACTGACAATAGATAATAACTGAAAATAGATAATTAGGATTACATCAAGCTGGAAAGCTTCTGCATAGCAAAGGAAACTGTCAGCAAAGTGAAAAGATAATTTCCAGAATTGGAGAAAATATTTGCAAACTAACCAGATGACAAGGAATTTATAAATAGAATCTATAAGGACCTCAAACAACTCAAAAGCAAAAACAAGAAAACCAAACCATCACATCACAAAAAACAAACCAATTAAAAGCAGGGAAAAAGACCTAAACAGACATTTCTCAAAAGAAGACACAAAAATGGCTAACAGGTATATGAAAAGTGCTCAACATCACTAATTATTAGAAAAATGCAAATCAAATCTGCAGTGAGATATCATTTGCAGTTAAATGGCTTTTATCAGACAGTGAATAATGGATGCAGGTAAGGATGTGAAGAAAAGGGAACCCATGTCCACTGTTGGTGGGAAGGTAAATTAGTTCAACCACTATTAAAAACAGTGTAGGGGGGCGGAGCAAGATGGCCGAATAGGAACAACTCCAGTCTCCAACTCCCAGCGCGAGCGACACAGAAGACCGGTGATTTCTGCATTTTCAACTGAGGTACTGGGGTCATCTCACTAGGGAGTGCCGGACAATCGGTGCTGGTCAGCTGCTGCAGCCTGACCAGCGAGAGCTGAAGCAGGGCGAGGCATCGCCTCACCTGGAAGCGCAAGGGGGAAGGGGGATCCGTTTTCCTAGCCAGGGGAACTGAGACACACAACACCTGGAAAATCGGGTAACTCCCACCCCAATACTGCGCTGTAAGCATACAGGCATTCCAGGAGAATATATCCCACACCTGGCCGGGAGGGTCCCACGCCCACGAAGCCTCCCTCACTGCTAACACAGCAGTCTGCCGCGATCTATCCGCAAGGCAGCAGCGAGGCTGGGGGAGGGGCGCCCGCCATTGCTGAGGCTTAAGTAGGTAAACAAAGCCGCTGGGAAGCTCGAACTGGGTGGAGCTCACAGCAGCTCAAGGAAGCCTGCCTGTCTCTGTAGTCTCCACCTCTGGGGACAGCGCACAGCTGAAGACCAACAGGGGAAGTAGCGGGAGCCGGTGCAGACGCGAACGACTCTGTCTGACAGCTTTGGGGAGAGCCGCGGATCTCCCAACGCGGAGGTTGAGATCTGAGAACGGACAGACTGCCTGCTCAGGTGTGTCCCTGACCCCTGAGTAGCCTAGCTGGGAGAAATCCCCCACTAGGGGCAGTCTGACACCCCACACCTCACAGGGTGGAGTACACCCCTGAGAGGACACTTCCAAAGGAAGAATCAGACAGGTACACTCGCTGTTCAGCAATATTCTATCTTCGGCAACCTCTGCTGCTGATACCCAGGCAAACAGGGTCTGGAGTGGACCTCAAGCAATCTCCAACAGACCAACAGAGAGTCCTTCTGACTGTCAGAAGGAAAACTATCAAACAGGAAGGACACCTATACCAAAGCCCCATCAGTTCGTCACCACCATCAAAGACCAGAGACAGATAAAACCACAAAGATGGGGAAGAAGCAGGGCAGAAAAGCTGGAAATTCAAAAAATAAGAGCGCATCTCCCCCTGCAAAGGAGCGCAGCCCATCACCAGCAACGGATCAAAGCTGGTCAGAGAATGACTTGGACGAGAGGAGAGAAGAAGGCTTCAGTCCATCAAACTTATCAGAGCTAAAGGAGGAATTACGTACCCAGCGCAAAGAAACTAAAAATCTTGAAAAAAGAGTGGAAGAATTGACAGCTAGACTCATTAATGCAGAGAAGATCATAAACGAAATGACAGAGATGAAAACCATGACACGAGAAATACGTGACAAATGCACAAGCTTCAGTAACCGACTCGATCAACTGGAAGAAAGAGTATCAGCGATTGAAGATCAAATGAATGAAATGAAGCGAGAAGAGAAACCAAAAGAAAAAAGAAGAAAAAGAAATGAGCAAAGCCTGCAAGAAGTATGGGATTACGTAAAAAGACCAAATCTACGTCTGATTGGGGTGCCTGAAAGTGAGGGGGAAAATGGAACCAAGTTGGAAAACACTCTTCAGGATATCATCCAGGAGAACTTCCCCAACCTAGTAGGGCAGGCCAACATTCAAATTCAGGAAATACAGAGAACGCCACAAAGATACTCCTCCAGAAGAGCAACTCCAAGACACATCATTGCCAGATTCACCAAAGTTGAAATGAAGGAAAAAATCTTAAGGGCAGCCAGAGAGAAAGGTCGGGTCACCCACAAAGGGAAGCCCATCAGACTAACAGCAGATCTCTCGGCAGAAACTCTACAAGCCAGAAGAGAGTGGGGGCCAATATTCAACGTTCTTAAAGAAAAGAATTTTCAACCCAGAATTTCATATCCAGCCAAACTAAGTTTCATAAGTGAAGGAGAAATAAAATCCTTTACAGATAAGCAAATGCTTAGAGATTTTGTCACCACCAGGCCTGCCTTACAAGAGACCCTGAAGGAAGCCCTAAACATGGAAAGGAACAACCGGTACCAGCCATCGCAAAAACTTGGCAAAATGTAAAGACCATCGAGGCTAGGAAGAAACTGCATCAACTAACGAGCAAAATAACCAGTTAATATCATAATGGCAGGATCAAGTTCACACATAACAATATTAACCTTAAATGTTAATGGACTAAATGCTCCAATTAAAAGACACAGACTGGCAAACTGGATAAAGAGTCAAGACCCATCAGTCTGCTGTATTCAGGAGACCCATCTCACATGCAGAGACATACATAGGCTCAAAATAAAGGGATGGAGGAAGATCTACCAAGCAAATGGAGAACAAAAAAAAGCAGGGGTTGCAATCCTAGTCTCTGATAAAACAGACTTTAAACCATCAAAGATCAAAAGAGACAAAGAAGGCCATTACATAATGGTAAAGGGATCAATTCAACAGGAAGAGCTAACTCTCCTAAATATATATGCACCCAATACAGGAGCACCCAGATTCATAAAGCAAGTCCTTAGAGACTTACAAAGAGACTTAGACTCCCATACAATAATAATGGGGGACTTCAACACTCCGCTGTCAACATTAGACAGATCAACGAGACAGAAAGTTAACAAGGATATCCAGGAATTGAACTCATCTCTGCACCAAGCGGACCTAATAGACATCTATAGAACTCTCCACCCCAAATCAACAGAATATACATTCTTCTCAGCACCACATCGCACTTATTCCAAAATTGACCACATAATTGGAAGTAAAGCACTCCTCAGCAAATGTAAAAGAACAGAAATTATAACAAACTGTCTCTCAGACCACAGTGCAATCAAACTAGAACTCAGGACTAAGAAACTCAATCAAAACCGCTCAACTACATGGAAACTGAACAACCTGCTCCTGAATGACTATTGGGTACATAACGAAATGAAAGCGGAAATAAAGATGTTCTTTGATACCAATGAGAACAAAGATACAACATACCAGAATCTCTGGGACACATTTAAAGCAGTGTGTAGAGGGAAATTTATAGCACTAAATGCCCACAAGAGAAAGCAGGAAAGATCTAAAATTGACACTCTAACATCACAATTAAAAGAACTAGAGAGGCAAGAGCAATCACATTCAAAAGCTAGCAGAAGGCAAGAAATAACTAAGATCAGAGCAGAACTGAAGGAGATAGAGACACAAAAAACCCTCCAAAAAATCAATGAATCCAGGAGTTGGTTTTTTGAAAAGATCAACAAAATTGACAGACCGCTAGCAAGGCTAATAAAGAAAAAAAGAGAGAGGAATCAAATAGATGCAATAAAAAATGATAAAGGGGATATCACCACTGACCCCACAGAAATACAAACTACCATCAGAGAATACTATAAACACCTCTACGCAAATCAACTAGAAAATCTAGAAGAAATGGATAATTTCCTGGACACTTACACTCTCCCAAGGCTAAACCAGGAAGAAGTTGAATCCCTGAATAGACCAATAGCAGGCTCTGAAATTGAGGCAACAATTAATAGCCTACCCACCAAAAAAAGTCCAGGACCAGATGGATTCACAGCTGAATTCTACCAGAGGTACAAGGAGGAGCTGGTACCATTCCTTCTGAAACTATTCCAATCAATAGAAAAAGAGGGAATCCTCCCTAACTCATTTTATGAGGCCAACATCATCCTGATACCAAAGCCTGGCAGAGACACAACAAAAAAAGAGAATTTTAGACCAATATCCCTGATGAACATTGATGCAAAAATCCTCAATAAAATACTGGCAAACCGGATTCAGCAGCACATCAAAAAGCTTATCCACCATGATCAAGTGGGCTTCATCCCTGGGATGCAAGGCTGGTTCAACATTCGCAAATCAATAAACGTAATCCAGCATATAAACAGAACCAAAGACAAGAACCACATGATTGTCTCAATAGATGCAGAAAAGGCTTTTGACAAAATTCAACAGCCCTTCATGCTAAAAACGCTCAATAAATTCGGTATTGATGGAACGTACCTCAAAATAATAAGAGCTATTTATGACAAACCCACAGCTAATATCATACTGAATGGGCAAAAACTGGAAAAATTCCCTTTGAAAACTGGCACAAGACAGGGATGCCCTCTCTCACCACTCCTATTCAACATAGTGTTGGAAGTTCTGGCTAGGGCAATCAGGCAAGAGAAAGAAATCAAGGGTATCCAGTTAGGAAAAGAAGAAGTCAAATTGTCCCTGTTTGCAGATGACATGATTGTATATTTAGAAAACCCCATCGTCTCAGCCCAAAATCTCCTTAAGCTGATAAGCAACTTCAGCAAAGTCTCAGGATACAAAATTAATGTGCAAAAATCACAAGCATTCTTATACACCAGCAACAGACAAGCAGAGAGCCAAATCAGGAATGAACTTCCATTCACAATTGCTTCAAAGAGAATAAAATACCTAGGAATCCAGCTTACAAGGGATGTAAAGGACCTCTTCAAGGAGAACTACAAACCACTGCTCAGTGAAATCAAAGAGGACACAAACAAATGGAAGAACATACCATGCTCATGGATAGGAAGAATCAATATCGTGAAAATGGCCATACTCCCCAAGGTTATTTATAGATTCAATGCCATCCCCATCAAGCTACCAATGACTTTCTTCACAGAATTGGAAAAAACTGCTTTAAAGTTCATATGGAACCAAAAAAGAGCCCGCATTGCCAAGACAATCCTAAGTCAAAAGGACAAAGCTGGAGGCGTCACGCTACCTGACTTCAAACTATACTACAAGGCTACAGTAACCAAAACAGCATGGTACTGGTACCAAAACAGAAATATAGACCAATGGAACAGAACAGAGTCCTCAGAAATAATACCGCACATCTACAGCCATCTGATCTTTGACAAACCTGAGAGAAACAAGAAATGGGGAAAGGATTCCCTATTTAATCAATGGTGCTGGGAAAATTGGCTAGCCATAAGTAGAAAGCTGAAACTGGATCCTTTCCTTACCCCTTATACGAAGATTAATTCAAGATGGATTAGAGACTTAAATGTTAGACCTAATACCATAAAAACCCTAGAAGAAAATCTAGGTAGTACCCATAGGCATGGGCAAGGACTTCATGTCTAAAACACCAAAAGCAACGGCAGCAAAAGCCATAATTGACAAATGGGATCTAATTAAACTAAAGAGCTTTTGCACAGCAAAAGAAACTACCATCAGAGTGAACAGGCAACCTACAGAATGGGAGAAAATTTTTGCAACCTACTCATCTGACAAAGGGCTAATTTCCAGAATCTACAAAGAACTCAAACAAATATACGAGAAAAAAACAAACAACCCCATCAAAAAGTGGGGAAAGGATATGAACAGACATTTCTCAAAAGAAGATATTCATACAGCCAACAGACACATGAAAAAATGCTCATCATCACTGGCCATCAGAGAAATGCAAATCAAAACCACAATGAGATACCATCTCACACCAGTTAGAATGGCAATCATTAAGAAGTCAGGAAACAACAGGTGTTGGAGAGGATGTGGAGAAATAGGAACACTTTTACACTGTTGGTGGGATTGTAAACTAGTTCAACCATTATGGAAAACAGTATGGCAATTCCTCAAGGATCTAGAACTAGATGTACCATATGACCCAGCCATCCCACTACTGGGTATATACCCAAAGGATTATAAATTAGTCTACTACAAAGACACATGTACACGTATGTTTATTGCGGCACTATTCACAATAGCAAAGACTTGGAATCAACCCAAATGTCCATCTGTGACAGACTGGATTAAGAAAATGTGGCACATATACACCATGGAATACTATGCAGCCATAAAAAAGGATGAGTTTGCGTCCTTTGTAGGGACATGGATGCAGCTGGAAACCATCATTCTTAGCAAACTATCACAAGAACAGAAAACCAAACACCGCATGTTCTCACTCATAGGTGGGAACTGAACAATGAGATCACTTGGACTCGGGAAGGGGAACATCACACACTGGGGTCTATCATGGGGAGGGGGGAGGGGGGAGGAGGGAGGGATTGCATTGGGGAGTTATACATGATATAAATGATGAATTGATGGGTGCTGACGAGTTGATGGGTGCAGCACACCAACATGGCATAAGTATACATATGTAACAAACCTGCACGTTATGCACATGTACCCTAGAACTTAAAGTATAATAAAAAAAAAAAAAAAAAAAAAAAAAAAAAAAAAGAATAAATTAACTCCCACTTCAAAAAAAAAAAAAAAAAAAAAAAAAAAAAAAAAAAAAAAACAGTGTAGCAGTTTCTCAAAAAACTAAAAGAAGATATACCATATGACCCAGCATTTTCACTGCTGAGTATATATCCAAAAGAAAGGAATCAATATATTGAAGAAATATCTGCACTCCAATGTTTATTGCAGCACTATCACAGTAGCCAAGATAAGGAATCAACCTAAATTTCTATAAATGGATAAATAAAGAATATATACATTCTATATATAAATTTCTATAAATGAATAAATAATACACACACACACACACACACATACACACACAAAATGAAATATATTTAGCCATAAGAAAGAATGAAATTCTGTCATTCACAACAACATGGATGGAATTGGAGGTATTATGTTAAGTGAAATAAGCCAATAACAGAAAGACAAATACCACATTTTCACACGTACATGGGAGTTGAAAAAATGGATCTCATGAAGATAAAGAGTAGATTGCTCATTACCAGAGCCTGGAAAGGGTAAAGTGGAGGTGAGTGGGGGGGAGGGGGACAAAGATAGGCTGATTAATTGGTAGAAATGTATAGTTATAAGAAATAATTAGTGTTTGATAGATCAGTAGGATGACTATAGTTTACAAAACTCTATTGTACATTTCGAAACATAGAGGGGAATACTTTGAATGTGTCTAGCATACAGAAAAGACAGATATTTAAGATGATGGATATCTCAATTATCCTGATTTGATCTTTACATATTATATTAATGTATTATATTATCACATGTACATCTATTATGCATCAATAACAATTTTTTAAAAAAGAACATGGAAAAATAAAGATGACTTTTTAATAATGAATAATCTGAAATTTAATTTCCAAAAACTTGTTCACACCAATTCTCTGTTTTCCTCCCACTCCCTTCCTTCCTTCCTTCCTTCCTTCCTTCCTTCCTTCCTTCCTTCCTTCCTTCCTTCCTTCCTTCCTTCCTTCCTTCCTTCCTTCCTTCCCTCCCTCCCTCCCTCCCTCCCTCCCTCCCTCCCTCCCTCCCTCCCTCCCTCCTTCCTTCCTTCCTTCCTTCCTTCCTTCCTTCCTTCCTTCCTTCCTTCCTTCCTTCCTGTTTTATTCCTTTTTTTCCCATTTAGGCTAGACATCTAGAGCAATCTTAAACCTGCTAGGATATATTGACCTGTTGCTGTGTGCCAAGCTCTGTGCTAATCTCCATCATATATGATCTCATTTAACCCTCATATAATCCTATGATGCTAACATTATTTCTGATGAAGAACTTGAGGCTTAGTGAGGAAAATAACTTGCTCAAGGTCAGGTAGCTGACAAGTCATATAGCCGAGGCTCTAAACCCTGCCCTTAGTCACAAAAACAAAACTGCTTCACTCTTCCTATTCTACTCCATAATATTCAGCACATCGTAAGTCCTGCCATTTTTAACTCCTAAATATTTTTCATTGTTTTCATCCCTATTACCACAGCCCCAATTCTTGCCTAGACAATTATCAGTTCCTCCTGATGGGTCTGAGTGCATGTAGCCTTTCTCTAGTTATGCCTGTCTTAGATGGTGGTCAAAGTGATATGCTTGAAAAGCTGCAAGTCTTCTTGTTGACTATTAGACACTTTAGTCAGGTGATGCTGACTGATAGTTTGGAACACACATTGAGAATCACTGCCCTGTAGTGTTTTGTCTGAGTTTCAGAAGAGGAAATGAAAGGTAAGAATATGGCAGATAGAAGACTGAAGAGAGCAGAGAGTAACCCCTGGAAATCCAGATGAATTATTTTGGTCTTTACTTGAATATTTGGCATCACAGATATAGAACTTGAGAATGAACAAGCTCATTGCTAGGTAAAGTCAAAGAAAACTGATTCACAGATAATTTCGTGTATGCATTAAAAGAAAGTCTGAGCAGTGAAAATTTGCATCATCCTTGAAAATCAATGTGGAGGTATATGTGCTAATTTTCACCCTGGTATTTAATTTTCTGAAGCTATTTTTTTGTGTCTAGTTTTCCAGATATACATTTTATTAACATAGTTCAATAATGAAGTATTGACATAATTAAATAATACAGATTGATTTGAGTCTTCTCTTAATATAAAAGTGGGAGAACATGATGAGTAAGTCACATTTTATATCTTTCCACATTCTTTTATTTATATTTAGATTGAAGCTGGGAAAAGTAATCACTGTCAGAAAACAAACCCTCTTGTGCCTGGTGCTCAGCTGGAAGATTGTTCTGGACTCTGGGTGGGTATCGTATGTGTATGTACAGGGCTGTGTACTCGCACTCAGAGATCGGGACTCTTAAGCAACTCTAATTAGGAAGTTAAATAAATACAGAAATCTTTAAGAATTATCTCAATCCTATTCTCTTCTCAATCTATGTATCTATCTCTGGATCAGGCCATTGTGTGATATGAAAATCTTTCCTATGTTAGGAAGCAGAATTATTTTTATTGTGTTAAGTTTTCTTTCAGTGTAAAATTCAAGAGATTAAAGCCAAAATAGAATTATATAAACTACACTGTGTATTCAGTTGTGTGCCTCTGTATGAACAATTATATAAACTTGTTCAAATTGTTCCTAGACTGTTTTTTATATTCATTTAAATTGCAATGTGAACTCTTAATCTCATTTTTGATAGATGATTATCATAAATTGTCTACAAGTGGATTCCTTTTCTATGATTTGATTTTTTTATAACCCTGAATCTGACCATGCTTTTTAAATTATGTGTTTGTCATGCTTGGCGGTCCCTTCCATGTTTGGCCATTCCTAAGCTTCTGTAATTCTTTAGAGGGCTCCAAAAGGTCATTGTGTGCCCTGACCTCCTGCTAGGAGAGCTGCTTTTTTCTCTCTCCAGATGTTTTGCAGTTTAAACTTTTATTGCTGTACTCTGTATACAAGTCATATATGAAAAGTGTCAAATATCATTGTCCAGCAGTGAAATTAGGACTCTTCCAAATTGGAGGGGAATGTTAACAGAGTGCAACTGTGTCCTGCCAGTGTTTCTCCTGGCAAGCTGGCTCTGAGAACGCTGTTTTCCCTTTAGCCATCTGTGCTTCCATAAACAATCTGCAGTGGTTTCTTCTTCTAATTCAAATTCTAGCAGCTGGTTTTCCTCCTTAGTTCCTTTTGATGCTGTGACACCAGTAGCAGCACACCCATGAATCTTTGTGCTTCTTTCTACTTTTAGGGATTATATCACCAAAAATGTTAAATAAGCAGTTCACTATGAGTTTCCCACATGGGGATTCTGCAATGCATGTGCTAAAGTAGGCCAACTGAGTCCTGGGTGAGAAAATGGAATAGAGCGTTTTATGCCCCCTGCCCAACTTTAAATGTCCATGCTTCTTCTTCTCTATTTAAAAACAGGTAAATCTTCCTATCTAGTTAACATTTTTGTTGTTGTTGTTGAAAAATCTACCTCATTACTCTATCCCCACTATCCACCAATGCTACCTATTTCTAGTATCATGCACTTTAGCTTTTTGGAATCAGTTCAAAAAGGTTTTTTTTTTTTTTTTTTTTTTTTTTTTTTTTTTTTTTTAATAAATAAATTTCTTAGTTTGTTAGGTATTTGTAGACATAACCCTGCCTAGTGAGAGTCTTTAGATATGTAATTAGTGTTACTATATATGTAATATATAATGTTCATAGAACAGAACACACACTCTTTATTCCTGTTTAAATTCATCTAATGCACAAATATTTTGCTGTTCAATGGAATTAGCAGTCATTAAAATTGGAATTTTTCAGAATACAGTATATTGCCTTTTTACAATTTAAAAAAGTTAAAAAAATCTTACAGTAGTTATAATTTTAGTATTTTTCCTTGCAAGAGTCATGTTGCAAAGTCTATAAAATATTTTTTCTTTAAAGGAAAGACAAATGTCAGAAAATAAGATGTTATATAAACAAAAAGTAAATTTCAAAATATTTTTCAGAGGGGTTTGTGAGTAATTGAATTGGCAACCTGATAGTTGAAAGCAGAAGACCAAGAGAGAACACAATGACTTTTCCAAAAAATAGAAAAAGAAAACACCCAAAACCAAAAAACTAAACTAAAAAAATTAGTGGCTTAAATGACAGAAAAAGCCCATAGAGATAAAGATAAATTAAACCATCCAAACATTAAATACTTTTTCACTGTGATACAAAAGATTTGGATTTAGTGAAACATTCAAGTGATTGATCAATATTCCTTTCTTCACTGAGAAGTTTTGTTGATTTGTAGGATAAGGACATTAAAAATGAACTTGGCTATTGGTCTTAGTAAGATACTGTTAGTTTCATGTAGTTTTATATCACTAGACTCATTTCTAGAAAAATTTCTTTCTCGTAAGAAATATTTTCTTGAATTCAATCAGAATAATGAGCTTTTCCTTGAGAAAACATTCTTAAATTCCTATGAAGTATCAATTAATGAATCCTGATAAATAATGCTGAGCATCCAATGTTACATGAAGACTCAGGAATTGATTTCCATTAGCGTAAAGTTCCACAGGGTCAGTGGTTATCTTCTTCATTGTGGTCTCAGTGTCTATATGGTAGGCACTCAATTAATGACTGGAAAAAAAGTGAATGAGTGTTAAATTAAGGTTTGAAATTCATTACTCTTAAGTGGCATTGGAGGAGATGCAAAGGCTAAAAATCAGAAATTCTGGTTTTGCTACTTGGCCATTTGCATAGCCTTGAGAGAGTCACTTGATAGCTGCTAGTTTTCACACCCCTAAAATGAAGGGGTTAATAGACAGTTTCTAAATTCCCTTGCGGTATTATCCCAGTGTGATCTCTAGGAGGAACAGCATCATCTCATTTATGCAATAAATATTTATTGAGCACTTTGCTAACACCATGCTGAAGTAAATAACACAGAAGTTAGGACATAATGGGAAAAATAACTTGAGTAAATGGATAAACTTTGATAAATGCTGTGAAGGGAATGCACTAGGCTTTTTCAGGGAATGTAACATGAAGGGAATCTGGTCTAGATTAGGAGTCTGTTGGGATCTCTCTGGGCATGTGATATTTCTGTAATTCAAAGTATAAGTTAGGCAGAGGATGAGAGGTATGAAAAGTATTATTAGAAGATAGTAAAGAAGTGAAAACCCAGAGGAACTGAAATAAAACATTATGTGGTAGGAGCATACTAGATGATGTTAGAAAGCAGCAGGTGAGGAAGAAGAGAAGCAAATGAGGAGGCCCATGCTGTGGTCCACAGAGGGGACAAGGTAGGTGGGGACTAAGGTGAGGCAGTGAACTGGGGAAAAGTGGATGAAATTGAAATTTATCTTGTGCCCAAAACCAACAGTACTTGGATAGGCTTTTTATGAAGCATGAGTGATCAGGCACCATCAAGTGATTCCTAAAATTCCTGCTTGCTTAACCCACTGAGTAATGGAAGTCTCATTAGTTAAGGTGAAGAATTCAAGTGGGCAGGAGATTTGTGCATATAAAGTTTGACTTGTGGACATTAAGTGGAGATATCAAGCAGGCAACTGGATGTACTGAGCTCAAGGGTGAGGCTAGGAGTCATCAGAATATATAGATGGCATTTAAATTATAAAATTTGGAGCAATAAGTGCAACTATATCAAACCTCAAGCAACTCTAATACTTTTTGTTTCAAGAGGTATTTAATGTTATCTGATCCATTAGAATGTCTTTTTCAGTTGAGGTGGTATATGAAGTAGTCATTAATAGCCAAAAGTTTTAGTGGCAAGATTGTGCAGAGATTTTTGTCTCTTTAAATCCACATTTTCCAAATATTACAGAAATATTTTTGTATCAAAGAGTAGTCTTTGATTAGAGATATATTTATGTAATATATACATTTAAATGTGAATTTGCTCCATGAAACTCAGATGGGAGAAATGTCACATTTTAATATTTTGTGTTACTCCAACTTCACAGGCTTTTATCCTCCATGCTCTATTGGTGGGAAATTCAACCTTAGTTTTGCTTTTCTGAAAAAGTTCTATTCTTTCAATGGCCTTGACAGAATTCCAGAAATTTACCTGGTCAGAAAACTTGGCCAAGGACCCTCTGAGCTCTCCACTTTCCCATAGTAGACTGCTCAAGGCATCTATGGCTTCATCAGGCACTGAGAAGCTATCTTTGCCTTAAAGAAAGCTGCATAGGATTTAATTTTGAACAACAGTTTGGGCTGCTCTTCCAATCAGAATTCATAATATATTGCTCACTTCTTCAACAGCCTAGGAATAAAAAACTTGGCTAAGAAAGTCTCTCTCTTATTTTATAACACCCTTTGCATTTCTACATGGGTTTCTTGGTTAGAAGGATCCAGGCTGTGAGCACTACAGGCCCTTCCTGTACTCTGGAGAGGCTGGTGCTGTCAGATCACAGACAAGCCCTCTTCTACCAAGTGTCCATCACCAGGGAGAATTTCAAGATTTTCTTCTTTCCTAACAGGATGAGAGACTATTTTCTTGTGGGACCAGGCAATTTATCTCCCATGCTGTGTCCTCATATGACAAAAAGAACTCTGTTCTCTGCAGCCCCTTATAAGGGCACTAATCTCATTCATGAAAGTTCTTCCCTCATGACACAAGCATTCTATCTATAGCAGGTACCCTAGCCAGAGCCCTCCAGATCAGTCTATTGTTATAGTCTATATATTCAGACATCTTTTCAACCAGCCTCCTGGTGTTTATCCAAAAGGCTGACATACCCTGCTCTCTGGTATTCAACCACATCCAGGAGTCTGTTTGATTACTTGAGACATTCATTCAAAGTCACTAAAGTAGTAATGGCTTTGACAGCATGAAGATCACCAAGATTTGGTCCTAAGACAGCCCATTGGCTGCCCACCATTGCTAAAGTATTTGGTAATACATCCCAGCCACAGTTCATATGTCTCTTAGGCTGGGAGTATCATTCTTGGAAAATGAATTCAATTATTGATAATTTGCTTTTTTCATCAAAAGGAGTACAGCATTCCTGCCGTCTACTCCAACATATTAGCTGATGTCTTAAGTGGCATGTTTAGGTGTGGGGCTATAGGGATGTTTTCACACCCAAGTACTCTGACATCCTGGTCACTGTGTGTTCTTTTTATTTAGCAAGAGAATTTCTTCTCAGAAATTCAAGGTCTGAGATAAGAACATCAAAAATCAATTTCCATGCTCCTCCATTTTTGGTATTTTTCTAGTAATGAGAGAGAAATCTATCTCTTGGGCAACAAAACTGCACTCATCTTTTTTTTTCCTTTCTCAAATTTTTGAATATCGTTCTATATTTTCTTAGAAGATTCAAAGCATTCTGTACATGCTTTCAAATCTAGTTCTGTTACATCCGTTTTCTCACATTCATCTTTTTCAGCATCCACATTCATCTTTGCACAACAGTTTTCCAACAGGGTCACAGCTGTGACTGGTTTCTCCAACAGTCTAAACTCAGTGGGAAGTGAATATGAAACCATTCTATTTTTCTCCAGTCACTTACTGCAACCATACTCAGATGAATCTCTTTTTCTTATAACTTAACAACATCTTGGACAGATTAACATCTTAGACATCTTGGACAGATATGGGTCACTTTAGATTATTTAAAGTGAGTCCATTTTAAGACTGTAATTTCCTGTTTGATTGAAACATTAGCCCCTCCTCTTTCCCCAGTAGATCTGCAATGGGGAGTGATCATGATCTCCTCTTTTATTCTTCTTTTACTTGTGTGGAGTGAGGCTGGGACTGGAATCCCTCAGGGATAACTCTTCTCTCCTTTCTCTCTTCTTATGCTATATAGTGCTTCCTGTGAATGGAACAGGGAGCAGAAGATGGAGAATATATCACCATTGTCACTGGCTACTACTGTCAATCATCACTCTTTCTTTGACTAACACTGACCTGCTGTTAGCCTTGCTGTGCTGGCTCTGAGGAGAGGCAGGTGTGTATTTTCAGAGGGCCCTATGGGGGCCTCCTATTCCACAGTTTTTGACATGAGAGATCTGGTTGCAGCTTCAGCTCTTCCAACTGTTCACAGAATTATCTAGTGTTGCCTCAGTCAGCAGCCAGCCTTCCTGGGTGGCAAGTCTGCTCATGTCTCAAGACTGTGTGTTGCTCTAGTTACTTGTGATTTGCTTCAGGATATGCGCCTGGTAGTTGTTGTCACTTTATGTCCAGTATTTGGCCCTAGCAGTCAATTCTGTGCTTCTGAAAGAAACTCCACTCAAAAATAACATTGCATTAGTCACGATAGGATAGGTTGTGTTGCAGTTGCAATTACAACATCTCAGTGACTTAACACAGTGTTTATTTCTTGCTTATTTTAGAAGTCCAACACGGATTAGTTGGAGAGCTCTGCTCATTATAGTCAGTCAAGAACCCAAAACAATGGAGGATCCATTTTGTCATATACCTGCATAATTACAGAAAGAAGAAAAGAGAACATGAGGAATCTCACTTTTCTAAAGCTTCTACCTGGAAGTGACCTAAGTCACTTTTTATTGGTCAATGTGTGCAATATTTCTAAGCCTACCCTCAAAAAGAGTGAAGTGTAACACTTTCATGTGTCAGGAAGAAGAATGGGAACACTTGTGAATAGCCCTAATGACTGCCAAAGGCTGACCTTTCTGGTCCCCAAATATTTGGTTCCCCCTTACCCAAAAGTTCCATCCAGTGACTGCATTCATCGTCGAGTCCAGGATCTCTGAAGGTGCTCCATAATCTTTTTATCACATCTGGGCATGGCTCCTCTTAGTCTGCAGACCTGTAAGTGTAATTGAAAATTGTCTATCTCTTATACACCCATTATACAATGGTGGGAGAGGGATAGGATAACAACAACATCCTCATTAAGTAAGGGGAAAGAGTATGAGATACAAAGCACTGCATAGCAGTTCTGAAATCCAGGCAGGCCTACACTGACAGTGAAAAATGTTATTTAATGAGACCCCAATTCTGCCAAATGGGAGGGCTTCCCGTTCACTACTCCCCGTGGTTCCTGGCTCTGCTGCTTAGAATATTCTTCCTTTTCCGTTACCCTTTGATGTAATCTAAAGTAGACACTGGAAAAGTTGTCTGCCATTGAGTGCGGAGCAGTTTTATCAGTCTGCTTCGTAACTGTGGAAGGTTGGAGACCTAAAATTATTTTAAGACGCTGACCTTTTTCAGTTTAGGTATGTGGTTTCTTTGGTAGTATAACTGTATTAACACATAGCATCATATGTATTAGATTACATTCAATGTTGTATGCCAACAACCACACATAGTTTGTTTTTAGACATACTAATTAGATTTATTGTGTTTCCCCTCTGTCTCCACCCTCTGTTAATTAGGAACCTACCAGGTTTTTTTTTTTTTTTTCTTTCTTCTAAACCATTTTTTCAATGGAAAGAAAGAAGTAAGCATTAGGCCTTTAGTTGCACTTGCTCTTCTTGCCTTCTTAATCTAGCTAGAGCTTATAAGAATGGGTTTGAGGGGGGCGGAGCAAGATGGCCGAATAGGAACAGCTCCAGTCTCCAACTCCCAGCGCGAGCGACACAGAAGACCGGTGATTTCTGCATTTTCAACTGAGGTACTGGGGTCATCTCACTAGGGAGTGCCGGACAATCGGTGCTGGTCAGCTGCTGCAGCCTGACCAGCGAGAGCTGAAGCAGGGCGAGGCATCGCCTCACCTGGAAGCGCAAGGGGGAAGGGGATCCGTTTTCCTAGCCAGGGGAACTGAGACACACAACACCTGGAAAATCGGGTAACTCCCACCCCAATACTGCGCTGTAAGCATACAGGCACACCAGGAGAATATATCCCAATCCTGGCCGGGAGGGTCCCACGCCCACGAAGCCTCCCTCACTGCTAACACAGCAGTCTGCCGCGATCTATCCGCAAGGCAGTAGCGAGGCTGGGGGAGGGGCGCCCGCCATTGCTGAGGCTTAAGTAGGTAAACAAAGCCGCTGGGAAGCTCGAACTGGGTGGAGCTCACAGCAGCTCAAGGAAGCCTGCCTGTCTCTGTAGTCTCCACCTCTGGGGACAGCGCACAGCTGAAGACCAACAGGGGAAGTAGCGGGAGCCGGTGCAGACGCGAACGACTCTGTCTGACAGCTTTGGGGAGAGCCGCGGATCTCCCAACGCGGAGGTTGAGATCTGAGAACGGACAGACTGCCTGCTCAGGTGTGTCTCTGACCCCTGAGTAGCCTAGCTGGGAGAAATCCCCCACTAGGGGCAGTCTGACACCCCACACCTCACAGGGTGGAGTACACCCCTGAGAGGAAACTTCCAAAGGAAGAATCAGACAGGTACACTCGCTGTTCAGCAATATTCTATCTTCGGCAACCTCTGCTGCTGATACCCAGGCAAACAGGGTCTGAAGTGGACCTCAAGCAATCTCCAACAGACCAACAGAGAGTCCTTCTGACTGTCAGAAGGAAAACTATCAAACAGGAAGGACACATATACCAAAACCCCATCAGTACGTCACCACCATCAAAGACCAGAGACAGATAAAACCACAAAGATGGGGAAGAAGCAGGGCAGAAAAGCTGGAAATTCAAAAAATAAGAGCGCATCTCCCCCTGCGAAGGAGCGAAGCCCATCGCCAGCAACGGATCAAAGCTGGTCGGAGAATGACTTGGACGAGAGGAGAGAAGAAGGCTTCAGTCCATCAAACTTATCAGAGCTAAAGGAGGAATTACGTACCCAGCGCAAAGAAACTAAAAATCTTGAAAAAAGAGTGGAAGAATTGACAGCTAGACTCATTAATGCAGAGAAGATCATAAACGAAATGACAGAGATGAAAACCATGACACGAGAAATACGTGACAAATGCACAAGCTTCAGTAACCGACTCGATCAACTGGAAGAAAGAGTATCAGCGATTGAAGATCAAATGAATGAAATGAAGCGAGAAGAGAAACCAAAAGAAAAAAGAAGAAAAAGAAATGAGCAAAGCCTGCAAGAAGTATGGGATTACGTAAAAAGACCAAATCTACGTCTGATTGGGGTGCCTGAAAGTGAGGGGGAAAATGGAACCAAGTTGGAAAACACTCTTCAGGATATCATCCAGGAGAACTTCCCCAACCTAGTAGGGCAGGCCAACATTCAAATTCAGGAAATACAGAGAACGCCACAAAGATACTCCTCCAGAAGAGCAACTCCAAGACACATCATTGCCAGATTCACCAAAGTTGAAATGAAGGAAAAAATCTTAAGGGCAGCCAGAGAGAAAGGTCGGGTTACCCACAAAGGGAAGCCCATCAGAATAACAGCAGATCTCTCGGCAGAAACTCTACAAGCCAGAAGAGAGTGGGGGCCAATATTCAACGTTCTTAAAGAAAAGAATTTTAAACCCAGAATTTCATATCCAGCCAAACTAAGTTTCATAAGTGAAGGAGAAATAAAATCCTTTACAGATAAGCAAATGCTTAGAGATTTTGTCACCACCAGGCCTGCCTTACAAGAGACCCTGAAGGAAGCCCTAAACATGGAAAGGAACAACCGGTACCAGCCATCACAAAAACATGCCAAAATGTAAAGACCATCGAGGCTAGGAAGAAACTGCATCGACTAACGAGCAAAATAACCAGTTAATATCATAATGGCAGGATCAAGATCACACATAACAATATTAACCTTAAATGTTAATGGACTAAATGCTCCAATTAAAAGACACAGACTGGCAAACTGGATAAAGAGTCAAGACCCATCAGTCTGCTGTATTCAGGAGACCCATCTCACATGCAGAGACATACATAGGCTCAAAATAAAGGGATGGAGGAAGATCTACCAAGCAAATGGAGAACAAAAAAAAGCAGGGGTTGCAATCCTTGTCTCTGATAAAACAGACTTTAAACCATCAAAGATCAAAAGAGACAAAGAAGGCCATTACATAATGGTAAAGGGATCAATTCAACAGGAAGAGCTAACTCTCCTAAATATATATGCACCCAATACAGGAGCACCCAGATTCATAAAGCAAGTCCTTAGAGACTTACAAAGAGACTTAGACTCCCATACAATAATAATGGGAGACTTCAACACTCCACTGTCAACATTAGACAGATCAACGAGACAGAAAGTTAACAAGGATATCCAGGAATTGAACTCATCTCTGCACCAAGCGGACCTAATAGACATCTATAGAACTCTCCACCCCAAAACAACAGAATATACATTCTTCTCAGCACCACATCGCACTTATTCCAAAATTGACCACATAATTGGAAGTAAAGCACTCCTCAGCAAATGTACAAGAACAGAAATTATAACAAACTGTCTCTCAGACCACAGTGCAATCAAACTAGAACTCAGGACTAAGAAACTCAATCAAAACCGCTCAACTACATGGAAACTGAACAACCTGCTCCTGAATGACTACTGGGTACATAACGAAATGAAAGCGGAAATAAAGATGTTCTTTGAAACCAATGAGAACAAAGATACAACATACCAGAATCTCTGGGACACATTTAAAGCAGTGTGTAGAGGGAAATTTATAGCACTAAATGCCCACAAGAGAAAGCAGGAAAGATCTAAAATTGACACTCTAACATCACAATTAAAAGAACTAGAGAGGCAAGAGCAAACACATTCAAAAGCTAGCAGAAGGCAAGAAATAACTAAGATCAGAGCCGAACTGAAGGAGATAGAGACACAAAAAACCCTCCAAAAAATCAATGAATCCAGGAGTTGGTTTTTTGAAAAGATCAACAAAATTGACAGACCGCTAGCAAGGCTAATAAAGAAGAAAAGAGAGAGGAATCAAATAGATGCAATAAAAAATGATAAAGGGGATATCACCACTGACCCCACAGAAATACAAACTACCATCAGAGAATACTATAAACGCCTCTACGCAAATCAACTAGAAAATCTAGAAGAAATGGATAAATTCCTGGACACTTACACTCTCCCAAGGCTAAACCAGGAAGAAGTTGAATCCCTGAATAGACCAATAGTAGGCTCTGAAATTGAGGCAACAATTAATAGCCTACCCACCAAAAAAAGTCCAGGACCAGATGGATTCACAGCTGAATTCTACCAGAGGTACAAGGAGGAGCTGGTACCATTCCTTCTGAAACTATTCCAATCAATAGAAAAAGAGGGAATCCTCCCTAACTCATTTTATGAGGCCAACATCATCCTGATACCAAAGCCTGGCAGAGACACATCAAAAAAAGAGAATTTTAGACCAATATCCCTGATGAACATTGATGCAAAAATTCTCAATAAAATACTGGCAAACCGGATTCAGCAGCACATCAAAAAGCTTATCCACCATGATCAAGTGGGCTTCATCCCTGGGATGCAAGGCTGGTTCAACATTCGCAAATCAATAAACGTAATCCAGCATATAAACAGAACCAAAGACAAGAACCACATGATTGTCTCAATAGATGCAGAAAAGGCTTTTGACAAAATTCAACAGCCCTTCATGCTAAAAACGCTCAATAAATTCGGTATTGATGGAACGTACCTCAAAATAATAAGAGCTATTTATGACAAACCCACAGCTAATATCATACTGAATGGGCAAAAACTGGAAAAATTCCCTTTGAAAACTGGCACAAGACAGGGATGCCCTCTCTCACCACTCCTATTCAACATAGTGTTGGAAGTTCTGGCTAGGGCAATCAGGCAAGAGAAAGAAATCAAGGGTATCCAGTTAGGAAAAGAAGAAGTCAAATTGTCCCTGTTTGCAGATGACATGATTGTATATTTAGAAAACCCCATCGTCTCAGCCCAAAATCTCCTTAAGCTGATAAGCAACTTCAGCAAAGTCTCAGGATACAAAATTAATGTGCAAAAATCACAAGCATTCTTATACACCAGTAACAGACAAGCAGAGAGCCAAATCAGGAATGAACTTCCATTTACAATTGCTTCAAAGAGAATAAAATACCTAGGAATCCAGCTTACAAGGGATGTCAAGGACCTCTTCAAGGAGAACTACAAACCACTGCTCAGCGAAATAAAAGAGGACACAAACAAATGGAAGAACATACCATGCTCATGGATAGGAAGAATCAATATCGTGAAAATGGCCATACTGCCCAAGGTTATTTATAGATTCAATGCCATCCCCATCAAGCTACCAATGAGTTTCTTCACAGAATTGGAAAAAACTGCTTTAAAGTTCATATGGAACCAAAAAAGGGCCCGCATTGCCAAGACAATCCTAAGTCAAAAGGACAAAGCTGGAGGCGTCACGCTACCTGACTTCAAACTATACTACAAGGCTACAGTCACCAAAACAGCATGGTACTGGTACCAAAACAGAGATATAGATCAATGGAACAGAACAGAGTCCTCAGAAATAATACCACACATCTACAGCCATCTGATCTTTGACAAACCTGAGAGAAACAAGAAATGGGGAAAGGATTCCCTATTTAATAAATGGTGCTGGGACAACTGGCTAGCCATAAGTAGAAAGCTGAAACTGGATCCTTTCCTTACCCCTTATACGAAGATTAATTCAAGATGGATTAGAGACTTAAATGTTAGACCTAATACCATAAAAACCCTAGAAGAAAATCTAGGTAGTACCATTCAGGACATAGGCATGGGCAAGGACTTCATGTCTAAAACACCAAAAGCAACGGCAGCAAAAGCCAAAATTGACAAATGGGATCTAATTAAACTAAAGAGCTTTTGCACAGCAAAAGAAACTACCATCAGAGTGAACAGGCAACCTACAGAATGGGAGAAAATTTTTGCAACCTACTCATCTGACAAAGGGCTAATATCCAGAATCTACAAAGAACTCAAACAAATATACGAGAAAAAAACAAACAACCCCATCAAAAAGTGGGGAAAGGATATGAACAGACATTTCTCAAAAGAAGATATTCATACAGCCAACAGACACATGAAAAAATGCTCATCATCACTCGCCATCAGAGAAATGCAAATCAAAACCACAATGAGATACCATCTCACACCAGTTAGAATGGCAATCATTAAGAAGTCAGGAAACAACAGGTGTTGGAGAGGATGTGGAGAAATAGGAACACTTTTACACTGTTGGTGGGATTGTAAACTAGTTCAACCATTATGGAAAACAGTATGGCAATTCCTCAAGGATCTAGAACTAGATGTACCATATGACCCAGCCATCCCACTACTGGGTATATACCCAAAGGATTATAAATTATTCTACTACAAAGACACATGTACACGTATGTTTATTGCGGCACTATTCACAATAGCAAAGACTTGGAATCAACCCAAATGTCCATCTGTGACAGACTGGATTAAGAAAATGTGGCACATATACACCATGGAATACTATGCAGCCATAAAAAAGGATGAGTTTGCGTCCTTTGTAGGGACATGGATGCAGCTGGAAACCATCATTCTTAGCAAACTATCACAAGAACAGAAAACCAAACACCGCATGTTCTCACTCATAGGTGGGAACTGAACAATGAGATCACTTGGACTCGGGAAGGGGAACATCACGCACTGGGGCCTATCATGGGGAGGGGGGAGGAGGGAGGGCTTGCATTGGGGAGTTATACAAGATATAAATGATGAATTGATGGGTGCTGACGAGTTGATGGGTGCAGCACACCAACATGGCATAAGTATACATATGTAACAAACCTGCACGTTATGCACATGTACCCTAGAACTTAAAGTATAATAAAAAAATAAAAAAAAAAAAAAAAAAATAAAAAAAAAAAAAAAAAAAAAAAAAAAAAAGAATGGGTTTGAAAGCTATACTCTTTATTTTATCCTCATTGAGTTATAATTGGCCTTGTCATTGTAAGGCATTCTCAAGCTTTTCTTGACAAGTTGAAAAAGGAAAAATAGTAGCCTCTTGCAGCTTTGTATGTATATGTGTATTTTTGCTATTCAATTTTTATTTCTATAAAAGAAAGTGGCTGAAGTTAACCAATTCTTTTCTGAACTCATCTCTTCTTCATAATACCTTATCAAATGAAGCCAACAGCAATCAGCACAGCACACAAAGCTAACATTATTTTCTGATCTCTTTTATGAAAGCTGCAGGCCTTTTAGATACTTCGTCTTCCTTCCAAGCCACTATAGGAAGCAGTTTTACCAAAAGGACAATTGATTATAATCCTTCTAGCTTCCAATTACAGCTTCCTTGCTACTTACCACTTGATTGCTAAGCAATTCTATGTATTAATAGCTTTATATTATGCGTTATGACTACATCTCACATTGGGTTCCGATTTCTATACCAATCAGAATGTGTTCATTATTCTGTATATTGCAGGTAGAGCTTACAAGAATATGTTGTACTCACAAACAACTCTAAAATTTAAGTGGTTTAATCCAACAAAATTTGTTAAAATTCAAATGGATTAACTCAAAAAATTATTTCTTGTTATGGTTACATGTCTAACACAGGACAAAAGAAGAGCTTTGTTCATATAGTTGTTCAGAGTTTCAGGTTGATGGAGGCTTCAGTTGATGGATGTTCCATGTAACTAACTTTCATTGGCTGTAGCTAGTCACTTGGCCATGCGTAACTTCAAATTGATTAGGGAAGACTAATACTACCAGATGCCTGGAAAGAAGACTGGAATGTTTGTGAACGGTCCTAATTAGCTGTAGCTTGTAACATTTTAATTTGCCCATGTGTGGTGCAGATGTGAGACATACAAGGATTTTTTAGCAATTCTGATATTTCTTTAAACCTGCTTCTTCCATAGTATTCCCAATCTACTTAATAGCAATTCCATTTGTTAAATTATTCGATCAAAAATTGTGTATCTTTCACAGTTATCTTTTTATTGCACCCAGCATTCACAAGAATACCAATCCTATTGGTTTTACTTTCAGAATATATCCATAATTTTATTGCCACTTCTGACTACCTTCATCCCTACCACCAAGATCTAAGCTGCTATTATTGTTAATCTTTTAGCTGGTTGCCCAATTTCTGTAATTTAATCCTGTGTAATTATTCTTAACATGCTTATCATATTAATGCTTTCAATACATAAAACATATAACTTCTTTGCTCAAAACTCTCCAAAAATATCACATTTTACTGCATGACCCAGCACCTTCTAAATTCATCTGTCTCTCTCAAGTCCTTCCTTTTTACGTTCCCTTGCTCACTCTACTCCAGCTGCATTATTTTCCTTACAACCCCTTAAACATACAATCACTTCCTGCTCATTTTCTTCTTCAAGAGATCCAGTAACTTACTCTCTCACCTCTTTCAGGTGTCTGCTCCTTTGTCAATGAAACCTTTGCCAACCAACACATTAAAATGTCCACACCTCCAACACCCTCTCCCCGCTTTCTGCATTCATAGCAATTATCACCATCTAATGTATTTTTTTTTTTTATTATTATACTTTAAGTTCTAGGGTACATGTGCATAACGTGCAGGTTTGTTACATATGTATACTTATGCCATGTTGGTGTGCTGCACCCATCAACTCGTCAGCACCCATCTATAAATTAGTCTACTACAAAGACACATGCACACGTATGTTTATTGCGGCACTATTCACAATAGCAAAGACTTGGAATCAACCCAAATGTCCATCTGTGACAGACTGGATTAAGAAAATGTGGCACATATACACCATGGAATACTATGCAGCCATAAAAAAGGATGAGTTTGCGTCCTTTGTAGGGACATGGATGCAGCTGGAAACCATCATTCTTAGCAAACTATCACAAGAAGAGAAAACCAAACACCGCATGTTCTCACTCATAGGTGGGAACTGAACAATGAGATCCATCTAATGTATTTTTACTTATTTATTTTATCATCTCTATCCACTAGAATGTTAAACCCAGCAGAGCAAGAGGGCTTGTTTCTTTTACCTTTTCTCTTTCCCTTCCTCCTCTTTATTCTTCTTAATTACTATTATTATTATTTTTTTCAAAAATTATTTTTATATTGCTGTATCTCTAGTACCTTAAACAGAAGAACAGTGCCTGGAACATAGTAAGTATTCAGAAAAGTTTGTCAAACACATGAGTAGAATATTGAAGCATAAAACATGAAACCTAACTGAATAACCACACAGCAATTGTTGTAAACGGTGAAAGTGACATTTCATATTGGTGAAGAAAAGAAGGATTTGCCATAATGAGTATCTAGAAAAATATAAATTAGGATTTCCTCAAAAGTTGCTGCTCACTCCAAAATAGATTGCAAATATATACAAGATTTAAATTTTTGAAAAATTATAAAATACTAAAATAAATTACTGGAATATGGGAAAGTATTTATGAGCATGGTGTGATAGCTGGAAACTATAAAATAAAGGATTGATAAATCCAGTTTATCAATTAGAATATATGCAATTCAATTGCATATCACTATAAACAAATTGTGTATGGCAAATATACCATAAAAAATCAAAACAAATAAATAGGAGAACAAAAATCTTTCAGACTTATAAGACAGACAAATAGTTAACTTTCTTGCTATATGATATAATCACTTCTTCCAAACCAAGACAAAAGGAAAAAGAAAAACCCAAACAATGAAATGCACAAGGAATATGACCAGAGAGAAAAAGAAATAGAAATGGCTCTTAAACATATTTTAAAAATCACTATCTCACTGCTAATACTGCAAAAAAGCAAATTAGAACTGCAATGAGATACAATTTTTAAAAACATATTATTGGCAGAAATAACTTGTTTTTAAACATCTGGTGTTTGACAAATAGGATAAAATTATATTTCTAGGAGAAAGGATAAACACCAGATTAAAAAGAAAATCTATCATAAGCCATAAATGCAAATAAAATTCCATCACAAATTTGTTAAGCACTTTCTGTTAACACTTCATGTTCCCAGGAAATACTGATATTCTTTAAAATGTTCTGAGATTCTCCGCATAAGGAGAAGAAATGATGATGCCCATTCCTTTACTCTGATTGGATTGGGTGCTGAGTCAATGAAGAGTTTTCTTTGGATTCTTGATATTTTATGGAAAGATCATTGAGAAGATTTTGTTTCGTTTCTTACCAGGAAATGTATTTACTGAGAGAAAAACCTTGTTTAGCTTGTACTTAACAGACAGAGGGATTATCAGGATCATACCATTATGCAAACCACAGATAATAAGAGTAATAGAGCTGCCTATTCAATTCTGGGGACCCATCAAAGATGGGTGGATTCTCCATAGGCAGCATGGCTGTTATGCCTTATTCTTGTTCCTAACACCTCTATACCAGTGTCTTTTTGCTGGCAGAATTCTTGACATTGATTTATCTTATTGTCTGTGGCAGCTGAGCTCTAGAGCTTTTGCTCTAATGAAAAGGCAACAAATTAATGCAATATTTCTTCTTGGATGTCTGGAGGAAGAAAGAAGGACCTTTAGAACAACTGGACAGGATGCTTAGCTGTTTGACACAATGCTTTTGAATTCTTTCACATTCTCCCCCTAGTCCCTCTTCTTTCCTGCCTGCTTCTAACTCATCTAGGTCTTCCCACAGAGGTCTCCCGCACCCTCCCAGTCTGGCCATGTTTTCCCCAGGCACTAGAATTGGAAGTACTTTCTGTTAGGCAGGACTGGATTTTCAGTAAGGCCAGTAGGAGGGTATGGAGAAAGAACAGGCTGTGGGGGCAGTGAAGCTGTTTCTAAAATCTTGCCTTGAGGCTCAGAACATAAACCTAAACTACTCGTAGGAAGCCATAAATCCTTGATTTCAGTGAAGGGATTGTAATACACTTTTTACAGCTCACAAGGAGGTTAACAGAAAAACATTTATCTTGTCTAACCTTGTAAAATTGTTCCAGAAACAGACTAGAAGGGGACAAAAATGATGGGAAAGCACTAACTACGAAGTCACTGTTCTTACAGGCAGCCCTCTGCAGGAGGGAGCTATGCATCCACACAAAAATGCTTTCATGGTCTGGCTCCATTTCTTTGGCTTGGATGGGAGGCCAGATTCAAGGGTTTCCTTCAGAGAGATCTGCTTGCGATTTCATTTACCCTGGGCCCCACTTCACTACAGTTATATTTTTCTGTTTCTGATAATGATGATCCGTACACAGTCACGGCCTCTCTGTGGCAACCGAGATGTGAGTTATACACTATGATGCAGAGAGAATTAAAAAAAAAAAATTGGCCCAGTATTTTCTTTGCGACATTTAGAATTCCTTTGAGAGGAATTTTCCAACTTAAAGGTCTTTTTTTTCCTCTCATAAGTATTTTATAAATCTTGCAGAATGATTAATCATTCTAAATAAAACATTAACTACTCAATGTCTAAATAAGGTATTTGAAAGGCAAAAAGGTCTTTGTCTTTTCTTGAAATAAAACATTTCTAACAATTTTTAGATGAAAGGATACTGATGTTCTTAGGTTGAAATGTGTCAAAAAATTTGAGACAATAGGGATGGAACCTATTTACCTGGTGGCCTGGCTGTATTACTGCTCTGCATTTATGTTTTGTTAAATGATTTGTAGCATATTGAGCCTGGGAGGCCTTAGCAGTGTTCCAATGCATTCCATTATATTTTCACGGCTAACATAATTACAGACATCTACAGAATATCAAGTATGTATAAAATGAATCATTCTATTTCTGCTGGCTTAACAAGCTTCTCAAAAGAAAGAGAGAGAAAAAAGGAGTGTGTCTATTAATAAGGCTCCCCTCCTTCCTCCTTTCAGTTTCCCAGTATAGGGTATTTCCTTAGCTACTATGACATTACCTTCTTTATTTTTTTCTCATTTCCAGGTTTAGTGAATAATAAACTTCCAAACTTCCTTCCTTCACAACGACTGACTATGACTAACTCTTTGTGAAAGAACTCTGAACACTATAAGGTACTGTAGTAATGTTAAGTAAACTTTGCCATAGGAAGAAAAAGGAGAAGTAATAGAAATAAAATGATAGAAATAAAAAGGAGAAAAAAGGCATAAATAGAGAAAAGTTTAATTATGTAGTGATAATTATGGGAGAGACAAAATATAAGGTAAGTTTTGTTCAGAGATAAGAAAATTATGATTCCAGTGATCCCTGATTCAAATATTAACATAATTTTGATGAGTGGGCAAAAATACGAGATGACTAGAAAATGGAACAGATACTGGGTCCTTTTAATTATCATTTTCTTTATATGACTTGGGAAACCAATAATTTGGGTAACTTAACCCAGTAGTTCTCAACTGAGTTGTTTTACCTTCCCCAGAGGGGATATTTATCAATGTCTGGAGACATTTTTTGTTGTCACAAATAGGGGGAGGTGTGTTACTTGTGTCTAATGAGTAAAGGCCAGGGATGGTGAGGAATATCCTCTAGCACACAGGACAGTCCCATGTCCTCACAAGAAGAATTATTTGGCCCCAAAGGACAAAAATGCTGACGAGAAATCTTCGCTTAATCCAATTCATTTTTAAAACCAAAATGATGGATTTTAAAACCCCAAATAAGCAAACACACGTAAAAACTGAGCTTCATTTAATCTTCAGTCATTCCTTCTTTTTGGTCTGTTCTGTGATCTAGTACTATTGAATTGAACTATCCAGAGCCCCACTACATGGAACTTCATGATCCTGTACTTTAGTACTTTTTTCCTTTCCACATTTAAGGATCTTCAAGACTTTTCTTATGTATTACCTCTCCTGTGAGAGATTTTCTGTGACATTGCCTCTACAAGACTCTGTCTCCTAGGAAAGGTAAACTATATTCTAAACAACCAGTGTCTATGCCTTTACTATGTACTCACTGTATTAGTCTGTTTTCATGCTACTGATAAAGACATACCCAAGACTGGGAAGAAAAAGAGGTTTAATTGGACTTACTCTTCCACATGGCTGAGGAGGCCTCAGAATCATAGTGGGAGGCGAAAGGCACCTCTTACATGGCAGGGGCAAGAGAAAATGAGGAAGAAGCAAAAGCGGAAACCCATCAGATCTCATGAGACTTACTCACTATCACAAGACTAACAGGAGAAAGACTGGCCCCATGATTCAATTACCTCCCCCTATGTCCCTCCCACAACATGTGGAAATCCTGGGAGATACAATTCAAGTTGAGATTTAGGTGGGAACACAGTCAAACCATATCACTCACATTCTATTATTTGTTCACATGCAACCACCTTCCCCAGACTACGAGCCCTTGAGGGCTCTTTCCTGGATATCTCTCGGGTTTCTCAAACTCAACCTCATCAAAACCAAATTTATTTCTCTTTCTAACTCATTTCTTTTTGCAAATGCCCTGTATTAAGATAAATATACAACATGAGGATCATTGTACACCTTGTTTTTGTTTCTCAAATGACTAAACTCTAAATCGCTTTCAAATTCCTCCTTCTCATTTCCATGACCACTGCTTTACTTCAGAAATCTAGCTCATCATTCTGTTGCTTCCAGAATTTTTTTAAATGTTAATCTCTCCTGTCCCTTGGTTAAATTGTTCAATGGTTCAATGGCTCTTCATTGTTGGTAAATAAAATCCATACTCTGTAGACTGATAGTACAGAACCCTTCATAATATTATTCCATGATATTATCTCCCCAGCCTTATCTCATCTCACACCTACATATGTGCTCCCAGCACACCAATTTGTGGTTTCTTAAATTGTTATGCTTTGTCCAGTGCTTTTATCTGTTTTGTTTCCCTTGCCTAAAGTCACCTTATGTCCCAATCCCTTTTGTCACTCACCCATTGTCATCCACCATGCATATCTCTCCCGAAAGTATCACTTTTATCTTCAGGATGGATTGGTGTCCTTTTTCTGGGTTCCCAGCTCTTTCTGCCTGTATTTCTAGCACAGCTCATTTTTTCTAGTATTGCCAGTGTCTGTCATCCCTATTAGATTGTGACTTATTTAAGGAAGGAGAATGTATGACATCTCTATCTTCCTATTGCCTATCACAGTACTTGTTACAGAAGAGTCAATAAACATAAAGCCTTTCGTGTGGAAGGTAATCAGTAAATACATATTCAGTTAAGCTGAATCTCAGAGGAAGAGTCCATTGGAAATACATCTGGAGGTGTCGTGGTTGCAACATCTTCAGGTGTCTTTCATGTATGAATATCATTTAGTGGAACAAAAGCTCAAATTGTCTCTCCAAAGTATACAGCTCCAGTCTCTTGGTTTGTCTGCCATATTGACTTCTGCTAATCTTCATTCCTATGCTATCTTTTAGACCTTATTTAACAATTCAAACTCACAAAGATACCATTCAATTACTTTGTTGAGTGGAATTTAGTTTGGCTTTTAGAAAAGTACCCTAACTCTTTCCAGCCACAGGTTATCATTTAGTCAGAGTATTGTGGTGGCAGTGGTTGGAGAGTGAATGTGGAGGTGATGGTGGTCTATGACGATATTGCAGGAAGCACATAAACAGCAGGAGCAACGTCCAAGTACACAATGTGAGAGAAAGGATAACTGGGTGTTAGGTGAGGTCCAACAATGAGATAATCCAAGTAGCATTTCCAGCTTTCAGCTACTACAGGAATTTTGAAGATTTAAAAATAGATATAATATGTTCCTTGTTGCATTCCCAGACATGGAAGGGCTCTTCTGTCACATTCTCAGACTCTGTGGGTCTTACAAGACATATAAAATAGAGAATGGGTGTTTAAGTCTGGACAAAACGGAGGCACAAATTAACGTTCCACATTCCAAAAGGAAAAAGAAAAACCTCGAAACAAAATCACATCACTCTATAGCCTTGCAGACATAGCTGAGGTTAATGTTAAAAGTGTTAAATCAGCTCTATTTTTTTTTCTCTTTCTGAGAAGTAAAGTATTGGGGGAGAGGAGGAAATAAAGTTTAGGTGGGTGAATACATGACTTATAGTTTATATTTTATAGAAAAATGTAGTTCTGGAAAAAATGTTGAAAATTGTATTGTTACAAATTTTGAATGCAGGTACATTTTATCAAAATGAAAGTCAAGTAGTTCACCACCCAAAAAGCATTCATCATGCTTTTTGTTGATGCTAAATGTTGTTATTTAGTTATTTAGTTGTTATTTAGTTGTAATTTAGTTTGTTATTCAGATTTTACTGATGTGTAGGTCAGTTCTGAGTTGCGCAAACCTTTATGGACTCATGTTTGACAAGAAAGTACATAAAAATCTTGTATGTATTATTTTATTATAGTTTAAACTTTTAACAGTGAATATTTTATTCAGCTGTTTATTTCTTAATGTAACAGCTAAATTAAACGTAGTGAATTGTATTACCTGAGAAATCACCTATTTATCAGGAAAACTATGCATATTACTGATATATGATCAAAAAGAAGTTGAGAAATATTTTGCTGAGGAAAAACTGTAAAAAGAATTTTTCTTAGTTTGTGAAAATGAGTGGAAGTCAAGGACAGAGCCTCTTCTATCATTCATAGTGGAAGGATTAGTTTGGTTTTTTAATCATGGGTTTATGGAGAAAATTGAAGTGATGAAAATTTCCACACCACTGATTAAAAACTTGCTTGGGCAAATCCACTTGCCGCCCTGTGTTTTGGTTGCCCCATGTATAAAATGAGGTGAGATTAAGTATGCAAAATTTCTCTAAGCTTTAAAGTGTAATGATTCTTTTAGCTTCTTAATTGCCTTAAAAAAGTTGATTGAAAAATATATAACACTATAAAATGGGTATTGTAACACAAGTCTTTGGAAAAATGAACATTATTGAAGATCAAAGATCAAGTAATACTTAACTTGTTCTTATCTTCCTTTTGTAGTCAAATATTTTTTAAATGAAAGAATAAAAGTTCTATATGTTGAACTGTTTAAAGAGGTAACAAAATACACATTTTGGTCAGATGCTGAAAGTTTGGGTGTTAAAGTCAGTGTCTAGTTAAAGCCAAGGTTAAACAGTATCATAGAAAGAGTGCCATAGAGAAAAATCTGAAATTTTATCAAAAAATTTAATTGTTATTAAATTTTTCATGTTAAAATGTTAAACATCTTAAAGGGGCAATTTATGCAGGAGCAATGATCTCTGAGCACTGCCAACAACAAATTTCTCTTGAGATTCCTCTAAACCATATTTATGTTGAATTAATGTTAGTGGAAGAGCCTTACTTTTCTCTAACACCACTATTGTTTTTTCTTCATATTCTTTTTAATTTCTAGATAGTAGAAACTTTTCATTGTCATTGCCAATGTGATTTTGGATTCCCACCCTAAAATCCTGGCTATCTTGAGATGTTAAATCTTGAAATGTTAAATTAATATTCTGCTTTTAGTTCATCTTGACATGTAAACATTGCAGACTGGTACTACACTCCTTGAAAAATTTGTGACCTAAAAATAAAAAGATACAGGTACATGAGAAAACACCAAGACATCAATCTTTCCTAAACATTGTAACTTTTGTTATACAATCACTTATTTATGAAACCAAAACCCAAAAAATTCTGAAAATGTTTTGTTTTCATGTACATATGTCCAATTCATTCGGTTGCAAAATGTTGTCTGAACTGACACCCATCTATTTGTAATGTTTATTTACTTAGAATGACTACCATACTGGGAAAGTATTAATGTGTTTGATTACAATTACTTCCCAGATCTACTGGGCAGTTTACATAATACATATTACATATACCATGTAACCTATCTAATAGCTGAATAATTCTGAATTCTACAATACATCTTACCCCAAAGATTTCAGATTTTCCACTTGTTAGGAATATGCTGTGGAAAACTGTGTTTTCCAAAGACTTCCTCAACAAAATTTCCCATTCCACACTTTCTTTTAGAACCTTGCCACTCTTCCATCCAGAGATGGTGTCTAATTCCTTTCCCCTGAATTTTGGCATATTTAGCAACATTTTTTATAACCAATGGAATGTGACATTGGTGATGCTGTGTGATTTCTGAGTCTAGATTTGAAAATGCCACAAAATTCCCTTGTTCTTACGGGATACTCACTCTTGGAAGCCCTAAAAATGTATTAAAAGGCTCACTCTGGGATCCCGGTTCCACAGTCTTAGTTGAGTTTTCAGCCAATAAAGTGTACTAATGTGTCAGCCACATGAGCAAGTCATCTTAAAAGTGAACTCTCCAATTTCTAGTTGAATGACTAGGTGACACTATGCTTAGTCCTGCTCAAATTTCAGACCATGAAATTTGAAAGCATTCATAAGCAAATAAATATTTTTTGTCATTTTAAACCACTTGGGGTAGTTAGTTATGTAGCAATAACACTAGAACCCTAACCTGCCTTACAAGCAATTCAGTTGTCCTGGGAAGACCATGCAATAAAGAAGCCCAAACTATCCCACGTGGAGAACTCATGGAGAAGCTCTGGGACAATGTTTAGAAAAAAGATACCTGGCCAGTCACCTGGTCCAGCTCCAGCCAGCATTTGACTGCAGTCACATGAGACACTTGGGCTTTAGAACCTCCTATCCAATATCTTCTTGTGTTCCTGATCAACAGAAACTGTGATTGGAAATACAACAATTGTTTCGAGCTACTAAGTCTTGAAGTTATTTGTAACATAGTGATAGATAACTGGAACATCTGCACATAAGTTTTAGAAAACAAAAAGGAAAACTATGAACTTTAAGAAACAGAAGAGGCAGCAGTTTAAAAACCATTTGTACAGAAGACCAAGCTAACTCTGGTAGTCCCTGTAGTCATAGGTTCTGGGGCTCTCACTCTTCTCTCTCTCAAAGAGGATAGACCTTCACAGAGTATGTACCAGTATGCACATATGCATGGGACCACAAAGAGCAGGGTGATTAATTCTACTCTGCAGCATTTGTGAGCACTTTGCAGGACAAATCATATTTAAACTGGATATGGATGGATGGTTATGAGTTTTCCGCAGGTTCCAAAGTGTGTGTTAACATGTGCTGTGGCTACGTGGCAAGAGAGAAAAGGAAAAAGAGAAACAATTGTGAGAATAGTTACTTAGAGTTCCAGTGGCTTATTAATGGTTTCTGTGCTTCCTGATGCCCCATTAAACTTTCCTTAAAAAATTTCCTTGAGAAAGATATTTAAAATAGTTGAACTTTTTTTTTTCTTTTTTCTTTTTTATTATACTTTAAGTTCTAGGGTACATGTGCATAATGTGCAGGTTTGTTACATATGTATACTTGTGCCATGTTGGTGTGCTGCACCCATCAACTCGTCATCACCCATCAACTCGTCATTTACATCAGGTATAACTCCCAATGCAATCCCTCCTCCCTCCCCCGTCCCTGTGATATGCCCCGGTGTGTGATGTTCCCCTTCCCGAGTCCAAGTGATCTCATTGTTCAGTTCCCACCTATGAGTGAGAACATGCAGTGTTTGGTTTTCTGTTCCTGCGATAGTTTGCTGAGAATGATGGTTTCCAGCTGCATCCATGTCCCTACAAAGGACACAAACTCATCCTTTTTTTTATGGCTGCATAGTATTCCATGGTGTATATGTGCCACATTTTCTCAATCCAGTCAAAAGAGTCTTGACTAAGACAATTCATCTTTTTAATGGTTTCTCTATTCTAGATATAATGATATTCATATTGCATATAAACCTGTTTAATTTTTGCAACTGCTTTTTGAAATGAATATCATTATTCACATTTTGAAAATAGGCAAGTGGAGACTTAATAACCTGTTATAAAGTGAGTATCCTGGATTTCAAATTTGGACTTTTGCTCTTCAGTGTATAATGGCTCTAATATATGATCTTACTACCTTTATAGCTCACCTCGTGTGTCTGTGTCTGTGTGTGTGTGTCTGTGTGTGTGTGTATTAGGTGAGCCATAAAGATGATATACACACACATTTGTATATCAGGTGAGCTACATATATATGTCTGTATATATATTACATAAATGTGTGTATATACACACTTACATATTTGTGGTGTCCATACTTTTTATATGTGGGCATATTTTATCCCCTAAATTTAGAGTAAGGCAGAATTTGTATTTATTTTTCTTTTCTTTTAGAGCTGGCATTGTGTTTTGTCTAGGGTAGATGCTCTGAATGTTTAATTGACTTGATTTATAAAATAATTTAAAAAGCAATTGGAAGATAAAAGTTTTAGATGATGTTAAGACTTGGATGAAAATGAAAAATGGACATGTTTCTTCTGTTTCTTTCCTTGGGAGGGAGGAAAGAAGTCTGTGACCTCTGGGTGTGTTGAACTTTCAGGGTATCTATAGTAGGCTGGAGGTCTGGAAGGCCCTGCTGGAAGAGCTACTTATCTTTGTTTTTTAGCTGTTCTCTAAGATAAAATAGACGTTTGAAAACAATTCTTGAATTCTTTGTAGATGACTGAATTTAATATTATTGCCTTTAAAAAGCTCTTGCCTTTGTACAGCAAGATTCTCCTTAAATACTATAAAAGCTTTTGTTTCTACATTGGTATTATTTACACTCTTCTCTTGCCTCAGATATGCCTATTCCTTTCTTGTCATTGTGATAAATAGTGACAATAACAAATCTAATAATTGACTAACATCTTTTGGAATATGGATAAATTAGGTATATGCATATAGATTCTATGATATAATTTCAATTCATTCAATTTTTCTTAAATCTTTATCTCCATAATATCCCTCAGGTTAGCCTAATATATTAAATAGCTTTTCAAATTGAATCATAGGATGATAGAATTTGGTACTTGGAAAAAGAAAAAGTGTGAAAAGTGAGATCTGGGCTTTACAAAAAAACAAATAAAGAAAAAAACCTCTCCAGGTGCCCCCAAAGCCAAGCCAGGATTGAAAACCAGCATTCAATTCCTTTATTTTACCAATGAAATAATTAGATTATAGGGAGCATTGGTAGAATGGCACATTTTATACCAAGTTCTCACGTGCTACTGTTCCTCTTCATTGTTGAACTTTATCCTCTTTCATTGCAAGATGAATTTATCCACATGGTAGCAGATGCGTTTGCCAATGATTTCCATATTTGACACCTCATTATTCTGAAGGCCCCGAGAAGAGAATGACCTCAAGCTTTCCTTAGGACTGAATTAAGATATCCCAGAAAGGGATTCAACATGAACTGGGCACAAACCCTAAATCAAGTTGGACAGGGGGACAGGGTTACACTGTATTGTAAGAAGCACTGCCATATAAATGAGGTTGATAGTGAAAGAGGCAGTATTTAGAAAAGGAATACTTAGCAAACCATCTCAGTTACCTACTAAAAGAACTTAATAAGTTACTTAATTTAAAAAATACATTACAGATATTTTTAATTTTATTGAAAAATCTTTACATGAAGTATGATATAGTGCTTTCTTGGGAAATATTTAGTTTCTTCAGAGTAGAATCTTCCAATTCCCTGGGCAGTAGGGTAGCCCTCAGCTACCTACCCCTCAGCTCAACAGACAGACTTTTACTTACTCTCCTTGCATTAATTCCTTCATTTCATTGCTGTATTTGGGTCTGCAGCTTAAAACATCCTAGTTCAGTTTTGTCTAGTCTAATTTCACTTCTCTTTATATGGAAAAGGAGTAGGGGAAAGAGTCATTTTTTTTTTCATTATACTTTAAGTTCTAGGGTACGTGTGTACAACATGCAGGTTTGTTACATATGTATACATGTGCCATGTTAGTGTGCTGCACCCATTAACTCGTCATTTACATTAGGTATATCTCCTAATGCTATCCTTCCCCCCTCCACCCTCCCCACAATAGGACCTGGTGTGTGATGATCCTCTTCCTGTGTCCAAGTGATCTCATTGTTCAATTCCCACCTATGAGTCAGAACATGCAGTGTTTGGTTTTCTGTTCTTGTGATAGTTTGCTGAGAATGATGGTTTCCAGCAGTATCCATGTCCCTACAAAGGACATAAACTCATCCTTTTTTATGATTGCATAGTATTCCATGGTGTATATGTGCCACATTTTCTTAATCCAGTCTGTCACTGATGGACATTTGGGTTGATTCCAAGTCTTTGGTATTGTGAATAGTGCCACAATAAACATATGTGTGCATGTATCTTTATAGCAGCATGACTTATAATCCTTTGGGTATATCCCCAGTAATGGGATGGCTGGGTCATATGGTATTTCTAGTTCTAGATCCTTGAGGAATTGCCACACTGTTTTCCACAATGGTTGAACTAGTTTACAGTCCCACCAACAGTGTAAAAGTGTTCCTATTTCTCCACATCGTCTCCAGCACCGCTTATTTCCTGATTTTTAAATGATTGCCATTCTAACTGGTGTGAGATGGTACCTCATTATGGTTTTGATATGCATTTCTCTGAAGGTGAGTGATGATGAGCATTTTTTCATGTGTCTGTTGGCTATATGAATGTTGTCTTTTGAGAAGTATGTGTTCATATCCTTGGCCCACTTTTTGATGGGGTTGTTTGTTTTTTCTTGTAAATTTGATTGAGTTCTTTATAGGTTCTGGATATTAGCCCTTTGTCAGATGAGTAGATGGCAAAAATTTTCTCCCATTCTGTAGGTTGCCTGTTCACTCTGATGGTAGTTTTTTTTGCTGTGCAGAAGCTCTTTAGATTATTTAGATCTCATTTGTCAATTTTGGCTTTTGTTGCCATTGATTTTGGTGTTTTAGACATGAAGTCCTTGCCCATGCCTATGTCCTGAATGGTATTACCTATGTTTTCTTCTAGGGTTTTTATAGTTTTAGGTCTAACATTTAAGTCTCAAATCCATCTTGAATTAATTTTCATATAAGGAGTAAGGAAAGGATCCAGTTTCAGCTTTCTACTTATGGCTAGTCAATTTTCCCAGCACCATTTATTAAATAGCGAATCCTTTCCCCATTTCATGTTTTTGTCAGGTTTGTCAAAGATCAGATGGCTGTAAATGTGTGGTATTATTTCTGAGGGCTCTGTTCTGTTCCATTGGTCTATATCTCTGTTTTGGTACCAGTACTATGCTGTTTTGGTTACTGTAGCCTTGTAGTATAGTTTGAAGTCAGGTAGCGTGATGCCTCCAGCTTTGTTCTTTTGGCTTAGGATTGTCTTGGCAATGCAGGGTCTTTTTTGGTTCCATATGAACTTTAAAGCAGTTTTTTCCAATTCTGTGAAGAAAGTCATTGGTAACTTAATGGGGATGGCATTGAATCTATAAATTACCTTGGGCAGTATGACCATTTTCACAATATTGAGTCTTCCTATCCATGAGCCTGGTATGTTCTTCCATTTGTTTGTGTCCTCTTTTATTTCACTGAGCAGTGGTTTGTAGTTCTCCTTGAAGAGGTCCTTTACATCCCTTGTTAGTTGGATTCCTAGGTATTTTATTCTCTGTGAAGCAATTGTGAATGGAAGTTCATTCATGATTTGGCTCTCTGTTTGTCTGTTACTGGTGTATAAGAATGCTTGTGATTTTTGCACATTAATTTTGTATCCTGAGACTTTGCTGAAGTTTCTTATCAGCTTAAGGAGATTTTGGGCTGAGATGATGGGGTTTTCTAAATATACAATCATGTTATCTGCAAAGAGGGACAATTTGACTTCTTCTTTTCCTAACTGAATACCCTTGATTTCTTTCTCTTGCCTGATTGCCCTAGCCAGAACTTCCAACACTATGTTGAATACGAGTAGTGAGAGAGGGTATCCCTGTCTTGTGCCAGTTTTCAAAGGGAATGTTTCCAGTTTTTGCCCCTTCAGTATGCTATTGGCTGTGGGTTTATCATAAATAGCTCTTATTATTTTGAGATACGTTCCATCAATACCGAATTTATTGAGAGTTTTTAGCATGAAGGGCTGTTGAATTTTGTCAAAGGCCTTTTCTGCATCTATTGAGATAATCATGTGGTTTTTGTCTTTGGCTCTGTTTATAGGCTGGATTACATTTATTGATTTACATATGTTGAACCAGCCTTGCATCCCAGAGATGAAGCACACTTGATGATGGTGGATAAGGTTTTTGATGTGCTGCTGGATTCAGTTTGTCAGTATTTTATTGAGGATTTTTGCATCGCTGTTCATCAGGGATATTGGTCTAAAATCCTCTTTGTTTGTTGTATCTGTGTCAGGTTTTGGTATCAGGATGATGTTGGCCTCATAAAATGAGTTAGGGAGGACTATTGATTGGGATAGTTTCAGAAGGAATGGTACCAGCTCCTCCTTGTACCTCTGGTAGAAATCAGCTGTGAATCCTTCTGCCCTGGACTTTTTTGGTTGGTAGGCTATTAATTATTTCCTCAATTTCAGAGCTTGCTATTGGTCTATTCAGGGATTCAACTTCTTCCTGGGTTAGTCTTGGGAGAGTGTAAGTGTCCAGGAAATTATCCATTTCTTCTAGATTTTCTAGTTGATTTGCGTAGAGATGTTTATAGTATTCTCTGATGGTAGTTTGTATTTCTGTGGGGTCGGTGGTGATATCCCCTTTATCATTTTTATTGCATCTATTTGATTCTTCTCTCTTTTCTTCTTTATCAGTCTTGCTAGCGGTGTATCAATTTTGTTGATTTTTTCAGAAAACCAGCTTCTGGATTCATTGATTTTTTGGAGGGTTTTTTGTGTCTCTATCTCCTTCAGTTCTGCTCTGATCTTAGTTATTTCTTGCCTTCCTCTAGCTTTTGAATGTGTTTGCTCTTGTTTCTCTAGTTCTTTTAATTGTGATGTTAGAGTGTCAATTTTAGATCTTTCCAGCTTTCTCTTGTGGGCATTTAGTGCTATAAATTTCCTTCTACACACTGCTTTAAATGTGTCCCAGAGATTCTGGTATGTTGTATCTTTGTTCTCATTGGTTTCAAAGAACATCTTTGTATCTGCCTTCATTTCGTTATATACCCAGTCATCATTCAGGGGCAGGTTGTTTCGTTTCCATGTAGTTGAGCGGTTTTGATTGCGTTTCTTAGTCTTGAGTTCTAGTTTGATTGCACTGTGGTCTGAGAGACAGTTTGTTATAATTTCTGTTCTTGTACATTTGCTGAGGAGTGCTTTACTTCCAACTATGTGGTCAATTTTGGAATAAGTGTGATGTGGTGCTGAGAAGAATGTATATTCTGTTGATTTGGGGTGGAGAGTTCTGTAGATGTCTATTAGGTCCACTTGTTGCAGAGTTGAGTTCAATTCCTGGATATCCTTGTTAACTTTCTGTCTCGTTGATCTGTCTAATGTTGACAGTGTAGTGTTAAAATCTCCCATTATTATTGTATGGGAGTCTAAGTCTCTTTGTAAGTCTCTAAGGACTTGCTTTATGAATCTGGGTGCTCCTGTATTGGGTGCATATATATTTAGGATAGTTAGCTCTTCCTGATGAATTGATCCCTTTACCATTATGTAATGGCCTTCTTTGTCTCTTTTGATCTTTGATGGTTTAAAGTCTGTTTTATCAGAGACTAGGATTGCAACCCCTGCTTTTTTTGATTTCCATTTGCTTGGTAGATCTTCCTCCATCTCTTTATTTTGAGCCTGTGTGTGTCTCTGCATGTGAGATGGGTCTCCTGAATACAGCAAACTGATGGGTCATGACTCTATCCTACTTGCCAGTCTGTGTCTTTTAAATGGACTATTTAGTCTGTTTACATTTAAGGTTAATATTGTTATGTGTTAACTTGATCCTGTCATTATATTAGCTGGTTATTTTGCTCGCTAGTTGATGCAGTTTCTTCCTAGCATCAATGGACTTTACATTTTGGCATGTTTTTGCAATGTCTTGTACCTGTTGTTCCTTTCCATGTTTAGTGCTTCCTTCAGTATCTCTTGTAGGGCAGGCCTGGTGGTGACAAAATCTCTAAGCATTTGCTTCTGTGTAAAGGATTTATATCTCCTTCACTTGTGAAACTTAGTTTGGCTGGATATGAAATTCTGGGTTGAAAATTCTTTTCTTTAGAATGTTGAATATTGGCCCCCACTCTCTTCTGGCTTGGAGAGTTTCTGCCAAGAGATCTGCTGTTAGTCTGATGGGCTTCCCTTTGTGTGTAACCGGACCTTTCTCTCTGGCTGCCCTTAACATTTTTTCCTTCATTTCTACTTTGGTGAATCTGACAATTATGTGTCTTGGAGTTGCTCTTCTCAAGGAGTATCTTTGTGGCATTCTCTGTATTTCCTGAATTTGAATGTTAGCCTGCCTTACTAGGTAGAGGAAGTTCTCCTAGATGATATCCTGCAGAGTGTTTTCCAACTTGGTTCCATTTTCCCCATCACTTTCAGGCACACCAATCAGATGTAGATTTGGTCTTTTCACATAATCCCATATTTCTTGGAGTCTTTGTTCATTTCTTTTTACTCTTTTTTCTCTACACTTCTCTTCTCACTTCATTTCTTTCATTTGATCTTCAATCAGTGATACTGTTTCTTCCAGTTGATCAAGTCGTTTACTGAAGCTTGTGCATTTGTCACGTAGTTCTTGTGTTATGGTTTTCATCTGTATCAGTTCTTTTATCGTCTTCTCTGCATTGATTATTCTAGTTATCTATTCATCCATTCTTTTTTCAAGGTTTTTAGTTTCTTTGCACTGCGTACGTAGTTCCTCCTTTAGCTCTGAGAAGTTTGATTGGCTGAAGCCTTCTTCTCTCAACTCGTCAAAGTCATTCTCCGTCCAGCTTTGTTCCGTTGCTGGTGATGAGCTGCTTTCCTCTGGAGGGGGAGAGGTACTCTGATTTTTAGAATTTCCAGCTTTTCTGCACTGCTTTTTCCCCATCTTTGTGGTTTTATCTGCCTTTGGTCTTTGATGATGGTGACGTACTGATGGGTTTTGGTGTGGGTGTCCTTTCTGTTTGTTAGTTTTCCTTCCAACAGTCAGGACCCTCAGCTGTAGGTCTGTTGGAGTTTGCTTGAGGTCCACTCCAGACCCTGTTTGCTGGGATATCAGCAGTGGAGGCTGCAGAAGATAGAATATTGCTGAACAGTGACTGTTGATGTCTGATTCTTGCTCTGGAAGCTTTGTCTCAGAGGTATACCCTGCTGTGTGAGGTGTGAGGTGTCAGTCTGCACCTAGTGGGGGATGTATCCCAATTAGGCTACTCAGGGATCAGGGACCCACTTGAGCAGGCAGTCTGTCAGTTCTGAGATCTCAACCTCCGTGCTGGGAGATCCACTGCTCTCTTCAAAGCTGTCAGACAGGGGCATTTACATCTGCTGAGATTTCTACTGCTTTTTGTTTAGTTATGCCCTGTTCCCAGAGAAGGAGTCTACAGAGGCAGGCCGGCCTCCTTGAACTGTGGTCGGCTCCACCCAATTCGAACATCCTGGTGGCTTTGTTTACCTACTTAAGCCCCAGCAATGGTCGGCGTCCTTCCCCAGTCTTGCTGCCACCTTGCAGTTAGATCTCAGACTGCTGTGCTAGCAATGAGGGAGGTTCCATGGGTGTGGGACCCTCTGGACCAGGTGTGGGATATAATCTCGTGGTGTACCATTTGCTAAGACCCTTGGTAAAGTGCAGTATTAGGGTGGGAGTTACCCAATTTTCCAGGTGTTGTGTGTGTCAATTTCCTTTGGCTAGGAAAAGGAATTCCCTTCCCCCTTGCGCTTCCCAGGTGAGTTGATGCCTTGCCCTGCTTCAGCTCTTGCTGGTCGGGCTGCACTCGTGGACCAGCACTAACTATCTGACATGCCCGAGTGAGATGAACCCGGTACCTCTGTTGAAAATGCAGAAATCATTCATCTTCTCTGTCACTCATGCTGGCAGCTGGAGGCTGGAGCTGTGCCTATTCGGCCGTCTTGGGCACACCCCTCTGGAAGGAGTCTTTTAGTAAAGGTTGGGAACGGGACTGTGCCGAAGAGTTAACACAGCAGATTTGAGGTTAGAAGGTCTGTAGAAAAGTCTGCTTGCATGGTTTGCCCTTGGCAGGCATCTGGTAACTTGGCTTTCAAAATGTTCACTTTGTCACTAACTGTTAAGTTAGTTTTTCTGTGCCTAGATTGTGCAAACACTGAGATTTATAATGAAGACTTGCTTTCCTTCTGAAAGTCAGGAATTTTTGCAGTTGCTAGCCAAAAGGTACTTACTGAGCTGCCCCCAATACAAATTCTAAATTATTAGTCTCAAGCAGGCTCCCCTAAGCAGAAATATAACACAGAGTGTTGCTGCATTTTCCCTGATGGAGGGAATATGTGCTCTGTGTGACAAGGAAGGAAGATAGAATACGAAGCCTGAACATTTGTTTTTCCAGGATCCACTGTGTCTTTTCTCTTACTGATTTTTATTCTATCGCTGTAATAAATCTTTGCCATTAGCAAAATTATCTGCCGAGTCCTGTGATTCCTTCTAGTGAATCACTGAAAGTGTGAGTGGTCATTGGACGCTCAAAAAAGGTAAGGGCACACCTTAACTCTCAGGTTTATGGTATTCCCAGTTTCTGAATCTCTCTTCAATATCACCTCCCATCAGCTTGCTATCTTCCAGAATGTAATCTGTCACTGCTGCTTCAACAGTGTTGACTAATACAATTTTTCACTACTGTAAGGCCATTTTAGGGCAAATTTGTGTCAGAAAAGATACAAAGAAATGTGGCTAGGCTATTATATATAAGTGGAAGTCCACTAATATCCGTAAGAAGCTTCCTGTTCTATTTATCCCAGTCACTTTTTGAAGAACACCAGTTCTTTGTATTTTGGATCCCTAATATCAGTCCTAATGTCTTTTCCTTATCATTTTATCACTTCGTTCATTTCCTCATTTTGTATAAATTTTTCTGAAGTTACTTGTCCATACTGCTATTAGAGTATTCTGTATACTGATGATTTGATGTTATAAATTATCAATTGGTATTATTTTTCTCCATAATTTTTGTTTGGTTGTGCTTATTTAATATTTTAAATAGAACGGCATCCTTGTGATAATGTTAACTCATTTTTTAGCATGCTTCATTGAGTCTTCAACATTTCTTGAATGTACAGATACATTGGTTTAAGTTTTTAAATGATACATGTATATAGTAATTTCTAAAAATTCACGTATTTCTGATCTCCACTGTTCCTTTTCTTTTTTATCATTTTTATAGCTATAATATTTTATCGTAATTCCAGGTTACACTATTTTTCTATCTATTTGTCTCATAGTGGATGGTTATTACTGCACCTGCTATTTGCTCCAGAATAATGTGGTTGCAATTTATTTGACTTCATTATTTGTTTACTTGTGCATTGTATAAATATTCCCTTTCAAGCTTGAGGGTGAAATGTTAATAGTTTATATTTTCTTCAGCAGTCTACACTGTTAATATCACACCATGGGCAGATAAAATCTGAGTTCTTGTTTTGCTCTGTTTTACTTCCATTTGCCCAATTTTTCTATAAATTTGTTGAGACTCTTGTGCTACAAATTGTGACACTCCAATTTTGCTTGGTTCACCTTGCTTCTGCATAAGCCAGCACTTTGGTGAGAATTCAGTTTAGAAAAAAGCTCAAGTTTTGTTTCATAGATCAACACATGTTTTGTTCCCCACTGCCCTTCCAAAGTTATCTTTGGTCTGAAACTGCAGAGTTGGCTTTGAGAATATTCTTTTCCACTTCTCAAACAACCCGTCCTCACCTTCACATCTAACATCTGTCAGTTAAGAGTAAAGTTAGAGGAGAAGTAATAGTAACAGATAATGGTAATAGGTAAGCTCCCGGTGTCTCTTCCAGTTTCATCTCCACAGATGACCTGTGGATATGGGGCAATGTATAGAAATTTCCTGTCTTTCCCTCTCTACTCTCCAGTGCTTGTGCCCACATGCTGGGGAATGTTAGTGGAACATTTCCAAGATCGGCCTTCATTTTGGACTAAATTATATCTTTCTTAAATTATTTGATGCATCTTATGTGAATTGTGAGATGTTCCGCCATTTGAGAATAGATACATTTCCTTCTGTATTATTTCTTATTTTATTTCAGCCAATTCTGAAAGTGTTTTCAATGTACACCAAAAATGCCATCTTCTCCAGAAGGCTTTAAAACAGTAAACTGCTCAGATTGATATTATATGAAATTATTAGCCTTAGTGGCACCTTTTGGGTAGGTTTAACTAAAAATAAAATGATCCAAAAGATGGGGCTTCTCTGCCATCACACACATTGACTCTCCTGCATCACATACAGTGACTTAGAAAAGGTATCCTCTCTACATTGATACATTGGAAAAAAGATTCTGCCTCTGGCTTCACAGAGTGCAAGTGAAACAGCAGCACTTGGTAGGTGCAGCAAGAAATATTTTGATCATCACTCAAGCTTCTTGGCTGGCTATAAATTGCATGATCATAGCAAGAAGTCCTACATAAAAGCACATAGATGTCTAATAAAATCAGCAGTGTTTACTTTCTTTCTTTTCTTTTCTTTTTTTTCTTTTTTTTTTTTTTTGAGATGAGTCTTGCTCTGTCGCCCTGGTTGGAGTGCAGTGGTGCAATCTTGGCTCACTGCAACCTCTGCCTCCTGGGTTCAGGTAATTCTCCTGCCTCAGCCTCCCAAGTAGCTGGGACTACAGGTGCATGCCACCACGCCCTGCTACTTTTGTGTATTTTTAGTAGAGACAGTGTTTCACTGTGTTGGCCAGGATGGTCTCGATCTCCTGACTGCGTGATCTACCCACCTTGGCCTCCCAAAGTGCTAGGATTACAGGCATGAGCCACAACGCCCATCCTAGCAGTGTTTACTTTCTATGCAAAAGAAATCAATTTTTTTTCCTTTGGTCATACTAGTTTTATAGTTTTAGTTATCTGTGTATTTAACTATGTTTCATTGTTGTCATCATGCCTTTTAAATAATCTACAGATAAGATGGGGAAAATGCATTTCAGTGACTATCTCACTTCACGTTCAGTTTACAAAAAGCTGTGAGCAATGGTAGAACTTGCTGATTTTAGGAACTATGATGCTATTTTATATAATTTCATACAGATGATAAGTTTAAAACTTTATAAATTTAGGCTATTAGACAAATGAAAACTGCAAATTACTTAAAATATTACTAATGTAATAACATTCTGCTACCTGAAAAATTTAAAAATTTAACAAATTTTAAAAAGTGAATCCCATAAAGATAGCAGATTGATAAAATAGAACAACAAAGATGGTAAATCATAGACATATATTGTATCTCAATAAAAACAAAAATAAATCTGTGCTATCAAGAATTTTTATTGGCTGGGCACAGTGGCTCATGCCTGTAATCCCAGCACTTTGGGAGACCAAGGCGGGTGGATCACGAGGTCAGGAGATCAAGACCATCCTGACAACACAGGATGTTCTACTAAAAATACAAAAAATTAGCCAGGTGTAGTGGCACACACCTGTAGTCCCAGCTACTCAGGAGGCTGACGCAGGAGAATAGCTTGAACCTGGGAGGTGGAGGTTGCAGTGAGCTGAGATCGTGCCACTGCACTCCAGCCTGAGCAATGGAACGAGACTCCATCTCAAAAAAAAACAAACAACAAAACATATAATTTTTATTAGGTAAATTACAGCATATTTTCTGTACATTCTCACGCTCTGAGTTTAGTTTTCTGGAACCTATTCACTATGCACTTATTGTTTTGAGCAGCTTCTAATGCAAACACTACATAGAGTAATTGCTAAATTTCTTTGGCAGCAGAACTGACATTCAAGTGGATGAAATAAGATTAAAGTACTCAAAATACAAAAACAAAAACTAAGTCTGTCATGTAGTTTTCTGTTAGCACCAGGAATTGCAGATGGTCTTGTCACCAAATGGATCTGCCATATATGTTATGGGATTATGAAGTTGAATTTTTAAAGCTCTGACAGCATTCTCTGGTTGTTATCACTCACAATATTTTTAAATTGTTTACTTCATTTTCTAAACACATTAATTCTGGGTTTCTGCTGCCATAAAAGAAGATAAATGAGAGGCAATTGTAGCAACTGTAGATATAGGGAGGATGAAATTTTGCGAATAATTTCAAAAACCTTAGTTGAGGCTGGGCACAATGACTCATGCCTGTAATCCCAGTATTTTGGGAGGCTGAAGTTGGTGGATCACTTGAGGTCAGAAGTTTGAGATTAACCTTGGGCAACATGGTGAAATCCCATCTCTATTAAAAAGTACAAAAAAATTAGCCAGATGTAGTTGTGCAAGTCTATAATCCCAGCTACTCCAGAGGCTGAGGCAGGGGAATGGCTTGAACCCAGAGGCAGAGGCTGCATTGAGTCGATATCATGTCACTGCACTCCAGCCTGGGCGACAGAGCGAGACTCCGTCTCAAAAAAAAAAAAAAAAAAAGCAAACAAAAAACAGCAAAAAATCCTTAGTTGACAGGTAATATTGAATTATCATCCAGTTGTTTCTTTTGACAACACCTTTAATACTGAGTCCCACGGACACTGAAATATATTTTAAAAACAAACACAGATAATTTTATTCCTTTGGTTACAAGTTTAAAGCTACTCAGTTTGGCCAGGTATAGTGGCTCATGCCTGTAAACCCAGCACTCTGGGAGGCCGAGGCAGGCGGATCATGAGGTCAGGAGATTGAGACCATCCTGGCTAACATGGTGAAACCCCATCTCTACTAAAAACACAAAAAGTTAGCCAGGTGTGGTGGCATGTACCTGTAGTCCCAGCTACTTGGGAGGCTGAGGCAGGAGAATTGCTTGAACCTGAGAGGCGAAGGTTGCAGTGAGCCGAGATCATGCCACTGCACTCCAGCCTGGGTGACAGAGCTAGACTCCATCACACACACACACACACAAAAGATACTCGTTTCATGAAAAGTTTTACATATTAAGTGGAATGGATTATATTTGGAACATTATTTATATTAGATATATGGAAATATGATACATACATATGAATAGAATAAAATAATTGCATGTGTGGATTAAGGTATGTTACTGCCATTCAGCAATCTATCAAGCTTCTCCAATTTTGATTAAGTCAACACTGTGGGGAACATGATATATTAACTTAAACAACTTCAAGTATTTAGTTCATACATATTGGTTACTCTTTCCTTTTTTATTTTGGCATAGATCTATTGAGTCTACAAAGATCTGAAGTTACATCAACACATTTAGTATACAAACTATTATTATAATGTCTTTTTTTCATGAATGGTATGTGAAAATATGTTACCCTATAACTTGAGGTGTGAGAAGTTTCACACCCTAATTTAGATTTTCAGATTTTCTACTGAGACTTAAGAGTATGACTTCATCTATTTTTAGAAAAGAATATTGTGGAATTCACATATGATTTATTAAAATATTTTGACCAAAACCAGGTAACCTACCCCTGCATAAACTCATCTGCCTCATTTCCAGGCATCATAGCTCCATTTGGACTAAGAAATCAGAAGCTGTCCCAAGGAGAGTGAACAGATGATCAGTGAGAATGAGACAGGCAATTGGCTAACACTACATCATAATGAAAGATGGGGCATAAACATCTCATCACAAAAGAAAAATACTATTGAATTATCAAACACAAGCAAATAGGCCCAGCAGATAGAATAGTGTACATATCAATTAGTGGGGGGAGTTATTGGGTTATAAGGTTTTCTTTTTACATGAAGAAACTTGATAGGTAAGCAGGGACTCTGGATTAATATCCTTTGTGAAAAAGAATTCTTATAGAAAAGACAGAAAACTGCAACTGGTCTAAATTCTGAGTTAAAGTTTATACTCTGATTGATTCAGCTTATGTAATAAAATTAAAATAAAATACCCCAGATATGAAATATTTTCCTGAACAGAAGTGGGAAGATAAGAACTTGGTTATTACCCAATTGGTAATTTAATATGTCTAAGAGTTATACATCAATCAATGAAAGATTGATCTACTCATTTAATAACAAAAACAACCTTGATATGAATGTATAATTATCTGATTTGGGGGATTCTGAGAGTCAGATAAATTAAGGAATTTGTTTAAGTGTTACCCAACTTATAAATGCACATGAATAGAATGTTCAATCTCAAATGTTCATCAAATTTTGGTGATACTTCAGATAAAAGCAAACAAAATTAATTTATAAAATATACAAAAGAAGTATTATTTAAAATTTCTGTCTCTGAACTTGATTTTAGATTTGATATAAAATTCTCTTATAGTCCTACTCACAGCAGATTAACACAAGTGTCTTGACAGTAGGGAAGCATAACCTCAGCTTTAAAGTTACTGAGAATACCTTTAGCAGACTCAATTTTAGTTAAGCCCTTAGTAAGTCACATGTTGCTAAGACAACAGGTAGTTCTTAACTATGCCTATTAAGGAGGCTATTAAAATTCCCATAGTATTTCGGGTGACATTTGCTTAAATCATCCGGTACTCATCATTCAGCCATGTGATGCAGTTGGAATAACAGGTATTCATAAACTTTAAGAACCATTCAATCTATGGACAGATATAATTTTCTTAATTATCCTTAGTTATTAAGAGTAATTTTGTCATCATAGTTGTGGGCATGGGTTAATAGACAATATAAAGAACAAAAATAAATATATTTTTCATGTATATTAAATTTCAAGTCGTTAACTCACTTCTCCCATGCATTTCCAAAAAGTTTTAGAGAGAAATTTGCCAAACAGTACACCCCACCCCCCACACAAGTTTTTTAAAAAAAATACAATACATTTAAGAGGAGAAAAACAAATACGCCCAATGTAAAACTCAACATAATTATTCTGAAAACATACACTCTGATAACAGATCACCAGTGCAAAAAAGATGACATTTTAAATTAATGTAATTTTCACTTTTAGAGAAGAGAAAACAAGTTGGCTGTTGAGATAGACAATTCTTTTCCTAATGACCAAACTTAGCAAAAAATAGGCAGCAGTAGTTTCTTAGTAAATCTAGAATCAAAATTCAAAGGCCTGCTTCCAATATTACCTTGATAAACTGAGGATTAAAATAAAAATGTAAGTCTGTGACCAAACACCCTGCAAGGAGTTAACATAACAAGATCCCAGGTATCGATTCGGTGGAGTGGACTTTGAGGTAGACCTTCAATGACTCACTTGATTAAAGAGCATACTTTATTTTATTTTTTCTTTTGTACGATGGAGTCTTGCTCTGTCACCCAGGCTGGAGTGCAGTGGTGCGATCTTGGCTCACTGTAACCTCTGCCTCCTGGGTTCAAAAGATTCTCCTGCCTCAGCCTCCCAAGTAACTAAGATTACAGGCGTGCATGCACCACCATGCCTGGCTAACTTTTGTGTTTGTAGTAAAGATGGCATTTCATCATGTTGGCCAGGCTGGTGTCAAACTCCTGACATCAAGAAATCTGCCTGCCTCGAGCTCCCAAAATACTGGGATGAGATTCAAAAGTTTACTTATAATTTTAAAAGGAATGTGCACAAAGCATATATTTTAAATCATCTTCTATTCTGTAAATATCTCACATCACTTAAAAGCAACAGTGCATTAACTTTGAGAAATTAAAGGAGCAGGTGATATGATTATTTGGTGTTAGTGAAAACCTAAAAGACTGCCAGTGTTCTCCCCTGGATGAAAAGACCCTCCGCTTCCATAATGAGCTGGAAAGATGATCTCTAGTGCCTGCCTCTTAAGCATGTATGTTTCCATATTTGCAGTCATGACTGTTGAGATTTATGATTGTTACGGGTTGAATTGTGTCCTCTTTCCTATGCTGAAGTCTTAACTCCCACTATCTCAATAGTCTTTACCAAGTTAAAAATCAGGTGATGAGAGTGGACTCAATTCAATATGACTGGCATCCTTATAAAAAGGAGGAATTTGGAGCTAGACTGACATATAGGGTGAAGACCACATGAGCATGAAGATGACTATGCATAATCCAAGGAGAGTGTCCTGGAACAGAGCCCTTGGAAAAAATCTGACCCTTCTAATACCTTAACCTCAGATCACTAACCTCAGAACTATGAGACAATAAATTTGTTAATTAAGCCACAAAGGTTATGGTATTTTGTTATCATAACCCTAGGAAACTAATACCATGGTGATGACATAACTTCTAGATTTAGAAATTTTGAACATGCATCAGAATAAATCCACAAATTAAAATAAGTGGAAGGAAAAATGTAGCTGCCTTTCTTTCTATTAGTCTTCATGTTTAGTTGCCATTTTCCACTGAATATAACTGTGTAGTGTCAACCAATACGTACCTCTAAGCTGTTAACCAGTCATAAATTGTTGCAGAGCACTTATGGGTTTTTGGAATACATATAAATCCTTTCATTTGCCATTTAAGTGAAAACTGAGTGATTTTACCAAATGACGTTTTTAGATTTAAGTGCTTTGATGATACAGCTATTAGCTGTAATAGTAACTAAAGCAAACATGTGCAAGCCAGCATATTATCTTAAACTGTCTAGATTTTCCCCCTCTATCTTCTCTACATTTTATGGTATGTCATCTACTGGGAGACCTGTTTTCTTAGGCAGTAGTAATTCCACTTACAAGGTAGCAGAAGGAAATTCTTTTAATAAAGAAAAATTATTGGACCAGTGAGATGACTGGTTGTCATGAGAACTTATTGGCCACTAAAGTACCAGCTGGCACACTGTGCCCTATGCCTGCCCACACCTGCACATCCTTCAGATCCCTCAGTCACCCTCTGGACTCCTGCTGTCTCCTAATGAGTGATTCCATATGAGGCACTTAAATGGTGCAACTTAAATGACACTTAAATGATTCTGTATTTTACACTTAAATGACACGACTCTTTTCGGAGCCTTTTTCATAATTTCAAAAGAAGCATTTTTTATAATGTTTCTAGACTAAATTCTGCTTACGAATACCTTGAAATTTAATGACAAATCTGGTCCCTTTCATGTGGCAAAACTTCCACCATTAAAATAAAGTGCAGAGAATAGTACAATAGCAAATCTTAATTAGTACGGCAATTTCACAAATTGGAATGTAAAGTTGTGTAATGGTGCAGACTTTAAAAGAAATAAACAGCCATGTAAATAGTTGAGATAATCCCACAAAGTTTGTTAGTAAATATTTTCTCTGAAAAATGTGGAAGACACATGTAAATAAAGTTTTAAAAATTCCTGAAGAAAACAGGAGAAGCTATTTACATAATTTCCAGTAATAGAACAAATTCCTGAGGAAAGTATGCTTACTGTTAACATATTTTATTAAACTGTTTTGCGTTCAGAGACACAATTTTATAATCTGTGGGAATTGACTGTTGAGAGTACATATTCTCCAGGTGCAAATGATTTTCTGACCTATTTTTAGTGTGTTTTAAAAATATAGATTGCAACAGATAGGGATGCCTTCTCTTTGAAGAACATTTGTTAAATACAGTGTGATTTTTAGATTTACAGAGCTGGTTCTTCTGCCTTGCAATGATATATCTTGCTTATAAAGTCATGCTTTTATTTTCAAGTGAAATTGAAAGAAAACTAAATCTTTGTGTCTTTGTCTAATTCCAGCTTTCGGCTTTCCCAGACTTTCCCCCGAGCATTAAATATAATTGCTAAGGTACATACACATGTGTAATCACAGGATCGTTAGTTAAATGGTTATTGTCCACTATGGACTGAATCGTTTTTCCACAAGTTCATATGTTAAAGCTCTCATCCCTAACATGTCTATATTTAGAGATAAGGCCTTTGAGGAGATAATTAAGGTTAAGTAAGGTCATAAAGGTGTTGTCCTAATAGGACTGCTGTCCTTAAAAGAAGAGCAGGAGACACCAGAGATAGCTCTTTTCTCTGTGCATGCACAGGGGAAAGGCCACATGAGGACACAGCAAGAAGGGGACTCAGCAAGCAAGGTGGAAAGGCATGCCAAGAAACCAACTCTGCTGGCATCTTGATCTTGGACTTCCAGCCTCCAGGGCTGTGAGAGAATACATTTATTTCTGTTGTTTAAGCCACCCAGTCGGTTTTTTTTTTTTTTTTTTTTTTTTTTTTTTTTTTTTTTTTTTTCCTGGCAGCCTGAGCAGAGTAATACATTGTCTAAGATGCTCCAGTGTCCATGGCATACTGGCTTTTGTTCCTTGGCTTGTCTTATTATGGTTGCAAAATGGTCACTCAAGCTCAGACATCACCTTTCTCACTGCCTCTTACAGAGCCAGAATGTGGAGTTTCTCCTTATATCTTTCTTTTTCTCAGGAAGGAAAAATTTTCCCAGAAGCCCCAGGTATACCTCCTCTCCAGTTCTGTTGGGCAAAATTAAGTCATATGCCCATGACCATAATGTAGAGGAATCTGGGAAAAGTTAGTTATTAGCATTTCCAGCCTTAAAGTGTGAGGTGAGCTCTGCTAGCCAGTAAGACGGTTTAGGGAATGATTGTTAGATAGACAACCAATATTGTCTGTATGTATATGTGTGTAAATACTTTTGTAAATGAAAATATGCTATACAATAATACTTGCTTTCCAACAAACTGTGTATTACGAATATTTTTCCTGCCATCAAATACAATCTGCATATTTTAAATACACATGTAGATATACATCCCTGTTTCTCCCCCTGTCACCCCCAAGAATGGCATACAGCTAGTAAGAAAGTCAGGAATGGAATCAGAACCCATGCTTGCTTTTAAAACCAATATAATGCTATTCTTTAAGTAATCTTCCTGTTTTGGATAGTTAGGTTGTTTCCAAGCATTTGCTATTATAATATATGCTTCAAGGAGTATCCTTATAATATCTTCTATATATACGTCTAATTATGTTTTTGAGTTAAATTCCTAAAAATTAAATTGCTAGATTGACAGGTATGCATATAACAAGGATTTAATATGTACTTTCATATTACCTTCTAGAAATGTGATATGTATTTACACTTCTACTAGCAGTTTTTGAAAAGCACCTGTTTTTCTATATTCTCCTTAAAACTATGTATGATTACTAATTTACTAATTTTATTCTTTAACATTTCATTAGATAATTATCACATGACTTTATTTTTAAAATTCTTAAGTTTCTCCTTAATGATATCAATAGATTTATGTATTAGCCATTTGTATTTTTCCTTTGTATATTATATGTTTATTTGCTTAATTCATTTTTTTATTCAGATATTTTTGTCTTTCTTGTTCATTTGTAGGACAGACTTTATGTATGAAGTTGTGTCAATGAAAGTTGTCTTTCTTTTAGCAAGTGTGGAACATACTCTGGGTGGTTGGTTGAGGCTGGTACAGGTTACTGCTCCCCTCCCATCTGTAATATATTAACCTAATTTATTTAACTGCTTTTCCCTACTAGACCATAAATCTCTCAAGAGCAACCTTTATGTTTTTCAAGTATCTGGTATTCATCAAGTACTTAATGCATTTTGAAGAAGAAATAATTTACTTGCTTTCAAAAATTAGTACAATGTCATGTTTTACTTAAATGACATTATAGACAAAATAATATTGTGTTGAACAGCTCTGAAATTATCCATTTGTTAATGGAAACCAGTTATAAATTTTCAATAAACACCCATTTGGTGAGGATTGTCTCAAAGCCTATATTTAAATAATGTTTTATGTTGTTATGTTTCAAAATCTGCTAATAATAAGAGGTGCTACAATTCCTGACAAGTGTGTCAGGAAGAATCCTGTACACATGGTTTGAAGAGCTGTAAGGACACTGATGTTCAGCAGATCCAGACCACAGGTATTCAGTCAACACTAAAAACAGATTCGCCAATGGGAATTTCCCAATTTCTGTTTTTTCAGAGCATATGTGCTCAGTAACATTTGGTTTTGTTTACCAATTTGTCCTTTTAAATAGATCACTGTGCTAGCTACTGTGAAGAATTATAAAGAAAATCAGACTTCCAGACTTCATATTGAAGATACACTATCACTGAATCTGCTATATTGACTCTAAGGATGTTGTGTCTTACAAGAAGCCATCAGAGCACAAGTCTCATCATCTCTCCCACACTTCATCTAAAACCCCTCTTATGTTGTGTTTTGTCTAAAACACCATCTATGGAAGCACCTCTGATTCAGAGATCCCTCTGCTTCTCTTGTAAACTCCCATGGAGGATATAGTGTTCGATGTCCCTGGCTCTTCTTGGAAAGTGGTGGTGGTGGGGTATCCAGAGACCTGCACTGGCGACTGTCATCAGTAGCACAGGCATCATCCTGTGGTGTGTGTGTGTGTGTGTGTGTGTGTGTGTGTGTGTGTGTGTGTCTGGGGCAGGGAAGGGAGCTTCCTGCTCCTGTTCTCCTACTACATGTAATCCTGGCACCACATCTTGGTACTGTAAATACATCTCCAAAAGGCAGTTATCACACATTAAAATTTACTGTCACAACTGATTTGTTAAAATGTAACTTTAACTTTCCCAAGAGTGTCAACTTCTGCTCACTGGAAAACACTCAATATCACTACTTCTAAGTAACATTGATTCAAAACAGTTGCTTTCAGGAAATTATGTAGTTTAGTATCCAAAAACAAACAAACAAACAAACACCCCTCCCAAGTGGTTTCCCCTATCTAGGGGCTTACAAGGGGGAAGTATATGTGACTCCATTGTGTAGGGACCTCAATTACCTCTCTCGGCAATCAAGACCCTCCCCCTTAGTTTCTACTAGTGATGTCAGTCCTTTCAGTCTTGATGATGCTTCTCATCTTTTCCTTGGAATATCCAGATCCCCGCTAAAGGGTTGGAGGATTTAGCAAATAAAAGTGTCGGATGCTCTTGGAATTACAAAATGGAGTGTGTTTAGTGCTGTTACTCCAGTGGTCTTCGGGGAGACAGACAACTCTCCTCCTCACTCCCCAACATAGAGAGATGAGGCCCATGGAGGACATGGTGTTAGAAACTCCTGGTTTGCTGACTACGAAGCACTTCATGTGGGAAGTACATTGAAAGAATACCAGAAGTGACCCACCCACTCATCCAGAAACTAGTAGCTCCCTGTGCACCTGGGCTTCACAATCCATCAAGTACTGTGGTAGCCACCATGGAAGTTCAAAAAAATGACCAAAAGATTGCTGAGAAGGAAGTGACAGATAGGAATTGGAATCAAGAAGATGAAGCAGAAGAGCTGGGAACATTCTCAGTGGCCAACGAGGAAATTTTGAAGAGTAGAGTAAAAACAAAAAACAAAAACAAAAAAAAAAGCAAAACATAGAAATGTTGGATTTCAATCAGATAGGGGATTGGACTTTCAAAGATTTCAAAGGACTGGTTGTATATTCTGAAAGGAGAAGCATTTTCTGAATTTGGTAATGGTAGTGGAGTTAGCCTTTACAAGGACTGCCAAATGGAAACAACAAGAACTAGTGCCCTTTTCTTCACCAGTCCAAATGCAGCCAGGAAACCAAGGCAACGTTTCATTCTATTCTTGTAATTGAGGAAAAAATTTTCAGATCTACAGTCTAATAGCGACAGTCAGTAGCCTCACACTTCTGTTTTTACCGTGAGTAATTCATGCCATAGTAATCCCTGTACCAGACAGGCAGTTAGCTGCTTTAAACTGTTCATGACTGGATAGTTAAACACTTGAATGCAAGCCCACTCTGTGATCTGAAACCTATTTTTAAGAACTCTGATAAATATTTAGCAAATATTGAACAGCAACATGGGAACAACGACCTTAGTAATTCTAAAAATGAAGCTAATAAAATATTAGCTGAAACATAGTCTCCTTACCTATTTATTTCAACAAAATTATATCAAGAATCAACATTTTGGTTTTATAGCAGCAAAACTGAGAACACATCTGTGAGGAAGATGGAGGCTGAGTCTGAAAAAAAAAAAATGAACCCATCAGTAGGAGCACCAAGTGCCTTGACAAGAAAATTGATTGCTGTGTTTTAGTTAGGCTTGTTTATCTCTGGACTCTGGATTGGATTTTCATTTTCCCCTGGAAACTCCAGTTTATTTGGCAAAAATATTACCCAGAGTAATCCAGGGTTTTGTTATTGTTGTTGTTGTAGTTGGTTTTAACCATTTTCCAATAAAACATTGCAGAGTCAAGGAAAAGATGGCAGTAATGAATGTAAAGATGGAGACAAAGGAAGAGAATCATGAACCAACTAGAGTAATAGTTACTGAAGTAAAAGCAGAACTTTTTATTCCAAAAAGTGTAATGCTTTTTTTTTTTACAAGAAAGATAAGTTTAAAGAGAAGGATGTAGTTACCCTTCTCTTAAAATCTGTAGCAAATCAGAAGCACAGTTGTTACTGGGGGCAAACACCAATTTAGGCAATGTACTGCTGAATATTCTGATTCTACCCAATATGTTATGTAATTGAATAGAAAGAACAATGTACTTATTTTCTGTGTTTCAAATCTACCATTTTATGAGAAAGATGCCATGACTTCAGCTAAGATATTAATTTGGTTAAATCTAAGTGATCACGTAGATGAGCAGGACAAAACTTACTAAGGAAAAAAGATGCCTGAAAACAATCAACTGAGAAATCATGGCCAAGTTGCTATTTCCCCGCTACCCCCTTAAACTTAGTCAGCTTTTCTCCTCTTCTACATTAACATTTTGAGAGTTTACAGCTGACTTAAAAACTTGTGAGGAGCCGTGTGCACCCTGCACTCTGTCCCTCACTCGCCGCCGACGACTTGTCTCGCTGCGCGCACGCCCCGCCGCCGCCCCGCAGAAATGCTTCGGTTACCCACAGTCTTTCGCCAGATAAGACCGGTGTCCAGGGTACTGGCTCCTCATCTCACTCGGGCTTATGCCAAAGATGTAAAATTTGGTGCAGATGCCCGAGCCTTAATGCTTCAAGGTGTAGACCTTTTAGCCGATGCTGTGGCCGTTACAATGGGGCCAAAGGGAAGAACAGTGATTATTGAGCAGAGCTGGGGAAGTCCCATAGTAACAAAAGATGGTGTGACTGTTGCAAAGTCAATTGACTTAAAGGATAAATATAAAAACATTGGAGCTAAACTTGTTCAAGATGTTGCCAATAACACAAATGAAGAGGCTGGGGATGGCACTACCACTGCTACTGTACTGGCACGCTCTATAGCCAAGGAAGGCTTTGAGAAGATTAGCAAAGGTGCTAATCCCATGGAAATCAGGAGAGGTGTGATGTTAGCTGTTGATGCTGTAATTGCTGAACTTAAAAAGCAGTCTAAATCTGTGACCACCCCTGAAGAAATTGCACAGGTTGCTACGATTTCTGCAAATGGAGACAAAGAAATTGGCAATAGCATCTCTGATGCAATGAAAAAGGTTGGAAGAAAGGGTGTCATCACAGTAAAGGATGGAAAAACACTGAATGATGAATTAGAAATTATCGAAGGCATGAAATTTGATCGAGGCTATATTTCTCCATACTTTATTAATACATCAAAAGGTCAGAAATGTGAATTCCAGGATGCCTATGTTCTGCTGAGTGAAAGGAAAATTTCTAGTGTCCAGTCCATTGTACCTGCTCTTGAAATTGCCAATGCTCACCGTAAGCCTTTGGTCATAATCGCTGAAGACGTGGATGGAGAAGCTCTAAGTACACTCGTCTTGAATAGGCTAAAGGTTGGTCTTCAGGTTGTGGCAGTCAAGGCTCCAGGGTTTGGTAACAATAGAAAGAACCAGCTTAAAGATATGGCTATTGCTACTGGTGGTGCAGTGTTTGGAGAAGAGGGGTTGACCCTAAATGTTGAAGACGTTCAGCCTCATGACTTAGGAAAAGTTGGAGAGGTCATTGTGACCAAAGACGATGCCATGCTCTTAAAAGGAAAAGGTGACAAGGCTAAAATTGAAAAACGTATTCAAGAAATCATTGAGCAGTTAGATGTCACAACTAGTGAATATGAAAAGGAAAAACTGAATGAACGGCTGGCAAAACTTTCAGATGGAGTAGCTGTGCTGAAGGTTGGTGGGACAAGTGATGTTGAAGTGAATGAAAAGAAAGACAGAGTTACAGATGCCCTTAATGCTACAAGAGCTGCTGTTGAAGAAGGCATTGTTTTGGGAGGGGGTTGTGCCCTGCTTCGATGCATTCCAGCCTTGGACTCATTGACTCCAGCTAATGAAGATCAAAAAATTGGTATAGAAATTATTAAAAGAACACTCAAAATTCCAGCAATGACCTTTGCTAAAAATGCAGGTGTTGAAGGATCTTTGATAGTTGAGAAAATTATGCAAAGTTCCTCAGAAGTTGGTTATGATGCTATGGCTGGAGATTTTGTGAATATGGTGGGCAAAGGAATTATTGACCCAGCAAAGGTTGTCAGAACTGCTTTATTGGATGCTGCTGGTGTGGCCTCTCTGTTAACTACAGCAGAAGTTGTTGTCACAGAAATTCCTAAAGAAGAGAAGGACCCTGCAATGGGTGCAATGGGTGGAATGGGAGGTGGTATGGGAGGTGGCATGTTCTAACTGCGAGACTAGTAGTGCTTTACCTTTATTAATGAACTGTGACAGGAAGCCCAAGGCAGTGTTCCTCACCAATAACTTCAGAGAAGTCAGTTGGAGAAAATGAAGAAAAAGGCTGGCTGAAAATCACTATAACCATCAGTTACTGGTTTCAGTTGACAAAATATATAATGGTTTACTGCTGTCATTGTCCATGCCTACAGATAATTTATTTTGTATTTTTGAATAAAAAACATTTGTACATTCCTGATAATGGGTACAAGAGCCATGTACTAATGTACTGCTTTCAACTTAAATCACTGAGGCATTTTTACTACTATTCTGTTAAAATCAGGATTTTAGTGCTTGCCACCACCAGATGAGAAGTTAAGCAGCCTTTCTGTGGGGAGAGAGAATAATTGTGTACAAAGTAGAGAAATATCCAATTATGTGACAACCTTTGTGTAATAAAAATTTGTTTGAAGTTAAAAAAAAAAAAAAACTTGTGAGGAAAATTACCATGACCAAGGAAAATTTAAAATGTAATTGACAAGAAAAATATACAAGATACCCAGTTAAATTTGAATTTCAAATAAATAAGAAATAATTAAATATTTGAAACATACTTATGCTAAAAACTGTTTATTCTTTATCTAAAATTCAAATTTAACTGTGTCCTATATTTTGTCTGGCAATTCTATCTGCTACCTTCTATATCACGTCACCAAATCACATGCATATTCTCTTGTTTTTGTTAGAAAGGAAAAGAGAAAAGAAAAAAAAAGAGAAAGAAAGAAAAAAGATAGATGAATAGAATAAAGGAATTTAAACCCTAAATTAAATCATAATCTTGAAAGTAACTGTTTTCTGTCTTTTTAAATATGATTATTTTAGATTCAAGGGGGTGCCTGTGTAGGTTTGTTGTATCAGTATATTGCATAATGCTGGAGTTTGGGCTCCTACTGAACCCACCACCCTAATACTGAACATAGTACCCAATGTGTAGCTTTTCAACACTTG